>NC_072790.1:241419896-242044896 GCF_028583425.1 Eublepharis macularius
CTCCTCCACTTTGTAGTGAACTTGGCCATCCACCATGGTGGGGTACCGCCTTTTTGGGGTGCCACTCGTCCGGGGCGGGGGCTTTCTTGAGAAGACTGAAGTGGAAGGTAGAATTGACTTGTCTAAGGTTCTTAGGCAACTCCAATTCGACCGTGACGTCATTAATCACTCTTTTAACTGGGAAAGGCCCCATGTATTTAAGTCCCAGTTTCCTGCACGGCTGCTCGCTTCTGAAGTTTTTTGTGGAAACATAAACTCCATCTCCAGGTTGCAATTTCCATTGGGCCACACGATGGCAATCTGCGTACTTCTTGTAGTTTTGCTTGGCTGCGTTTAGAGATTGCTGTATGACGGTCCATTGCTTTGCTAAGGATGTCTACCATTCCCCTAAGTCTCCAGGTTTCTTGGACTCTGGCCTGGTCTTGAAGGGGATGGCAAGCCCCTCGTATCCATGCACAATTTTAAAGGGGGACTCCCCCGTCGAGCTGTGGTGTTGCCAAGTAGCCCCCCTCTCCTGCTCCAAGGCCTGCCATGAACTGTGTTTGGGTTTCCTGCATTGCTGTTTTACTGCCACACCAGAGAGTGCCTTGCATGTGTGTGCTTTAATACGCGTGTCTGTTTCCTACCTGTTTATTATCTACCACAGACTGTGCCTGTCTCCTATCTCTACTGTGAACTGTGTTATACCTGCTGTTCCCTGCCTCCATGGAAGCCTGCCTCACCTGGGCCCAAGCCACGCTGTTAGCAGCCAGGTGCCAGCCAGGGAGACTTCCAGCGAGCCTGACCAGGCAACACCCTGGCCAGTCCCCACCTGGAGCCTCCTACAGGCCGGTCACCCAGCTTGCCCTCGCTACCGGGCAGCCTGCTAGCAAGCCCCAGCCATGCCCAGCCGGCAGCCATGTTCCCAGGCAGCCTGAAGACCAGCCTGAGCAGCCTGCTGAGAGAAGCCATTTCGGAGAAGCGAGCAGACCACGTCTGCAGAGGCGAACCTCGCCTTGCTCTGCATATCTTAACAGCCGCCCCGGAGAAGAAGCTAAGTGCCGACCATCCCAAGCACTTAAGGAATGCATCTCAAAGCAGCCTCCACATTCCAGAGATGATGATGACAGGACAAGCCCAGTTCGCTGGAACATCCATTCAATACGCCCGGATCTCCCCCTCCCTTCTTTGTCCCCTCTTCCCAAGGTGTCACAATAATACAATCAGATTCTAAGATGGCCCATCTAGGGTAGTTGTAGAGCCATTAAAACCTTTGTTTCACCCATGAGAACCACTGGGAACCGCACCAGCCCCAGGGTACGTTTTGGGGTATTTAAGCTGGCCTTCCAGGCCACATGGTGCGCGTGCCATTCCTATCCAGACTCCTTGCTGTCACTCTATTAGATCTAGTGCAGGCATTAGACCATCTCATCTCGCTGCTACGTCTTTGCTCCACGTCGGGATTGTGAGTATACCCAACTTCATCGCTCTCAAGTGGGCTACCCCGCTAATGCAACTGTCTCTATTTTCCTACTCTGTTTTCCTAGCTCTTGTGTGTAACCTTGTATGTGTGTGCTAGTTCAGGCATATGCCACATTCTTTAGTAAAAAACATTTTATTGTATTTAGTCTGCCTCTTTATTGCATGAGCGTCTGGAAAGGGACCCCGGTATACATTTGGTTAAGATCCGCACTAAATTTAGTTCCAGACTGCTAGCTAATTCCCCATTAAAATAGAGCAGTTCTGGTAACAGTGGGTTGCATTATTGTACGCATATTCGGCAAAAGGAAGAAAATTTGTCCAATTGTCTTGTTGATAATTGACGTAGCACCTGAGAAATTGTTCCAACACCTGATTAACTCTTTCAGTTTGTCCATCAGTCTCAGCATGGTGTGCTGAGCCTACTCCCTGTTTGATCCCAGCAAATTGCAGAAGCTCCCACCAGAAGTTGGCAATGAATTGCACCCCCCTGACCGATATCACCTTGGAGGGGAAAGAGTGAAATCTTACTATGTGCTTCATGAACAAGCTGGCCAGCTTTCTGGCAGTCGGCATGGCTGCGCAAGGAACAAAATGCGCTTGCTTGGAGAACAGGTCTACCACCACTAGTATGCAAGTGCAGCCCTTAGAGGGGGGTAAATCAGTGATGAAGTCCATGGAGATAACCTCCCAGGGCCTGGAGGGAGTCTCTAGCAGCTGTAATAACTCTGGGGGTTTTCCCCTTCTTGGTTTGGCCATTATGCAGATGGGGCACGAAGACACATACTGGGAAACGTCCCATCTCAAAGTGGGCCACCAGAACTGCCTTTGCACTAAGTGGAGAGTCTTTAGATACCCAAAATGGCCGGCGGTTTTTGCGTCGTGGCACTGTTGCAGAACCTCTTTTCATAGGCTGGCAGGGATGTAAAGTTTAGAGCCTTTCAGCCATTCCCCCGCTGTCGTTTGTGCGAGTTTATCTTTGGGCGCTTCCCCCCCCTCCTTTTCCACTTTGCTTTTCACTTTCTCTCTCCACCCACTTGGCTCCTCTTGCTTCCCCATTCACGCTTTGGTTGCCTGGCTATGAGTGGTAACCACTCTTCCCAACTGGATGGGAGAGAAAACGGTGTCGATAGTCTCCTCCCTCCAGCTCTCATGTTGGAGCATGCGTGAAAGGGCATCTGCGAGGAAGTTAGATTTACCGGGCAAATAGTTTAGAGTGAAGTCAAACTTTGAAAAGAATTCCGCCCACCGAAGTTGCTTGGCATTGAGGCGGTGGTGGGTGCAGAGTGCTTCCAGATGTTTGTGATCTGTCCACACTTGGAAGGGGTGGCAAGCCCCCTCCAACCAATGCCGCCAGGTGGTGAGAGCAACTTTGACTGCAAAGGCTTCCTTCTCAGACACACTCCAATTTCTCTCAGCGTCTGTGAATTTCCGGTACAGATATGCACACGGGTGAAGGCTGCCCTCCTCCCCTTTTTGCATCAACACTCCCCCAATAGCCGAGTCACTCACATCTACTTGCACTACGACTTCTAAATTCTCATCTGGGTGCTGCAACACAGGTTCAGAGGAGAATCGGCTTTTCAAGCCTTCGAAGGCTTGCTGGCATTGAGGGGTCCAGTTTAACCTGGCCTGTGGCTTGGCGGCTTGATCCCCCTTCCCCTTGGTTTTCAGTAAGTCTGTTAAGGGGAGGGCAATTTGCGCAAAACCCTCTATGAAGGGGAGGTAAAAATTAGCAAAGCCCAGGAAGGATTGCAATTGTTTCCTGGTGGAGGGTGCTTTCCAGTCTTTGACGGCCTGAACTTTTGCTGGGTCCATTTTAAGCCCCTGATTTGACACTCGATATCCCAAGTAGTCCAACTCTTCTTTATGGAATTCGCATTTGGACAACTTGACTGGCAGCTTGTGTTGTATTAAGGCTTTTAACACTTTCCTGTCCAACTCCACGTGCGATTTTTTATCTCTTGAATAAATTAAAACATCATCTAGGTAAACGACCACCCCATTATATAAATATTCATGCAGCGCTTCATTGATCACCCCCATGTAAACAGATGGCGTGCCTTTCAGCCCGAAAGGCATGACGAGATATTCATATTGCCCTAGGGACATATTGAATGCGGTCTTCCATTCATCCCCCTCCCTTATTCTTACATGGAAATAAGCATCTTTCAAATCCAGTTTAGAGAATATCTTACCCTTCGCCACTATGCTGAGCAGGTCCCGGATCAACGGGATGGGGTAGGCATTCGAGATTGACACTGCATTAATCCCTCAAAAATCTGTGCACAGTCTGAGTCCCCCATCCTTTTTCTTCACAAACAGTACAGCCGTGGCGTGGGGGGAGCTGGCTGGGCGAATGAAGCCTCTGTCCAGATTTTTGTCAATAAACTTTCTTCGTTCTTGGCACTCCGCCGGACTCATGGAGTATAGTTTCCCTTTGGGCAGCTTCTCCCCCGGCATCAACTCAATGGCGCAATCCATGTTACGATGGGGGGGATAGCTCGTTCACCTCCTCCTCACTAAAGGCTTGGGCCAAGTCACTGTATTCAGGTGGAATTAGGGTTAGTTCTTCCGCGGTGAGAAGGGTGACTTCTAGAGCAGTGGGCGCTTCCTTCCCCCACTCCGGTAGCCAGTGGTGCTGTAGGCGATGCTCTCGGCTGAACACAATCATCCCCTCTGACCATTTTATGTATGGATTATGATCTCACAACCAACGACTGCCCAGAATGAGTGGATACCTGGCGACTCGGCTAACGATGTAAGGGTGCATCTCCCAATGGTTTCCTAGCCCTGTGGGCACCGGCTCTGTTTCAAAGGTGGCTGGGTTCATATTAGAGAGGTCCATTTGTTCAAATATTATGGGAGTCTTCAACTCATGGACTTCTAATCCTAGTCCATTTACTAGGGCCAGGGAGATGATTTCTCGAGAGCAGCCAGAATCTATTAAGGCCTGCACTCTCTCATGGGTTCCCCGTTTGGGATTGACTAAAATCACCGGCATGAATAGTATGGCCCCCCTTTCCCTCACCTCGTTTGCGGTGGGTTCTTCTTTGATCTGCTGCGGGGGCCACTTTACGACAGATCCTCCTCATTTCCCAGCTGCGTACACGCCATGTCCTGTTCCTGGACTTGACAGGTAACTTCAGTGGTCACCTCCTCAGCTTCCAGACCAGCCTCAGGCCGCCCTTTCCTCACGGGAGACCTTCCCTTTCCCACATGAGGGGCGGGTACCAGCCGAGCTGGCTGAGCGGGCACTCTGAGTGGGCACTGTGTGGCAAAATGTCCTCCGCTCCCACATTGGAGACACAACCCTTGCCTCCACCGTGTATCTCTTGTGCCCCAGGAAGGAGTTGTTCCCCTACCCCATCCAACATCTGGGGTAGGGCGTCGAATCCCGGACAATTGGTGTTGCTCATCTAGGTGGACCACCTGTGTACGATTCTCCACTTCGCAGGCTAACTGAATCCACCCCAAGAGCGTAGGGGGGGGGGTCATCCTGCATTAATGCTCGGTCCAGCAATTTGGGATTCATTTCATTGCAGAAAAGTTCAATTTTCACCCCCTCCTGGTAGTGAGGGCATTTGGCCGCTAGTTGCCGGAACTTGGCTGCATAATCTCTAACTGACTGATTGCCTTGACGGATTGCTCTTAATTCCGTACGAGCCCTCTCATTTTCTAGGGGGTCTTCATACTGTGCTTGTAATACTGCTATGAAGGCTTGAAGATTCCCGAGTTCCAGGGCCCCGTGTCATAAAGGGTTACATACCACTCCACTGCTATTCCTTCCAACTGGGATGCCAAATGAATAACCCGACTTTGCTCTGTCGGAAACAAGTGTCCCCACTTGTTGAAAAACTGCAATGCTAGAAAAATGAAAAATCCAAGCTTCCATGGTTCCCTGTCAAAGGTAGCTTCCTACTTAATCCACACTAGAGGAAGTTCTGCTCCTCTTGCCCCTGCCTGTGCAAACACTGGCGGTTGAAGTGGCTGTGTGGGGTCATCTGGGGGTTTTGGCCGCTAGGGGCCATTGAGGCCAAGGGATACCTCCCTCATGGATGGGGTACGGCACCTCCCCCTGCACCTGGATACAGTCTCGGAGGTGGCCCCATCGGGCCGGTCCGAGGTTGTGGTCTCAGTCTTGGGGCTCATGGCAGCATTGGTAATAATGGTCCCACGGCTCTGGGTGGTTCTGGGTGCAGTCGAGGTGGTCGCAGTGCCGCCAGCATGGCCGGGGTGCCAGGGGCGGCCAGTGCTGCGGGGACCCCGGGCGCTGGCCCGGCAGGCGTGGCGGATACAACCGGTGCGGCGGGGCCTATGGGAGCAGCAGGTGTGGCAGGCGCCGCCAGTGCAGGCAGCACGACGGCTGCAGGAGGGATGACAGGAGCGGCTGATGCCACGGGAATCACCGGTGCGGGTACGATGGGCGCGGCTGGTGCTGCAAGTGCTGCCGGAGCAGCTGGTGCAATGGGTGCCGCTGGGACGACTGGAGCTGCTGGAATGGCAGTTGCCACTGCTGCAGATGGAGGGGCAACTTGGGTGGCCAGGTGTGCTGCTGAAGCGGCAGGCACGGCGGGCACAGCAGGTGCTGTTATGCTGCCCGTTATCGCCGGTGCCAACGCAGTCATAGGCCCTTGTACCATTAGTCCCATAAGATAGGTTGCTTGTGCCAGGTCTTCCCACATAGCCTCCACCTGCGCCTCCAGAGCCTCATAACAAGCATCATCCAGGCATCTTTGGCCCTCTTCCGCCTCCCTTCGCAGCCCTTCTTCCCAGTCTAGTTCCTGCCGCTCGGCCTGCTCGGCTTCCTCATCTGTGAATCCAGCCACTACTCCCTTTCCAATGGTCGTTAACCATTGTGTTTCCCTGTACTGTGGGTTTTCCAGCTGTGTCTCCACCGGAGCCTCCTGGTAGTAGCTCACAGCTGCTGTAGATACAGTCGGGCCTTGGATCTCTGCCGTTCCCGCGACCCAGCCCTTGGTGACTCCCATCACCATGAGTAACTCGTACTGCAACACTTGAACTTGCTCCTGGAGTACCGTCCAGCGATCCTCCCCGATGTTTGGATGGTATCACTTCCCCAGGTTCCAACAGAACCTACATCCGCATTGTCCCAGCTCATTAACTCCGCTTGGGGAGCAGACCAGTCCTGGAAACTTTCCTCCTCCACTAGCGGGGAGCACTCCACCAGACATCCAGCCTCCTCATCCCAGTAGTACTGGAGGGCCGTGCTGGGCCGGGGGCCACTGGTGGCTACTGTGGAGGCTTGCAGTGTTTCCCAACCTGGGCCAGCACCCGCTCCCAAGCTCTCCACCACCGGCGCGAGGGCTGAATCATAGGCTGTTTGCATAAACATCATTCCATGGAGTCGCTCGCGGCTTTCCCGGGGCCAAGGGCCCCACTGCCTAGGTGTTGGCACCGATGTCAATATTGGCACTCCGTGGCCCATGCCGACTCTGGGCCATATGCATGGAGTGCTCTCCAGCACACCCCTGGTCTGAATGACCCCGCCACTGGAAGGCACAACTGTCTCCTCACCCTCCAATCCAGGAGTGGACGGATCTGTCGGAATGGCTCCGGTATCCATCTCTTCCCAGGTGAGGGGTTTGGGGAGAGATAGGATTCTCAACAAAATGTCAGATTCCACTTACTTTGATTTCATCTTCCACCCCTTGATTACAAGAACGTCAAGGTTTCTTGGCTCAAAGGTTTTATTGAAAGATTATATTCAGAGTACAGGTGTCCACGAGGATTCCAGAAGCAGGATAGCTTCTGGCTGAACAAAGGCTTTGTTGAGAATGACATGTTAGTTAGAAGTAGCAATACATCAAACATCCCTTCCCTGCCTCCCCTACCTGCCTGCCTCCCCCCTTGCGGCTTGTCTGTGGAGGCCTGGGAAGGAGCAGGAGTCCCAAGGTCGTTGTCTAGTCTGGGTAGATAACAACCATCTGGGAAAGCAGCTGAATCTGCAGGAGAGAAACACTGGAAATCTTTAGAAAGGTTGAACACTGAGAAACATCAACACCAAGATGACGTTACTCTGGCTAGCTAAACTGACATCCTGACAGGAGGTGTAGGCAGAGCAGGGTATGCCAGTTAACACAGGCCCAGTCTGCCACACTTACATCTCTGATTTGCGCAGACCTCTTTTTTGTTGGCATCAGGAGCAAAGCAGGTGGCAATGTCTGCACCCCCTTCACCCAGCTGGGATCAGGAGCAGAGCAGGTAGTAAAGCCCGTCATCCACCTTCACCTGTCAGGATCAGGCACGCAGCAGGAGACAATGCCTGTTCCTCCCTTCACCCAGCAGGGAGAAGGTGGCAATGCCTGCCCCCCTTCACCCAGACATATTCAGGTGCAGAACAGGAGGCAATGCCTCCCCTTTACCCGACATGTATCAGGCATGGAGCAGGTATCAAAGCCCACCACCCCTTCACATGGCCGAGATCAGACAGATCAGGAGTGGAGCAGAGGATAATGCCCACCCCCTCCTTCACCAGCTGGAATCAGTAATAGAGGAGGAGTGAATGCTTGCCTGCCCAAACTTCCCATTCTAGATCCCGTTGTATTTTTTCCTCACAATGGGCTATGTTGCTAGTTAAGTATAAAAGTCACCAGAAAATGTGGAAGAAACTGGGAATTTTTATCCTGAAGGAGAGAAGACTGAAAGATGGAAAAAATCCTCAAGCATGTTGTACCAGAGCTCAAGAATAGACATGAAGGACTAACGATACAGAAAAGTAGACCTCAGCTAAATACAGTGAGGAAGTGACTAATGGGCAGAGGAGTTTGAAAACAGGTCCATTATCTACACTAAGAAATTTCTCTTTCATGATGTTCTAAGACACGAGGCTAGACAGTACCCCAAAGGGGATGACTTAATCAAGGCTTTGAGCTTGAGGACTTCTGTGGCTCATTGAAGTCCTCTGATTCTATGATTTTATATACTTAATTCATGTACATTGCCTACCAGATGGGATAAAATAAAAACGTAAAAATAAAGAGCATATTGCAGAACTTCCTGACATGGGTTATAATTAACCAGGAGGAGCAAAGGACACATTCTATTACATTCTATTATTGTTAAAATCAGGTAATGACCACATAAGTGAACCCTTAACAATGGAAGATAATATCGTGTTGTGGAATTCTTCCTGAGTACTTTTTGGATCTTATTTATAAAATATTCTTATACTAGCAACATAGCCCGTTGTGGGGAAAAAATACAACAGGCTCTAGAATGGGAAGTTTGGGCAGGCAAGCATTCACTCCTCCTCTGTCACTGATTCCAGCTGGTGAAGGAGGGGGTGGGCATTGTAATTTGCTCCGTGCCTGATCAGCCTAATCTCGGCCATGTGAAGGGGTGGCGGGCTTTGCTACCTGCTCCATGCCTGATACATGCAGGATAAAGGGGGGTATTGTCTCCTGTTCTGCACCTGACTATGGCGGGGTGAATACGGGAAGGCATTGTCACCTGCTCCGAGCCTGATCCCAACTGGGTAAAGGGGGGTGGGCATAGCCACCTGCTCCCTGCTGGGTGAAGGGAGGAACAGGCATTGCCACCTGCTCCGCACCTGATCCTGATAGGTGAAGGTGTGCAGCAAGTTTTACTATCTTCTCTGCTCCTGATCCCAGCTGGTGAAGGTGGCGTGGGCATTGCCACCTGTTCTGCTGATGAATCTGGCAGGTTGAAGGGGGGGCAGGGATTGCTGCATACTTAGCTCTTGACTCTGCCAGGGTGAAGACAGGGTGGGCATTGCTGCCTGCTCAGTAGCTTATTCTGGTCGGTTGATGAGGGTGGGAATTATCACCTGTCCTGCTCCTTCTCCTGGCTGGGTGAAGGGAAGAAAGGCATTGCCTCCTGCTTTGCGCCTGATTCCAGCCAGATGAAGGCCCGAGGTGGGCATTGCTACCTGCTCTGATCCCAAATCGGTGATGGTAGGGGATGAACATTGCCACCTGCTCTGTGAGTAATACTAGCCAGGTTAAGATAGGGGAGGGCATTGCCACATGCACCACTCCAAATACCAGCTGGATTAAGTTGGGGGATGGGCATTGCCACCTGTTCCGCTCCTAATACCAGCTGGGTTAAGGCGGGGGTGCATTGTCACCTGCTCCTCTCCTGATCCCAGTAGGGTGAAGGAGGGTGGGCATTGCCATCTGATCTGCTCTTGATCCCAGTGGGGTGAAGGGGGTTGGTATTCTCATCTGCTTTGCTCCAGATCCCAGTTGTGTTAAGGTGGGGGTGAGCATTGCCACCTCCTCCACTCCTAATACCTGCTGGGTTAAGGCAGTGGTTGGGCAATGCCACCTGCTCTGCTTTTGATCCTAGCTGTGTGCATCTGTGTGCATTGCCAAGTGCTCCGCTACTAATATGAGCTGGGTTAAGGTCGGGGGTGACAGTTTCACCTGCTCTGCTCCTAATAACAGTTGTGTTAAGGTGGGAGGGGAAATTGCATCTGCTCCGCTCCTAATACCATCTGGGATAAGGCAAGTAGTGGGCATTGCCACCTGATCCACTCCTAATACCTGGTGAGTTACGGTGGAAGTGGGCATTTCAACCTGCTCTGCCACTAACACAAGCTGAGTTAAGGCAGGGGACACATATTGCCACCTGCTCCACTGCTAATACCAGCTGTATTAAGATGGGTGGTGGTGGGCATTGCAATCTGCTCCACTCCTGATCCCAACTGATTCAAAGGGGGGCAGAATAGCCATTTTATCCAGTCCTAATACCAACTGGTTTAAGGTGGTGAGAGGGCATTGCCATTTGCTCCGCTCCTAATACCAGGTTCATTAAGATGTGGGGTGGGTGTTGCCATCTGCTCTGCTCCTATTACCAGCTGGGTTAAGGTGGGGGCTGGGCATTGCCACCTGCTCTGCTTCTAATACCAGCTGGGTTAAGATGGGGAGTGGGCCTTACCACCTGCTCCGCTCCTAATACCAACTGGGTCAAGGGGGGATGGGCATTTCCACCTGCTCCTCTCCCAATCCCAGCTGGGTGTAGGCAGGGGTGGGCATTTCCACCTGCTCCACTCCTAATATCAGCTAGGTTAAGTTGGGTTGTGGGCATTGCCACCTGCCTCACTCCTAATACCAGCTGGGTGAATCCGGGAGACCATCATTGCCACCTGCTCCCACCCGGTCCCGGCCTAGGCTTCCCACCACGACACCTTTTCTGGAGGGACATGATAACTTGCCTAGGCTTCGCTCCATGGCAGCACCCTCTGGTGGTGCGCCAGGGTATAAGGTGAGTTGTCTGATATTCACTTATTCAATTATACAGTAAGATTTCTTTAATAGTTAATTAGGTAGCTGAAATAAAATGGTGGTTAATATCTGTACCCAGTTTCCTGGGGGTAAAGTGTAGATGACTGAGGAAGGCATCTGCCAAGAAAATGTGATATGACATCCCCCTCTGGGTCAGTAATGACTCAGTGCTTCCACGGGGGCTACCTTTACCTTTATCTATCTGTGTTAAGAACTGAGTCCAATTGAACTCTGTAAATTCTTGTAGACTAGAAGTTTGCACATTAAAATGCAGCACCCATTATTTTGAAATCAAGTACCCAAATAATATTTTTAAACCTATGTTTTGAAATAAAAAATAAATAATGGCATTTAATGTAGAGCTGAAGATCTTATTAGCTCTCTCCGTTCATACAGAGAGAATCAAAAAAATAAAACACAGCCTGTTGCTTATAGTTTTTTGTCATAATTTCTTCTCTGTAATGACTCCCACTTTATGGAATAGACTGCCTGAGGAAGTCAGAAAAGCTCCCATTCTCCTGGCTTTCTGCAAACTAGGCAAAACTGAATAATTCAAGAGGGCTTTTTTACCCAGATAAAAGGTCTATGCTGTAAGGAAATGGTTCAGAGAGATGTGTTGGTTAAGGGATAGGCTGTACTGAATTTTGCTGTAAGTATGCTCCTACTGGATAGCTTTCAAATAATTTAATCTGTCACATTGATCTATGATGTTCTGTTTCAGCATAGTTTCTGCAGGTATCTGATTATTTTCATAGTCATTATCCTATCATATTGTTTATTGAATGTCCCAGCTGTTGATTGCCTTGACTAATACTGTGTAATCTGCCTGGAGTCTCAGTAAGAAAGGCCAACTATGATTAACATGTAAGTATGTTAACAAAAAAATAAAATAGACAGGGGAGGAAATGTCCATAAATGAGATCAAGAAAGGAAGCAATCAGGCCTCCAGCACTAGAGGGAAATTGCATGTTGAGGATATGAGTCAGTTGTCTCACCCCTCTAAAGCCTGTATAAAAACACCATCAGGACAAGATTCTGCATCCAGTTTCTTAACTCATCTCTTGATCAAGGACTTCAGAGAGTTTGGTAAGTATTGAGGACAAAGCTTATACGGATAGATTAGATGGCAGGAACTGGCAATACTGAGCCTGGAGAAGAGTAAAGAGGGGATATAAGAGCACTCTTCACATAGATGGAGGGCTGTCACAAAAAGACGGCAAGGAAATGATTTCTGATGCTCCAGAGCAAAGATTAGAAGTAGTGGGTTTAAATGACCTGGCAATAGATTGCAGTGGAATCTAAAAAGAACATTCCTAATTGGATAAACAGTTTAAGAACAGAACCAAATATATTTGTGGAAGAGAGCTTGACCTTCACTGGATGTCTTTAAAGCTAGACTGCAATCACAGGGGATTCAGCAAGCAGGCAGTTGAAATAGATGGCCTGCAAATCCTCCACTCCATTTGGGTCATTGCATGAGCTGATGAGTTTTTGGAGTGTGACAGAGCTGCTGCTTGCTACTTGCTAGCCTTTGGGGAGAGAGACAGAGAGGGTATAATTGAGCTTGGATTTTGGGGATAGGGATCTTTCTCCTCTGGTTCCAATGCTGCTGCCAGGCCCTGGGTCCAAACTCAGTGGGCACTTCAGCTGAGGGCTCACACAGTGTTATTAGTGCCTGATCTGTTTAGGTCTGTGGGAGTGGTGGGCTAGGGCTCTAGTCCGTCCCTCCCTCTGGTGCCAGGGCTGCTGCCAGGCCCTGGAGCCAAGCTCGGTGGGCACCTCAGCTGAGGGCTCACATTGATTCTTATTTATCAGTGCCTGATCTGGTCAGGTCTGTGGGAGTGGTGGGCTAGGGCTCCAGTCCCTCCCTCCCTCCCTCTGGTTCAAGGGCTGCTGCCAGGCTCAGCTGAGGGCTCACCAAATGATTATTATTATCATAGCCATTATCATTTTCATTATTATTATTATTATCATCACTATTATTATTAATAGTCTCTGTGCCTGTTCTGTCCAGGCAACTTGGTGTGCTGGGCTATGGCTCTAGCCTCAGCCTCTGGTTCCAGGACTGCTGCCAGGCTCTGGGGCCAAGCTCAGTAGGCACTGTGGCTGAGGGCTCACACAGTATTTTTATTGCCTGATCTGTTCATGTCTGTGGGAGTGGTGGGCTAGGGCTCTAGTCCCTCCCTCCCTCTGGTGCCAGGGTTGCTGCCAGGCCCTAGGGCCCAGCTCAGTGGGCACCTCGGCCAAGGGCTCATACAGCATTATTAGTCCCTGATCTGGTCAGGTCTATGGGAGTGGTGGGCTAGGGCTCTAGTTCCTCCCTGCCTCTGGTGCCAGGGCTGCTGCCAGGCCCTGGGGCCAAGCTCAGTGGGCACCTCGGCTGAAGGCTCACAGTATTATTACCAGTGCCTGATCTGGTGGTCAGGCAACTTGTTGTGCTGGACTAGGGCTCTAGCCTCAGCCTCTGGTTCCAAAGTTGCTGCCAGGCCCTGCGGTCAAGCTCAGTGGGCACTGTGGCAGAGGACACATAGAGTCATCTCCTTTTCTGTCCTCCTTAATTCTAGTTTGGTGGCAAAATGAGTCTTCCTGTTTTGTTGGCCAGCAAGGGTGGTTTGGAGTGAAGTGCGATGGCAGTCCTCCTGATTTACTTGGGGAAAGCAGTATTGGGTGTGGCTCAAAGGCAGCATAGATTCCTCCCGCTCCCCCCAATTCACCTGTGGGGGCTGTGGAGGAGGCCAAAGAGGTCTTTCTGCAGGGGGGAGAAAATCTCTTTCAACATTTTGAGGATGAGGTGGGCGACGCATCCCTGGAGGAATGGTTTGTGTGCTATGAAAGATCCCTCCCATCCACATCCCAAACTCTCCAGCACTAGAGGGAAATTGCATGTTGAGGATATGAGTCAGTTGTCTCACCCCTCTAAAGCCTGTATAGAAACACCATCAGGACAAGATTCTGCATCCAGTTTCTTAACCCATCTCTTGATCAAGGACTTCAGAGAGTTTGGTAAGTATTGAGGACAAAGCTTATAAGGACAGATTAGATGGCAGGAACTGGCAATACTGAGCCTGGAGAAGAGTAAAGAGGGGATATAAGAGCACTCTTCACATAGATGGAGGGCTGTCACATGAAGATGGCAAGGAAATGATTTCTGATGCTCCAGAGCAAGGATAAGAATAATGGGTTTAAATTACCTGGCAATAGATTTCAGTGGAATCTAAGGAGAACATTCCTAATTGGATAAACAGTTCAAGAACAGAACCCAATCTTTGTGGAAGAGAGCTTGACCTTCACTGGAGGACTTCAAGTATAGCTAGACTGCAATTGCAGGGGATTCAGCAAGCAGGCAGTTGAAATAGGTTGCCTGCAAAGTTCCTGCCAGCTCAGAGATTCCTTAATTCAATGCATCTGATTTATCTTATTCTCACACCGGCTCCTCATTGGAACCATCTGGTTCAGTGACATGTAGCAGATAAGAAATGCTAGTGCAGTTGGTCAGAGTCATAGAGCTGATTTCTGCTGGAGAAATGCTAAAGACAGCCTCTTCATAGGGAGACCATCTCTGCCTCCACTCCGTTTTGGTCACCTTAACTTCTTTCTGAGATTCTCTTCCTTCTGGAGCTTCATTAGAGCCATCACCTGCTGCATAGAAACCCAGGTCCTTTGAAAAAAATTGGGAGGGGGGCTCGTTGGGCACCTTCCAAGGCCAATGTTAGGAAAATATGTACATTGGCATCTACATTAATTAAATTAACTAGCAACATAGCTCAGTGTGTGTGTGGGGGAAATAGAACAGGCTCTAGAAAGGGAGGGTGGGCAGGCAGGCATTCGCTCCTCCTCTGTCACTGATTCCAGCTGGTGAAGGAGGGGGATGGGTATTGTCATCTGCTCCATGCCTGATCTCGGCCATATGAAGGGCCGCCTCACCTGCTCTGAGCATGTTCCAATCTGGGTAAAAGGGGGTGAGCATTGCAACCTACTCCACCACTAATACCAGCTGGGTTAAGGCAGGGGAGGGCATTGCTACCTGCTCCACTCCTAATACCAGCTGGGATAAGGTAGGGGTGGGCATTGCCACCTGCTCCACTCCTAATACCATGTGATTTAATGTGGGGGATGGACATTGCCCCCTGCTCTGCTCCAAATACCTGCAGGGTTAAGGCGGTGGGTGGGCAAAGCCACCTGCTCTGCTTCTGATCCCAGCTGGGGGAATCGGGGGTGGGCATTGCAAAGTGCTCCACTCCTAATACCAGCTGGGTTAAGGTTGGGGGTGGCATTGTCACCTGCTCTGCTCCTAATAACAGCTGTGTGGTGGGAGGTGAAATTCCACCTGCTCCGCTCCTGATACCAGCTGGGTTAAGGTGGGGTGTGGGCATTGCCTTCTGTTCTGCTCCGAATACCACCTGGATTAAGGCACAGGGAGGGTATTGCCACCTACTCTGCTTTTAATAGGTTTTGGTATTAACCTATAAAGCCCTGAACGGACTGGGACCATCATACCTGGGGACTGTCTCTTCCAATACACTCCCCGAAAGGTGCTGAGATCAGCGGGTAAGTACCTACTGGTGGTCCCTGACCCCAGAGAGGCTCGATTGGCCTCAACCAGGGCCAGGACCTTTTTGGTCCTGCCCCCGGCCTGGTGGAACTCTCTGTCTTAGGATACCCGGGTTTGCCAAGATCTTATCTCCTTCAGGTGGGCCAGTAAGACGGAGATGTTCCACCAGGTGTATGGTTGAGGCCATCAGGGTTTGTACCAAATGAGCCTCTCTCCCAGTCTTGTCTATGTTTGTAGGGGTTATTGACCATCTACCGCCCATATATGAGCGACTATACATGGTTAAGCCACACCGCCAACTCCGTCAGATGATGATGATGATGATGATGATGATGATGATGATGATGATGATGATAGTATTAGCTGGATTAAGGTGGAGGTAGGCATTGGCACCTGCTCCGCTCCTAATACCAGCTGGGTGAAAGCAGGGTTGGGCATTGCCACCTGCTCCACTCCTAATATCAGCTGGGTTAAGGTGGGTGGTGGGCATTGCCACCTTCCTCACTCCTAATACCAGCTGGGAGAAGGCAGGAGGCAGGCATGGCCACCTGCTCCTACCCTGCTTCCGACCTGGGCTTCCCACCATGGCATGTTTTCTGGAGGGACATGGTGCCTTGCCTAGCCTTCTGTCCATCGCAGTGCCCTCTGGTGGTGCACCAGGGTAAAAAGTGAGTTGTCTGGAATACGCTTACTCAATTATATAGTAGGACTAGCAACAAAGCCCGTTGTGGGGAAAAATACAACGGGTTCTAGAAAGAGTAGGGTGGGCAGGGAGGGATTTGCTCCTTCTCTGTCACTGATTCCAGCTGGTGAAGGAGGGGGGTAGGCATTGTCATCTGCTCCACACCTGATCTACCTGATCTCGGCCATGTGAAGAGGTGGTGAGCTTTGCTCCCTGCTCCAAGCCTGATACATGCTGGGTAAAGGGGGAGCATAATCCAAACTGGGTGAAGGAGGCTGAGCATTGCCACCTGAACCCCGCTGGGTGAAGAGAGGAAGAGGCATTGGTCCTGCTCTGTGCCAGACCCTGACAGGTGAAAGTGTGTGGTGGGCTTCAGTATGTGCTCTGTTCCTGATCCCAGCTGGGTGAAGGGGGTGCGGGCATTGCCACCTGCTCTGCTCATTCCAGCAGGCTGAAGGGGAGGCAGGCATTGCTGCATGGCTGGCTCCTGACTCTGGCAGAGTGAAGACAGTGTGGGCATTGCCACCTGTTCAGTGGCTTATTCTTGTAGGTTGAAGAGGGCAGGCATTGCCACCTGCTCTGCTCCTTATCCTGGCTAGGTGAAGGGGAAAATGACATTGCCTCCTGCTCTGCACCTGTTCCCAGCCAGGTGAAAGTGCGAGGTGGGCATTGCCACTTGCCCCACTCATGATTCCAAATGAGTGATGAGGGGGGTGGGCATTGCCTCCTTTTCTGCCCCTAATACCTGCTGGGTTAAGGTCGAGGGGGGCATTGCCATCTGCTCTGCTCCTAATAACAGCAATGTTAAGGTGGGCGGGGAAATTCCACCTGCTCCGCTCCTAATATCAGCTGGGTTAAGGTGCGGGGTGGGCATTGCCATCTGTTCTGCTTCTAATACCAGCTGGGTTGAGGCACGGGGAGAGCATTGCCACACACTCTGCTCTTAATTCCAGCTGGGTTAAGGTGGGTGTGGGCATTGCCACCTTCTCCGTTCATTATACCAGCTGGGTAAAGGTGGGGGTGGGCATTGCCACCTTCTCCACTCCTAATACCAGCTGGGTTAAAGTGGGGGGATGGGCATTGCCATCTCCTCTGCTCCTAATACCAATTGTGTTAAGGTGGGGGTTGGGCATTGCTACCTGCTCTGCTCCTGATCCCTGCTTGCTGAAGGGGGGTGGACATTGCCACCTGCTCCATTCCTTATTTCAGGAGGGTTAAGGTGGGGGTTGGCATTGCTACCTGCTTCACTCCTAATACCAGTTGGGTGAAAGAGGGAGGGCAAAGAGGGAGAGAGAACAGACAGAGATTCATTGTTTTCCTCAGTCAATAATTGCAAAGTTCCAGTTCTTAGAAGTCAGGTTATTTTTTTCCTCATGATGCATCTTTCACCAGCACAAAATTCTTCTCTTTGGACTTATTCCTCTACCCCTTCTCACTAACTGTTTTAAACTGCTGGCCTGGTTCCAATATTCTGTCACCTTCCATTGGCTGCCTGAGAGAGGTGGAATTGAACCTCTAGTTCCTAATGACATAGGGTTGTGGTTCTGATGATAAAATGGAGGATGGGAGAACAATGTGACAAGCTGCTTTGGGTTCTTATTAGGGACAATAGCATGAAATAAATTTTCTAATTATAAATATACAAGGCTCTGTTGGACCATCTGTCCCTTTGTGAGGTGCATAACTCCTCAGGAAATAAAGCCAGGTGCCTCAAATTTTGCCAATGCCTTCAAGATGATTTTAGAAGTTTGAGAATCAAAAATATAATGCATTTGACCACTCTGGCTCATACTGTCCCTAGAAATCCGACCAGCACTTTTTGCAACGGAAGGTATAGTTGTCTTTGGCAGGCATAACTCACAGTTTCAGGATGTTGATAAAAGTTGTTGTTTCTACAATGAAGGGAACTGGAACCATCTGGCTCAGCCTCTCCCCTTTGAACTGGAAGGTATCTCATTCAGGAATAAAGCTAGGAGCTTCAAATTAGACCGCTGGCTTCAAGATAATTATGAGAGCTGTAGTGCCAAAGATGAAACGAATGGGAACATCCTGGCCATGCACAATCCCCAGAAAAAAACCCACTCCATAGAAAGCTACAAGTCTCAAAATTGACCTCTACTTCAAGATGACGATGAGAGTTGCTCGAACACACTGCCCCAGGTTATTGGCAGACCTTCCGATTTCTACTGGAAGTTGACAGTGGCAGGAATTGGTGGTAGAAAGTCCCGTCAAGTTGTAGCTAATTTATGGAGACCCTTGCTGAGATTTTCAAAGCAGGTGACTAACAGAGGTAGTTTGCCATTGCCCAAGCAGGCTAGGCATTACCCATCCAACAGTATAGCCTGGAGCCTCAGCATTGTCCCCCAGCTTCAGTATGATTATGAGATTTGCAATTCCAGTTGTGAAAGGAATCAGAACTTCCTTGCCAAGGTTATTGTGACAAACTACCAGAGATTATCTCCCAAAGGAACCATTGAGCACAAAGTTTTACTCATGAGAAGCCATCAGGGGAATGCAACAGAGGCAGGAAGAATGGAAAACCACACCTCTGTAACAAAGAAGATGGATGCAACAGCTTTCTTGACTTCTCTGAGCCTGTGTGGTGTAGTAGCGAGAGTGTCTGGCTGGAATAAAGGAGTTCCAGGTACAAATCTCTACTCTGTCAGTGAGGGTTGCTGGCTGACCTTGTGCAAGTCATACACTATCAGCCAACCTACCTCAAAGGGTAGTTTTCAGGATAAAATGGAGCAAACCAGAACAATGTAAGGCTCTTTGGGTCCCCTTTGGAGAGGAAGGCAGAGTATGAAATTTGTTATAAATATAACTTTGCTCATTCAGGGAACCAAGATCAAAATAATCCAAATTATGGAATTTCCCATTGCCATGTATGGATGTGATAGTTGGATGGTAAAGAAAGCTGACAGGAAGACAATTAATTCATTTGAAATGTGGTGCTGGGGGAGAGTTTTGCGGATACCATGGACAGCCAAAAAGACAAATAAGTCTTTTCAAACCTGGATTCTCCTTAGAAGCTAAAATGACAAGACTAAAGCTATTTTACTTGGGTCACATCCTGAGAAGAAAAGATTCTCTGAAAAAGTCAATAATGCTAGGAAAAGTGGAAGTCAGCAGGAAGAAAGGAAGACCTAAAACAAGATAGCTTGATTCAATAAATAAGCCACATCGCCCAGTTTGCAGGATCTGAGCAAGTCTGTTAAAGATAGGATGTTTTGGAGGTCTTTCATTCCTAGGGTCGCCATAGGTCAGAGATGACTTCACGGCACATAAAACACACACACACGGCACACAAGGAACACCAGGGTTGATGAGAGGGGCAAGCAGGGGTGGAGCCCCTAGTAAAAAAAATAATAAAAGCTAAATCATATTAGCAGTATTTATTAGAACGTGCTTTCTAATGCCTATGTTCTTATTGTCATCACTAGGTGTCTTCCTCTTTAAAGCAGCCCTCCTGGCGTTCGGAATAGCCGGTGTCTTTTCTCTTGCAGCTCACACTTTATGGGTCACCATTTCTATGAATATGTAGGAGATGCTGCAAGGCTCTCAATGGGGTGTAGACTGCAAGCATTATTATGAAAGCATGGGGTATTTAAAGGTTTCTTTTAGTACATATGTTCTTAATTGTAATTTCTAGGAGGAATGGTGGTACATAAATATTTTAATAAAGTAACACATAAAGACAAAATGGAAAAGGGGAGTCAGCCAAAAAATGATTCCCCAGAAATACTGTGATCTCTTTTAAAGGGAGGACCTGCTAGATGTTTTGAGGGAGGCTCACCTGCAGGGTTATGTGTAAGTTGCCTACTGCATTCCACAATCATTACCCTTTGCATTGAGATATGCTTCTTCTGAACTTGGAGGTTCAGTCCAAAGTTGTTGTGAGAAGAAACCAGTGACTGAGTTGACCTTTCCCTCATACACATACACACACTGAACTAGGTGTTGTCTTTCCAGATTGGCAACCAACTCAAGATGTCTCTAACCCCATTAGAATTAGCCATGCAAACTATCGCCAACACTTTCAACCAATACAAGGAGGAAGGAATGAATCCTCCCATGGTTACCAAGGAAAGAATGCAGAAGCTGATGAAGGATCAGCTCCCAAACTTGATACAGGTGAGAGGGGAGTGGGTTGGCTCATTGTGTGGAAGGAAGTGGCCTCAACTGAAGTATTTGATGTGCAGCTCGTTGGAGGAAGAGAAGGAAGATCTTGGGTGGCATTCCAGCTGTTCTCTTCAGAGGTCCATTGGAGATGAAAGCAAGCGAGCTGGGTGAACATGGAAGGAATGAGGTCATGGGATGCATGACTGGTTGATATGCAAATTCTGAGCCCTTAAGTGGTATAATCCCCTCTTGTAAACTTCCAAGAGACACCAGCTTCTGAAGGAGGAGTCATTTTATGTCACCCTTTGTGCCTCCTTCTCCATTTTGTAGCTTTTCCACCCATGGCTTTTAATCTCTGGGGCCTCACTTTTGCCCAGCGGCCAATAACCTCACCCAGTGGTCCCTCCCAAGCTCCATGAGGCTCAGAACGCTTGGCGACCCACCTCTCATAGAGCAGATGGAGAAGGGTTTCAGCCAGGCATGGCAGATCAATGCATGGAAGTTGGTTTCATTCTTTAATTTTGTAATTCATACCCAAATTGACTGTATTGTTGTTTGGTTGTTTGGTATGCCTTTGTGTCATTCTTGTATTTCCAGTTTCATAACTTGACTTCATTATCATTTCCCTTTTGTTTCAATGAAAGAGACACGTACACCACATTGTCAAGTCTGTGCCTTCTGGTTTTTCTACCCCAACGGAACAACATACAGAGGGATTGTAGTACTCCTCTAGGACATCCACATGGTCAACTTTCAGACAGATGAAATAAAGGTTTCCCTCTTTTTGAGACCATGAAATGCACCCATAGTTAACATCAAAGTCTATTGAGAACTGGTAGGAAAGATTTCAGACAGTGAAATAAACAGCAGAGCAGCCCGTTAACCTGAAGAACTGTAGAAAGAGACTGAGGCAGACGGGTGGCCTAAGGAGGGTAAGACAGCTGGCAGGCGGCAGCAGGAGGACCCTGAGGTAGGTTTGCTCAGTTAGAAGATAACTTTTGGAGAGTTTTAGGCAAGCAGAGGAGTGCTGACTGGAGGGGAAATATGGCAGAGCAGGGTGAGCATTGAGAGGAGAGAGGATGACCAAATCCCACCCCATTTCCCTCAGGGTTGGAATACCTCACACATGTACATGATCCTAGTGACTACAGCTTGCAGTTAAGGAAGCCCAGAACTTCTCTTCCCTATCCCTTTAAGGAAATATGAGCTCTCTATATGTCCTTTTTAGAAAAACACTGCCATTTAAAAGTGAACTCAATAGAGACAGTCTACAATGAGAAAAGAAACCAGAAAAGTACAAAAGAAAATGTCTGCTTTCCTTTCCATTGTAGGCTGTTTAGATGGAGAATTTCTTTTCCTTTCATATTAATTACAATATTTACAAAACACTCCATAATTATGAATCATTCACAATAAGAAAAGAATCCAGATTAGATTCCTTATAGTTGAGGGTTGTACAGAGGATTGAACTTGCAGCAGAATGTGAGAGATAAGAGTTCTTAATTTCATAGGGTTGTGATGGTTTAAGTAGACTTGCTCACCTTGTACCTGTTAGGCATGTTCTTCTTATTATGTATATCCTTTTTATTTAATCAAATAGGTATTTTTTGAAAAATAAGGGGAGGAACCTTAAGGAACGTATAGTATGTTAGACCATATAAAATCATAAATCATATAATCATAGAGTTGAAAGAGACCACCAGTGTCATCTAGTACAACCCCCTATACAATGTAGGATAGTCACAACTACTTCTCCCACACCCCCAGTGACCCCTGCTTCATGCCCAGAAGGTGACAAAAAGCCTCCAGCATCCCTGGCCAAACTGGCTTGGAGAAAATTGCTTCCTGACCTCAAAGTGGCGATCAGCATTACGCTGGGCATGCAAACTAAGCACTGACATCACCGTTCTTGCCCTCCCTCTCATGATCAGCCTAGGTTCACAGAATCCACACTGCTGTCAGATGGTCATTTGGCCTCTGCTTTAAAACCTCCAAAGAAGGAGCGCCCACCACCTCCTGAGAAAGCCTGTTCCACTGAGGGACTGCTCCAACTGTCAGGAAGTTCTTTCTAATGTTTAGTCGAAAACTCTTCTGATTTAATTTCAACCCATTGGTTCTGTTTTAACCTTCTGGGGCAATGGAAAACCACTCCACACCATCCTCGATATGGCAGCCCTTCAAGTACGTGAAGATGGTTATCATATCACCTCTCAGACATCTTCTCTCCATGCTAAACATACCGAACTCCTTCAGCCTTTCCCCGTAGAACTAGGCCTCTACACCCTTCACCGTCTTTGTTGCCCTCCCATTGACACATTCCAGTTTGTCTATATTCCTCTTCAAATGTGGTACCCAAAATTGAACACAATACTCTAGGTGAGGTCTAACCAGGGCAGAGTAAATTGATACCATCACTTTTTGTGATCTGGACACTAGGCTTCTGTTGGTACAGCCCCAAATCGCATTTGACTTTTTAGTTACCACATCACAATGCTGACACATGTTCAGCGTATGGTATACTAAGACACCTAGAACCTTTTCACACATACTACTGCCAAGACAAGTCTCCCTCATCCTATAACTATGCATTTGATTTTTCCTATTTGTTTTAGCCCAGTTTTCCAACTTTTCAAGATCATTCTACATCCTGGCTCTATCTTCTACCATGTTTGCTACCCCTCTCAATTGATTATCACTTGCAAATATAATAAGCATTCGCTTATTAATCAGCATTCTCTTATATCTGAGCCATGCTTGGATGGTAAACCTTTTTGTTTGGACTATTTCTATCTGGACAATCCGGAAGGGTATCTAAGGGACCTGGGAAACCTTGGCAGACCATATAGCAAGCTAATAATTTCTAATTTTTACCCACGGCAGGAAAACAAACCAAGGACTTCTGTGAAGAGATTTGAACCTGGAAACATTAACAGTCTTGATATGTTCTTGAACATCGCTGGAAACGTTATTACTTCTAAGTACAGATGATTCTACTTCATGGTGCAGTATGTACCTATGAGACAATAAAGACCTGATGATTGTGGCAATCCTGTGTTCAACTGTATAAATGATCTATTTAATTTTCCTCCCCATTCCGTCTTTCCACCGAAACATTTCACCATAACATTTCAACAAACATTTAACTGTGATTATTAGTAATACATTACAATAGTGTCTTCATATAGTTACTACATTCAAGTCGCTATATTTGTTTTTTATCCAATCATAAAATGGTGTCCATGGGGCTGCAAAATTTTCTTCTAATTGTCCTTTAATTAGTCAAGTTAATTTGTCCATTTCTGCATTTTTCATTATCTTGGCTATCAATTCTTCTTCTCAGGGTATTATTGCTCTTTTCCAGAAGGGTGTTAATAGAGTTCTTGCAGCTGTTACTCCATGAATTATAAAATATTTCTGGTTGTTTCCGAATTCTTCTGGTACACAATTTAACAAAAACTTCTCAGGTTTAAAAGGAATTGTACATTGTAAAATTTGTTGTAACAGATTATGCACCATTATTCAGAATTTATGGACTTCTTTACATGTCCACCACATATGATAAACTGTTCCTGTGTGTTTCACACATTTCCAACACTTATTTGACATCTTTTTATACATTTTAGCTAGTCTATCCAGTGTCAGATACCATCTATAAAACATCTTATATAGGTTTTCTTTAAATGCAACTGATTTAGTTATTTTAATATTAACCTTGCATATCTTATTCCATTGCATCAGATCTAAGTTATATCCTAGGTTTTGTGACCATTTCATTTTATATTCTTCCACCCCCTCATTTTTCTTCTCCATTTGCATTAAAAACACATACATCTTTTTATCAGTTTCTCATCAGAATTACACAACAAAGTTTCGAAGGCATTTTGTTCTAAATAAAAGCCTCCCAGCTTTTTATCTTTGTTATATCTGGATTCAATCTGAGCCCTTGCCCACCAATCTAAGTTAATACCTTGTCTTTGGAGTTCCTCTTTTGATTTTAATACTCCTTTATCATCTAGAAGATCTCTGTATCTAATGCTCCAGGGAAGAAGGAGAATTTGGTATCATCAGCAAATTTAATGAGCAGCCCTTCCACTCCTTCATCCAGATCATTGATAAAAATATTGAAAAGTACCCGGCCCAAAACCGAGCCCTGCGGCACCCCACTGGACACCTCCCTCCAATCTGATGAAACGCCGTTGACCACCACTCTTTGAGTGTGGTCCTCTAACCAGTTCCCTATCCACCGAACTGTCCTATAGTCCACTCCACAGTCTTCCAGTTTGCCCATCAGAATGTCATGGGGGACCTTATCAAAAGCTTTACTGAAATCCAGATAAATCACGTCAACAGAGTTCCCCCAATCCAGGAAGCTGGTCACTCGATCAAAGAAGAAAACCAGGTTGGTCTGGCAAGATCTGTTAGGGACAAAACCATGCTGACTTCCCCAGATCACTGATCGGGCCTTCAGATGCTTACAGATTGATCCCTTTAAACTCTGTTCTAATATCTTCCCAGCTACAGACGTCAGACTGACCAGCCTGTAGTTTCCCGGGTCATCCTTCTTCCCTTTCTTAAAGATTGGGATAACATTCGCTCTTCTCCAATCTTGTGGCACATCCCATCCTCCAGGAGGCCTTGAAGATGATGGACAGGGGTTCTGCAAGTTCTCTAGAAAGTTCTTTCAGCACTCTTGGGTGCACCCCATCCGGCCCAGGGGATTTGTATTCATCCAGTGCAGTCAGATGCCTCTCCACAACCTCTCTGTCAATGTTAATTAGCCACTCAGGTGTCCTGCCACATTTTCTACTATCTCTAGATGTGCCTGAGTACTTCAGGGAGAAAACAGAGGCAAAAAAGTCATTAAGCCTGTCTGCTTTTTCTCTGTCCTGCATCAGAATTTCTCCATCTACTCCCAACAGTGGTCCAATTGCCTCTTTTACCTTGCATTTGCTTCTCACATATCTGTAGAAGTTTTTCTTATTGTAGCGAGCCCCCCTGGCCAGACACAGCTCGTACTGAGCTTTGGCCTCTCTGATGGCTGATCTACAGTACCTAGTAATCCTCATATACTCCTCTTTAGAGGTTTGTCCTTCTCTCCATTTCCTGAACATTTCCTTTTTCTCCCTTAGCTTATTCTGGAGCTCTCTGTACATCCACATCGATTTCTTGGAGCCCTTACCATATTTCCTTCTTGCTGGGATAGTGAGGGCTTGAGCTTGCAAAAGCTTATGTTTGAGCCCACCCTTCACTTGCTCCTTTCCCTTCCAGCACACTCCCCCACTGAATGACTCTCATCAAGTCTCTGAGTTCATCGGCCCTACGAAAATCTAACCTACGAGTCTGTCTACAAACTTCCTTGGCCTCCCACAGCAACTGGAATTCAAGGAGGACATGGTCACTTCCCCCTAAGGTCCCCACCACCTTCACCTCATCTACCAAATCTTCCCTGTTGGTTAATGTCAAGTCTAGATGGCTGAGCCCCTTGAAGCTTCCTCCACCTTTTGAAAAAGGAAGTTATCAGCCAGACAGGTCAGGAAATTGCGTGATTCATGACGCTTTGCTGAGCCTGTCTCTCAGCACGCATCGGGGAAGTTGAAGTCACCCATAATTACAAGATTCTGATGTCTGAATACTCTACCAATCTGTTCAAAGAGGGCAGCATCCGTTTCTTCTCGCTGGTCAGGTGGTCTGTAGCAGACTCCAACAATAGTACCCTTTGTCCTTCCTCCCCTTATTTCTACCGATATGCTTTCCACTGGGCTGTCCACCCCATTCTCCGTAACTTCTTGACAATCAACCCCTCTCCTCACATACAACGCCACTCCACCTCCTCTTCTACCCTTCTGGTTTTTCTTGAACAACTCATACCCATCCACTAGCACATTCCAGTAATGGGAATCATCCCACCAAGTCTCCGTAATTCCTACTATATCATAGCCCTCTGCTTGCAATAGAAGCTCAAGCTCTTCTTTCTTATTACCCATACTTTGGGCATTGGTATATAGACACTTGTAGCCTTGTACCTTTGTTTGACCTGTCTTACCCAGGTGGGTCCCCACTGTTTTCACTTCGTCATTGAAATCGCTATGTCGATCGTCCCCTTCCCCTTGCGGCACCAGTTTAAAGCGCTCCTGATGAAGTTCTCCAGGTTCGTTCCAAATGTTTTCTTCCCTGCCTTTGAGAGGTGAAGCCCATCATGTGCTAGAAGACCTTCTTTAAGAAAACCTATCCCATGGTCCCAGAGCCCAAAGTGGTCCTGCTGGCACCACCGTCTCAGCCAGCGATTCACCTCAAGTACAGTCTGCTCTCTGCATGTTCCTCTTTCTATGACTGGAAGGATAGAAGAGAATACCACCTGAGCCCCTAATGTCTTCAACTGCCTTCCAAGAGCTTCACAATCCTCTTTAATTCTTGTGAAAGTATTCACATCCGTGTCATTTGTTCCCACATGAATCAGCACAAATGGGTACTTATCATCAGGCTTGATGAGTTTCGGCAGTCGGTCGCTAATATCCTGAATTCTGGCCCCTGGCAAGCAACACATCTCTCGGAATTGGGGATCTGGCCTAGAGACATGGCGTTCCATACCCCTGAGCAGAAAGTCCCTTCCATTTTTTCCCACATCCGTGTGGCCCCATGTCCTCTACACACCTTCTTCCAGGTCTTTGCTGTTCTCCTTCCACTCTCATCTCCGTCACCATCTCTAGCACTTCAAAGCGATTCTTGAGCTCAAGTGGACCAGAGCATCTTCTTCGTTGATGCCTTCGGGTTTGTACTGTAGATCTGAGAGGAGGCTCAGAAGGGAGATCGACTCTTTCTTCTCCTCCTTGACTTTCCTCTTCTTGACTGTGCGGAGCCTCCAGGCTGTTGTCAATAAAATCCTCTCCCTCCTTGATCTCCTGAAGGGTGGTGATCCTCTCCTCCAGGCTCTGAACCTTTTCTTCCAAAACTCTGACCAGCTTACACTTCTGGCAAGTGAATTCTGTCTTCTCTTCTGGGAGGAAAACAAACATGGCACACTCCATGCAGGTGACTGCAAAGGGGGCTTCAGTAGACATGATTGCCTTCCAAATATATACCCGGAGTACTCTCAGCAGAGTTTCTGGTCCCTCAGGCAGATCCGAAGGCTAAGAGCCACAGGCCAAGAGCCCTTTAGTTCTCGCCCTCTGGCAAGGAGGAGCCTTTTGTTTCAAAAGGTCACTTACTGCCTAGCCCAGCGGAGCCCCAGGACAATAGGGGTGGGGCTTGTAACCAAGAGCAACAGCAACCAGCAGCAAACAACAGCAATTCACTCAGCTTCCAACAGCACCACACAGAACTTAACCAGAACTACTCTCTAGCAAGCTACACAAAGGCCACTTACCCTCAGCTTCTCACACGGTAGCTAGGAAAGGCAAAAGGCAGAAAAATCAATTTCTCTTGCAATCTCAATTTCTCTTACAATCTCTTCTGGTTCTTCTTGTAAAAATTGTGCTGACACTTCTATCATCTCATCCCTCAGGTCTTGTTGCTTCTGTTCTGGGACATTCTGGAAACTTAGAATATATGTAGCTCTCCATTTCTAATCCCATCACTGGTTTCCATGTAATGTTTTGCAGAGAGGCTATCTCCTCCACTCTCTGCAGGGCTTCCTCACTCTTCTATCTATTGATTTGATTTGTTCCACTATATCTTGAATTGCTTGTTTACTCTCCACCAGTTGTGTCTGGAATTCATTCATTTTCCTTTTTAATTCTCCAACTTCTGAATTCAAATTTTTAATTTGGTCTACCACTTGAGATAGTGTACTTTGTATTTTCTGTATTCCTGTTTGAAAGACCTCTTGCAAGTTTGCTTGGGGATCTGATATAGTTTCTTGAGCCATAGCTGTGGTTACTTTCGACTATACTGGTGATGGTGGAATTGCCAATTGTGCTGTTCCTTTCTTCCCTTGTTTACTCATTGTACCCATTGTATACACAGTAATCTATTACATATTATTACAATAACGTTATTTTAACCTGGTTATCAAGATCTTATATGTTATATATAAATCCCCAATGCATTAGTTCTTATGGGAATAAGAACTCCATCTCTACCTCTCTACCCCAATCCATCTCTACCTCTTTCTTAACCATGCAATAATTAACACTCAGTATATCATTCAATGTTCTTTCAAAGACCTGATATTTACTCAGTCAGCCAGCAGATGGCAGCAGATGACATTTGTTCACAGGTTTACATTTTTCTGTTTCTCTCTACTTAACTCCTTTTAAATTCCTTTGGGAAGACTGTTAATTTGCAGATAACTCAGTCACATGACTTTACCACAGCGTGTTTCTCTTCTACTCCACAGAAGTTCCAAAGACAAAACAATGGCAAAAAAAGAAAGAAGGAGGGGAGGGAAAATGTCCTAGCCTTTTGTTCCAGATGTAGGAATCCACATGCGAGAACATATGCAGTGACGTGTTAAAAAAAAAGAAAAAATAGTAATAATAAAAAGAGAGCTAGATCAGAGGGGGGGGAAAAGACAGGGCGTCCCAGCCAGAGAGAAAATAATGTAGTCTGTTATTCTCAACCTATAAATCCATCTATATCCCATCTGAATCAATCTGAATCAGCAAAGAGATGGAAAGCAAAAGGAAAAAGATTCTTAGCTTGAGAGGATGTAATAAACTCTTGTGTTTCCAATGTATAAATCAATCTAAATTCCATCCAAGCTCCTTGAATCCAAACTCCCAGCCAAAAAAGGAAAGGAAAACAAAGTTGTATTTATATCCACCAATCTTAGGAAGGTAGCAATCCACTTTTAAGTATTTTTGAAGTTATTCCATAAAATAGGAAAGAAAAACAAGCAGTCTCTCTACAATAAATAGCTGCTCCACTGGGGAGGTTAGGCTGCCACTTCCCTTACTCCCCCTTCTAACTCTTTTCCAGTAAAGTGATTTATGGTCCTTAATTGCTTATCTTCTGAATACTTTCACCACACTTGGCAACCAACTCACAGTTTGAGGGTAGATTCTGTCTCAAGCAGAGTGAAGATTAGATTATTTCTGTTAAAGTCCGGCAGTCTCCAACTTAGTAGCCATATGGCTTCCACTCTTCCCATCTGGTCACAAGGAAAAAACTCTTCGAAAACTCTCCCCTCAGCTGCAACTGATGGATGAGTCCTCAAAGATACCGGGTAAGCATCCTCAAAGCATCCTCCAGACACCTTTTAGAAATGTTAATCTCCCAGATGGGAGGGGTTCAGCTCGCCTCTGGAAGAGAGCTTCCGAGCTTGACTGATCTCGTTGGAGCGTTACCGGCTTCTCCATGTTGGCCTTTTTTATTGCCGTTGCACACTGTATCAACATTTTCAATGAGTTATCCACTACCACTCTCAAGATCTCTCACTTGGTCAGTCTCCGCCAGTTTGGGCCCCATCATAGTGTATTTATATTTGGGATTTTTTGCCCCAATGTGCATTACTTTGCACTTGGCCACGTTGAACCTCATTTGCCACATTGACGCCCACTCGCCCCGCCTCGACAGATCCCTTTGGAGAGCCTCACAATCCTCCCTGGTTGTCAGCACCCTGAACAATTGAGTGTCATCTGCAAATATAGCCACTTCACAGCTTACTCCAACTCCAAATCATTAATGAACAAGATAAAAAGCACTGGACCCAATACTGAGCCCTCAGTACCTCACTGTTTACCACCCTCCACTGTGAATATTGCCCATTTATACTCACTCTCTGTTTCCTATTCATTAGCCAGTTTTTGATCCATGAGAGGACTTGTCCTTTTACCCCATGACTATTGAGTTTACTTAGCAGCCTTTGATGAGGAACTTTATCAAAAGCTTTCTGGAAATCCAGGTAGACAACATCTATTGGTTCACCCTTATCCACATGTTTGTTCACTCCCTCCAAGAACTCTTACAGGTTCGTGAGACAAGATCTTCCCTTACAGAACCCATGCTGAGTCTTCCTCAATAGCTTTTGTTCTTCAATGTGCCTACTAATTCTTTCTTTAATAATGGTTTCCACCAATTTACCCGGTATCGACATTAGACTGACCGGCCCATAATTTCCCGGATCTCCTCTGGAACCCTTTTTAAAGATGTTGGTGACATTAGCTACCTTCCAGTCCTCAGGAATGGAGGCAGATGTTAATGAAAGGTTACATATCTTTGTCAGGAGATCCACAAGTTCACATTTGAGTTCTTTCAGAACTCTTGGATGGATGTCACCTGGGCCTGGTGATTTGTTAGTTTTTAAATTGTCTATCAGTCGTATGTTTTTTGCAATGTGTTCCTCATAGTCCCTTTTTGCCTGCCTGATCACAGACTTGCATTCTCTTTGCCACAGCCTGTGTTCCCTTTTATATACCTCACTCCGATTAACTTTCCACCTTTTAAAGGAAACCTTCTTACTTTTTATAGCTTCCTTACTTTGTTTGTTAACCATGCAGGCCTTTTTTTATACCTATTTTTGCCTTTCTTAACCTGCGGTATATATTTTATCTGAGCTTCTAGGACTGTAGTTTTAAATAGTCTCCAAGCTTCCCCAAGGGTTTTGACCATTTTGACCTTTCCTTTCAATTTCTTCTTCACATGCCCCCTCACCTCAGAGAAGTTACTCCTATTAAAGTTAAAAGTGGTTGTGTTGGTCTTTTTTGGCAGCTCCCTATTTATGCAAATGCTGAACTCAAAAAAATTATGGTCACTGTTCCCAAGCAGTGCAACCACTTTTACATTTCTCACCAGATCTTGGACATTACTTAGGACCAAGTCCAGGATCGCCTCTCCCCTGGTAGGTGCTGCGACCATCTGCTCCATAGCACAGTCATTGAGAGTGTCTAGAAACTCAGTCTCTTTCTCCCAACTTGAACACAAGTTGACCCATTCAATGTGTGGGTAATTGAAATCACCTATTACTACACAGTTATTTCATCTTGCCACTATCCTTATTTCTTTTATCATATTATAATAATCTATCTTTTGATTCGGTGGGTGATAACAAAATAATGGGCCCTTTTGGGCCCACTATTTTAATCCATAGCATTTCCAGAAGCAAACCTAATTCTCTTAGCTTCTCATGTCTATGTTTTCTCCCAACACTAAGCATTCCAACTCCCTGATTTTACCTCGGACACTTCTAGCATTCATATATAAACATATAAACATATAAAACAGGGGGCAGACTCCCCTCCCCTCTGGAGGCAAGAGTCAGGTTTCATGGCCCACCTGCCTCAACCATCATATCTGCTGTGTGCTGTGAGTATGAAGGACATTTAACAAATTCATTTAACCTGGAAAAATTGGCAAGATACAGCTGTCTATTAGCTCCCTTCCACTTTAATTTATATCTAAACAACCTAGCATCAAATGATGATGATCGATGCCCTCCACCTCAACTAGCTGAGACTAATGGCCCTGATCTGCCATTCTGTCTCACTCTAGAGTTGGCTTGCAAAGGGCCTTGCGAATTTTCTTCACCTATTGTCATCATGAGAGTCTGGTGATTAATTACCAGAAATCTGAGATATTTGTTTTAACCAAAAATAGGAGATGATGCCCATTACAATGGTCAATTAATAGGTTCGATATCAAGCAGGACCTTTTCTTATTTGAGGATCCTGATTTCAGCAGATTTATCTAAGAATCCCCACTTTAGATTGTTGCTTAACCAAGTAAAACTGTACATAAATGGTATAAGCATGTTTTCTTATAAAGGGGGCGGGGGAGTATATTCCTGTGGGTGTGCAAGTTTTTTATTTGAAAACAGTCCCCCTACTTCTTTACAGTTCAGCTATATGGGTTAAACCAACTCTTTCCTCTCTTCTGTTTGGCAGCCCTTTATGTGCTTGAGGAGTTTTTCCACCTCTCAATTTTCTCTTCTTCAGGGGAAACATTAGCAGTTCCTGCCACCTATCCCGGTGACATTTATACTTAGTATTTAACAAATTCACAGAGGTGTTCCATCATGAGAAGATCTTTTAAAAGCTGAAGGAAAATAACTGTACTGAGTGTTCCTTTATATATTTAGGACAGATGTGGGCATGTGAATCCTCTCTGGAATGTTAAATTTCCTTCTATTGTTAAAAGGCCTGATTACTCACTAATAGAACGTGCATTTTCCAAGATGGAAGGTTGTAGACACTACGACCACTACTATTTGAGAACTCTCTGCTCAGATTTGCTACACTGTAGCAGCAGAGATTTTCACGAGAGGCGCTTCTGCAGAGATACACGTGCCATGTGCCATGAAAGACTTTGTCAGTTAATAACCAGCATCCTGAACTGAATGCAGAAAAGTAATGTATGCAGCTCTGACCTCTCTGCGGGTGAAGTGAGGATGTCATAGACATCTGGACAGAGTCAAAGATTAAACAGCCTAGAAGACAGAATTGAGGGCTCAAAGAGAGGATGCACCCAACACGTATTGGGTCTATGGGTGAGCATGGGACTTGCAGTCTGTTCTTTGTCAGGGGGAACTGACCTTCAACAGTGCTCCCACTCAGCATTGTGAGGGAACAGTGAGGGGAAAAGAAGGGGTTTAGGGTTTCCTCCCGACCCGTTTTTGCCTATGGAAATGGCTGGGGGTGGGGTGGGCTTTCCTTCTCTTTTCTCTGTCTCCATATTTCCTTAGGATCTTTGGCACCAGAGAAAAGGGGCAAGCCCTCTCCCTACTGTTTCCACTAGAGAAAACTGGAAGAGAAAGAAAACAAGCACCTTCTCCCTCCTCGCACCTTTCCTTCTCATTGCCAATCAAATGTACACTGCACAACTTCCCTTTATGTATATCTGACTGCAAATCTGTTCAAGCAACCAAGGATCTCAGCCCTGAGCCTTGTGGAACACCGTAGTGCAAATCCCAGTGGCAGACAAGTCATCTCTGACTGCCTACCTCCAGCGTTCCCTGTAGAGTGCGCTTGTGCGCAATTGCGCAGGAAATTTCACCTCTTGGCACACAGAATTCCTTCTGGAGCGCAGAGGAGATTCCTCTCCAGTGGCCTTACCTTCCTGCTAAGCTGGCTCCCTCTGAAAGGTAAGGATGGCGCAGGATTTCGCCCGGGCAGGCCTGGGCTGTGCCTCTGAAGGTCCTCAGGCGAAGGATGGCACAGGATTGTGCCTGGACATGCCTGGGGCGTGTCTCTGATGGCCCATGAGGAAAGGATGGCACAGGATTGCACCCTGGCAGGCCTGGGCGGTGGCTCTGAGGGCCCTCGGGCGAAGGATGGCACAGGATTGCGCCCGGGCAGGCCTGGGCGTCGGCTCTGAGGGCCCTCAGGTGAAGGATGGCACAGGATTGTGCCTGGACATGCCTGCGCCGTGCCTCTGAGGGCCCATGAGGAAAGGATGGTGCAGGATTGTGCCTGGGCAGGCCTGGGCCGCGCCACTGAGGGCCCTCGGGCGAAAGATGGCACAGGATTGTGCCTGGACATGCCTGGTCTGTGTCTCTGAGGGCCCATGAGGAAAAGATGGTGCAGGATTGTGCCCGGGCAGGCCTGGGCTGTGCCTCTGAGGGCCCTCAGGCGAAGGATGGCACAGGATTGCACCCTGGCAGGCCTGGGCGGTGGCTCTGAGGGCCCTCAGGTGAAGGATGGCACAGGATTGCACCTGGGCAGGCCTGGGCTGTGCTGCTGAGGGCCTGTGGGTGAAGGATGGCACAAAAGTGCACCCAGGTAGGCTTGGTGTGGACTTGTGTGGGACATTCTGCATGCAAGCAGTTGTTTTCTCCCCAACATACATCCCTCCCCTTTATGGTTGCCAGCTCCAGGTTGTGAAATTCCTGGAGATTTAGGATGTGAAGCCTGGAGAAGGCAGGGTTTGGGGAGGGGAGGGACCTTAGCAGGGTATAATGCTTTAGTGATCACACACCCCTCCCCCAAAGCAGCTATTTTATCCAGGGGAACTGATCTCTGTTGCCTGGAGATCAGTTGTAATTCTGGGGGTCTCTCCAGCCACCACCTAGATGCTGGCAACCATACGTCTCCTGCTCATGTAGAAGAAATTCTTCTTCTACCACCTTTGAGCTTGAGCATTAGGGCATTTCTCTGAGCAGTTTCTTTCCCTCTCTTTTTTACTTGCATAAAACTGACACCTTTGTTTAAATTTAAGTAAAAATGCACCTTTTTGTGCCTTGTTGCAAGCACAAAGCAAGCTCTCCCTGTCTTTCTCCCTCCTTTCCTTTGTTCTTCATAACATGAAATCTCAGGATCTGCCTCACCAACAAACACCCCTGAGTTTGGGTTGAGGAGGGTTGCCCTAAAAGTTGAGCATTCTGGGAGAAGGAAGGCATGTGAAATTCTAAACAGATCCACTCTCCCTTGTTTCTCCTTTGGTGGCAATGGTGGAGGGAGGGGGCTGGGGTGGGAGGAATGATCCCAGGTGAGCAAGGGAAGGGACCAAGATGGTTGGGCTTCAAAGTCCACCAGATGCATCATCTTTAGGCCCTTTGCTATGGCTCTTGGCTCCCTCCCCGCTTCCTTCTTGCTCCACTTCAGTTTGGATCCCGTTCAGAGGCAGCATCTCTATTCTCTTTGACTCACCCATATCCCCTCTTAACTCTGCTGCCGGAGAAGACATTTGTCTTGTGTTTTATAATCTGGCCCTTTCATCCCCTTCCTCAACATGTCTTTCTTTCTCAGCCCTATTTGGCTTGGTTCATTTTTTCACATGCATAGCTTTCCTCCCAGACTCCCCTCTGCTCCAGACTCTTTTGGCTCAATATCAATAAAATACACACAACGTAGGTAGGACAGGGTGCCTGGACCCACTGCTAAACCTAACCCTTAAATCTCAGATTTTTTTAAAGGTTGTAATTATAAGCTTCTAAAAATGGATTTATGTGATAGTCAAATGTTTGTATAGTTGTATTCTTGTATGTGAACTGCATTTTTTTTAAAAGGCACTCTCAAAACTTTTGTGCAAGTCAGCTCACAAAAATAAATTTTTATGCAACTTTCAGCTCACAAACTAAATTTGTGGATCTTCAAGGAACTGCCGCATCTTGTCAAAGCCTGCTGATAAATTCTACAAAAACAGTGATGCACAACCCTTACCTACTTAAAGAAATACAAATAGATACCATCAACTGAATCCTATAATGCAACTTCTGGAACACGGCAGGATCATTTGCCTGTCCCAAATGCTTATGCTTGGAAATGACAGTGAATTTCAATGAGCATAATTTCAAGGGAACCATCAAGGTTTCATCAAAGCAGGAGGATGTTCCAGAAGGGAGGAAAGGGATCTAAATAAAAATCGCATGCTTTCTTGTTGCAGTAGCCTTGGAGACATCCTCAAAAACTGATTTTCAGTAGACTGTAAAAAATAAAAACAAGTACTGCAAAGAAACAATAAAATATGGTTGGATGGGATGCAAAATTAGAATATAAGGATGAGTACAACTTTTTAAAAGGAATAAACCAATAAGAAAGGGAGGAATTAGTAGCATTATATGTCAAGGATATATAGACTTCTGAGGAAATGCCTAAATCTGAGCATGAAAGTCAGTTGAGAGCCTCTGCGTAAAAAGGAGAAAGAAATAATAATAATCCACCAGAGCTCATTTAACCTCTCCAGGGTCCGGAATAATGTATTAGAAGCCCCTTTGACACAGCATTTTTTGGATTTGAACCATAATGTATGGGACATTAAAGTAGCTATTTTGTTTGTTGGACGAAAAGGCTCAAGCCAGTGCGCTGTCAGAGATTTGCTCAGGCAAGAAGCCCAGTGGATTTTTTCGTTGAACACCTTGAAGCCACGTGGCTTGAATAGTGAGTTAGAATTAAATTACTTTCTAGGTTGAATGAGCTGTGTTGGGTTACTGCAACTTTAACTTGAATAGGTTACTGCAACTTTAACTTGAACAGGATGGGCTTCTCTATATAAGCTAATTAGAAGCCTAAGGAGGTACGCATGATCACTGTATCTGCTTCACTCTCCAGGTTCTGTGAGGGAATGGACAGCTGAAATAATTAATCTCCAAATGGGTAAGTGTGGCAACATGAATTGTCGAAGGCTTTCACGGCCGGAGAACAATGGTTGTTGTGGGTTTTCCGGGCTGTATTGCCGTGGTCTTGGCATTGTAGTTCCTGACGTTTCACCAGCAGCTGTGGCTGGCATCTTCAGAGGTGTAGCACCAAAAGACAGAGATCTCTCAGTGTCACAGTGTGGAAAAGATGTTGGCAGGTCATTTATATCTACTCAGGAGGGGTGCGGTTGAGCTGAGTCATCCTGTAAGAGTTTCCCAGGGTGTGGGGCAGCAAAAGACAGTAGAGACCCCCTCACCTCTGCAGGAGTATACCACAAAGCGTAGCATCCAGACAAGAATAAAAGAACATGAAAGACACTGCAGACTTGGACAACCTGAAAAATCAGCAGTGGCTGAACATAGCCTAACTCAAACAGGGCACAGTATCTTATTCCAGGACACCAAAATACTGGACAACACTTCCAACTACTTTGTCAGACTGCACAGGGAAGCCATTGAAATTCACAAGCATAAGCAAAACTTCAACAGGAAAGAAGAAACCTTAAGAATGAACAGAGCATAGTTTCCAGTTCTGAAAAACACCAGGCTAACAAAACACTCTATACCCGACAATAGCCCTGATGAGAAGATTAGCACATCAAGCACCAATCCATATGCAAACGAACCTCCTCAGGATACAGTGAAGCCTCCCGCCATTAGCATTCCACACCCTGGTAAAGTCACTTCTCTCTTCTGTTTAAAATGTCTTATTTCAAAAGTTCTCAAACTGCCACAGTTCTCCTTTCACATCCCATTTTTTTCCAAAAATTGTTTCAGTTTCGCCCAGTCCACCAAATACTGTCCCGGATCTAGGTCTTTAAGTTTTCTTGTCATTTTATCCATCTCTGCCATGTACAGCAATTTGTAAATCCAGTCCTCTACAGTAGGTACTTCTTGCACTTTCCATTTCTGCGCATACAGTAATCTTGCTGCAGCTGTCATATAAAATAACAATGTTCTATTTTGCACTGGAACATTCTCCATTCCCAAATTTAGTAGTAGCAGTTCCGGATTCTTATTTATTTGGGTCTGTAACACCTCATTAATTACTTCTATTATATCTCCCCAGTACTGCTTCGCTACTTCACAAGTCCACCACATATGGTATAATGATCCTTCATGCTTTTTGCATTTCCAGCACTTATCTGACATTTTAGCGTTCCCCAGCGCAATTTTCTTCGGTGTTAGGTACCATCTGTATATCATCTTGTATACATTATCTTTAATATTTGTACACATTGTAATCTTAATTGTATTCTTCCACAAGTGCTCCCATGCCTCCATTGCTATTTCTTTATGAAAATTTATTGCCCACTTCACCATCTGTACTTTCACTGTTTCATCCTCAGTGTACCATTTTAGAAGTATCTTATAGATCTTTGAGATTTGTTTCTTGCCTTCTTGTAGCGTTACTTCTTCCAATTCTGTATTTTCCATTCCTATTCTTCCCCTTGAACAGTCCGATTTATAAAGATCCCTTATCTGTCTGTATTGAAACCAACTATAGCAAGGAGACAATTCTTCTTGTGACTTTATTCTTAATGTTGAATATTGTATTTGTGTTATCTCCTTATAAGTTAAACGTTGCTGTTCGTTCTCGACAGTTCTCGGGTCTATTACTTCATACGGGACCACCCGAGAGGGGATGTTGGTAATTTTATTTTCAATTCGTCTCCTAATATTGCCCACCAGAGAGTTTGCCTTTTTCACTTATTTAAAGATTCTTGTGTAGCTTTTGGCCCTTCCAAATACAATGCAATACAATACAATACAATATTTCTCACCGTAAGCTGCAGAGAAAGCCAGGTTGTAGAGTTCAGTGATCTGATACTTAGCGTAAGTGCTCTAACTTGGATGCTCCGAGTGTTCCCTAGGTAGAGAATCCCACCTCTTTTTCTAGGACTTGTGCTTTATCCCATAGGAAATCATAAAAGGGCACTGTGTGATGGCAATCAATCAAAATTTGTTAATGTAGAGGAATGCCAATGCAAGGAGAATCTCAGTTGTGTGTGCCTACGATGATAACTTACATAAATTGAATAGTTGCCTCTTTACCCAAAACAATAATTATTCTAAATGCTTTCACAACTTCAAGGCTGAAGACAGCTCAGCAGTTAATTTACATTGAAAATGCTGTGTTTGTATAAGAGCACAATGTGATATACTGATTATAGATGAACTTATTGTGCAGCTTATGGTGCATGCAATTAATAGGTGTTCCTGTAATGTAACTAGCATGCAACATCTCCTTCCAGAGGTGTAGCACCAAAAGACAGAGATCTCTCAGTGTCACAGTGTGGAAAAGATGTTGGCAGGTCATTTATATCTATTCAGGAGGGGTGGGGTTGGGCTGAGTCATCCTGTAAGAGTTTCCCAGGGTGTGGAATGCTAATGGAGGGAGGCTTCACTGTATCCTGAGGAGGTTCTTTTGCATATGGATTGGTGCTTGATGTGCTAATCTTCTCTGCAGGGCTATTGTCGGGTATAGAGTGTTTTGTTAGCCTGGTATTTTTCCGGACTGGCAACCATGCTCTATTCATTCTTAAAGTCTCTTCTTTCCTGTTGAAATTGTGCAGTGGCTGAACATAGCCTAACTCAAACAGGACACAGTATCCTGTTCCAGGACACTAAAATACTTGACAACACTTCCAACTACTTTGTCAGACTGCACAGGGAAGCCATTGAAATTCATAAGCATAAACACAAAAAAATTCTCTTTGAAAAATCCTTTAAACATCAAACATAAAATGCATATGTCCTGTAGGTTGCATTGTGAGGTGCAGCATGGCATCAGCGCTTGTTAAAGATTAAGGAAATGTATTTTGTACTTTGTGTTGTCCTTTGATATATGCCATCAATGCTTGTTAAAATTTAGGGATGGTGTACTGTACCTTTAAACATGAATGTATATACATGTGATAATTGGGGTGTTTCCCTATGTGGCATTGTTCCAGCTGCATTACTTGACTGAGCCATGAGAGAGAAGGAGATTGTGGTTTAGTGAGTATTTCATTACTTGCAATTACTTGTTAGCACTTGCATGCTGTAAAAGTGAACTGTATGTGGCTGAACATAGCCTAACTCAAACAGGGCACAGTATCTTATTCCAGGACACCAAAATACTGGACAACACTTCCAACTACTTTGTCAGACTGCACAGGGAAGCCATTGAAATTCACAAGCATAAGCAAAACTTCAACAGGGAAGAAGAAACCTTAAGAATGAACAGAGCATGGGCTCCAGTTCTGAAAAACACCAAACACTCCACACCCGACAATAGCCCTGCAGAGAAGATTAGCACATCAAGCACCAATCCATATGCAAAAGAACCTCCTCAGGATACAGTGAAGCCTCCCGCCATTAGCATTCCACACCCTGGGAAACTCTTACAGAATGACTCAGCTCAACCCCACCCCTCCTGAGTAGATACAAATGACCTACATCTTTTCCACACTGTGACACTGAGAGATCTCTGTCTTTTGGTGCTACACCTCTGAAGATGCCAGCCACAGCTGCTGGCGAAACGTCAGGAACTACAATGCCAAGACCACGGCAATACAGCCCGGAAAACCCCCAACAACCATTGAACTGTATGTGATTTGTAAAAATTATTTGGAACCATTTTCTTCCATTCCAACAGATATTGAAGCCTGAGGAAGTTGAAACTATACGAAACGGGTATTGGAAACTTGCTAGCTAAAACCCGTAACTGAAGTTACCTCTTAGCAGCAGCATTTCACGCTGCATTTGGATGGGGGTGGAAGCAACCCCTACAACCCCTACATTGCAACCATTGTGCTATATTGTGGAGGTGGAAGACAACTTTTTGGCAATTTGGTTGGTTGTGTGCTGAAGTTACCTCTCAGCAGCAGCGTTTCACGCTGCACTTTGGATAGGGGTGGAAGCAACCCCTACACTGCAACCATTGTGCTATATTGTGGAAGTGGAAGACAACGTTTATGGCAACTTGGTTGGTTGTGTAATATATACCCATTCCTTACAGGACCAAGGTCTACTAAATTCTACCAGTTGGACTCAGTCATATATCTGTGTGCTTTACCTATGAAATTCATTGTCTGTTATTTATTGTTATTTATTGGTCATCACTGTATGCACGTTTAGAGCACTTTTGCACTTTAAAAAAAAGGAAAAAGCAAAATAGAAATTTTCTACAAGTGAAGCGTGGAACTTTGAGTTCTTTAACACCGGTAATTGTTTTGCTTTGGCATTGTTTAACTCCTAATACCAGCTGGGTGAAGGCTGGAGTCTGGCATTGCCACTTGCACCCAACCTGCTCTTGGCCTGGGCTTTCCACCATGACACATTTTCTGGAGGTGCCCTCCCTAGTCTTCCCTCTGTGGCAGTGCCCTCTAGTGGTGCACCAGGGTATAAAATGAGTTGTCTGTAATACGCTTACTCAATTATATAGTAAAACTAGAAACAAAGCCCACTGTGCAAATAAATACAAAGGGCTATAGAAAGCTAGGGCTAGGGAGGGCTTGTGGGAGGAGTTTGGAAGGGCTGGCAGGCAGGCAATCTGGGAAGAGCTAACAGGCAGGAGGGATCTGGGGAGTGATGGCCGGTAGGGGAAAATGGGGTCTGGGGAGGGCTGAGGGGCAGGAGGGGTCTGGGCACGGATGGCAGGTAGGGGGGCAAGGGGGATCTGGAGAGGTCAGAGAGGCAGGAGCGGTCTGGGGAGGGATGGTAGATTGGGGGCAAGGGGGTCTGGGTCTGGGGAGTGTTGGCAGGTAGGGGGCAAGGAGGGGTCTGGGGAGAGCTGAGAGGCAGAATGGATCTGGGGAGGGTTGGTAGGTAGGGGGAAAGGAGGGGTCTGAGGGGAGCTGAGAGGCAGCAGGGGTCTGGGGAGGGTTGGCAGGTAGGGGGTAAGTGTCAGGACTGTGACCCACAGCACTTCCATCTTGCATTCCCACTGCTGTATTTTTCCAGTATTGTTTTTCTGTGCAGGTTCACAGGAGCAGCTTTGGTTCCCAAGACATGGGAATACAAACCAAAGTTCATCATAAACCAGGCCAGTTTTTCGTTCATGAATCATCGGTTCGTTAGAATGCATTTCTGATGAACCGCACACTCTCTCTTTCTCTCTTTCAAAAATCCTCTGGGAGCTCAGGTTGGGGTGAGGGGGTTGGGAAGAATGTAACAAGAAGCAGGAAAGAAGCAGAGGTGTTTTGCGAGTGAGAGAGAAACCCAGTCACTCCCATTCTTGTTCTCGTGGCAGGATCCTGTTACATCCCCCACCCTGTCTCTGAGCTACTGAAGGAAACTCAGTTTGGTGTAGTGGTTAAGAGCGCAGGACTCTAATCTGGAGAACCGGCTTTGATTCCTCACTCCTCCACTTTAAGCCAGCTGGGTGGCCTTGGGTCAATATCAGCTTCTAGCTCTCTCAGCCCCACCCACCTCACAGGATGTTTTGTTGTGGGGATAATAATAACATATTTTGTAAACTGCTCTGAGTGGGTGTTAAGTCATCCTGAAGTGCAGTATAAAAATAGAATGTTGTTGTTACTATTCAAATTATCCGAAACACAACCAACAGTAAGCAGAGGTCACATGTTATCATTGATTGGCCTTGCTAAGCTGATACAAGTTCCTACTGGAGACCTAAGTATCAACCAGATATCAGCATAATATGTACACTGTTCCAAGTAGCACCGTCTTTTGCAGTTCTGTGGGTGTTAAGTGAGAAAGCTACAGTTTTTTCATATAAATTGCAAAGTTTTTTGAGATGATTCCAAGTGTCCCGATGACAATGGGGACTACTGTCGCATTTTTCTTCCATAGTCGAGTGATTTCTATTACCAGATCTCTATATGTAATCATTTTTTCTTGTTCTTTTTCTTCGACTCTGGCATCCCTAGGAATTGCAATGTCAATTATCCAGACTTTTTGATTTTCCGTGACTGTTATGTCTGGTGTATTAAGTTCAAGGTGCCGATCAGTTTGAATTCTGAAATCCCACAAGATCTTGACTTGTTCATTTTCTAGCACCTTTCCCACCTGATGTTCCCATGAATTCTTTGATACTGGCAGGTTATATTTTTTACACAATAGCCAATGAATCAGCTTTGCGACCCTGTCATGTCTAGCTTTGTAATCCGTCTGTGCAATTTTGCTGCATTCAGAGATAAGGTGGGACACAGTTTCATCTTTTTCCTGGCAAAGTTGACTTCTTGGACTTTTACTGATTTTCTGAATTATCAGCAGCAGCAGCAGTAGCAGCAGCATCAACTGATTGGATTTTTGAAAGAGAGAATCTCTCCAGTTGAGTGAATGTTCTTTGCAAGAAAATCCACCTCGGTTTTCCTCCAGGTGCTTGGAGAGGGGGAGAGGTAAGACTACCATTCCCAGGGAAACTTACAGGATCAATCAAGTGCTTTTCACATGAAATTTTTCTCATGTATTTCCAGCAGGCAGTTAGCTTGTGCATGAGATTCTGGTGATTCGGGGCTCTGAAGCACCTGCTTCTATTCCATAGCCAAGCTTAGGGGCTAAGCCTAGTGGGTTACTCATCTGAGGAATCTATTATTATTATTATTATTATTATTATTATTATTATTATTATTATTATTATTATTATTATTAATTTTTATTGGATGGGTCATTATTCAAATATAAAAACATACACAGTTAACTTTCCATCATATTGTAATACCCCCCACCCTTCCCACCCTTTTCCGTTGACTTCTGACAGTTTTCCATTCCCTTTATTACCTCTTAAATAAAACCTTAACCAAGCTAAACTATATATAAAATAATAATACCTATCTAATGATAAATACCATTATCTAACATTCCATATCTTTTAGTACTATCTACCAATAATATCCAATAACCTACAATATAATATGCCCCCTATATTAATAGCTATATACTACATTCTAAGAATGGATCGTATTAATATATTTTATACCATTGCATATCTTTAGATAGCACTATTACATATATCTATCATATCTCTAATGTTCAAAATTATTAATATCCTTTATATTGTTATCCAATTCATAACGTTATAACCTAGTAAATTATAACATATTATACCTACATATATCAATAAAATGGTATATCATCACAGACTAGATTTTTTACCTCTAATATAATATAATGATTACTACCTCTATATTAATTCAAAGTAACAGAACACTCTCCTCCCCTCAGAAAGTATCCAAAGACCACACCTTCCCTTTAATGTCCCACTTTTTTTCTATATAATTCTTAAATTTCTCCCATCTTGTTACATACTCTTCCATATCTTCCTCTCGAAGTTTCCTCGTTAGTTTATCCATTTCAGCCAAGCTCAATGTTTTTAAAATCCAATCTTCCACCGATGGTATCTCTTTTGTCTTCCACAGCTGTGCATAAATTATCCTAGCCGCCGTAGTCATATAAAATGCCATTATCCTATCCATTTTGTCAAAGTCTTCTAGGTTCATACATAACAGTAACAATTCTGGGTTTCTAACAACTTTTTTCTTCAATATATCTGACATAGCGTCTACTATTTCCCCCCAGAAATGCTTAGCTTTTTCACACGTCCACCACATATGATAAAAAGAACCCTCATGCTTTCCACATTTCCAACATTTATCTGACATCTGACTATTTCCATTGGCTAGCTTTTTTGGCGTGAGATACCATCTACAAATCATTTTATACACATTTTCTCTTATCGTGGGACATGTTAATATCTTTATAGTATTTTCCCACAATTTCTCCCAAGCTTCTATCAATGTATCTTTATTACAATTTATTGCCCTCTTTACCATTTGAACTTTAACTATCTCGTCTTCTCTAAACCATTTCAACAAAATCTTATACACTTTAGATATCAATTCCCCCCCCTTGCAGTAGACATTGTTCCAATTCTGAATTTTCCACTCTAAACCCTACTTTCCTCCGATCAGTGTCATACAAATCTTTTATCTGCATATATTGAAACCACCCATATCGAAGTGGCAATTCATAATTATTTTTAATATTGTATAAATTCTGATCCACTCTAAGAATGTTCTGATATGTCATCCACTCCGCTCCTTCATAGTCAGTTTTTGGATTCACAACCTCTGCAGGTACAATCCACATTGGTGTTCTTTCATTCAAATATCGCTTGTATTTAGTCCATACTGCAAATAGACTCTGCCTCACAAAGTGATGCAAAAACATCACATCAGCCTTATTCTTTCCATACCATAAATATGCATGCCATCCAAAGGTTTTATTGTACCCTTCCAATATCAATAATTTATGATTTTCTAACAACATCTAATCCCTCACCCAAACTAAGCATTTGGCTTCATGATATAGTTTCAAATTTGGTAGTTGGAGTCCTCCTCTTTCCTTTGCATCATATAACACCTTCATCGTCACTCTAGGCTTTTTTCCTGCCCACACAAAGGTTAAAATTTTTCTTCGCCATTTTTCAAATTGCTTATTATCTATCACAATTGGAATTGTCTGCATTAAAAACATTATTCTTGGTAACACATTCATCTTAATTGCCGCAATACGACCCAACCACGATAGATTTAACTTATTCCACACCGTCATGTCTCTGTCTATTTGGTGCCAAAGCTTATCATAATTGTTTTTAAATAGATCAATATTTTTTGCAGTCAACTCAATACCTAAATATCTTATTTTATGAACCACTTCACAATCCGTTATCCTCATTAACTCTTGTTGTTCTTCCTAGACATATTCTTACAAAGCAGTTTAGATTTCTTTCTATTTATATAAAATCCTGCCAGATCTCCAGACTCTTTTATCTTCTCCATTAACCTTGGCATATTTTGTAGAGGGTCCTCCACTATCACCATCACATCGTCTGCAAAGACCCTCACCTTGTATGTATATCCTTTAATCTTCAAACCTTTAATTTCATCGTCCTCTCGTATTTCTCCAAGTAAAATTTCCAACACCATCACGAATAACAGTGGAGAGAGTGGACATCCTTGTCTTGTTCCCTTTCTTATGTCCAGCTTTTTTGTTATTTCTCGGTTGACAACTATGGCTGCAGATTGATTCTTATATATCGCCTTAACTGCTTGAATAAACATCTAACCCATCTGTACTTTTTCCATCATTGCAAACATAAAATCCCAGTTCAAATTGTCAAACACTTTTTCAGCATCCACAAAGAAGAAACCAACTTGTTTTCCTGGATTTTTATCATAATATTCTATTGCATTCAATACCGTCCTCAGGTTGTCTTTTATCTGCCTATCTGGTAGAAAGCCTGCCTGCTCCTCTCCTACAAACTCCACCAGCCAGGCCTTCAGCCTTTCAGCCAATATTTTCACAAAAATCTTGTAGTCATTGTTTGTTAAAGATATTGGTCTCTAATTTTTTACATTGGTTAAATCTTGTGTTTCTTTTGATATTAATGTAATATTAGCTTCATTCCACGTTTCTGGCAGATCATCACCTTTTAAGATTGCATTAATCACTTTTTGCAGCAACTCTTTCAAATCTTCTGCCATTACTTTATAAAATTTTGCTGTAAGGCCATCTGGTCCTGGCGCCTTTCCAATCTTTGTAGCTTGTATTGCTTCCACAATTTCTAACGTTATTTCAGCATTTAATTTATCTCTCAATTTCTTGGGCACCGTTGGTAAAGTCAACTTTTCAAAAAAATCCTCTATTGAATTCTTATCAATTAGTTTCTTCTGATACAACTTTGCATAATATTTAAAAAAGCCCTCTCTATTGAATTTTGATCAAACTGTTCTTTCCCATCTTCCACAATCTTACTAATTATTTGTTTCTCTCTTTTCTTCTTTAACTGCCACGCTAAATATTTCCCTGGTTTGTTAGCTCCTTCAAATGATTTTTGTCTCAGCCTTTTCAACTCCCATTCCACTTCCTTATTTTCCATTGCTCTTATTTGTTCCTGCAATATTTTAATTTCCTGTTGTATTTTCTTTTTCCCAGTCTTTTCTTTAATTGCTGCTCTTTAAATTTGATTTTTTCTTGAATTTCTTTCAACCTCGACTTTTTGTTTTTCTTATCTTTGGCATTTAAGTCCATAAGAACTCCCCGAATCACAGCTTTATCCGCATCCCATACTTTATAAATTACCACTCCGTGATCCACATTGTACTGTATAAAGCTTTTAGTCTCTTTCTTAAGAACATCCACATTAACATGACTACTTAACAAATCCTCATTTATTCTCCATCTCTTTTTTCCCCCTTTTGTTCCAAATTTCCAGAACACAGGATTATGGTCTGAACTAATTTTTGGCAAGATACCCGTTTCTTTTGTACATACAGCAGGCTCTTTTGATACCCAAATCATGTCAATTCTTGAAAAAGATTGATGTCTTGCTGAAAAAAAAGTATATTGCTTAGCACCCGGATTCTGTTTCCTCCATACATCCTCTAAACCTTCCTGTCTTTGAAATTCAAAAAAGATTTTTGGAAGCTTACCTGCTTTGTTTCTTATCAACTTCATTGTTTTATCAACTTGTGGATCTACCACTACATTAAAATCCCCCATCACAATCACTTGATCATATGTCATCTGTCCAAGTCGATCCTTAATTTCATCAAAAAATTGTTCTTTCGCCCCGTTTGGCACATATATTCCCACAATCAGGGCTTTTTTGGCATTCCAATCAAATTCCACAGCCAAATATCTCCCCTCCTGTAGACCGGAGTAGGCATGCCACACAGTCTCCATTAATTGCTCTTTACATTTCTACATTCCTGATCTCCTGGTCAGTTGGCATGCCACACAGGAAGACTCAGGATGTAGTTTAAATGTTTCACAATAACTCTCTCATCTTTCACAGAGCACAATATTCCCATACACTCAAAGTAATATTCTTACATGTCTTAAGGTTCACCGTGTTCCTCTCACTATGCTTCATAGATAAGACAAAAGCAAGATCACAGCATATCTGTCCAGTGGCCTGTAACTGGTTCAGAACTAGTTTAGAACACGCTACTATTGTTGTAACTATTGCTATAGACATATTTGGGCATTGCTCTTTTCCGGGTTCCTGAAAGCTTTCTCAATAAAACACTCGGCTCCATGTTGGAGGGACAGAATTTGCATCCAGATCTCGGTCTTGTGTCATTACTACATCTGGCGCCCGAGCAGCCAGGGACCCTCCCCCATCTACCAACGCCTGGAACAGGCTTCTCATCGAGTGCACTCCATCGTTTCTGCGACCCCTTATCACTGGTAAGCATGGGAACTTCGTTAACACTGCCTCAGCAAAGGCATGTGAAAGAATTGTGTTTTTTAGTCAAGAAGTCTGGCGGGACCAGCACTTCAGCTCAGATAACAAGTCTCATTCAACATCTTCACCTCCATTGTCCGGCATATCCGGAAGGAGGTTCCCTGTACCTACGGGACTGGGAGAAAGTAGGGAGAATTTTGCACATGGAGCCACGAGCTCCGGTGGAATTGCTGCAAACTTGGCACCAATGTTGCCATGCTGTGGAGTGCTTTAGCTCGCCTTCAAAACCTCCAGCAGCTTCCCTTCTAAACGTCCCCCCTTCATCTTCCTCCTGCCATCTCTTGCCTCCTTTGGCACCTGCTGTTCCTTCAGCTCAATTATCTAAGGACTGTCCACCAAAGTATGCTGAGGTGCAGTTGCTTCCTCCAGCACCGCTCAGCTTTCCCTCTTCTCCACAACCTTCTGTACCCCCCAGTCAAGATTTCAATCCTCCACCTTCTGCTGGAACAATCTCAGCAAGTGTTGTGAGGGAGGTACTGGAACGGAATCGCCTCCAGGCTGCTCTAGCTGAGGCTCCCACTGAAAACATTCCAGAATCAACAGAAATGCTGTCAGTGAGCTCAGTGCATTTCACAGGGAATGTGGATGCTGCAGAATTAACTGAAATGGCTAAATCTGAGGATGTGGCAGAATTAACTGAAATGCCAGTTCATCAGGCTGATAATCAGAGCCACCAGACTATGGAATATAAGCCTCTCTCTTATACTGTTCTTACTGAGTTGAGAAAAACCACAGAACCCTATCCAGATTTTATCAAGTGTCAAGTTGATAACACTGACGCTCAAGAAAAGTTGCTCCTTAACTTGGCTAAAGAGAATGCTACTTCTGAGTACCAAAGGGTTATTGCAGGTCTGGGAAGAACCCCGGAGTTGGCAGACATGGTTAGAGCTTGCCAAGAGATAGAAAATTCCTTTCATCAAGACTTTTTGCTTGCTGCCACTCTCCCTCAGGGAGAATGCCAGGATCCTGGGGGAGGAGGTGTAAAACCAAAACCTACCAGCCCAACTGGAAATGGAAACCCCCGGACACTTGTAGCTTTACAACAGCTTCTGGGAACTCTAAATTGGGTCAATCCCTCTTTTGCTCTTCCTACCAGTCTCCTAAGCCTCCTGTTCTCTTCACTGACCACTACAAAAAACATCCAAGTGATGTTATTCAAGTCTTACAATCAATTAATGGCATTCTGGCTCAGCAGTGTGTCAATCAGATTCCTTCCACGAATTCAGGATTTTCCTTGTGCATTTTTCCTACCACTCAGACTCTCCTACAGGAGTTTTAGCAATTTCTCAAGAGTCTCTCCAACCTTATGGCCTCATTGTAGCTCCTGAAACAGTGCAAATTGTGGAGACTTATACCTCTCTGATAGTTCCTTATTCAAAGTTCCCATCTCCGCTCACCCTCGTTGCTTTGCAGCAGCTCCTAGGCAACCTTAATTGGGTGCAACCTTATTTTTCTTTACCTACCAGTCTGTTAAGTCCGTTGTTTTCCTCGCTTACTACCACGAAACATCCCAGCAATCTTATCACTGCTCCCCTGCCAGCCCAGGCAGCTTTACAACAAGTAAACGAGATTTTAGCTCAGCAGTGTGCTAACAGAATCCCTGCGGGGCTTGATAGCTTTCGCCTTTTCGTCCTCCCCACACTCCCACTGGAGTTCTGGGAATACTATGGGAATGTCTTTCTTGTAAAATGATTGTATATCTCTCATGACTCACAAAAATGTTCATGCCACGACTGATCTCTGTGCTGTGGCACAAGAGCGTGCTATTGAGGACACTGGTTATGTTTTGCTGTTCATAAATCTGGCTTTTCCTAAAAATGATTTCAATCACCTCCTGTGTAATTCTTTGCAGTTCCAGACTGCTCTTGCAAACTTTGTGGGGGATGTCCTTTTTCAGTTACCTAAAGATAATTGTTTCTCTCCCCTACAATCAGTGCCTGTTTTCTTTAATCGCTGCACGAAGCAGCCACAGTTTTTTCTAATAGTAGCCGCTCCAGAGGAGTTATGTTTTTCAGAGCGAAGGTCACTGAATTACTAAATATTCTCTTCAAGCTCATCTCTAACTCACACTATGTTTATAAACTAATCAGCTGTCTTCCTGGTGCTTATTTAGCACCCCCTATCAATTCTAATCTTATAGCTCTGTTTCTACACTCCTTCTTTCACTGTTATAAGTGACATTCTATCTTAAAATCTTCTGCCTTGTAGGATTAACAGAGATCCTGGTATCAAGGTACACAAAGCCTAAAAATTTTCTGAAAGCTCTCAGTCATCTGCCTAAAAACTTCTTTGGTTTGATTGGTTGTCTGTTTCTTAATTATTCACATTATTTCTAGTCTGTCTTTCTGACTGAAACTTCAAGTGAATTACAGCATGAGTCTGTAGATTCTCCTTAAAATCTTAAATCTCTAAAGCACTTGTTTAGCAAGTGTTTACTTTCAGTCAAAAGAAATAAAAGTTCAACTGTTTGTGTTACTTATTTGCATGTAACCACTTAGTTTCTAGTAAGGATTCCCACCATGGAAAGGGGAGTCTCTATTCTTCATGAGGTAGAGTTAGAATTCTCTATTAGACCACTCCTCAGAGGGGAAAAACTGCTTCTCATGTTCTTTCCCATCTCCTGGGATATAACACTAACAGTTACTCTAGAATATAACAAAACAAAATTAAATGTTTATTTTTCAAAAAGCATATTGGTTTCATAAAAGTAGTTCTTAGTTCTTAAAGTTACTTCATCCCAACTCATTCACACAGATCTCTTGTAAGGCTTTACACACAGCTATCCTCTCTGACTCTTATTCACAGATAATATTTCTCTCATCACCACTTCAACATATTCAGGCAGCGCACAGCTAGCCTGTTTTCTTCTCACCCCCCCTCTCCCCCACACTTCCACAAACAAAGCTAAGTTAGTGAACATTCCGGAGGTGGGAGATGCTTGACACTCAGCTTGCCAGCCACAGTTTCCAAGTGGCTCAGACATTATTCTTACTCAAAAAACCCCTTACAATTCTACAGGTCAGGTGATTGTAAAACATGCCAATCGCTCTATTAAAACCCTCCTCTCTAAACAAATAAAACAAGGGGGGAGGAGGGTCCCAACTCCCAATGCTGGGAATGACCATGCAGCAAATTCATAAATGTTTATTCACGTATAATCAGCTTAATTTTTCGCAGCCACAAGCTGCTGCCTCCCCAAATACCTCTGCCTTTGATAGACATTTCTTGCAGAAACCACAGTTACCTACTCCGCAGGTGTACTATCAGAGCCTGCCAGAAAGACCTGGCAGGAGCCGGTCCCCCTTTTACCGTGGGGGAAAGGGTATGTTTCTGTTTTGTCATCCACAGGTCCTTTGTGGGTCCCTACCAGGTATCTCCAGCCAGCTCATGGCATCAAGTGGCTGTCAGGTCCAGAGTGTATATGTGCTGTACCGACTCCATTTTCTAATGCTTCTAGTGTTTAAGTGCTTCCTCCGCAGGTGCCAAGGTTCCCAGGCAGATATCTCACAGAGAAGGAATGTTTTGGCTACAGACGTTCCACCCAAGACTGGCCTTGAGAGACTCTAACTTCCCAAGCTTCAAAGACTATGTTTTGAGAACTATGGGGGGAGGCTGGTTCAGCTGGGAACTGTTACTTTGTACCTTATGCTTTGCTTGTCATTGGTAACAATGCTCTTGTACCATCCTGAATATTGTATTCAGGCCAGTGGACTATAATGAACTAATTCTTCAGTAAACTCCTTTTGAAAACAATGGACTTTTGTCTGATTGCAGAAGGTAGTCTGGAGTAGAGGCATTATCTAGCCACAAGTCTGACATTTTGTTACCAATCATGCCTAAGCCGGATACAACGGAATCCAAAGCAGTCCCAGTCAGGGACCCTTTGTTTGATCCGTATGCATCTCCCGGTACCCAAGGATTGGATCCTCAAGGTCCTGCACCAAGTGGGAACGGTACTTCAGTTACCACCCTTTACACCCTCGATCCCGGCAGTGTGAATAATCGGCCTCGAGCTGCAGCCGACCCACTGTTTTCTATGCCCACACCTTCGGAGTGGGGAGCTAGACCTAGGGAGACGAGGGAACGCAGGGCCAGCGCAATGTTCAATCAACCATCATTGGATGGCAGACGAAGTCTAGAAGCAATCCCTGAACAAGCCAGCAGCCAACCTTGGCTCTTCTGGAACAGGACGTCCAAACAAGCGGACTGGGAAGCATCTCGCCGTGGTGTCCTAAGTTGGGATTATTCAGAAATTACCCCGTGGTCGGGGCAACCAGATGTAAGTGAGCACCGGTGGGTGCAAATACAAAGCAGGACTATTGCTATTGATTCGGGGATTTCCGCAGTCACCGGGTTGGCAAAAGGGATTTTAGCTGCGAGGTCCCAAGAAGACCAGGCCATGGGGGGGCCCTTGCCTTGGTAGCAGTCCGCAGCCGCGGGATGCCAACAGGAGTTCGGATCGTCTACGCAAATTATGGAGCAAGAGGTAGACAACCCTAATAGAGTACAGGTGTTAGAGTCCAGACTAGCAAATATGGAAGAGAGTCTGGCCCATGCGATCCACCTGCTGTCAGTAATGGTGACTGGAGACGGAGAGTGTCAGCTGCCGAGAGAGGTTGCACAGAGGCTAGCCACGCTCCAAAGTTTTCTTCCAAGACCAGAGGGACCAAACCAGACGTGGCCACAACAGCCTGAGGATCCCGAGTTGGAAGGTGAGGGAGAACCTTGTCCAGAAGGCCCCTGCCCTAACGACCCATGCCCGGGTGATCCGGGGTTGGAAGATGAAAAAGGTCTCTACCCTGAAGACCCTCGCTTGGGAAGCCCCCAGCCAGATAATCAAGATGTTGGCGGAGGCGCGGGGGCAGAAGGGGGAGGGGAGCCGGAATGCCCGACGGGAGCAACCTCTCTGATAGTGCCTCCACCAGCTTCTCCAGTTGTACTTCCGCTGACCCCACACGGGGAGCAACCACCACCGAGGGGAGAATCTCCACGACTCATCCCGGCGGGCAGTATGGTTGGAAGGGGTGCCATACCGTGTCTAACACCGGTGCCCGGAAGAATCCCGGTCCAACTCCTTCCGGGAGGAACTATACCTGTGATACCAGCTTCTCCCCATGCGGGCCCGGTACAACCGGTGCCCCAAGGATTAACGCCACTTCCAAGGTTACCGGCACCGGAAGGACCGGTCCAACCTGTTCTACAGCAGCCGCCGCCAGGCCAACCCATACCACAGCAGCCGCCGCCCGTCCAACCCGTGCCGCAGCTACCGCCGCCAGGACAACCGATGCCCAGAGGACCCCCTAGGCAACCACCACCGCAACAGCCAGCACCCTTAGGCAATCCGCCTCGGGCGCTGCCGGTTCCAGGGGGTCTACCTCAACACCCTGTACCACATCCGCAATCGTGGCCTCAACAACCCCCAATCATGCAGCCGCCTCCGGCACCGCAGATGGCTCCGATCGACTATTACCCGATGCCCGCACCGATTCCCCGTCAAGAACTTCCTATGGGCTGGGTAAAGCTAGAGGCCACCTTCGATGGGGACCCTTCCAAGCTAGGATTTTTCTTGGTACAGGCGGTGCAGTTTTTCAATAGATGGGGGCACCTCTTCGGGAGTGAAGCCAGTCAAATTGAGCATCTCGGGTCGAGACTTCAAGGTAAAGCGGCAGACTGGTATGTAGGACTTTACGATATTGGGGCCCCCGAATTAAACACTCTCCAAGGTTTAGTGGATGCGCTACGGGCTCAATACGAAGACCCGTTGGAGGAGACTAGAGCCCGAACTGAGTTACAAGCTATCAGACAGGGCAACATGTTGGCTAGAGACTATGTTACAAAATTCCGACAGCTTGCCGCCAAGTGCCCTAGATGTGAGGAGTCCACCAAGATCATCTTGTTTAAACAAGGACTCAATCCGAAATTGTTGGATAGAGCCCTCATGCAAGACAATCCCCCTACGCTGCTGGGATGGATACAGTTGACTTGTGAAGTGGAAAACCACATGATAGAAGTTCGCTTAGTGGAACAACAACAACAGCATGCGGGCCAAAGACGCCCCTCTGTACTGGTTAGAGGAGGAAGAGGGGCTGGATATGCTACTCGGGGAGCGAGAGATGCTAGATGGCAACAAGGTCTGTGCTTGCAGTGTGGTCAAGGTGGTCACTTTGCAGCGCAATGTCCGTACCGGCCTGTGCAGAGACCTCCGCTCCAGCTAAGACGTCCAGCCCCTGCTACGTATTCAGCGCCACAGGGCCCAACACCCGCTCCCAGATCCACAAGGGGTAGAGGAGCTCCTCGAAGAAGCCTCCCCGATAGAGGATTAGAGTTGGAAGAACTCATGGAATATGATCCCACTGCTCTTTCCGGGGAAGAGAATCCAGAGAGTCCTCCTTCGGGAAATGAAATGGATCTGTCGTAAAAGGACCCAAACGGCAGATCAAACCTCAGTCCGTTCCGGCATTGAACAGACCTCAAGGGTCCATACTCTTCATACCTGTAATTCTAGTAAACCCAGAGAGAAAGATGCACATCCGAGTGCAAGCCTTAATAGATTCGGGCTGCTCTAGAGACATTATTGCACCAGCCCTCGTAAACGGACTAGTGCTTCCCGTACAAGAGTTGGAAAACCCAGTTATTTTTGAACAGATGGACGGCACTAATATGAATCCTGTCACCACTGAAACCACTCCGGTAGTAACCGGCATGGGACAGCATTGGGAAGTAAGATCTTTTGTCATCAGTGCCACTGCCAAATACCCGTTGATTTTGGGCAGCAGATGGTTGTGCGATCACAACCCCTACATAAACTGGGCAGAAGGAAGCATCACGTTCAGTCATGATGCTTGTAAAAACCATCGGTGGGACCAAAATTGGGGCAACAATCCTACTCACACCGAATCAGCTCTTCTTACCCACGAAGAAATCAACCAAATACCTAAACAATATAGAGCCTACATCCAAGCATTCACCGAAGAAGAGGCCAACACTCTACCTTCTCATAGGAGGACAGACTGTGCTGTGGAAATTTTACCAGGAGCCTCGCTCCCCAAAGGCCGTCTCTATCCCATGAGTCCCTATGAAAGGAAAGAGCTTCGGAAATTCAAAGAGGATTTATCCGTCCAGCTAACAGCCCACATGCTGCACCGGTACTTTTTGTCAAGAAGAAAGATGGAGGCTTACGACTGTGTACGAACTTTAGGGGACTTAATGCTGTGTCATCCAGTAATGCCTACCCTATCCCACTCATCAGAGATCTTCTCAACGTCGTGGCTCAAGGTAAGATCTTTACAAAATTGGATTTAAAAGATGCTTACTTCCACGTTCGTATCAGAGCAGGAGATGAGTGGAAAACCGCTTTTAATACGCCCCTCGGCCAATATGAATATTTAGTTATGCCGTTTGGTTTAACTGGAGCCCCATCAGTGTTCATGTCCATGATCAATGAAGTGCTGCATGAGTTTTTATATAAGGGCGTAGTGATGTATCTAGATGATGTTTTGATTTACTCAGAATCTGAGGAAGAACATGTGGACTTGGTCAAAAAAGTCCTGACCACCCTGATGTGTAATAAACTACCCATCAAATTGTCTAAATGTGAGTTCCACAAAACAGAACTCACCTATCTGGGCTATTGCATTTCCCAAGATGGTCTAAAAATGGACCCGAGTAAAGTACAAGCAATCCAAGAATGGCAAACTCCCACTACCCGCAAAGAACTGGAGTCCTTTCTGGGATTTGCCAACTTTTACCGAGAATTCATTGCAAACTTTGCTCAGATTACACTCCCCCTAACTGAACTGTTAAAAACTAAAGACAAGGGGGACCAAGCAAAAAAGCCCAGCACCAAGTTGCTGTGGACATCAGATTGTCAAACGGCTTTTGAGCAGCTAAAATCGCAATTCATTTCTGAACCCGTTCTCCAACACCCTGATGAAAATCGCCCCTTCGTAGTGCAGGTTGACGCAAGCGATACCGCAATTGGAGGCGTACTTTTGCAGAAGGGGGAGGACGAGAAACTTCGGCCTTGTGCCTTCCTATCCCGAAAGTTTTCAGAAGCCGAGAGGAATTGGAATGTGTGGGGAAAGGAAGCGTTTGCAGTGAAAGCAGCTCTCACTAATTGGTGGCATTGGTTGGAGGGAGCGCGCCACCCATTCGAGGTCTGGACAGACCACAAAAATCTGGAAGCCCTGCGAAGCCCCTGCAGATTAAACGCCAAACAACTGCGGTGGGCTGAATACTTTTCCAAATTCAACTTCACCTTAAACTTCTTGCCGGGCAAAACTAACTTTCTCGCAGATGCCCTTTCGCACATGCCCCAACATAAGAGCAAAAGGGAGGAGACTATAGACACCGTCTTCTCGCCTACGCAATTGGGAGGCGTGGTAACTACGCGCAGCCGTGCAGCCCAGCCCCTTCAGGCAAACCAAGAATGGAGGCTGAAGCTAAAAGCTGAAGTGGAGAAGGAGGGGGATAAAGTACCCAAAGACAAACTGCAACAATCGCCCCAGGGGGATTGGTTATGGGGAAATCACTTTTATGTGCCTGACAGTTTACGAAAAGAAATCCTGCAACGTTGTCACGATGCCCCTACGGCGGGACACTATGGGTATTTAAAAACGCTACACTTAGTGCAGCGCCAATTTTGGTGGCCAGGCATGCGCAAGGACATTTCCCAATACGTAGCATCCTGCCCCATTTGCCTCAGCGCCAAGACCCGCAAAGGAAAACCCCCTGGACTGTTGCAACCACTAGAAACACCAAACAGACCATGGGAAGTAATATCCATGGACTTTATCACCGATTTACCTCTGTCCAGGGGACACAACTGCATTTTGGTTGTAGTGGATCTGTTTTCTAAGCAAGCCCATTTCATACCTTGCACCACAATACCTTCAGCTCGAAAGCTAGCAGATATCTTCCTGAAGCACATTGTAAAATTACATTCTTTTCCGTCTAAGGTGGTTTCGGATCACGGCGGACAGTTCGTTGCCAACTTCTGGCGGGAGCTTTCGCAAATGTTGAACATTGAACAAGGGATCAGTTCAAGCCACCACCCACAAACCGACGGACAGTCGGAGAAAACTAATCAAATATTAGAACAATTCCTTCGTTGTTATATCAATTTTCAGCAAGAAAACTGGGTGGACTTGCTTCCCCTAGCTGAATTCTCATACAATAACAGCGTGCACGCATCTACGGGGGAAACACCCTTCAAAGTCGTATATGGGTTCCACTTTGATCCTTTCCCCTTGGAAGCTCTTCCCCCTCTCAACGCCACTTCCAAAGATGTCTCTGAATGGTGGGGGGAGGCCACCCAACAATGGACTATCATTAAAAAGCACTTGGAAAAAGCCAAACAGGATTACAAAAAGTACGCCGACCGCCACCGTGCGGCCGAATGGGAATTACAACCAGGGGATCTTGTTTATATATCCACCAAGAATTTAAAGCTGGCACAGGTTAGCCGTAAACTGGCATTGAAATTTCTTGGACCTTTTCCTGTGCGCAAAGTGATCAACAAAGTGACTGTTGCCATAGATTTACCAAAAATCTGCGCCATGTCCACGATACCTTCCATGTCAGCTTGTTAAAGAAGGCCCCAGCAGCTGACAGATGGCACACCAGAGCACCTCCCATTCCAACTCTAATCGATGACCAAACCCACTACGAAGTACAACAAATCTTGGACTCTAAAGTCAAACGTAATCAGTTGTTTTACCTTATCAGATGGAAGGACTTTGATTCTGGGTATGATGAATGGGTGAATTCTGTACATGTTCATGCTCCTAGATTAACCAAAGCTTTTCATGCTCGCTATCCATATAAACCTGGGGGGGATTTATTTTAGAGGGGGCAGAATGTCAGGTCCAGAGTGTATATGTGCTGTACCGACTCCATTTTCTAATGCTTCTAGTGTTTAAGTGCTTCCTCCGCAGGTGCCAAGGTTCCCAGGCAGATATCTCACAGAGAAGGAATTTTTGGCTACAGACGTTCCACCCAAGACCGGCCTTGAGAGACTCTAACTTCCCAAGCTTCAAAGACTATGTTTTGAGAACTATGGGGGGAGGCTGGTTCAGCTGGGAACTGTTACTTTGTACCTTATGCTTTGCTTGTCATTGGTAACAATGCTCTTGTACCATCCTGAATATTGTATTCAGGCCAGTGGACTATAATGAACTAATTCTTCAGTAAACTCCTTTTGAAAACAATGGACTTTTGTCTGATTGCAGAAGGTAGTCTGGAGTAGAGGCATTATCTAGCCACAAGTCTGACAGTGGCAACCAACCCGAAATGGAAAAAAGTCAGCCTGAAGCAAACCTCAGACTGCCTATTCACTTCTCATTCCTTGTGTGCTGTCCTCGCAACTTAATGTATCACCTTTTGCCTCGAGGAGTCTACTGATTAATTGCTTCTCTGTTGAAAAGTGCTATGCTAGATTCCAGCTGTGACTCTACAGTGAATCTCCTAAGTGATGCGAGGCCTTGGGTCTTGCAGCCTATGTTGGTCTTCCAGTGCTCACCATTGTGAACCATCGAACTCTTAGCAAAATAGCTTGCAGCCTGACTAAGACAATGAATGCAACTTCTATTGTAATTGCTGCCCTGAATGCTGAGCTCATAGAGCTCAGACGTGCTGCTTTGGACAATCGTGCTGTCATCTTTGCGGTTATTGCTGCCAATTCTACACTCATTCTGTGTGTGCTTCTGTTTTCTGCCAATGACTGTACACACTGACACCCGGCCTCTGCAGGACTGTCTTCAGTACAATTTGTGGAAACGGCTTGCTGCACAAGTGAACAGTACCAACTTTTGCCTGCAGCAAACAAATGACATGAACTTATTGCTAGCTTTTCTTGCCTTATTCCTGTGTGTGCCCCTCTTGCCTTACTTTTGAATGACACGTCTTTAAGCATTTTTTTGAAACATAGTAACATGAAATATACTCAAATGTATGATTGGGGTCCAACTGTGCCCCGACTTCCATTGTTTCAATGTCTCTTTACACTCCTTATGTAGCTTCCAATTCATCACAAAATCAAACGGTCTGTGCTCAAATAGTGAACTGCACCAAGCACAAATCCAAGCCTCACTGTCTTTCTGTAGGACCAAATGTGCTTAATTGTTCAAAAACAGAAAAATGTGTTCTTTTGCATATGCATATACCCAATTACCCCAAGGTTGGTTCTTTACCTGTGGCTCAAGAACTTTTAATTACATACCTGCTAATTTGTCTGATTCTCTTTGCTGCTTAAGTCGTTTAGCTATTGCTTTACCTTCTAAAGCCATGCTTACTGCTTCTTGTGAGTATCACTGTTACCCTTGATGCTACATGCTCTGAAGAAACCTTTCTCGTTAATAAAGCTGAAGCTGTTGCTTTAGGGGCTTCTCTTATAGGGGTTCCAGCTCTTGCTGTACTTAATGCTAACAATTTAAGACACTTGGCTTGCAATTTAGCTAAAACTATTAATGCCACTTCTGTAGCTTTAGCAGCACTAAATTCTGAGCAACAAGAACTTTGCAATGCTGTTTTAGATAATAGAGCTGCTATCGATTATCTTTTACTTATCCATCATCATGGCTGCGAAGCTGTAAAAAATATGTGTTGTTTTAATTTGTCTGATAATTCAAAAACTGTCAGCAAGCAATTGCAACAACTTTCTCATTTACAAACTTCCATAAAAGATGTTTTACCCTCCTGGTGGAAAGCTCTATGGAGCTGGTTGTCAGGTGGTCTCTTAGGTACCATTGTACAATATGGTGCATATGCTGTAATAGCGCTTATTGCAGGATGCTGTTGTATTCAATGTATTCAATGTACTTGTTTTAGTAATTGCAAAACCACATCCTGCTGCATATTCTGTTACCACATCAGTGTCTAGTTTTCCAGCTCTTGGCTTACATCCTCTGATGATGAGGATGAGGAAGATGACTGCTCTTGGAATGATGTAGAGAACGGCCCTTTGTTGCCACTTTAATTAAATAAATAAAACGGAGTGAAATGTAGGCCGGAGTAGGCATGCCACACAGTCTCCATTAATTGCTCTTTACATTTCTACTTTCCTGATCTCCTGGTCAGTTGGCATGCCACACAGGAAGACTCAGGACGTAGTTTAAATGTTTCACAATAACTCTCATCTTTCACAGAGCACAATATTCCCATACACTTGAAGTAATATTCTTACATGTCTTAAGGTTCACTGTGTTCCTCTCACTATGCTTCATAGATAAGTCAAAAGCATGATCACAGCATATCTGTCCAGTGGCCTGTAACTGGTTCAGAACTAGTTTAGAACACGCTACTATTGTTGTAACTATTGCTATAGACATATTTGGACATTGCTCTTTTCCGGGTTCCTGAAAGCTTTCTCAATAAAACACTCGCCTCCATGTTGGAGGGACAGACTTTGCATCCAGATCTCGGTCTCGTGTCGTTACTACACCCTCCTTATCATTAAAAATCAATTTCGGTTGCAATTCTTCTTTAATATATAACACAATCCCTCTTTTCTTTTGCTTAGTTGTTGCCACAAATTGCTTCCCTAATTTTTTATTTTGTAAATATTTTACATCCTGTTCTCTTATCTGGGTTTCTTGTAGACAAATCACATTACATTTTTGTTTGGCCAACCAATGAAATATTGCTTTCTCTTTGAAGGTGAATTAAGTCCATTTACATTCCATGATATTAATTTGTATTCCATAATTACAGTCTAGTTGATTTTGATGTCCTTTTCAAATTCTGTCAAAAACACATCCGTTGCATGTCTTGATTTGATGACTCGCCTCACAGATTGAAACTCAAAACTCTGGAATTTCCCACCTGTATCTTATGTTCATTGTTTTTAATTTTTGAGTCAGGTCTCTGTATTTTTTTCAGTCTTGCAAGACCGATCTTGGTAACTCCTTCATAATTCGAACACGCTTCCCTTCTATTCATAATTCGAACATGCTTCCCTTCAATTTACTTAAAAATGCCGCAATTTTTTCAGTGACTTGTTTCAATGCAGATCCCGCCATTACCTCTTGAATACCTCGAAAACGAAGCTGTTTTTCCATAGCTCTGCATTCCATTACAACAACTCTATCACTCACTCCCGCTGCCTCTGCTCTTATACTTTCTGTTTTCTCCTCCACCTCTTGCACTTTTTGTTTTGTAGTTTGGAGCTCTGTTCTTATTTCATCAATACTCTTTGTCAATTCTGCAACCTCTGATTTTATTGCCTCTTTAATCTCTTTAACTAAATTCAATTGTGAGTCTTTCACTTGCTTCTGTAATTCCCGGACCATTTCTTGTGTTTTTTGTATAGCCTCATTTGTTTCCTTATTGCCTTCTGTTATTTTTTTGTCTAAACTTTCAATCGCTGCCTGCCACTCTTTATCCTTTTTCCCCACCATTGGACTTTTCTTGGGACCCCACATATCGGCTCTCTTTCTCAGCTCCGTCTTTTCTATTGTATTTTACTTAATTAGTTAAGTCCAATAATATAAATGGGAAAGAGGGAAAATAATTTAATCTTTTGCAAACCTTCAAAATATTGGGCCTTTTTTCTCAATGGTACTCTCTATGGTTGCCCTCAATTTTCCCCTTGTCCAAAATGGCGTACTCCGCTTCTTCTTTAAAATATCAGGTACACTTTCTCTCTACTGAAGCCTTCTGAAGCCTTCTGCCCTTTCCACACTCAAAATAGCTAACTTCCACTTCCTCTTCTGGTCTCTTGATCTGCTTTGTTTTTTTCCCTCTGTTCCTTCCATCTTCCTGCCCTTCTAGCCACCACTCACTTGTATTGCAGGCAATTACAGGCAGTTCACTTCTCACGATGTTTCAGCCTCTTCCCAAACTCTCCCTCTCATGTCGTTATCTCCCAAACCACAGGTATGAAAAACAAAAGTTCTTTTTGCTCTTTTTAAGCTCTTTACGTCATTAAAATCACTTTCTTCACTCCCCACCACTTTTTAACGCCTTTTGCTTTAGGAATTTGTCTCTTTACTTTAAAACGTTTCAATCTTTGAACAGAGATTAAGTCCGTTAGGGGAGATAGTGCTCTTTACTCTCTCTCACTCTCATAGGGTTGTACTCACTGTCTCTTTGGCTCCACTCCGGTTAAAATCTGTTTCTGAAGCTTGGGTACGAAGATCCTATGCCAATTAAATGATGCCAAAGGTTGCTGCAGAGATATTAGCCGCCAGTCTGGGAGGAGATCTTCAAAGCAGATGGTGAATCCTAGATTCAGAACCCCCCCCCTTCCAAGATCACACCCTCTTAGGGCTATCGAGCATCCTTGCCCAATTTCTACCTGAAATTGGGGGGCTGTGGGTGATCAAAGCACCCCACTAGCCCAAAAACAGCAACCTGGATGGCTCAGCTCCTGGAGACACTTCAGATCTCCATGATCCCCAGCCTGAAGTCAAATCTTTTATTATTATATTGAGCACCTCTCCCGGTACCAGCCTCAGGGGCCAAGGCTAGTGGGTTCCTGTAAGGACTCACTGAATGCTTTTATATAAAAGCATTTTATATAAAACCTCCACTCACCTGCCAGTGGCTAGGAGAAGGTGCCTGGTGGTCATACACATATCCTCTCCTTGTTGCTCTGGAAATTGATTTACATTTCATGCCAGGGACAATTCATTAAAAATCACCCCCAAATTTAGTATTTACTAAGGATGGGCTCTAGAAGCTGATCTAGGAGCAGCTCCCAAACTTGATATAAGTAAGAAGGGGTGAGGTGGGGTGTCTCATTGCTTGAAGAAACTGGTCTCCTTAACTGGGCTATTTGATGCACGTACAATTTGGAGGAGAAGAAATCAGCTCTCTAATCGCTTTTCACCCACCTGCCACATAGGTCTGTAGGAGGTGACAAGAGGTTGGCTGGATGAACTGAACTGGGATAAGATTGCAGGGTGCACCCTTGGTTTGTGTGCAAGTTCCGAACTCTTAATGGGTATATTCCTCTTAAGTAAAGCTCCAAGAGAGACCAGTTTCAGACAGAGGAGACAGGTTATGTCAACTTTCTCCCGCACCCCACATTTGAAGGCTGTTCAGCCATGGCCAGCAAGGAGAATCTTGGGGGTACTTGAGGAGTAGCTTCCCTTCCTGTCCAGCAACCTCCACAGAAAATCAGAGTTGTCAGCCAAGCAATGGCAACTGATGGGAGATGTTTGGGGTAGGATTGTCAGGCACGATTTGGGAACCAGTGGGAGATGGGGTGGGTGGGGACTTAGGACGGAGCAGTGTGTAATTGGCATTCCCTGAGTGATGATGCCAGTTCTGGCACAACCCGGAAAAGATGCCATCATGTCAGTGGTGACACTCTAACATTCACTCACAACTCTATGGGAACAAGTAAATTCTGTGTAGGAACTCAACCATGCATATCCCATTTCAGAAATGTTTACATAAATCTGGCAAGTCTTGTATGGAATGAAGCCATGTTGTTCCACTGGCATTCTTCTCCAATCAAACCAGGACCCTGCTACTTTTTTTGAAGCAAGTTGGTGTGGACATACATACACAGATAAACGGAAAAACCAGAATACAATTTTCTTGGTCCTCATGGCACATCCAGATAGCTCTGATCTATGTGAGAGTTTGGAACTGGTTCCACCAAAAGTCAAGAACTTCCATGTCATCCAGACACCTAAGTTTCAGCTTCAGTGGGGACACGTATCAAGGTGTGTGCTTCCCTCCCCGCTGCTGTTTTGGCACATGAATAAGTGTGTTGGGGCAGACCTGTTTAAAATCTCTTTAAAATAGAGAAGTGACACCAGGGGTCAGCATATATTTACCATCGTATTTTGTTTGTCCCTAAGTGTGTGTGCGTGATGTGCTGTCAAGTTGCTTCTGATTTACAGAATCTTATGAATCAACCACCTCCAAAAAGTCCTATCGTTAACAGCCTTGCTGAGATCTTGCAAACCGAACTCTACGGCATCATTCATTGAGTCAAGAGATCTCAATTTGGGCCTTCCTTTTTTCCTACTTCCTTCAACTTTGCCTAGCATTGTTGTCTTTTCCAATAATTTTCTTTTCTTGTATGACAGCTTCAGTTTATTTGTCTTTTTGTGTGTTAATGTTATTCATGAAACACTCCTCCCTCACCACATTTCAAACCAGTCAATTTTCTTCCTGTCAGATCTTCATTTTCCAAATTTAAAATTCACACACGCTGATTGAGAATACCATAGTATTAATGATCTTGAACTAAGTCTTAAATAGATGTGCCTTTTTCTCTTCAGAGGGAGCTGAAAACAAAACCCACATAAGACACAGGGCCCGGTACTGCCTCAGTCTGAACCTTCCAACCAGGTTCCTTCAGCTTCCTTATTTCACTCATTTTCATTACTCCAATGCGCCTTATTTTTTATTCAGCATCCTGCTCATGGCAAAAAATTGTCCCACCATAAAAGTTCCTGAGATGTTCCATGCTGAGCCTTTCAACAGTTTGGATAGTGTGCAAAGCTCCACTGACCACTCCTCAGCATCAGGTCACCAGACCTTCCAGTCTAGGTTTCTGCCTGCCCTGAATAATATGCATGGGATGGGGAAGAAAATTAAATTAATCATGCCACAATGGCATGAAAAAAGCCAAACACCATCCAGGGACTTTTCATCAGGTCTTTATTATCTCTTAGTGACATCATGCAGCATGATGTAGAATCATCTTTATGTAGAACAAAGCACTTTGGCGACAAGATTCTGGAACTCATCAAAACTCAATTCGACATCATATCTGTGCATATCCTGCAGTGGATAAAAAATGGAAATTGTTGTCTTGTTATATGGTTTACGAATATATCACAGGTCCTTTAGATACCCTTCCAGATTATCTAGGTAGAAATAGTCCAAACACAAAGGTTTAATATCCAAGCATGGCTCAGATATGGTCTAACACACTAAACATTCTTTAAGGTTACTCTTCTTTTTTCCCAAAAAATACCTATATGATAAAATAAAATGATATGCATAATAATAAGAACATGCTTAATAGGTACAAGGGGAGCATGTCTGCCTAAGCCATCACAACCCTGTGAACTCTTATCTCTCACATTCTGTTGAAAGTTCCATCCTCTACACCATTGTCAACTACATGGAGTCTAATCTAGACTCTTTTCTTATGGCGAGTGTTTCACAGTTCTGGAGTGTTTTATCATTATTGCAATTAATATGAAAGCAAAACAAAGTTTCCATCTAAAGCACCTACAATGGAGAGGAAACCCTATGGTTTTGTTTTTATGTAGACTCTGCCTCTATTGAGTTCACTTTTAAAGGGCAGCCGGTGTTTTTCTAAAAACTGTTCCTTAAAGGGATAGGGGAAAGAGGCTCTGGGCTTCCTTAACTGCAAGCTGTAGTCACTAGGATCACGTACATGTGTGAGGTATTCCAGTCCTGAGGGAAATGGGGTGGGACTTGGTCATCCTCTCTCCTCTCAATGCTCACCCTGCTCTGCCATATTTCCCCTCCAGTCAGCACTCCTCTGCTTGCCTAAAACTCTCCAAAAGTTATCTTCTAACTGAGCAAACCTACCTCAGGGTCCTCCTCCTGCTGCCTGCCAGCTGTCTTACCCTCCTTAGGCCACCCGTCTGCCTCAGTCTCATTCTACAGTTCTTCAGGTTAACGGGCTGCTCTGCTGTTTATTTTACTGTCTGAAATCTTTCCTATCAGTTCTCAATAGACTTTGATGTTAAATATGGGTGAATTTCATGGTCTCAAAAAGGGGGAAACCTTTATTTCATCTGTCTGAAAGTTGACCATGTGGATGTCCGAGAGGAGTACTACAATCCCTCTGTATGTTGTTCCGTTGGGGTAGAAAAACAAGAAGGCACAGACTTGACAATGTGGTGTACGTGTCTCTTCCATTGAAACAAAAGGGAAATGATAATGAAGTCAAGTTATGAAACTGGAAATACAAGAATGACACAAAGGCATACCAAACAACCAAACAACAATACAGTCAATTTGGATATTAATTACAAAATTAAAGAATGAAACCAACTTCCATACATCAATCTGCCATGTCTGGCTGAAACCCTTCTCCATCTGCTCTATGAGAGGTGGGTCGCCAAGCGTTCTGAGCCTCATGGAGCTTGGGAGGGACCACTGGGTGAGGTTATTGGCCGCTGGGCAAAAGTGAGGCCCCAGAGATTAAAAGCCATGGGTGGAAAAGCTACAAAATGGAGAAGGAGGAACAAAGGGTGACATAAAATGACTCCTCCTTCAGAAGCTGGTGTCTCTTGGAAGTTTACAAAAGGGGATTATACCACTTAAGGGTTCACAATTTGCATATCAACCAGTCATGCATCCCATGACCTCATTCCTTCCATGTTCACCCAGCTCGCTTGCTTTCATCTCCAATGGACCTCTGTAGAGAACAGCTGGAATGCCACCCAAGATCTTCCTTCTTCTCCCCCAACGAGCTGCACATTAAATACTTCAAGTTAAGGAGGCCACTTCCTTCCACGCAATGAGCCAACCCACTCCCCTCTCACCTGTATCAAGTTTGGGAGCTGATCCTTCATTAGCTTCTGCATTCTTTCCTTGGTGACTGTGGGAGGATTTCTTCCATCCTCCTTGTATTGGCTGAAAATGTTGGCGATAGTTTGCATGGCTAATTCTAATGGGGTTAGAGACATCTTGAGTTGGTTGCTGATCTGGAAAGACAACACCTAGTTCAGTGTGTGTATGTGTATAAGGGAAAGATCAACTCAATCACTGGTTTCTTCTCACAACAGTTTTGGACTGAACCTCCAAGTTCAGAGGTAGCATATTCCAATGCAAAAGGTAATGATTGTGGAATGCAATAGGCAACTTACACATTACACTGCAGGTGAGCCTCCCTCAAAACATCTAGCAGGTCCTCCCTTTAAAAGACATCACCGTATTTCTGGGGAATCATTTTTTGGCTGACTCCCCTTTTCCATTTTGTCTTTATGTGTTACTTTATTAAAATATTTATGTACCACCATTCCTCCTAGAAATTACAGTTAAGAACATATGTTCTTAGGGCTTAGTTGAATAAAAGAGTAAGTAAATATGAGATAATGAGTTATAGAAAAAGGGGACAGATTGGGAATAGATTAGGATATAGGGTTGGAAAGCTGTTGGAAGTCCTGGAAAAAGGGGGGGGAGGGAAAGGGTGGGGGAAAAGGATAATGAGATGTTATTTGAAAGTTGTATATTAATATTCTTACCTAATAAAAATTCTTTACAAAAAAAAGAACATATGTACTAAAAGAAACCTTTAAATACCCCATTCTCTCATAAAAATGCCTCCAGTCTACACCCCATTGAGAGCCTTGTGGAATTTCCTACATATTCATAGAAATGGTGACCCATAAAGTGTGAGCTGCAAGAGAAAAGACACTGGCTATTCCGAATGCCAGGAGGGCTGCTTTAAAGAGGAAGACACCGAGTGATGACCATAAGAATGTAGGCATTAGAAAACATCTTAATAAATAACACAAATACGTTTTATCTTTTATTTTATTTTTTTAATAGGGACTCCACCACTGCTTGCCCCTCACACCAACGCTGGAGTTCCTTGTGTGCCATATTTAATGGTAATTTAAATACTGAACGAGCAAAGTTATATTTATAACAAATTTCATACTCTACCTTTCTTCCCAAAGGGGACCCAAACAGCCTTACGTTGTTCTGGTTTTCTCCATTTTCTCCTGAAAACTACCCTTTGAGGTAGGTTTGGCCGAGAGTGTATAACTATATCGTTTTCTACATTCCTTTCTCTATCTTCATCTATATATATGCTCGTGTGTTGATCTTTTGTTTTTCAATACATCTTTCTATGTGTCTCTCTATTTTGTTCTGTCTGACATGTGGAGGGGGAGTGGCAAGATCCCCCAGCAACCGCGGGTCCTCACCCAAGGGTCCCACTGAGGAATAATACAGTGGCAGCCAATAGTACCCACCTTCCTGCCATGCCAGAAAGGATGGGAGGGAGAGGGCATGTCTTGTGGAGGGCGAGTGGGAAGATTCTCCTGCAACCGCCTGACCTCACAGGAGCGCGTGTTTATTCCCGGTGAGGGCTGGAGGGTGGGTGATGTCCCCTCTCTTTCTAATTCAATCTCTATCGTTTTCTACATACAATTTTCCCACTATATGCCATTCTCTCACTGTTAACAGACATTCCTTAACGTATGCACATACCTTCCAGTGTATTGTTCATTCTACTTATACATTCTCTAATGTTTGTATCTCTCTCTGTTTTTTATTTTCAATCCTTTTATCCATGGATGGGTCGTATTGGCATGTCATTTGGAGAGGAAGTGGCAAGATCCCCCAGAAGTCTCAAAGCATCACTCGAGTGTCCCCCTGAGGGTTTGTCTGGCAGCAGCCAGCACCACCCACCTTCCTGCCTTGTTGGAAAGGACGGGAGTTGCAGGACACATTCCCACCCAGTTGAAAGATGTCCCATCAGTCCCATTGTCAGGGGAGCCACCATGCTGTGCAACCGACTGTATCCCTATATGATACAATTGGTTGTGTGATCTCAGTGGAGCTGTTCCTTGTGACCAAGGAGGGAGCAGCAGCAGGATAGTCCCTCATGAAGAAGGGGCAGACATGACCTGCTGTCCTGCCTTTGTGAAAAGAAGGGGATGGGCAGGACAGGAGACATTATTGGACGGGTCAGAGTGGTTTCTGAGAGGGGGAGACAGAAATGGGACAGCAGCAGCAGCAGCTGATATTGACCACCTTCCTGCCTTTGCGGGAAGGACATAATTCTAGGGACCCATTCCCCCCTGCTCAGTGGGCTCAGCATTTGCAATTGATAGGGACACCATGCAGCTCAAATATATGTGCAACAGCTCATGAGCTGTTGTGCAAGTGCCCAAAGGAGGCTGCCACCATCATCACTCACTTTTCTGCCTTTGCAGAAAGGAGGTGTCATGATGATCTGGCTGTTCCAGGAAGGCCTATCAAGGTCTCAGAAGCCTGTTAGCAGTGGGAGTGGACCTGGCTAAACCTGACCCAAACATGCCAGCCCTCATTTGAGATACCCACAGGACTCAACAGGCAAGGGTGCGCAGCGACGGCATGGAGAACCAAGGGGCAAAATGATTTAGTAGCCTGCAGAACCCCATGCACTCCATGCTAGATAGAGGCAAGCCATATAGGGCAATTGTCTCTGCCAAGACATGAAGGCCTGCCTCCTGAGCCATCAACCTCGAGGTTCTAAGCAGCACTGTCCCAGACCCTGAGGGGACTACCCCCTCGTCCTGCCGGAGCGCTCTGCTCCTACCGGCGTGACCCTCAGGGCAAAGTGACCCTTCCACTGATGCCTGCTCAGAAAAGCTGGTTGCCCCCTCTTGCCCCCCAATGGATCTTTCACTTGGCAAGGAGGGAGATAGGCTTGGGTGGTGCATCTTCAGGTGCGGAGTCAGGGCCGTCGAAGACAGGTGCTTTGGGTTTTTGCCCCTGCGCACCAAGACATCACAGGCATGGCACTGCACCACACAGGGGTCATTAGTAAGGGCCCGAAAGTGCCTCCATATGGAGGCATTGAAACATGGACCTTTAACTGTCCCAGAGGAAGGAGGATGAACGGTTACAGGCTGCACTGCAGAGCTGGCCATGGACGAAGGGGTGAGGGGTGGACACCACCGAGAGTTTGGGATGCGGATGGGAGGGATCTTTCATAGCACACAAACCATTCCTCCAGGGATGTGTCGCCCACCTCATCCTCAAAATGTTGAAAGAGATTCTCTCCCCCCTGCAGAAAGACCTCTTTGGCCTCCTCCACAGCCCCCACAGGTGAATTGGGGGGAGCGGGAGGAATCTATGCTGCCTTTGAGCCACACCCAATATTGCTTTCCCCAAGTAAACCAGGAGGACTGCCATCGCACTTCACTCCAAACCACCCTTGCTGGCCAATACAACAGGAAGACTCATTTTGCCACCAAATTAGAATTAAGGAGGACAGAAAAGGAGATGACTCTATGTGTCCTCCGCCACAGTGCCCACTGAGCTTGACCGCAGGGCCTGGCAGCTGCCCTGGAACCAGAGGCTGATGCTAGAGCCCTAGTCCAGCACAACAAGTTGCCTGACCACCAGATCACGCTCTGGAAATAATACTGTGAGCCCTCAGCCGAAGGGCCCACTCAGCTTGGCCCCAGGGCCTGGCAGCAGCCCTGGCACCAGAGGGAGGGAGGAACTAGAGCCCTAGCCCACCACTCCCATATACCTGACCCGATCAGGCAATAATAATGCTGTGTGAGCCCTCAGCCAAGGTGCCCACTGAGCTGGGCCCTAGGGCCTGGCAGCAGCCCTGGCACCAGAGGGAGGGAGGGACTAGAGCCCTAGCCCACCACTCCCACAGACATGAACAGATCAGGCAATAATGATGCTGTGTGAGCCCTCAGCCAAAGTGCCCACTGAGCTTGGCCCCAGGGCCTGGCAGCAGCCCTGGAACCAGGGGCTGAGGCTAGTGCCATAGCCCAGCACACCAAGATGCCTGGACAGAACTGGCACAGAGACTATTAATAATAATAGTGATAATAATAATGAAATTGATAATGGCTATGATAATAATAATCATTTGGTGAGCCCTCAGCCGAGCCTGGCAGCAGCCCTGGAACCAGAGGGAGGGAGAGACTAGAGCCCTAGCCCACCACTCCCACAGACCTGACCAGATCAGGCAATAATAATACTGTGTGAACCCTCAGCCAAGGTGCCTACTGAGCTGGGCCCTAGGGCCTGGCAGCAGCCCTGGCACCAGAGGGAGGGAGGGACTATAGCCCTAGCCCACCACTCCCATAGACCTGACCAGATCAGGCAATAATAATGCTGTGTGAGCCCTCAGCCAAGGTGCCCACTGAGCTGGGCTCCAGGGCCTGGCAGGAGCCCTGGCACCAGAGGGAGGGAGGGACTAGAGCCCTAGCCCACCACACCCACAGACATGAACAGATCAGGCAATAATAATGCTGTGTGAGCCCTCAGCCAAGGTGCCCACTGAGCTTGGCCCCAGGGCCTGGCAGCAGTCCTGGAACCACAGGCTGAGGGTAGAGCCATAGCCCAGTACACCAAGATGCCTGGACAGAACAGGCACAGAGTCTATTAAAAATAATACTGTTGATAATAATAATAATAATGAAAATGATAATGGCTATGATAATAATTATAATTTGGTGAGCCCTTAGCCGAGCCTGGCAGCAGCCCTGGAACCAGAGGGAGGGAGGGACTGAAGCCCTAGCCCACCCCTCCCACAGACCTGACCAGATCAGGCACTGATAAATAAGAATCAATGTGAGCCCTCAGCTGAGGTGCCCACTGAGCTTGGCTCCAGGTTCTGGCAGCAGCCCTGGCACCAGAGGGAGGGAGGGACTAGATCCCTAGCCCACCTCTCCCACAGACATGAACAGATCAGGCACTAATAACACTGTGTGAGCCCTCAGCTGAGGTGCCCAGTGAGCTTGGCTCCAGGGCCTGGCAGCAGCCCTGGCACCAGAGGGAGGGAGGGACTAGAGCCCTAGCCCACCACTCCCACAGACATGAACAGATCAGGCACTAATAACACTGTGTGAGCCCTCAGCTGAGGTGCCCACTGAACTTGGCTCCAGGGCCTGGCAGCAGCCCTGGCACCAGAGGGAGGGAGGGACTAGAGCCCTAGCCCACCACTCCCACAGACATGAACAGATCAGGCACTAATAACTCTGTGTGAGCCCTCAGCTGGAGGTGCCCACTGAGCTTGGCTCCAGGGCCTGGCAGCAGCCCTGGAACCAGAGGGAGGGAGGGACTAGAGCCCTAGCCCACCACTCCCACAGACATGAACAGATCAGGCACTAATAACACTGTGTGAGCCCTCCGCTGAGGTGCCCACTGAGCTTGGACTCAGGGCCTGGCAGCAGCACTGGAACCAGAGGCGATAGATCCTTCCCAATCCCCAAAATCCAAGCTCAATTATACTCTCTCTGTCTCTCTCCCCAAAGGCTAGCAAGTACAAACAGCAGCTCTGTCACACTCCAAAAACTCATCAGCTCATGCAACGACCCAAATGGAGTGGAGGTTTTTGCAGGCCATCTATTTCAACTGCCTGCTTGCTGAATCCCCTGCGATTGCGGTCTAGCTTTATTTAAAGACATCCAGTGAAGGTCAAGTTCTCTTCCACAAAGATATTTGGTTCTGTTCTTGAACTGTTTATCCAATTAGGAATGTCCTCTTTAGATTCCACTGCAATCTATTGCCAGGTAATTTAAACCCACTACTTCTAATCTTTGCTCTGGAGCATCAGAAATCATTTCCTTGCCGTCTTTTTGTGACAGCCCTCCATCTATGTGAAGAGTGCTGTTATATACCCTCTTTACTCTTCTCCAGGCTCAGTATTGCCAGTTCCTGCCATCTAATCTATCCGTATAAGCTTTGTCCTCAATACTTACCAAACTCTCTGAAGTCCTTGATCAAGAGATGAGTTAAGAAACTGGATGCAGAATCTTGTCCTGATGGTGTTTTTATACAGGCTTTAGAGGGGTGAGGAGGGAACAGACTCATATCCTCAACATGCAATTTCCCTCTGGTGCTGGAGGCCTGATTGCTTTCTTCTTGATATCATTTATGGACATCTGCCCATTTCCTCCCCTGTCTAATTTATTTTTCGTTAACATACTTACGTTTTTATTATAGTTGGCCTTTCTTACTGAGACTCCAGGCAGATTACACAGTATAAGCCAAGACAATGAACAGCTGGAACATTCAATAAACAATACAATAAAACAGGGACTATGAAAATAATCATATACCTAATACAGAGCAGAAACTATGCTGAAACAAAACATAATAGACAGATTAAATGATTTGGAAACTATCCAGTAGGAGCATGCTTACAGCAAAATTCAGTATGCAGAGTCTACAGCCTATCCCTTAACCAACACATCTCTCTGAACCATTTCCCTACAGCATAGACCTTTTCTCTGGGTAAAAAAAGCCCTCTTGAATAATTCAGTTTTGCCTATTTTGTAGAGAGCCAGGAGAATGGGAACTTTCCTGACTTCTTCAGGCAGTCCATTCCATCAAGTGGGAACCAGCAAAGAGAAGAAATTTGGATGAAAAACTATAAGCTACAGGCTGTGTTTTATTTTTTTGCTTCTCTCTGTGTGAACGGAGAGAGCTAATAAGATCTTCAGCTCTCCATTAAATGCCATGATTTATTTTTTATTTGGAAACAGGTTTAAAATTTGGATACTTGACTTCAAAATAATGGGTACTGTGTTTTGGTTGTTGTGGGTTTTCCGGGCTGTAATGCCGTGGTCTTGGCATTGTAGTTCCTGACGTTTCGCCAGCAGCTGTGGCTGGCATCTTCAGAGGTGTAGCACCAAAAGGTACTGTGTTTTAATTTGCAAACTTCTTGACTACAAGAATTTACAGAGTTTAATTGGACACAGTCCTTAACACAGATATAAACCACCATTTTATTTCAGCAACCTAATTGATTATTAAAGGAATATAAGAATATTTTATAAATAAGATCCAAAAAATACTCCAAATCAGGATATTAGCTTTCTGTGTTAAGGGTTCGTTTATGTAGTCATTACCTGATTTTAGCAATAATGTACTTTGCTCCTGGTGGTTAATTAGAACCAGTGTCAAGAAGTTCTTCAAAGTGCTATTTATTTTAACATTTTTATTTTATCCCATCTGGTAGGCAATGTACCTGAATTAAGTATATAAAATCATAGACTCAGAGGGCTACAATGAGCCATGTAAGCCCTCAAGCTCAAAGTCCTGATTAAGTCATCCCCTTTGGAGGACTCTCTAGCCTCAGGTCCAGGAACACCATGAAAGAGAACCTTCCTTCAGCACAGATAATGGACCTGTTTTCAAACTCCTCTGCCCATTAGTCACTTCCTCACTGTGTTTAGCTGAGGTCTGCTTTAGGCTTTTACGTCTACTCCTGAGCTCTGGTACAGCAGACACCAAATCTTTCCTCTCTTCTGACCTTCCCAATGTCCAGCGTCCACCAAATTTGCAGGGGACATAGTCCTCACTGTCCTCTGAAGACCCCCAGGTTTCAGAGAGATTGCATCCAGGGAAAGGCATGCTCCATGGGTCCCTCCCTTTCCTGACATTGTCTTTTCACAGTGGCAAAAGCTGGACTGTCTGCTGGAAGCTACTTTGAGAGGTTACAAGCCAGAAGGAAAGCCAGAAGGAGTTCAGAAAGAGTTCAGACAGTCCACGCCTATGTTGCCAGGGGAATTGATTGAAAGGTGCCAGACTGTCTGGCTTTATGAACGTGTTATGCCAATATATATTAAAATCATATGGCAATAATCAATACTGAAAAATACTAAGCCTAGCTTCTGTATTCTCTAGATGAACTTTTAAACTTTGCATGAACTTTCAGTGTATTTTTTCTATGTGTAAGGTAATTCAGCAGGTGTGCTTACATCCTTTGACAATTAATTAAAATAGTGGACTCTACTGAGATTGATGTTCCTCTATCTGAGATTCAACCAATGGTGATCGCCCAACTTAACTTTTTCTTGACACTTGTCAGAGATTTATAGTATTCTCTTGCAGATCAGACTATGACAATTTTTTAACTAATTGGAAGGCTGTACTATGAAATTATGAATATTCAGTGAAGTGTCAAACCAATCATTATTTGTTTGTGCTATCATGTGAATAGACCCTAAATATTTGCATATGATTAGGCATATAATTGCAAACACAGATAGAATAAGCAGGGTACTGATGGAAGAGATCTCTTGGGAGAATCTAGGTGAGAACCTATCTCTACCTATGTATTTCATAGAAACTTTGAGCAATGTTAAACTTAGGATTTATTAAGAAATGTTAGTGAACTTATTTCTTATTGCCTTTCTGTGTTCTTTTGTTATAGGATTCATATTAACAGTCATTTATATAGAAAATCTATAAGCAAGAAAGAAGAACTAAATGAGACTTGCACTCTCTAAGAAGCACAGTACTTACCTGCTATTGGATTTGGAGTTGGCATCCTGCTTCCTTGGAATGTTTGGGAGGGGAATGTGTGGCCCTTGTTCTTAGAACTTTGTATTTTGTATTTAATATGTGAGAAGAATAAGGGGGGTACCTCATGTCATCACAAAAAGTGACAGGTGCCCCGCCCCTTTCTGGGAGGAAGTCCCACCTCTATACCCCGGAAGTCCCGCTTCTAGACCCCCGGAAGTCGCTAGACCCCCCGCTCCTTATAGCAGCTGGTTTAAGGCACGGGGCTGGCATTGCAACCTACTCGGCTTCTAATACCAGCTGCATTAAGGCACGGGGGGCATTGCCACCTTCTCACTCCTTATACCAACTTGGTTAAGGCAGGAGGCAGGCATTGCCATCTGCTCTGCTCCTGCTGGATTAAGGCAGTGGTTGGGTAAAACCACCTGTTTTGATTCTGATCCCAGCTGGGTGAAGGGGGGGCATTGCCAAGTGCTCCGCTCCTAATACCAGCCAGGTTAAGGTCAGGGTGACATTGTCACTTGCTCTGCTTCAAATACCAGCTGGGTTAAGGCAGGGGGTGGGCATTGCCACCTGCTCCGCTCCTGGGATGAGTTAGGCGGTAGGCATTGCCTTTTGCCTCACTCCTAATACCTAGCAAACAAACAGGGCAAATTCCGGAGCAACAGCTCAAAAGTAGAGTGGAGAAGAACACCACCGGGGATTAAAGAAACAGTAATATGATCAATTTAAAGTGCTAGTGCTCCCAAATTCATATACATTTACAGCATGCAATTCATACAACAAGATCACATAAGAAGAATAAGGGGAGTACTTCATGTCATCACAAAAAGTGACAGGTGCCCTGCCCCTTTCTGGGAGGAAGTCCTGCCTCTATACCCCGGAAGTCCCGCCTCTAGACCCCCAGAAGTCCCACCTCTAGACCCAGAAGTACCACCTCTAGACCCTGGAGGTCCCGCCTCTAGACCCGGAAGTACCGCCTCTAGACCCTGGAAGCAGTACCCCACCTGACAGGAAGGGCCTAGCAGGTCCACGTGACCCCTCTACGAGCCCCACCTGCCCCTGTGGAACATTAGGAAAGAGTTTTCAGTTTATGGGGTGCTAGGGTGGAAAATTGGGGGGGCAGACCAGCCCCCTGCTCCCTAGAAGAGCCTAGCTGGTTCATGTGACCCCTCATTTCGCTCCCCCGAACCCCTAGAAATGGTTTTTGACGGCCCCAGCCCCCTGTCTCTGTATAGGTCCCCTGAGGGGCTCATGTGACGCTGCTATGCAAGCGTCATGACTGGCCCTACCTCCTGGATGTTGTTCAAATGCGCCAATGAGCGGGGAGACTGCAGGGGAGCCTGGTCTTTAAATGGAGGAGCAGCAGGACGATCACAGCTTCTTCTGCGGCTGTTCTTGCTGGGCTAGCAGCGCTGTTGAGGGTGTAGAGCCTGTTTACGAGGAAATGAATACGCCGGAGCCATACAGAACTGAAGCTGTGGAAGAAATGCGAGCTTCTTGCGAAGAACCCCGCAAAGAAGATGCACAATGTAGAGAGCTTTCGAGATTTGACTTTCCAGAGTGCATTATTCACTTAGTACAAGGGGTAAGTGCATGGGGAAGGGGAAGAAGGGAAAGAATCAGATCCAGAGGTGGCAGAAAAACAAGCAGGCCTTTTTCTTTTTTGTAGCTGCAGGATAAAGAAGTACCGTGGCGAGTGTTTACAGAAATAGTTGAAGCGGCTCACACAGAAGTTTACCCGGAGTGTTGTGATCACTGCTTTGAAGTAGCATATCGACAAAAATTCAGATGCCTGGGACGTGGTGTAATGTATTGGCAAAAATTCAAATGCATGCAGCCTGAACAACCCGGTGACGATCCGGATGCTAGATTTGACAGACCCGAGTGCATGTGTTTTTTAGTACAGGGGGTAAGTACAAGGGGGAAGGCTGGAGCAGAAAAAGAATCAGACACCTGTGGGAAGTAGAAAAACAGAGTTTTTTCTCTTGTAGCTAGATGATTATGAAGTGGATTGGGAGGTGTTTTCCAAAATAGTCAAAGCGGCGCACACAGAAGTGTATCCAGAGTGCTGTCCGTACTGTGAAGAAATAGCAGATTGGCAAAAATGCGGTTGCCTGAGATGTGAGGAGGAGGAGGAGACGGCTGAGGGAGCGAAAAGCATAAGAGGGGATGAGCCTGTGACAGACCAGAAAGTGGAGCCCATTTATGAAGAAATGCAGAGTGTACACGGTATCCAAGAGCAGCCAGAAGTGCATGAGGAAGACGGCACAGTACCAGGACTGCTGAAACAAAAAATGTCGCAGTGCATACAGACTCTCTACCCTAATGTGAGTATTGAGACTAGGGGAAAGGGGGAAAACGGAAACAGGGTATAGCATACTGGGCAGCTATTTTTATTTTGCAGATGGGGGAGCTGAACTATGTAGTGGTGGCTGAGGAGGTCAAGGAGAACAAGTTTGATCCTGACTGTTGCAGATTTTGCAACCACATAGCATATTGTCAAGAAGTCCCCTATGATGAAGATGATGAGGGTGCCAGAGCAGATTGTGAGGACTCAGGGGATGAACCAGAGGATGCTGTCCCCATAGAGGTTGGGGAAATAGATCCAACAATGGATGTTTCTGAAAGAAAGGCGTAAAGAAAGAAGGCGTAAAGCCGCGCATTCAATACCTGGTCCCAGATGTAAGTACGAAAGAAGGAGGGTCCTGGAAGAATGTAGGGTGGCTAGAGAAGCAATTCTAAAATGTTTTTCTTTTTTCTATTCCTGCAGCCAACAGATGTGCTGATCGAGTGTGCTCTACTGGATGAGGTGCTAGCGAGAGGCCCAGTTGGGGATGGTCCGGTCAGCTTTGAGTATCAGCATCCCCCAAAGCCCCGTGTAGGGAAGAAGCTGAGAAAGAGGAGACCTAAGAGGGATTACTGCAGTGATACCTGTTGTGATTCTGATTATGTAGATGACTCGGACAGACCGTGCCTGGACTTCTGTCATTATAGTTGCTGCAACTCTTCTGATGAGTGGTCGTTAACAGAAACTGATGATGATAGCGATTTTGAGAGTGAAAATGTCGAGCAGGGGGTGCAAACTGATGGTGTCGCACCCAAGGTGCCCCCCGTCCCCACTCTACTGAATGAGGAGACAATGTGGGGCCCTGCTGGGGATAGCATAGAGAGCTCTAAAGATGAGCATTACCCACAGCCCTCTGTAGGGAAGAAGCTGAAAAAGAGGAGACCTCTGCTGAGTTACTGCTATGAAAATTGCTGCTATTCTAACAGCTCAGATGATGAGTGGAGACCATATGCGCCATACTGTAATCTTAGTTGCTGCAAGTCTTCTGATGAATGGTCGATAACTGAAACCGATGATAGTGATTTTGAGCCTTTAGGAACACCACGGGGGAGAAAAGGAGATCCCGAGTTGCGGGCTGATGGAGCAGCACCCGAGACTATGACCAGAGAAGGAAATTGAAGGGGGGGGGGTGGAGTTGTGGTTGAAAGCCCACAATCTGTACACACTTTAATAAAATGCCTTTTCCAAGTGTAAAAGCGTTGAGTCAGTTCATGATGCCTCAAGAGACGGTATTAAAAGGGATTTACTATAATCCGGGGGGAGCAGGTAGCTTTGGGGGAGCAGAATTCCTCTTTCGAGAGGCTTCTAAGACTAGTAAAACACTGACTAGAAAGGATGTGCAAGCATGGCTTTTGGATCAGGATGCGTACACGTTGCATAAGCCAGCAAGAGTTCATTTTAAAAGAAACAAGACCTATGTTGGTGATGTGGATGAGCAATGGCAGGCTGATTTAGCAGATATGCAACAGCTTTCTAAATACAACGGGGGGTACAAATACATTCTAACGGTGATTGACATTTTGTCTAAATACGTGTGGGCAGTAGCACTGAAAGACAAGGCAGGGGCTGAAGTATCAGCGGCTTTTAAAAATATATTCGAGCAGGGCCGCATTCCGTGCAAGTTACAAACAGATAGGGGGAAAGAATTTCTTAATAAAAAAGTGAGCAACGTACTAAAACAACATGGGGTTCACCACTTTGTGACCAACAATGAAGTCAAGGCAGCGGTGGTTGAAAGATTTAACAGGACTTTAAAGTCAAAGATGTGGCGGTATTTCACAGCCAATAATACTTATAGATATACAAATGTGTTACAAGAGCTTCTAAAAGGGTACAATCACAGTTTTCATAGAACTATTCAGGCACGCCCCGTAGATGTTAACGCATCTAACTCTCTCCTGATATGGAGGCGCGTTTATGATCCCTCCTTTCAAAGAAAAGAAACAGATACCATGTTAAGAAAAGGAGATCACGTGAGAGTATCGAAAACTAAAGGCACTTTTGAGAAGGGTTATGAGCAGACATTCACCGATGAAATTTTCATAATAGAAGATATCACAAGGAGAGGCGAGCGGCCCTTATTTCACCTAAAAGACTTTGATGGTGAACTATTAGTAGGGAGATTCTACCCTGAGGAATTGCAGAAGATTAATGCTCGAGAGGACAGGACATACAGGGTTGAGAAAATTATTGCTACACGAACTAAGAAGAAAAAGAAGTATCTTTTAGTGAAGTGGTTAGGCTGGCCACCTAAATTTAACAGTTGGGTGCAGGCTGACGACATAGCAGGCCACTATGGGGGATGACGGTTTTTACATTACACTCCCTAGCAATGCGTCTATGGACTTATTTCCCGAAAATACCAGCGCCTCTTTCACAGTGCGGCTGTTTAAGCCACTTGATTTGCGGGGAGAATGGGAAGTGGGGCTGGTTGAAATTCAGTATCCTCGCAATTGGTACACATTTAGCCAGAATGCATCATTCAGGATATCTGAAGGTGCCAATAGCAATGAGTATCATGTGCGTTCAGGCTATTATTATGACCTGCGCAGCATATCAGATTTTATGAATACAGCTGTCAGAAGACAGGCTGGGACGCCCCCTGATCTACAATTCTATTTTGATCCAACATGTGCAATGCTCAGATTTAACGGGCTTGATATTTACACTGTCACAATGAGTGAAGAATTAGCCCATGTGATGGGGGCACCCCCTAATGTTCCGATCAAAAGAATTTACAATTGCGGAGATATTACAGGAGGGATTAATACCCTGTACCTGTACACTGATATCATAGAACATCAGTTAGTGGGGGACACAGTGGTTCCCCTTCTACGGTGTGTTCCTGTACAGGGGAAGCACCATGACTTTATCACGGTCACATATGACGAGCCTCACTATATTCCAATCAATAAGCACCACATTGAAACCATCCGCATAGAAATAAAGACGGATCAGAATCGGGCCGTGCCATTCCGCTACGGGAAGGTGATTGTGAGGTTGCACATACGCCCACGGAAGAAATGGTGATCGTGAAAGACTATGGAGACCCCGCGATGCTTAGGAGATATTACCAATCTCAGGCGGGTTATGGCCTCCCCGGGTTCCACGGGGCACCCGTTATGTATGGAGCGGGGGTGGGGGGGATTTTCCGGCGCCTTTTTCGAATGGCAGTGCCACTTTTTAGAAAAGGGGTGGATATTGTCAAGCCACACCTGAAAACCGCTGCGCGTAATATCGCTCAAGATGTTGTGAGCCGCGTGACTCACGGCGTTATGAATAAACTGGCCCCCCAGGAGGGGTCAGGCTTTCTATATCTTAAAAGAAGGGGAGGGCTGAAAAGAAAAGCATCCAGCACACGCAGAGGCCCCCCAGGACCCATTAAAAGAAGGCGCGGGGGAGCTAAGAAACAGACAAATGTGAAGAAGGGGAGAGTAAAGAACAAGAAGAAGAAGGAGTCTCACAGGAGGCTCAAAGACGTACTATAAACGGCTATGGCTTTCATCCACTGCGGGTCGGAAGAGTGTGTAAAGTCTGAGCTCGATCTGTTCCAGATAGCCCCTACCCAGACCAGCATTGAGAAAAGCGTATATATCGAGGTTCCGCCCCTCTCGGCCCTCACGGGGTCAGCACCTCTAGAGTTTTTCATAGCCGGGAATGGTGAAGATTACCTCGATTTAAACAATACTCTCTTGTATGTGAAATGTAAAATTACTCAAGAAGATGGTACCGACATCGCACAGAATGCTAGAGTGGCACTGGTGAACTACCCAATTGCTTCCATTTTCAGTCAGCTGGATGTTACCCTAGGCGACCGGCTCATCAGCCAGAGTAACAACTGCTATCCCTACAGGGCTGTCATTGAAACAGTGCTCAACTACAGCTTTGAAACCCTATCTACCCAATTTTCTTCAGGCGGATTTTATAAGGATACAGCGAGTCTGATGGACAGCACCCTGCTGAACCAAGGTAACAAAGGATTCGCCAAAAGGGCGTTGCTGGCAGCCGAAAGCAAAACAGTAGACCTTTTAGGCCATCTCCACGCCGATATATTTTTTCAAGAAAAGCTGCTCTTAAATGGCGTGGATGTCAAAATCAAACTAGCTCGTAACAAAGACTCTTTCTGCCTGATGAGTGGCGAGGGGGCTGCTGTGCGCTATAAGCTCCACATGGATTCTGCTGCGCTCTTTGTGAAGAAAGTGAAAGTAGCCCCAGGCGTACGGCTGGCCCACGCTGAAGCTCTGCTGACATCCACAGCAAAATACCCTGTGGACCGTGTCGACATGAAGGTGTTCAGCATCCCTACCGGTGCCCGCGTGAGCAACCAAGACAACCTGTTTTTGGGACAGCTCCCCAAAATGGTGGTCATGGGGCTCGTGGACAATGACGCTTTCAGTGGCGCCTTCACCAAAAACCCTTTTCATTTCCAACATTACAACATTAACTTTGTAGCCCTGTACGTGGACGGGGAGCAGGTCCCCTCCAAGCCCTTCCAGCCCGACTTTGAAGCCGGAAACAACGTGAGAGAATACATGAGCCTCGTGCAAACAGCGGGGAAGCACCTTCAGGACAGGCCCCTCCTGGTAGATCGTGAAGAGTATAGGCACGGGTACACCCTGTTTGCTTTTGACCTCTCTCCTGATCAGGACTGCACCGGCCATTACTCCCTGATTAAAACCGGGAACCTGAGAGCAGGAATACGTTTTGCTGCGGCCCTACCACGAACCGTTAATTTGATTGTGTATGGGGTGTTTGATAATGTCATAGAGATCAACCACAACCGTAACGTGCTTTTTGATTACATGTAAGATGGACACAATCCAGTTATCCCAGGCCTTACTTGACAACCCGCGCACCTGAAAAACCTTCTTAGATGTCTTCCCCAGCGATCAACTTCCTGTTAAAAGAGTGGTTCGGAGGCCGGCATCTCTAGTGGTGAACACCCATCCTCACTACCTCCCCGGGGAACACTGGCTAGCAATATACCTACCAGACCATGTCATAGCAGAGGTTTTTTTTACTCTTATGGGAACTCACCCAGCAGCCGCCTCTTCCCCAAAGCCATCATGTAATTTTTAAACAAAAATTCTGAGGAGGTCCATTTTCAGCAGAACAGGCTCCAAGGACCCACATCTAACACCTGCGGTCACCACTGTCTGTTTTTTCTACATCAGCGCTGCAGAGGAGCCCCCTTTGACACCGTTGTGAAGATGTATTCCCCCAATCCCGAGCAGAATGACAGGATGGTCATGAGTTTTGCGAAAAACAGAGAGAATTCAAAGACTTTACAAAACATGTACACGCGGATTCAAACCTGTGTTTCTTGTACCCCTAATAAAACCCTCTGAAAAAATTTAACCGTGTCTTTTGTCTAAAAATACTCAGACAAAGGTTTACATTTCAAAATATTTTATTCTTCGGTCAACCACTGTGCCGGTACCTCTTGTTTTTTCCTTTTTTTCTTTTTAGAAGAAGAAACAGGGGGGCGGATTAAAACTGAAGGCTGGGGGCTTTTCAGGCCCTCTAGTATTTTTCTAGTAGCAGGGGTGCCCGCGACGGAAGCAGGGGTGTTGAGTTCAGCCAAAGCTGTCATAAACACATCAAAGCCTTTAGGTGGGGGTGCAGAAGAGGGAGGACGCGCTTGAGTAATAGCCTTGATGAGGTCGAGTAAGTGGCTACCGGCTACAGGCACTCCCCTGTAAAGAAAAGTTCCCCTCTCATCCCACGAGGCTATTTCACTGTTTTGACACATCTTCTTCAGCAGCACGCGAGCATTGTTCCTGTATCGGAGGGGCATATTGTCTAGTACCTCTTCAAAAACCACGGCCTTTTTTTCATCGCTGCCTGCTGCTAATCCTGGTTGTGGGAGATACAGATTCAGCTTAGTTTTCTCTTCTTCTCCCATTCTGACATGGGTTAAATATTTCTGGAGGAGAGACCCGTACAGTTTGGCTTTCTCATATTCAGACAGGTCCCCTCTCTCTAGAACGGTCTTCATCTCCCTATCTAGAGAGTGTACAGCTGTGTGCCTGATGCTTTCACCCTCAGGGGGCCTCTGAATAGCTAGCCGATCTATTTGATGGCTCGGGACCAGGTACATCTTCTCAGCATGCTCCATCAGGAAGGGGTTAAAAAGCTGGTAATCAGGGGCAGAGCAAAACCTAGCAGGGATCCGATAAAACCTCTCTGCTGCCTCACAAGCCGCTTTTTCTTTGTAAGAGGAGTTTTACCGCTGCTCAGGGATTTAATGATGCCTCGTTTTTTTCGCAGGACGTTCTTCTGACGCGGTGATAGGGGGATGATGCCTTTTAGTGCGTTTAGAGCTATTTCTCCAATAGCCTTGATTAGATCATTTGGGGCTGCACTCAGAATAGCTTTCCTTAGGCGAGGGGAAGATTTGGAGACGAGATTTGGAGACGAGTTTCAGTAGCGCCCTGTTTCTTTTTAAGCACTCTGACATGCTTCTGCAATGGTCAGCCACCTCTCCTTAAAATGTCACAGCAGCTGAATGTTAGCGCCTTTTGAACCCACCCGCTGTCTTTTTAATAACATAGGATGCAGGCAGGTTGGGGGGGAACATGCCAGTGCGCAACCTGTAGGGATCAGGAGTGGCTGCATTTAAATCCACCACCAGGTACCCAAAGGGCTTTCGTGTGGCATCCTCATAAGCTTCCATAAAGAAGGATGATTTACCGGGGTACATCTGGCGCGCTAGAGTTGCTATTTGTAATTTATCTCGGGGGTTTTTAAATAACACAATGTATTTCGCATTCAGGTTGATGGTGCGGCTACTCTTACCCTGGCAGAATAAATTTTGAACTATGTAAATAATACTCAGATTTCTATGGTGTACATACTTAGTAAACACATTCTCAATTTCGGCGCTACCACACACTGAGGCCATCAGATCATCCACAATGACTGTGTTTATTTTATTAGGAGGCAGCAGTTCATCATCATTCAGGCTTGAGGGCAAGCCCTCTACAAACTTTATAAAGGGGAACCGGCACCGCAATTCTTCATACAAGGGTTGCCAGCAGGCATAAAACCACACAATATTTTCCGGCATGACAGAGAGTGTAGATTTTGCATGCAAAAGCAGGTTTTTTATAAAATAACTTTTTCCGCAGTTGCTGGGACCGGCAAGGATGGCTGAGAAAGGGTGCAGCCACCTTGTATCCATATCAGTAACCGTAAGGTAGCATCTTAAAGCCGTCAACAATCACACGTTTGTCATAAACAACCTTCTGAGTTTTCTTAAGAGCTTTTCTTTCAATGACAAAACGTTTTTTGTCTCTGACAATCCCCTGCTGCTGCACCACTATTTCACGGGGCTCAGGGTCTGAGACGTGGCAAAAAACCAAATCTTTCAAACTGTCAAAATTAATCTTTTCACCATTGGCGGCATTCAGAGTTATTCCCTTTACCTTCAGCACCGCCTCTCCCCCTGACAGCTTGTACCCGTAGGTCTTAGGGCCTGCTGAAACAAACTCTGTTATATGCTGCTCTGGGGGCACCTCACTCGTGAGTTCCCCGAGATAATCCCCCAAGGGGGGGGCTCCACTCCCCATTCCTCGTCACAAATATAACAGAGTCTGTGTCATGGTACAAGCAGCGCTCCTGCAGTTTGTCTAGCAAATTGTAGAGTTCTAAGCGCGCATATGCAGTTGTGAAACAGGCTATGTAGACATTAGTGTTTGTAGATGTAGTCAGCCTGCCTTTAGAGTATTTCCATGATACACAGGCCGCTTCCTCACTTATAAACCTGCATGATGACACTACGTGATTGTCTGAAAATACCAGCTGGAAGAAACGGTCAGGATCTCTTACAATTTCAGTATTTGCCAAGTTTGTTCTCTGAGCAAATTTACCCCACAGAGAATTAAGAAACAGTTTGGCAATCTGACGCTTGGCAGGGTTCATCCCTATGTGATCAGAGCGCAAAAGGACCCCCTCCTTTTTATAAAAATCAGCAATATACTTCTCTCTGTCCTCATCTGTCACACACCACTCGGGATAGCCCGATGATTCCTGTTTCTGACGGAGGTGCTTTTTTATGTATTCTGGAAACAACCTGTCAGATTTTTCTGCAAAATGCCAGACTTCAAAGATTTTGACTATCCGATAACCCTTTACCAGAGCTACCTCCAGTTCCACAGTACACCACGTTCCCTCAAGGGCTCTCTCCTCATCACTATGGGTACACGGTTCCTGCTGCTTTATATCAGCACACGTGCGGCACAATGTAAAAAGGAGTTTCCCACCCCCCTTAGAAGGTAACACTGGGAAGAAGAGGCCCCTTGGGGGATAAACTCTAACCTTAGCAAATCCAAAATAATCTGTGAGAGGTCTGAAATTGTCCTGAATGATCTGCGGATGCCCAACAGGGTACAATTTTGTTGCCTTAACAAATGGGTACAAGCTGGTAAAATCGTAATAGTGTATCTGTTCCCCAGGTGCCGGCTTGTAATAGAGGATGATTGCATTAGTACGGCCACCAAACAGGGCGTCTCTGGGAACTAGCGGCTCTGGAAACTGCATGGCTTTAAGAAATTCTCTGACAGACTCATCAGTGTTCTTTAAATGGTTCCACTCATGTTCCCAAATACTTCTGACTTCAAACTGACGCCTTTTAAGATCATCAGACCTGCGGCAGGTTGCATTGTAAAGAGATTCAAACGTTGTGCCTGTCATCCTGTTAATCTCTGATGGATTATAGCACTGCACACACCCGTGCCAAAAGCAGCCATGAAATTCAAAGGCAGTTTTCTTATTATCTATGACCGCATAGCCATCTAGATGGTAAGAGCCTACCTGAACTTCGCCACCCTTTAACGCGTGACGTATTTGGATATTTTCACTGTATTCGGTGTACATGAGCCATTGGACCGATGCAGTTGAAAATCTCTTCACTATGCGGTGATAGTCATCTGGGGGTGGAATAGCGATGGTACCGGGGGCCAGGAAGTTAAACCTGTACATTGCAAGACATACCCCTGCAAGAGTGAGGTACTGAAAGGGATCTATAGACTGGGCCCCCTTTTGAGTCATACTCATTATTTCAGATCTATACATGGTGCAGGCCCGCTCCAAAATTTCAACATCTTGCTGACAATAAAATGCTAACTCTTTTTGAAAATCAAACGTTGCTGTTCTGTTTTCCTCATACCATTTCAAAAAATCGGCCTTGTCCTTGGGCATCATGTGATCCACACCATAGTATTTTACATCGGGTAATGGTCCTACATAGGCTTGATTTTCAACAGTGTTAAAAAAATGTGGGAAATGACCCTTGCATCCCTTGAACCCCAGGGCTTTGGGAAGTTTAGAGAGTGCCATAGGCAGGTGGTTCAAAGAATCTATGAATTTTATGTCAAGACTAGTTATTGTTACACACATCAGCTTTCCCCCCACGGCTACCAGCTGGGGATCAAGATTCTCCATGATGAGCTGCTTAACGATAAAGTAGGAGTCATAGCCTTTGGCATTATGAGCTATGAACGTGCAGTGTTTGAATGTACTATCTGTGGTGAATGTTTTAACAAATTGATAAACGCATGTTTCACCTTTAAACTCCCATGACTGACCAGATGCTGTCCATTTGGGGTCCTCTTTAAAAGCTCAAGCGTGGACATGGTTAGGAATATGTTCCCCTGTTTCTTGCATGCATTCAAAATCATAAAAAATGTAGTGCGTCGAGCATGCAGGCTCTTTAAGAGGTTCTATGTAACATAGGTGGTAATCCTCATTTTCCGCAAGGTTCGCTTTACAGACGTTACAGGCCCTCCCGTGACACTCTTTGAACTTATGCTTCACATCAGTATAAGACTTGCATTTCTTACACCACTCCCTAGCTGGGCACTCCACCTCATTTATTCTTGCCAACGCGCAATGTCTTTGAAAGCATGCTTCTGAACTACAGTACATGCAACAGTGTGGACATTTCTTTGCAACCCCCACCTCATTCTTGCAGTCTATGTTTGTGCACATTCTACAGTACCTAGAACAATTGTGTTTATGACAATATAGGGTATGACAGTGTCCACAGTAATTTCGTGCACCCATCAATGCTTTAGCATTCCGCACACCGTAATAATGATCCGAATGTAACAGGACGAAGAACGTATTTGGATACCGCGGTTCCTGTGTTTTAAAGATCCCCCACCCCTTATCAGAATATGTAACCACATGAATGTTGACTTTTAAATGGTTTTCAATACATGCTATATCATTGAGCCCCACCCTTTTCTGATCCGACCACCCTAGATCTCTGTGCAATTTTCTGGCAGCATTTAACAATTCTGCATCTGTGGGCTGCCCTTTTGCCATAACAGACAAGAGACCACCTCCAAAGCAGAGGTTGTGGTGCTCACTGTTGAAGTCCACCAGAAATTGCCTTTTTTTCAATAATAGAGCTATAAGGGATAGACTTGATTGAGCGGCGCCCACCCCCCCGTGGAGCTTTTACAATGGTAGCTACTAGGCGTAATGTGCTGTTACCCAGAATCTCCCTGTTGCTCTGGAGCAAGGCACTAATATATTCAAGGAACTCCCCTGTGCTTAGTTCATTCTTTTTCTTCTTAAATGAATACGGAGCATTTTCTAACCCACCACCCTCTAAGCGCAACTGAACATAGTCCCCATCTTCTATTCGCCCGTTCAGTTCATCCAGAACCTCTTGAATGCCTCTGAATAGTGCTGCAATAGCCTGGGGGAATGAGTTCACCCTGTCTAAATTAACAAAACGAAATTCTTCACTAATCATTAGTGACCTGTATCTTTCAAAAGGCCTCTCCCAGGATCTGACACGCTCCACATGAACCCCCGCATCCGGTGAGTTGTCATCTTCCTCTAGAGGTGGATTATCCCTCTCAGTTGGGGGTGTCTCTAGAGGAGATGCTGCAACTTCCTGTGACAGGGGTTGTGAGCACTGTAGGGTAGAAGATAGCCCCCCGGCATCCCACACACTTTCTTGTTCCTGCATATGGTGTGGAGAGGGTGGAGCAGCACCTCTGGCATCCTCATCTCCCCTGGGGTGGGGGGAAAGGGCCTGTGGTCCCCCGCGACCCCCTTGTAATGAATTGTCATTACAGGCAGAATAGATGTTACCGTTTTTAATATCAGCTGTATATTTGCCACATAGCTTGCCGAGCTGTATTTCTTCTTCAGCCATGGACTGCTGGGCTTTCTCCAGAATCAGCTTTTTCTCCTTTAGCCTCTTGAGGCCGTCACAAAGTCTCTGGCTGTATTCAAAAAGCTTTTTGTAACTCTCCTCAATATTTTGTGGCGGGTTGGGCTTCTTCTTAGCAGGTGGTACTCCTTTAGCACTCGACTCTGGCTGTCGTCTCAGGCTGTGAGCTGTACTCCTGCGTCTTTGGCCACCCGGGGGCACAGCAGCTGATGTATGTAGAAAACAAAAACACATTATTGCCTCCCCCGTGGCTATCTAGCGTAACTCTCAGACCCCTGTTAAGCTGAGACTTACTAGGGGCTGCTGTAGGAGTCTCTGTCGCTGCTACTGGCATGGTGCTTCCCTCTGAAACAATTTCTGTAAGAGAGCGGGACGGGGTTAATCTAGCTGTGTTGATACAGCTTTATAGTATATATTAGTGAGCGGTGGGATTTACCTATCTCTTCACTGAAGAAAGTTGGGCCGTAGGCATGGACCTCTGCTTGCACATCTGTAGTGCGGCGGGTGCTGGCTTGTTGAGCGCTCTTGGGAGGAGCAGTTTCCAGGGGAGGTGGTAAAATACCCATCATGGCTGGTGAAGAATGCTTACATGCAGCACATTGACTTTCTCTGGCAGGAATGGGTTCATAGTGTGAGTATATACACACCCGTACAGTAGTAAGGCCCCTGAGCACCCCACCCACCCCCCACACACCCTAATACCAGCATTATGTCATGTGTAGGTGAGAATATTTAAAAGTTGCTGCTATAATGAAAGTGATACACAAGATAAGGTGAGCATTAGTGCACATTGTGTGTTTGTTTGTACAATACAGCTGAGACTTTTATTTTTATTGATTCAGCACCTGTCAAATAAAAAAAACAAAATACATCATATGATACATTCATCAGTTAACAAAAAAAATCACATGCATTTTTCTATTCTACTAGCATCATTAACAAAGAGCTTGGCAATGCTAATTTTAGCATAAATATACATGCATATTACTTGAGAGAACAGCCCGCTTTAAAGTTAGTAGGTGTGAGAAAACATGAGCAGTATTCTGAAAAGACCCCCCCTCCCCCCGAATTATATCAGTTTCATTAACAAAAGAGCATAGCATCTTAAATTCAGATTAAAAGTACAGTTAGCTGTTATGGGGCAAATTTATATAATCCCAGCCACTTCCCTCAAAAAATGAATCCTAGAACACACACACACAAATTTTGCAATAACTTTTACAATGAAAGGCTGTGTTAGAAAAGAGCTGTGTGCAGCATTCAAAGTAGAGCACAGGCTGTTATCAGACCCCTATTTGATAAACAGTTGGATAAAGAATGAGCGGTTAATGCCCCCCTTCGAAACATAGAGACAGACGTGTGAATTATATCAGTTTCATTAACAGAGCTCATATACACAATAGTTGTAGGAGAGTGCTAGATTTAAAAAGTGTAGTTATAAGCAGGAGTGGAGAAACAGTATTCTGGCAGCAGGGTAAAACCCCTCAGCCCTTTCTCAGTTTGGAAAAAGCATGCTGATTTAAAAATTCACCTTCAAGATCATCCAGAATGTGATGATAATTTGTAATAAATAAATAAATAATAAATTGCTCATAATTTGTCCTTATTAAAAATGGAAAAATACGTAATATTAGAATCCCTTCTAAGAATTGTTAGCCCATAGATACTCACCAAGGATGGCTTGTTACCTTCTCTCTCTTCTTGGCGCCCAGGGGTAGAAAGCGTGTGTAAAAGCTGTGCCATCTGCGTGGTTTTTAAACCCTTCAGATCCGTACCCGTCATACCCCAAATCTTTGAAGAACGGTTGAAATATGGTGCTTTTCTTTTATGGCACTCCCCATAATATGGAGGAATCAGCACATTTTCCCCTTATCTTTTGAAAACAGACTGTTGCCGTGTTCTGTCTGGTGGTACCAGAATCAAATTTTTAGGATGCCAGAAACATTCCCTTTGGAGACATGTAGGAGATGCAAACAGGATCAACTGAATAATTCTACACAAATAATTCTATCCCTGGTGTTAAATAATGCATAGGGGCTCGTAGATTTTGGGGGGAAACACTGTTCTTTTATGAAAATCATTTTAAGCATCATGCTTTTAAGATAAACTCCTGAAGGCTTATACCCCACCACAAATTTTGTTAGTCTTTAGCTGACATAGGCCTACAGCTATCCATCTTGATTCTTCTAAAAGCCCTCTGTCAGTATTTTTACACGAGAGGGCACTGTTCATCAAGTATTCTTGAGTAACCTCTACTTCACCCCTGGGCCCCTGCATCTGGGGTCTTATCGCATATATCATGGGTATGTTTTTTACAACTTTGGTATGGTTCTGAATTGATGCTACCAGGCATTTAAAGTAAATAGAAGTGTTATTTTTCCCACCGCTGTCCAGCTGTCCATCCCCAGAACCCTTTGGAATCTGTGTGAAAGTGATTATAACTAGTATTTATCGTGGGTGTCTTGTAAGAGCATTCTTTTGAATTGAACTTCTCGTGCTATTACAGGACCATGCTTTAAAATCACTAATTTAAAAAGAAATTAAAAAGTAAAAGGATTGGAAATGTTGCAAATTGTTACATTTTTCAATAATACTTCTCAGCTGAACAGTGAATCTTTGGAAAAGACTTAAATTCTTCATCATCTGTAGGCAGACAATGTTCTGATGGTAAGACAAAGGGAATAAACGCATTTAAACGGATTGAAAAGCAACTTTATTTATACAAACACAGGCTACATTCTACACAGTCTCCTTATCTTTTTGGAGACATACCCGGTGGTTTCTGTGATGGTAAGACAAAAGGCACGAACACATTTTTAAAAATTGAAAATGGCTTTGTTTTATATCAGGCACAGGCTACATCCTGATCTCTAAGACTGGTGCACATATACTACAGTAATTCAGTAAGGAGTTATGATGTGTGAATTTCTTTCTAATAATCTTCATAGCCAGATCTACATAACGTTGTTTGCACTGCTTTAATAATCCATTTAGAGCATCTTGTGCATTCTTAGCATTTTGAATCGCTTCTATATACCTGCCTAGCCGTTTAATATGCCCCTCATTCATTGTAAAACAATGGATACTTGTGGCTAGCAATGTTATGGTATAGAGCATGGGCCCCATGGAGAGTTTAGTAGATACATATTTCAAGTTCTGGTTATAGAAATCCTCTTCCCATGTCAGGCAATCGTGGCCCAGCTGCGCGGGGATATCTTCAACACATCCTGTACATTTAAAAAACATTATCTCTCTGAAACAATGGTTCAAAATGGAATATGAAACAGCTTTGACTACTTCATTCATTGCAGATCTTCTATTTTTAGGGTTGACATAATCCTCTTGAAGGATGCCCAGTTCAAAATATCTATCCACACTGTCGTGCAGGGGCCATATCAGGCCAGGGGTATCTGAACGGCAGCATTCCTAGAAGAATTAACAACAGAGTGTTTAGATCGTGCTTTTACAGTCTGCAAACATATACTCGGGTGAGCCTTGTAAAATTAGAGCATACGTACCTCTATTATAGTTGCAGCCCGCTGGGTTGTTGAAAGGCCGCCCTCAGGGCTCCCTCTTTTGTTCATATTAGGTTCAGCATGGTCATTTTCTACAGTCCTCGGAGGTGAACCAAACAGGCGCTTCACAACCGACATGCTGCCATCTCCTTTGCGGGACATCTTGACATACATTCTTTTGAGGGCTTTACGCTTCACCTCGGGCACTGGTTCAGCCATTTCAAGCGTGTTTGTAGGGGTGTTCTCCATCTTGCACCAGCAAGAACAGCCGCAGAAGAAGCTATGATCGTCCTGCTGCTCTTCCATTTAAAGACCAGAAGAAGCTATGATCGTCCTGCTGCTCTTCCATTTAAAGACCAGGCTCCCCTGCCATTTCCCCGCTCATTGGCGCATTTGAACAACATCCAGGAGGTAGGGCCAGTCATGACGCGTGCATAGCAGCGTCACATGAGCCCCTCAGGAGACCTATACAGAGACAGAGGGCTAGGGCCGTCAAAAACCATTTCTAGGGGTTCGGGGGAGCGAAATGAGGGGTCACATGAACCAGCTAGGCTCTTCTAGGGAGCAGGGGGCTGGTCTGCCCCCCCAATTTTCCACCCTAGCACCCCATACACGGGGCTATAACACGGGGCTTTGGGGGATGCTGATACTCAAAGCTGACCGGACCATCCCCAACTGGGCCTCTCGCTAGCACCTCATCCAGTAGAGCACACTCGATCAGCACATCTGTTGGCTGCAGGAATAGAAAAAAGAAAAACATTTTAGAATTGCTTCTCTAGCCACCCTACATTCTTCCAGGACCCTCCTTCTTTCGTACTTACATCTGGGACCAGGTATTGAATGCGCGGCTTTACACCTTCTTTCACCGGGGCTGTCGCTTTTGCACTATCAGAAACATCCAATGTTGGATCTATTTCCCCAACCTCTATGGGGACAGCATCCTCTGGTTCATCCCCTGAGTCCTCACAATCTGCTCTGGCACCCTCATCATCTTCATCATAGGGGACTTCTTGACAATATGCTATGTGGTTGCAAAATCTGCAACAGTCAGGATCAAACTTGTTCTCCTTGACCTCCTTGACCTCCTTGACCACTACATAGTTCAGCTCCCCCATCTGCAAAATAAAAACAGCCGCCCAGTATGCTATACCCTGTTTCCGTTTCCCCCCTTTCCCCTAGTCTCAATACTCACATTAGGGTAGAGAGTCTGTATGCACTGCGACATTTTTTGTTTCAGCAGTCCTGGTACTGTGCCGTCTTCCTCATGCACTTCTGGCTGCTCTTGGATACCGTGTACACTCTGCATTTCTTCATAAATGGGCTCCACTTTCTGGTCTGTCACAGGCTCATCCCCTCTTATGCTTTTCGCTCCCTCAGCCGTCTCCTCCTCCTCACATCTCAGGCAACCGCATTTTTGCCAATCTGCTATTTCTTCACAGTACGGACAGCACTCTGGGTACACTTCTGTGTGCGCCGCTTTGACTATTTCGGAAAACACCTCCCAATCCACTTCATAATCATCTAGCTACAAGAGAAAAAACTCTGTTTTTCTACTTCCCACAGGTGTCTGATTCTTTTTCCGCTCCAGCCTTCCCCCTTGTACTTACCCCCTGTACTAAAAAACACACGCACTCGGGTCTGTCAAATCTAGCATCCGGATCGTCACCGGGTTGTTCAGGCTGCATGCATTTGAATTTTTGCCAATACATTACACCATGTCCCAGGCATCTGAATTTTTGTTGATATGCTACTTCAAAGCAGTGATCACAACACTCCGGGTAAACTTCTGTGTGAGCCGCTTCAACTATTTCTGTAAACACTCGCCACGGTACTTCTTTATCCTGCAGCTACAAAAAAGAAAAAGGCCTGCTTGTTTTTCTGCCACCTCTGGATCTGATTCTTTCCCTTCTTCCCCTTCCCCATGCACGTACCCCTTGTACTAAGTGAATAATGCACTCTGAAAAGTCAAATCTCGAAAGCTCTCTACATTGTGCATCTTCTTTGCGGGGTTCTTCGCAAGAAGCTCGCATTTCTTCCACAGCTTCAGTTCTGTATGGCTCCGGCGTATTCATTTCCTCGTAAACAGGCTCTACTCCCGCAACAGCGCTGCTAGCCCAGCAAGAACAGCCGCAGAAGAAGCTGTGATCGTCCTGCTGCTCCTCCATTTAAAGACCAGGCTACCCTGCCGTCTCCCCGCTCATTGGCGCATTTGAACAACATCCAGGAGGTAGGGCCAGTCATGACGCATGCATAGCAGCGTCACATGAGCCCCTCAGGGGACCTATACAGAGACAGGGGGCTGGGGCCGTCAAAAACCATTTCTAGGGGTTCGGGGGAGTGAAATGAGGGGTCACATGAACCAGCTAGGCTCTTCTAGGGAGCAGGGGGCTGGTCTGCCCCCCCAATTTTCCACCCTAGCACCCCATAAACTCAAAACTCTTTCCGACTGTTCCACAGGGGCAGGCGGGGCTCGTAGAGGGGTCACGTGGACCTGCTAGGCCCTTCCTGTCAGGTGGGGTACTGCTTCCGGGGTCTAGAGGTGGTACTTCCGGGTCTAGAGGCGGGACTTCCGGGGTCTAGAGGTGGTACTTCCGGGTCTAGAGGTGGGACTTCCGGGGGTCTAGAGGAGGGACTTCCGGGGTATAGAGGCGGGACTTCCTCCCAAAAAGGGGCAGGGCACCTGTCTCTTTTTGTGATGACATGAGGTACTCCCCTTATTCTTCTTATGTGATCTTGTTGTATGAATTGCATGCTGTAAATGTATATGAATTTGGGAGCACTAGCACTTTAAATTGATCATATTACTGTTTCTTTAATCCCCGGTGGTGTTCTTCTCCACTCTACTTTTGAGCTGTTGCTCCGGAATTTGCCCTGTTTGTTTGCTAGGTATTAGGAGTGAGGCAAAAGGCAATGCCTACCGCCTAACTCAACCCAGCTGATATTAGGAGTGGAGCAGGTGGCAATGCCCACCCCCTGCCTTAACCCAGCTGGTATTTGAAGCAGAGCAAGTGACAATGTCACCCTGACCTTAACCTGGCTGGTATTAGGAGCGGAGCACTTGGCAATGCCCCCCCCCTTCACCCAGCTGGGATCAGAATCAAAACAGGTGGTTTTACCCAACCACTGCCTTAATCCAGCAGGAGCAGAGCAGATGGCAATGCCTGCCTCCTGCCTTAACCAAGTTGGTATAAGGAGTGGAGAAGGTGGCAATGCCCCCCGTGCCTTAATGCAGCTGGTATTAGAAGCGGAGTAGGTTGCAATGCCAGCCCCGTGCCTTAAACCAGCTGCTATAAGGAGCGGAACATATGGCAATGCCCACCCACACCTTAACCCAGTTGGTATTAGGAGCAGAGCAGGTGGCAATGCCCACTGCCCACCTTAACCCAGCTGATACTAGGAGTGGAGCAGGTAGAATTTCCCTCCCACCTTAACACAGCTGTTATTAGGAGCAGAACAAGTCACAGTGCCACTCCTGACCTTAACCCAGCTGGTATTAGGAGTGAAGCACTTGGCAATGCCTCCCCCTTTCACCCAGCTGGGATCAGAAGCAGAGCAGGTGGCTTTGCAAACCCACTGCCTTAACCCAGCAGGTATTAGGAGTGAAACACGTGGCAGTGCCCACCCCCCATCTTAACCCAGCTGGGATCAGGAGCAGAGCAGGTGACAATACCCATTCCCTTCACCCAGCTGGGATGAAGAGCAGATCAGATGGCAATGCTCACCCTCCTTCACCCAACTGGGATCAGGAGTGGAACAGGTGACAATGCCCCCCTGCCTTAACCCAGCTGGTATTAGGAGCAGAGCAGGTGGCAATGCCCACCCCCACCTTAACCCAGCTGGTATTAGGAGTGGAGCAGTTGGCAATGACCTTGCCTGCCTTAACCTGGCTAATATTAGTGGCAGAGCAAGTGGCAATGGCCACCCCTCTGCCATCACCCATTTGAGATCAGGAGTGGAGCAGGTGGCAATGCCCACCTTGCATCTTCACCTGGCTGGGATCAGGTGCAGAGCAGGAGGCAATTCCCTTCTACCCTTCACCCAGCCAGGATAAGCAGCATGGCAGGTGACAATGCCCACCCTCTTCAACACAACAGAATAAGCCACTGAGCATGTGGCAATGCCCACCCTGTCTTCACCCTGCCAGAGTCAGGAGCCAAGGATGCAGAAATGCCCCCCCTTCAACCTGCTGGAATCAGGAGCAGAGCAGGTGGCAATGTTCACACCCCCTTCACCCTGCTGGGATCAGGAGCAGAGCAGGTGGCAATGTTCACACCCCCTTCACCCTGCTGGGATCAGGAGCAGTGTATTGGCCATATGGGATGTTATTAACTATACGCCTGTGGTGAAAAGAACAAAAAGACAGGTAAGAATTCCTATCTGTAGGTTTTTTAAAAGGTCTGACCCCAAGCACATTCTGTTCATTTCGATAAGTAACCACGTCTAGGAAACTAATGCAGGTGGGGCTCGTCTGTGTAGTAAATTTTATATTAGGGTCTATATTATTCATCCATGTGGCAAATTCCTCAACCAATTCTGCCCCTTCGAATAAAAGGTAAAGATCATCTATGTACCTCTTGTAATATCCTGTGCAGTGAAAAAAAGGATTATTAGCTCCAAATTAGTATTAGCTCCACTCCTAGTATCAGCTGGGTTAAGGTGGGCAGTGGGCATTGCCACCTGCTCTGCTCCTAATACCAACTGGGTTAAGGTGGTGGTGGGCATTATTTTGCTCCAAATTAGCCGTATAAAGGTTGGCTACACTGGGGGCAGCCGAACATCCCATGGCCACCTCCTTTGTCTGGTAGTAGTATTGAGTCTGGAATCTGAAACAGTTTTTTTCTAATACTAAATCAAGCAATTGTAACAGGAATGGAGTGCTTGGGCTCTGCAAGTCCCTTTTATTCGAAGGGGCTTTACCTTTTATTCGAAGGGGCAGAATTGGTTGAGGAAAATCAGTGGTTGCGGCAGGGTACCCAGAGTAGGTTTCCGGTGCACCAAAAGTTTCAAAGATATGGTGGGGCATTTGGACCTTTATTTGGGGGGGAGAGGTAATGACTTACCTCGAGGACATTTTCCATGTGGGCATTGCAGGATCTGCCCGCTGGCCATAGCAGGGAATAGCTTGCAGTTTGATAAACCACAACTGAAAGTAACCTTGAAACATTTTTCTACATGCCAAACTAAATCAGTGGTGTATGTCATTATTTGTACGTGTAAAAAGGTGTATGTTGGGAGCACCATGTGCCCCGTGAGGACAAGGATTATGGAACATATGTCATGCATTAAAAACTACGTGACTGAGGCTCCACTGGTTGAGCATTTTTCCAGATATCACCAGACCGAGGAAGAGTTTAGGTTCTCGGTCCTATATGTCTCTACATGCAAAAATCAGCCTACTACCCATAAGGACCTATTTAGACGGGAAGCAGAATGGATCCATTGGCTGGGTTCTTTAAAACCAGAGGGGCTCAATCTGGAAATAATTTGTCTTGTTTTTTGTAAAACTAACCCATTTTGATCTTGCTGGATTTGGAGTATGGGTTTGGGTCACTATTATGTGAGTTGTGGTCTGTATACAATGTGCCTTTAAATCATGTGAGCTGAGTACTGTTAGTAATGTACCTTTAAATCATTGTAATTTGTACTATGTGTATGTATTTATTGTGGGCGGGGAGCACTTTCCTCAAGACCATTCGGTTTGTCCATTGAATTTCTGCACATGAATGTTTGTGGTTCAGTCATAGGTGAGCAACAAGGATGCCATTAAGACTGTATTGGTATTGCCTTTATTGAGTCTCTTAATTTGATATTGGCATTGTTATCTTGTTTATAGAATTTCATTAGTGTTATGGTGACACAAGAGCGGCTCCTGATGAAGATTGTGCATCCTGAAACAAGCTGAGAACATTAAGCCGGCAGCTTGTAGAGCCGAGCTAGGGGAGCCTGGGCGAGGGTTTCTTCCTTTTGTTTCTGGACTCGCTTTTTGAAATAGAAGAGATAAAAGATTCAAGAACGTTCTTTCCTATTTGGCTGTTTTGCCACGTTTTCTCATGAGTCGAACTAAGGGAGTCCCGGCAAGGGGTATTTTCCCCTCCTGTTTTCTTGGTTTTCGCCTGGAATAAAAGAAAAAAGAGAGATTGATAAACGTCCATTTCAAGTCAGCTGTTGTACCACATTTACCTGTGTTCCCGACTCTGGGCTGGGGGAGCCCCGTCGTGGCTTCTCCCCTTTGAGTTCCACCTGAAGTTATAAGAAGAGAGAACGATAATAAACAGGTTCTAGTAGGCTACTTCGCCGTAGCTCCAAGTAAATATTTCATTTGTAAATATTTCTTACAAGCACATCAAGTCCCTGTGTGCTACTGTGCCCTTGGTCGGGAGTCTTGAGCTCTTCAAGCAAGATAGCACAGCAGTGAGGAACTCGAGACACCTCAGGGACTCTTCTTAAGGACTGTTGTGGATTGGAGTTTGAACCTTTTGTATATTTGCAGCACGGAGCACTTTAATGAATTTAAGAATTTGTGATTACATAAATAGAAGTGTGTGTCTTTAAATCGTATGCGGGTGCTTTCGTTAGGGGATCACGAGCAGAGCACGTAGTAAAGCCTGCTGCACACCTTCACTTGCCAGGATCAGGCACGGGGAAGGAGGCAATGCCTGTTCCTCACTTCACCCATCAGGGAGCAGGTGGCAATGTCCACCCCCCCTTCACCCAGTTAGGATCATGCTTGAGCAGGCAGCAATGCCTGCCCCCCTTTATCCAGCTGTAGTCAGGCGCAGAACTGGAGCCAATGCCCCCCTTTATCCGGGATGTATGAGGCATGGAGCAGGTAGCAAAGCCCACCACCCCTTCACATGGCCGAGATCAGGCAGATCAGGCATGGAGCAAATGACAGTGCCCACCCCCGTCCTTCACTAGCTGGAATCAATGGTGGAGGAGGAGTGAATGCCTGCCTGTCCGCCCTCCCCTTTCTAGAGCCCGTTGTATATTTTTCCCACTTAATATTTAACAAATTCACAGAGGTGTTCCATCATGAGAAGATTTTTTAAAAGCTGAAGGAAAATAATTGTACTGAATGTTCCTTTATATATTTAGGACAGATGTGGGCATGTGAATCTACTCTGGAATGTTAAATTTTCTTCTATTGTTAAAAGGCCTGATTACTCATTAATAGAACATGCATTTTCCAAGACAGACCACTACTATTTGAGAACTCTCTGCTCAGATTTGCGACACTGGAGCTGCAGAGATTATCAGGAGAGGCGCTTCTGCAGAGATGTATGTGCCATGTACCATGAAGGACTTTTTCAGCTAATAACCAGCATCCTGAACTGAATGCAGAAAACTAATGTATGCAGCCCTGACCTCTGTGAGGGTGAAGTGAGGATGTCATAGACATCTGGACAGAGTCAAAGATTAAACAGCCTAGAAGACAAAATTGAGGGCTCAAATACAGGATATGTTGAACATGTATTGGGTCCATGGGAGCAAAAGAAATTTGCAGTCTGTTCTTTGTCAGGGAGGAACTCAACTTAAACAGTTCTCTTTCACTCAGCATTGTGAGGGAGCACCAAGGAGAAAAGAAGGAGTTTATGGTTTCCCTCCTGACCCATTTTTGCCTATAGAAATGGCTGGGGATGTGGCCTTTCCTTCTCTTTTCTCTGGCTCCACATTTCCTTAAGATCTATGGCACCAGAGAAAAGGGGCAAGCCCTTTCCCTACTGTTTCCACTGGAGAAAACTGGAAGAGAAAGAAAACAGAATCACCTTCTCCCTCCTCGCAGCTTTCCTTCACATTGCCAAGCAAATGTATAGTGCACACATTCCCTTTATGTACATCTGACTGCAAATCTGTTCATGCAACCAAGACCTGACACATGTTCAGCATCTCATGGATTTCAGCCCTGAGTCTTGTAGAACATCACAGTGCAAATCCCAATGGCAGACAACTCATCTCTGACTGCCTACCTCTGTCTTGGATCTGCAAGGAACTTGACACATCTTATCAAAGATTGCTAATAAATTCTGTAAAAACTGACTCACAACCCTTGCCTCCTTACATACATACAAATAGATAACTTCCACCGAAGCTTGTAATGCAACCTGTGGATCATGGCAGGAGCATTTGCCTGTCCCAGATCCTCATGGTTGGAAATGGTGGTGAAATTGAATGAAGATAATTTCAAGGGAACCATCAAGGTTTCATCAAAGCAGGAGGATGTTCCAGAAGGGAGGAAAACGATCTTGAACTTCATGATCTAAATAAAAATTGCATGCTTTCTTGTTGCATTAGCCTTGGAGACATCCTCAAAAACTTATTTTCAGTAGACTGTAAAAAATAAAAGCAAGTACTGTAAAGAAACAATAAAATATGGTTGGATGGAATGCAAAATTAGAATATAAGGATTGAGAATACAACTTTTTAAAAGGAATAAACCAATAAGAAAGGGAGGAAGTAGTTGCATTATATGTCAAGGATGTATAGATTTCTGAGGAAATGCCTACATCCGAGCATGAAATGCTCCACTCCTGGCTGACCCCATTTCCCCACCGATGGGGAATTGCCAAGGGGGTGCTCACCAGCCCACTCCCTATTGCCAAACCCTGTCCTGCTCATGACCACCAATCCAGCACCACCTCAGCCAATTACCTCAAACCTCTGTCAGCAGCACTAGGTAGGTGAAAAACCTCTTCTCTTCCTTGGCCAGTGTGGGGAAATGGAGGAAAAAATTCCTACCTGGCTCTGAAACAGCAGCTGGATAATCCTGCACTACAACTGGGTGGGCCGATCGCGGGTGGGCCAATCGCATGGAGCAACCGCCAGCCGGGGAGCGGAGCCATCTTTTAAGGCATCCATCTCAACCCCCCCCCCCAATTCAGTCCCTGAATGCTCGGGAAGACAGTCTGTCTCCTCCTCCAACTGAGGAGGCAAATCCCAGCCCTTGGCTCAAGCCATGGCGCAGCTGCCGGTACGGGGCCGCATAATTTGAAGGATCTCAGACAATATATAATGCAACATATTATAGCTTGGACAGTGGTTTGCTTCTGTATGTCTTTCAGATCTAACTTATGATCATCCGGCTTTATCTAACAAACACACAATGGATATTTTTCACCCACAGAAGTAAACCAGGAGTTTTTCATATCAGAATCCCACTTGTAAGTAACATGAATGATGTGACCATAAGCAAGTGAGAAAAGTAATGCTGGATCAGACCTGTAGCCTATCTAGTTGGGCAATCTGTTTCACACCATGTCCAACCAGTTCTCCTGAAGGCCTTCCCCTGATGATGCCTCCTAGTTGTGGGTTTCAGACTTTTACTGCACCTGGATGTGGAAAGTTCTATAAATCGCCATGGCTAGTTGTCACAGATTGACTTTTCTCAATGAATCTTTTAAAGCCGTTTGTGCTTGCAGCCATCACTACAAATTCTGCAATGTTCAAGGCCAGCAAATTCCACAATTAAATTGCATGTTGAGTTTGTCAGGTTCTGACTATGTTTCTTGTGTGTTCAAACCAAAGAGACTCCATTTTAATCCTGTCAGTATTTTAAGTGCTTCTTTTGCAGATGGCAAGCAGTTCAGTAGCAGTTATCTTAGAGAAGAGGAATGTTATGACTACGACCTTTCCAGCCTTGGGAAACTTTCACTTTCTCAGCCTCAAGCCGTTTGTTTTGAGAACTGTGGGGGGAGGATGGGGCCTGCAGGGGTATGCTATTCTGTACCTTAACTTGTAGTGCTTGCTGTGCATTTCGAGGTCTTTACATTGTTAATGTTAATTGCAGGAACAATGTTAAACAGAAAGGGTGCAGGTGTCAGGTCTGACATTTATTCCTTATGTGATCTAACCAAAGAGACTCCATTTTAATCCTGTCAGTGTTTTAAGCTTTTCTTTTGCAGGTGACAAGCAGTCCAGTAACAGTTATCTCACAGAAGAAGAATGTTTTGACTACAGCCCTTCCAGCCTTGGGAAAGTTTCACTCTCTGAGCTTCAAGCCGTTTGTTTTGAGAACTATGGGGGGAGGATGGGGCCTGCAGGGGTATGCTATTCTGTACCTTAACCTTTGCCTGTCATTCGTAACAATACTCATGTACCAGCCAAGATATTGCATCTTGGATAGTGGACTATAAGGGTTGTTTATATTCAGTAAAGTCTTTTGAAACCAATGGACTCATGTCTAATTGCAAGAGCTAGTCTGGATTGCAACTTTTAGTAAGCCACTGTCTGACAGAGTTAAGAGGAGTTTTGTTTGGCATCTCTTGAATCTGTTGCCTTAGTACTAGTGATATTGGAGAGGCAAAGAATGTTACCTTTATCCATGGTTTCTATCTCATGCATAATTTTATATTCTACTATAATTTTCTACGAAGTCATTTTAAAAACACTAAGGTATAATTAATGCCCAAGGGCATGTTGATGTTGGTAATTTTATTTTCAATTCGTCTCCTAATATTGCCCACCAGAGAGTTTGCCTTTTTCACTGATTTCCCCAAGATTTCCCCAAGATCTCTTTCTCTCTCACTTACTAATGGAACTTAGAATGGGGATTGTGTCTAGTCTGTGTCTATATTGATATTATCATATTAAAGAAGCCAAATAATAAGGGGAATAAATATATTCTTTGGGAGAAAAGTGTTTGACATTGTGCAATAGCCCAACCATATATGAGCCATGCTTGAGTCATGAACTTTTGTGCCATAGTAGGAGTGGTTCAAATGCAAAGAGATTGTTTCTTTCTGTCTGGGATACCCGGCAAGGTTATCTGCCACATTTTAATAAGCATCCTACAACATTCATTTCATCTACAGTATGGACATGTCCCAAGAGCCATTAACTACAGAAGCCAAGCATATGAAGAGGCAGAATTAGTGCCCATGAAAATATCTATAAATATACTAACGTACGTTCACAGATTATATTGGATCTGGTATAAAAGTGGTATATTCCAATCCAGAAGCACTGTAAAACTCAACTATATTTCTAGGGGAAGAAATTTCGGGGGTTAAGCTCCCTTTGTCAAATTCCATCCCATGATCCACCCCATTCCATAGACTATTATCATGAGAAAATAAAGAGCTGATTAAAAGATTATTGTGTATTGTTTGGCCCTTCCATGAAAAAGTTCCTGTATGTTTTCCCATCTAATCCAATTCGTATTTCTCACTGTGAGCTGCACTGGAAACCACATTATGGGGTTCAGTGATCTGATACTTAGCATAAGTGCTCTAACCTAGATCCTCTGAGTGTGCCCTAGATAGTCTCTAAGATGGAGCATGTTGCTTCTTTTTCTAATGCTTCTGTTTGTAGCAAGAACCTGTGAAAGCTATTGATGTTGAGGTGATGGTAGTTTGGTAGAAGAGCAAGTGGACTCTATGGAAGAGACTGTCTAGTGAGCACAGAATTTATTTATATGGTGCAAGGCCATGGCATTTCACAATCATTCCATACTGGTGGAGGGAAGGTTTGAGGAATGTGATTATAAATAGACATGGGCACAAACCACATTACTAACTTCAAAAACCCATGAAATTGGTGATCGTGAGATCACAATCCGGCAGTTCGTGATTGTCCTCGGCTAACGAAGCAGTGTTTGGAAGAAGCCTGGTTCGGAGCATTTGGCCACGGTTCAGGAAGCCAGTCAGGTGCCATAAATCAATTCCCCTGGAAATGGAGCCGGGGGAATGCCTGAACTCTGTCTGCGCTCCTTCTATCGCCCTGGAAACTCGAATGGAAGCCCAGCTTACCTTGATCAGCAGGTCTTCCTTCCAACCAAGAAGCTGCAAAGCGGTTACAAGTTGGGAGAAGACACCTGGGAGAGGGAGGGGGAGGGGGGTGTTCTGTAGCCATGGGCACTCCAATCTCATCCCTACAAACCCTGATAGGCAGCTCTGACGGCCAACCACAGACCTTCTGCTTTGCTCATTGGGACCTCAGCTTATAAAAAGCACTGGGCTCCCAGGCTGGGTTTCACTTTCAGCGAGCAATGGAGTGTGTCAGAGCTGTTGCTTGCTACTTGATAGCCTTCAGAGAGAGAGACAGAGAGTTTAATTGAGCTTGGATTTTGGGGATAGGCATCTATCTCCTCTGGTTCCAGGGCTCCTGCCTGGCTCTAGGGCCAAGCTCAGTGGGCACCTCGGCTGAGGGCTCACATTGATTATTATTGATCAGTGCCTGATCTGTTCAGGTCTGTGAGAGTGGTGGGCTAGTGCTCTAGTCCCTCCCTCCCTCTGGTGCCAGGGCTACTGCCAGGCCCTGGGGCCAAGCTTGGTGGGCACCTTGGGTGAGGGCTCACATTAGTGCCTGATCTGTTCAGGTCTGTGGGAGTGGTGGGCTAGGGCTCTAGTCCCTCCCTCCCTCCCTCTGGTGGCAGGGCTGCTGCCAGGCCCTGGGGCCAAGCTCGGTGGGCAGCTCAGCTGAGGGCTCACAGTGTCATCTCCTTTCCTCTCCTCAATTGTTGTTTGCTGGCAGTATGAGGCTTCTGGTGGGGGACAAGAGTGGGGGGAAGTGCAGAGATTGTCCTGGTTGCACCACAGGAAGCAGTGCTGTGCAGGGTTCTGGAGCAGCAGAGACTCCCGCTCCCAAAAAATCACCTGTTGCAGCTGTGGAGGAGGCCGAAGAGCTCTTGTCACTGGCGGAAGAGGAGCTCCTGAAAATTTTGGGGGAGGAGGAGGCTGAGGGATCCTTGGAGGAACGGTTGGGGTTTGAGGAAACATCCAGCCCTTCCCCATCCCAAACTATCAGTGGTGCTGTCCCTGCCTGCAGTACACCCAGCTCCGTGGCACAGCCAGCAGTAACCCTTCATCCTCCCTCCCCTGGAACCATAAGTGGGCCACGGTTCAACCTCAATGTTTGGAGGCACTTTCGGGCCCTTCCTACTGACCCCCGTGCGGTGCGGTGCTGTGTGTGTGATGGCCTGGTGTGCACGGTCAATGGCCCGAAGCACCTGTCATCGATGGCCCTGACTTGGCACCTGAAGAGGCACCACCCGAGCCTGTGGTCTCCATCCTTGGCCAGCAAAACATCCATCGGGGGAAGACAGCGGGCCACCAGCTCGTCTGATCCGGGATCGGTGGGAGGGTTTCTGGAATGCACCCTGAGCAAGAAGCCTTGCCCGTACTTACCGAACTCTCTGAAGTCCTCGATCGAGAGGTGACGAATGAAAGTGTATGCAAAGCCTTGTACTGGTAATGCTTAGATACAGGATTTGGAAGGGTGAAGGGACATATGATTCATATCCACATCGTTCATGTATGTCTATTAATTTCCTGCCCCATGTCATATAATGTCTACTTTTCTCCTGTAGTCTTCCTTCATTTTACAAGATTATACCCCTTGTCAGGATGTTTTAGTAATTATTTTTTATTCAGTGTTTTAAGGGTTTTTTTTTATTCCATCAAGGCAACAATACGTCTGAGTAAAGCAAATTCTTTAATCATTCTAAGGTGAGCAAGATTTCTCATAAGGCTTCTGATGAATATTATTATAATTCACATGGTCTCATTTCATCCTACTTATTACTTATTATAGAGAATTAGAATTCCGACTGCTCTATTTCTTCCTGTAGCCAGATATTTACCATCACCTTTCTTTGGTGCTACTCTCTGGAAGTCTCTCTAGATGGAGCAGTGGAAGACGCTCTGTAGAGAGGAAGACCATTTGTGGGAGGGCAGGAGGGTCAGGTCCTCGCCAAAGATGCTGTGATTGATATTAAGTATGGTGTCTTGGGAATTAACCCCACTAGGAGAAGGGGGGGAAAGGAAGTTTCTATGTCTCTCCTTGTCATATAGTTCACTGGGTATATTAAAGTATAATGAGGGTAAAGTTCTAAAAAAGATGTGAAGTATTACGAGCACCGATGTGACCTCATATATTATAAATGGAGCATGCCTATTAAGTTTTTCTAAAGGAAAATACATAATTTGTCATATTATCTCCATGAAAATGGTTGGGTAAAGTTAAGTGGGCATGGCCTTTTTTTTACTCTCCCACCTTTTTTTGCCTCTGAGAAAACCCTCTTGATCATATCAAAAAATATTAAAATTGTCATAGGTGGATGAATTTAGAAGGCCTCTTCAATTACTTGCAGTCAGAACCCTCTCTCTGAATGCCAGTTTTTAGATATAAAATCATAAACACCCCTGCCTTAAATATCAGAAAGAAATTAAATGTCAGCCAGGGAAGAATCTGGGAAAATATTTTAAAGGAAGGTCATGCTGGCTGACTGACTAAAGACCTCTTCCACATCCCAGAGAAATGCATAAATTAGGACAATGAGGCTCCCATCAAACTCTTCTTAACCCATCTCACCAACACCTAGGCACACTTCTTAACACTCATTTATTCTAATCAAACAACACCCGGGCTATTTAACAATTATCGTGTTTGCAGAAAATACATTAGTTTGCTCTCGGGAGCATTTTGCCTTATATCTGGAGTCTCTAGCTACCATTGTGTTTATGTGTATGTGGTTTTGGATCCATACATACATCCTTCTTCCCATAAAACACTGGTTGTTTTGCTGTTTCCTCTGTTTTTGAGACTGGTAATTATATCTTTCCCTGTAACTGCTTTCTCGCCTATCCTCCCTGATTTCCTCTTAGTTAGCCATGTATGTGTGCTGTGTGTGGATTTCTGTATGTTTTCCCTTTCATGTCTCTTTTAATAAAAACCCTTTACAATTGAACAACTGCCTGGTTTATTTTGAGAGTTTGCTTAAGAGAACAATCTCTGTAAATGTTGGGAAGAATCTCAGTTACTGTGTCTCGCTGTGTCTTCTTTAATCTAATTCCCCCAACTAATTAGGAGACTCCCTATTTAGGTAACAGATTAATAGTGTATCACTGCAAATCTAAGTATCATGAGCTGACACAGAAGCCTAAGAGTGTAGACACAGGAAGAGTTCCAAAGAGAAACTCTTGCAGGAGCGTGTGTGTATGTATGCAGATCCAGGTGTGTGATGCTATAAGAGCAACTTCTAGGATTGGAATCTTTTCCCCCTTTCATCTCTTGGGCTCTATCATTCAGCCACACTTATTGTACCATAAGTCTCTGCAAATGGTTGTGAGTTTCTTTAGAGTGCAAGGGGGTGACATGTGATTCTTCCCAAACTTTTCCACATCTTGGGTTGATCAGGGTTGGTTGGAATCAAGGGTCAGAATTCCTAAGAATTGGCCACAAGTCACCAGTTCTCACTTGGTAATGAGAGGGAGTTCCCAGTACAATAGTTTTAGTTCCCAATGTCCACAACCCTTGGAAGGAAAACTGTGTGCATCTGTTGTGCTGACGGACTTGTTAGGGTTTAGCAATTTTCCTGGACTTTGGCCCAAGATATCCCACCCTTCCAAACGATTTGGAATTTGAATTTGTATCTGGAAGCTCATTTTGATTCCCTTCTTTCTCCTGCTGTGCAACACACCTCAGCAGAGTGACTGCCTTAAGTTTCAAAGAGTTTGTTTTCCAATGGTTGTTGTGGGTTTTCCAGGCTGTATTGAGAGATCTGTATGAGAGATCTCTGTCTTTTGGTGCTACACCTCTGAAGATGCCAGCCACAGCTGCTGGCGAAACGTCAGGAACTACAATGCCAAGACCACGGCAATACAGCCCGGAAAACCCACAACAACCATCGTTCTCCGGCCGTGAAAGCCTTCGACAATACAGTTTGTTTTCCTCTTGTCACTTCATCAGATAGAGGAGCCAAAGTCATTCTAAGGAGTAGGACAAAATCCTTCTTGAACCTTGGTTAAAGGCCATATTTTAAGTTCATAATTAGTGATTAACTAACCAAGGAGTATGGATCTTTTAAGGAATCTTTGGAGTTGAACAATGAGGTCGTGATAGTATGAACTCCTTGGCCTCCCAACTAAAACCCTCTTGTGCAAAGCCACAATAATGTTAAAGCCAAGCATGGAAACTTAACTAAGTTCACACATAGTGGGTTGTAGAATCTCCCAGATAGGTTTAAATAGCCTGCATTTTAGAATATCTAATGCAAAGGTAAACTTTTTAAAATAAGAGGCAGTAACAGGGAAGGAATATTCAGGAAAGAATGAGTACTGAGAAATATAATTTAGGTTTACAGAACAGTAGCTTCTAATCCTAAAATGTTCCAAGAAAAAACTAGAGATGGTCAATGCTATGGCAATGGCCAGCCAAAATAAAGTAGGATGTCTGGAACAGCAATTAGAGGAAGCCAAACAGGCAGCTAAATTCTCCCCCCCCCCATTAAAACCCAGAAGGTTTAGGTCAGCCACCAGGCCTGCCATGTCAAGATAAAGATACTAAAGAGTTGACTAGGGGCCAAGCTACACATGACGAATGACACTTGAACAGCAAGTGGATTGAGTGGAGGGCAAGTGAACAGGGAGAAATACACTTGCTGTTCAAGTGTCATTCGTCATGTGTAGCTTGGCCCTAGTTTGCATGGAGGGTTGATTGCCATCCCAGCGGCTTGCCAGAGCTCCCTCTCTCAACCTGCTTGTGTGCTGTTTCCTTAGCCAAATACCCCCATAATCCAGAGTGTGTGAGAAATGCCCCTGTAGCTTCCATTAACACCAAGGTTATACAGAGGACTAAAAACAGAGGGGTCCCATAAAGGGAGGAAGTTAGAGAAACTGTGTTTTGGTCTTCCACTGAATCCCAGGCAACTGCAGGTCAGTTGGGACCTATCTCTTCCAACAGGAGTGATGATAATAATAATAAATGAGAAAGTTGAGATCTTGTGGGACTTCAAGCTCCAAACAGATAAGCAGTTAGAAAACACATAATAAGTCGGATGTTACTGTAGTTGAAAGTAAGATGGTCAAGCTGACCAACGCGGCAATGTGTTAGGGAATTTGCAGGAGCCCCCTATATACCAGTTAAAATCCATTGATCTAGATTACTTAATGCTTATGAATTGTAGGAACAAGAATGTTTAACAGTCTTGTTCCTGCAATGAGCAATAATTATGTAAAGGCCTCAAAAAGCACAGCAAGCTCTACAAGTTAAATTTTCATTACACACCAAAGCATATAATTGTTTATGTCCTCAACTTTTAGTTCCAGCCTTAGGCATGCTCCTTCCTATATTATGTTATATAAACTGTGGTGCCATGTAGAGTGTTTTTATTACAGTGACCTTTCTAAATGCTAATCATGACCTGTCAATCCATCATATTGAGGAAATCATGTAACTTTGATTTGTTTATTTGAAAAACTGACTGTTTGCTTACAGAACTGTATGAGATCTTCTGTGTTGTAAACAATATTGTCTTGTAATGCCGGAAAGGCATAAATGCAGATGCTGACAATTTATTATTATGCATCCTGCATATGTGCATCAATATTATTTGAGAACTTCTCATAATAAATCTTTTCTGCTTCTATGATCACCAACTTCGAAGCCTTGGTTTATTATTCTAACTAGAACAGAAGGGGGACCTCGAAACTGGCAAACAGAGGTAGTAAAAGTTTCCTGTGGTGGTTCAAAATCAGCAAGTAGCCTTGGCATCTCCCCGTCTGTGAACAACGGCAAATGTTTCAACCAACCCCACCACCAGAAAGTATGATACAACCACCTGCTATTATTGTTACAATCCCAGGTCCCATTATTTTAGCTTCTTTTAAACTTTTTTGGGGTTGGAAGGTAAACCATCTGTGGTGGTCGCACCTGTAGTTCCCCCTGATAAGGTGTAAAGGAATCTTCAACGGAATGGAAAAGAAATGGATACCGGAACAGTATGGAATATCTTGACAGATGAGGACTTCATGGACTTGGGTCTCAGACCCTCCTCAGTTTAAGTCAGAATTAGTTGGTGTTCAACTGCATTTCAAAAACCCATGACCACCAACATGTTACAGTGAATTTGTCTTCTCTCTACTCTCCCCTGTAAAAAATTCTTTCCGAGCTTTATTTTATTTGCCTTCACATATTTTGCTCCGGAGACCAGAAGGGTTGGAAAATCTTCCCTCTGGAGCCTCTAAACATATCAGGGGCTCACAAAATTCTTCCAACTTAAACACTCCCCATAACCTATGTCTATCTCCATATTAATTTGTCCTGAAACATTTAAGTTATCCCAGCTATATCTGCAGAGTAAAGCCCATTTGCTGAATAAGGAATGTATGTTTGACATCCATGAACCTGCTTCACTGCAAATGATATCACTCTCTCCCTCTTCCTTTTGAATAAAATTTCTGCCTGCATCAAAAATTGGTCTTATGAATTCAGTAACTTTTTATTTCAAAGAACTTGAAATGTGGGAAGGCTGCATGATTCAATGGTAGAGCACACAAAGGTAGACCCAGATTCAAAATCCTTATGTATGTATCATGAAAACAGAGGAATACAAAAAGAAGATTAAGGAACTCCTGGACCCCTCCACCTACAAAAAACTAAAATGAGATCCCACCTGCAAAATCACCAGGCTAACAAATGCGCTGATCAAGAATTCCTCACTACATCCCGACACGCACAGAAAACTATGCAAGATAGAAGCACAGCCACCTAGACTATATGGACTCCCTAAAATACATAAGGATTCAGTCCCACTCCGACCCATTGTGAGTGCCATTGGTTCACCGACATATGAATTAGCTAGACATCTGGCCGATCTCCTACAGGACCACATCGGGAAAACCTCATCTTACATCAAAGATTCAGCAGATTTCATCAACAAAATCAGTTCTCTGAAACTCAATCCACAAGACATACTTGTCAGTTTTCATGTTGTATCCCTGTTTACCAAGGTTCCAGTAAAAGACACTATTGCACTTATTAATCAGATTTTCCCAGAGGATGTAACTGCCTTATTCCATCATTGTCTGACAACCAGTTATTTCCAATGGGATAAGGAATTCTATGAACAGATGGATGGGGTGGCCATGGGGAGCCCTCTCAGCCCAGTTATAGCAAACTTCTACATGGAACATTTTGAAAAAACAGCTCTAGAATCAGCACCCCACAAACCTAGTGTATGGTTCCGGTTTGTGGATGATACATTTATCATTTGGAGCCATGGGGAGGAAGAATTGATGGGGTTTTTGAATCATCTCAGCAACATCCACAGGAACATACAATTCACAATGGAGAAAGAAATCGAGGGAAAACTCCCATTTCTGGATACCTTGGTCATCCGCAAAGCAAACTTTCAGTTAGGTCACAAGGTCTACAGGAAACCAACTCACACTGATCGGTACTTACACAAAAACTCCAATCACCACCCCCGACAGAAAAGAGGCATAATGAAAACATTAGTGGATCGTGCAAGACGGATATTCTCAATGAGGAAATTAATCATCTAAACCACACACTTCAGGCAAATGGCTACTCCAGAAATGAAATCCGAAGAGCAATCAAACCCAGGATGAATCAAACAACCAAGGAAAAACAGTCTCCTACAGGAAAAGTGTTTTTGCCATATATCAAAGGAATTACTGATCAGATGGGAAAGCTTATGAAAAAGCATAACCTTCAAGCAGTATTCAGACTCACCCGAAAAATACAACAGATGCTACGATCAGCAAAAGACAGTAGAGACCCCCTCACCTCTGCAGGAGTATACCGTATACCCTGCAGCTGTGGACAAGTTTACATCGGGACCACAAAGCGTAGCATCCAGACAAGAATAAAAGAACATGAAAGACACTGCAGACTTGGACAACCTGAAAAATCAGCAGTGGCTGAACATAGCCTAACTCAAACAGGGCACAGTATCTTATTCCAGGACACCAAAATACTGGACAACACTTCCAACTACTTTGTCAGACTGCACAGGGAAGCCATTGGAATTCACAAGCATAAGCAAAACTTCAACAGGAAAGAAGAAACCTTAAGAATGAACAGAGCATGGATTCCAGTTCTGAAAAACACCAGGCTAACAAAACACTCCATACTCAACAATAGCCCTGCAGAGAAGATTAGCACATCAAGCCCCAATCCATATGCAAAAGAACCTCCTCAGGATACAGTGAAGCCTCCCGCCATTAGCATTCCACACCCTGGGAAACTCTTACAGGATGACTCAGCTCAACCCCACCCCTCCTGAGTAGATACAAATGACCTGCCAACATCTTTTCCACACTGTGACACTGAGAGATCTCTGTCTTTTTGTGCTATACCTCTGAAGATGCCAGCCATAGCTGCTGGCAAAACGTCAGGAACTACAATGCCAAGACCACGGCAATACAGCCCGGAAAACCCACAACAACCATCATTCTCCGGCCGTGAAAGCCTTCGACAATACAGCAGGAGAGGGCCTTTAAACTATCAAATGTCCGACCCACGAACCATAAACTGGTTTGTGAACTTGCCCCAGTTCGTGGGAGTTCATGGTTCCTGGTTTGTGAAAAACCCATGAACTACGAACCACATGGTTCAGGGTTTTTTTGTGGTTCGTGCCCAGGTCTAGTCTTTTCACAGCCTCATCTGGATCATTTATAAAAATATTAAACATCACTGGCCCCAGAAAAAAATCTTGTGATACTCCATATGACGCCCCCATCCAATCCCTTTTTAAATCATCTAGGATTGTTGCCATCCTTAATAAGTTCTATAAATGAATGTTGTATTGTTTATAGAAGCTGTTGGCTTTCGTCTATCCGGAACATTCTATCAGCCAATTACTTTTTTCCCACTAGAATCCTTTCACTATGTCCCAGCATTGCTGGATGCAGGGTCCTTTGTGTGTTTGTGTGTGTGTGTGTGTGTGTGCGCACTCACACACACACACGTCTCTGTGTGTGTGTGCGCATCAGCTTAGAACTGCCTTTTGATCTCCATTCCAAATTTTACCACATTCTACTCCTTGCAAGGATGGATGCAACTAGAATGGGCTTTAGAGCTTAGGTGATCTAAGGTGATCTAACATGCTGGGATTGGTTTTGTTGTTGTTGTTGTTGTTGTTGTTGTTGTTAACTCCATCCAAAATTTACTGCATTGAAGTAGCCAAGTTTCCCGAGTCAGATGCTGAAGCTTAGGTGGTTAGGGGAATTGTCTATGATACTCCAAGCACCACAGTAAATCAAAATCTCTAGCACACCTTTAGGGACTTATGCAACCAGAGACACAAGGAATGTTCGTCTTATATCAAAACACTGCACCAGGACTGTATGCATTCACACAGTTTCAGGAAGGTAGCCATGTTGGTTTTGAAGTAAAAAAAGCAGAATTTGAGTCCAGTGGTAACTTAGAGACCAATGGGTTTTTCCAAAAGACACACTGACTCATGAAAACTGTGGTGCCATCTTAATCCTTATGTTAGTCAGTCAGGTGTCCAAACACTGATGTCACCCAAAGGTAGGTGCGTATGTGTGTGTGTTTAAATTTTGTGTGTGTGTTTAAATTTCTGTGGGCTGAATGAAAGGAGACTTTGCCAACAAGGGGAGCCCCAAAGACTCCTGGAAAGCCCAGAGACAGGTTCCAGTGATGCCAGAGGGAGATTAAGAGGCTATCCTGCCTAACCAGCACCCAAGACAGGGACAGTGGTGGCAGCAATACCCTGAGGCACTGGAGTGAAACGGCCCCTTCATGTGCTGGGATAGGCATAGGAGGTGTCAGATTCATGGAAGTCCAGTTACTTTGATTTCATCTCCCACCCCTTGATTACAAGAACGTCAAGGTTTCTTGGCTCAAAGGTTTTATTGAAAGATTATATTCAGAGTACAGGTGTCCACGAGGATTCCAGAAGCAGGATAGCATCTGGCTGAACAAAGTCTTTGTTGAGAATGACGTGTTAGTTAGAAGTAGTAATACATCAAACATCCCTTCCCTGCCTCCCCTGCCTGCCTGCCTCCCCCCTTGCGGCTTGTCTGCGGAGGCCTGGGAAGGAGCAGGAGTCCCAAGGTCGTTGTCTAGTCCAGGTAACAGCAACCAATTAAGCGAGCCTTCTATAAGTACTAAGCGAATTTATTTCAAAAGAAGACAACAGACTTGAGGAATATTGACAACTATTTGCAGAAAGCAAATCTACCAACTATTTCAACTAATGTGAAAGACAAACTAAATGCGCCTATAACTGTGGAAGAAATTAATCAAACCATAGATGCAGCCAAGACAGTGAAGGCACCCAGTCCAGATGGAATTTCAGCTAAATTTTATAAAGTAATGGAGGAAGACCTCGTGCCAATTCTACAAAAAGTGATGAATGATATACTGAAAGGAAAAGACTTACCAGACACGTGGAATGAAGCTAATATTGCTTTGATACCAAAGGAGTCACAAGAAGTAACGGATGTCAAAAATTGCAGACCAGTTTCTTTAATAAATAATGATTATAAAATATTTGCAAGAATATTAGCAGAGAGACTGAAAGTTTGGTTGATGGATTTTGTTGAAGAAGATCAGGCTGGATTTTTGCCTAATAGACAGCTAAAGGACAATTTGAGAGTAGTTTTAAATGCCACTGAGTATTATGATAAACGCCCAGATAAGGAAGTAGGTCTTATTTTTGTGGATGCAGAAAGGGCATTTGATAATTTAAACTGGGAATTTATGTTTGCAACAATGGAAAAGATGGATCTTGGTAAATAATTTATAGGGGCAGTAAGAATCATTTATAAAAATCAAAGAGCGGCATTAGGTGTCAATGACGACCTGACGGAGAAATTTGAAATAAGAAAAGGTACAAGACAAGGATGTCCACTTTCACCATTATTATTTGTTATGATAATAGAAGTGCTATTAAGACAAATAAGAGAGGACGATAATATTAGAGGAATAAAATTAAAAGGTTTTTCATATAAGCTGAGAGCATTTGCTAACGATGTAATGTTTATAGTGGAAGATCCAATCCAAGTTTTACCAAGATTATTAGTTAAGATTAAAGAATTTGGAGATTTGGCAGGCTTATACATCAATAAAAATAAATCAAAAATAATAACCAAAAACATGACTAAGAAGAAACAACAGGAGCTGATGGAAGTAAAAGGATGTGAGGTGGTACAGAAAACAAAATATTTAGGAATAGAATTAACAGCCAAGAATATTGACTTGTTCAAAAATAATTATGAAAAACTATGGTCGCAAATAGAAAAAGATATGTTGAAGTGGAACAAATTGAATTTGTCATGGATGGGTCGGATTGCTACAATTAAAATGAATGTACTACCTAGAAAAATGTTTCTGTTGCAAACTATACCAATAGTAAAGGACAAAAAACAGTTTGAAAAATGGCAGAGAAAAATATCAGAATTTGTTTGGGCAGGGAAGAAACGAAGAGTAAAAATGAAGGTACTCTGTGACGCTAAAGAAAGGGGTGGTCTGCAAGTAGCGAACTTAAGATTGTATCATGAAACAATATGCTTAGTATGGTTAAGAGATTGGGTGTCATTATCTAATCATAAATTGTTGACATTGGAAGGCTATAACAAGCTTTTTGGATGGCATGCATATCTATGGTATGATACACATAAAATGGATGCAATGTTCCAACACCATTATTTGAGACGAAACATATTTGCAACCTGGCTGAAATACAAGAAATTTATAAATGAAAAAAAACCTATGTGGATTGTTCCAGCTGAGGTGGCAAATCCGAATTTGGAACACAAAGGAGACGAATAGATTACTTATAAGGACCTTTTAAAATTTGAAAAGAATGTATTTAAGATTAAAATGAATGAAGAACTTCCATTTAAATATGGATGGCTACAATACCGGCAAATTAAAGATATATTTGAATCCGACCAAAGAAAGACACAACTTAGAGTTAAAAATTCTGAACTAGAAGAACTTTTATTGGGGGAAGGGAACAAAATAATTTCTAGAATATATAAACTGCTGTTGAAGTGGTATACAGAAGATGAGACGATTAAGGTTCAAATGGCTAAATGGGCAATCAATTGTAATAAAGAGATTAAAATGGAGGCATGGGAACATTTATGGAAGAACACTAAAAATTTCAACATGTACTAGTATTAGAGAAAATGGGTACAAAATGATATATAGATGGTATGTAACGCCTAAAAAATTAGCTATTGCTAATAACCAATTATCGAATAAGTGTTGGAAATGTAAAGAGCATGAAGGTTCTTTGTATCATATGTGGTGGACATGTGAAAAGGCTAGGGACTTCTGGTCTAAGATGTGCGCTGAAATGTCTTTAATACTTAAAAAAAGTTTTGTAAAAAATCCAGAAATGTTATTGCTATCTCTGCATTTAGAGGATATAAATAGTAAAGATAGAGTGCTACTTTATTATATGATAACGACGGCAAGAATTCTATATGCACAATATTGGAAAAAAGAAGAAATTCCAGAAGTTGGACAGTGGATTCAAAAATTGTTGCACATGGTGGAAATGGACAAGTTAACGAGAAAACTGAGAGACAATGATCCAAAAGAATTCATGGAGGACTGGGGGAAATTGAAAGAGTATTTGGGGAAAAAATGAGATGTTAAAGGACATTTATGGTCTTTCGAGAATTACTAAATAAGACAAGATCTAGTATAATGTAATCTTTTACCTTTAAAACAATATTAACAAATAATAAGAAGAATTAGAATTAGAATTTTGGGAAGGTAAAGGGGTTGTAGTGCTGTTGGAAGTCAATATAGAAAAAGGTGGGGGGGATGGGGAACATATGAAGAATTAACGGGGTTATTAATGTTATGTAGTAATATATATTGTATGTTAACCCATCTAATAAAAATCTTTTATTAAAAAAAAGAAAGAAAGGTTAAACACTGAGAAACATCAACACCAAGATGGCGTTACTCTGGCTAGCTAAACTGACATCCTGACATTCTGCCCCCCTTAAGGCCTCCTTCACCCTTCAGGCCCTGCTTTCTCTGGGTATTTTCTGTGAAACTTAGCTACAAGCTGAGGAGTATTAACACTGGAAGCCTCCACCCACTCCCGGAAGCTGTCAGCGAAGTCCTTCCACTTGACAAGATAAAACACTTTATTGTGTTTTTTCTTTGAGTCCAATATCTCCTCCAATTTGTAGTGAACTTGGCCATCCACCATGGTGGGGTACCGCCTTTTTGGGGTGCCACTCGTCCGGGGCGGGGGCTTTCTTGAGAAGACTGAAGTGGAAGGTAGAATTGACTTGTCTAAGGTTCTTAGGCAACTCCAATTCGACCGTGACGTCATTAATCACTCTTTTAACTGGGAAAGGCCCCATGTATTTAAGTCCCAGTTTCCTGCACGGCTGCTCGCTTCTGAAGTTTTTTGTGGAAACATAAACTCCATCTCCAGGTTGCAATTTCCATTGGGCCACACGATGGCAATCTGCGTACTTCTTGTAGTTTTGCTTGGCTGCGTTTAGAGATTGCTGTATGACGGTCCATTGCTTTGCTAAGGATGTCTACCATTCCCCTAAGTCTCCAGGTTTCTTGGACTCTGGCCTGGTCTTGAAGGGGATGGCAAGCCCCTCGTATCCATGCACAATTTTAAAGGGGGACTCCCCCGTCGAGCTGTGGTGTTGCCAAGTAGCCCCCCTCTCCTGCTCCAAGGCCTGCCATGAACTGTGTTTGGGTTTCCTGCATTGCTGTTTTACTGCCACACCAGAGAGTGCCTTGCATGTGTGTGCTTTAATACGCGTGTCTGTTTCCTACCTGTTTATTATCTACCACAGACTGTGCCTGTCTCCTATCTCTACTGTGAACTGTGTTATACCCTGCCTCCATGGAAGCCTGCCTCACCTGGGCCCAAGCCACGCTGTTAGCAGCCAGGTGCCAGCCAGGGAGACTTCCAGCGAGCCTGACCAGGCAACACCCTGGCCAGTCCCCACCTGAAGCCTTCTACGGGCCGGTCACCCAGCTTGCCCTCGCTACTGGGCAGCCTGCTAGCAAGCCCCAGCCATGCCCAGCCGGCAGCCATGTTCCCAGGCAGCCTGAAGACCAGCCTGAGCAGCCTGCTGAGAGAAGCCATTTCGGAGAAGCGAGCAGACCACGTCTGCAGAGGCGAACCTCGCCTTGCTCTGCATATCTTAACAGCCGCCCCGGAGAAGAAGCTAAGTGCCGACCATCCCAAGCACTTAAGGAATGCATCTCAAAGCAGCCTCCACATTCCAGAGATGATGATGACAGGACAAGCCCAGTTCGCTGGAACATCCATTCAATACGCCCGGATCTCCCCCTCCCTTCTTTGTCCCCTCTTCCCAAGGTGTCACAATAATACAATCAGATTCTAAGATGGCCCATCTAGGGTAGTTGTAGAGCCATTAAAACCTTTGTTTCACCCATGAGAACCACTGGGAATCGCACCAGCCCCAGGGTACGTTTTGGGGTATTTAAGCTGGCCTTCCAGGCCACATGGTGCGCGTGCCATTCCTATCCAGACTCCTTGCTGTCACTCTATTAGATCTAGTGCAGGCATTAGACCGTCTCATCTCGCTGCTACGTCTTTGCTCCACGTCGGGATTGTGAGTATACCCAACTTCATCGCTCTCAAGTGGGCTACCCCGCTAATGCAACTGTCTCTATTTTCCTACTCTGTTTTCCTAGCTCTTGTGTGTAACCTTGTATGTGTGTGCTAGTTCAGGCATATGCCACATTCTTTAGTAAAAAACGTTTTATTGTTATTTAGTCTGCCTCTTTATTGCATGAGCGTCTGGAAAGGGACCCTGGTATACATTTGGTTAAGATCCGCACTAAATTTAGTTCCAGACTGCTAGCTAATTCCCCATTAAAATAGAGCAGTTCTGGTAACAGTGAGTTGCATTATTGTACGCATATTCGGCAAAAGGAAGAAAATTTGTCCAATTGTCTTGTTGATAATTGACGTAGCACCTGAGAAATTGTTCCAACACCTGATTAACTCTTTCAGTTTGTCCATCAGTCTCAGCATGGTGTGCTGAGCCTACTCCCTGTTTGATCCCAGCAAATTGCAGAAGCTCCCACCAGAAGTTGGCAATGAATTGCACCCCCCTGACCGATATCACCTTGGAGGGGAAAGAGTGAAATCTTACTATGTGCTTCATGAACAAGCTGGCCAGCTTTCTGGCAGTCGGCATGGCTGCGCAAGGAACAAAATGTGCTTGCTTGGAGAACAGGTCTACCACCACTAGTATGCAAGTGCAGCCCTTAGAGGGGGGTAAATCAGTGATGAAGTCCATGGAGATAACCTCCCAGGGCCTGGAGGGAGTCTCTAGCAGCTGTAATAACTCTGGGGGTTTTCCCCTTCTTGGTTTGGCCATTATGCAGATGGGGCACGAAGACACATACTGGGAAACGTCCCATCTCAAAGTGGGCCACCAGAACTGCCTTTGCACTAAGTGGAGAGTCTTTAGATACCCAAAATGGCCGGCGGTTTTTGCGTCGTGGCACTGTTGTAGAACCTCTTTTCATAGGCTGGCAGGGATGTAAAGTTTAGAGCCTTTCAGCCATTCCCCCGCTGTCGTTTGTGCGAGTTTATCTTTGGGCGCTTCCCCCCCTCCTTTTCCACTTTGCTTTTCACTTTCTGTCTCCACCCACTTGGCTCCTCTTGCTTCCCCATTCACGCTTTGGTTGCCTGGCTATGAGTGGTAACCACTCTTCCCAACTGGATGGGAGAGAAAATGGTGTCGATAGTCTCCTCCCTCCAGCTCTCATGTTGGGGCATGCGTGAAAGGGCATCTGCGAGGAAGTTAGATTTACCGGGCAAATAGTTTAGAGTGAAGTCAAACTTTGAAAAGAATTCCGCCCACCGAAGTTGCTTGGCATTGAGGCGGCGGTGGGTGCAGAGTGCTTCCAGATGTTTGTGATCTGTCCACACTTGGAAGGGGTGGCGAGCCCCCTCCAACCAATGCCGCCAGGTGGTGAGAGCAACTTTGACTGCAAAGGCTTCCTTCTCAGACACACTCCAATTTCTCTCAGCGTCTGTGAATTTCCGGTACAGATATGCACACGGGTGAAGGCTGCCCTCCTCCCCTTTTTGCATCAACACTCCCCCAATAGCCGAGTCACTCACATCTACTTGCACTACGACTTCTAAATTCTCATCTGGGTGCTGCAACACAGGTTCAGAGGAGAATCGGCTTTTCAAGCCTTCGAAGGCTTGCTGGCATTGAGGGGTCCAGTTTAACCTGGCCTGTGGCTTGGCGGCTTGATCCCCCTTCCCCTTGGTTTTCAGTAAGTCTGTTAAGGGGAGGGCAATTTGCGCAAAACCCTCTATGAAGGGGAGGTAAAAATTAGCAAAGCCCAGGAAGGATTGCAATTGTTTCCTGGTGGAGGGTGCTTTCCAGTCTTTGACGGCCTGAACTTTTGCTGGGTCCATTTTAAGCCCCTGATTTGACACTCGATATCCCAAGTAGTCCAACTCTTCTTTATGGAATTCGCATTTGGACAACTTGACTGGCAGCTTGTGTTGTATTAAGGCTTTTAACACTTTCCTGTCCAACTCCACGTGCGATTTTTTATCTCTTGAATAAATTAAAACATCATCTAGGTAAACGACCACCCCATTATATAAATATTCATGCAGCGCTTCATTGATCACCCCCATGTAAACAGATGGCGTGCCTTTCAGCCCGAAAGGCATGACGAGATATTCATATTGCCCTAGGGACATATTGAATGCGGTCTTCCATTCATCCCCCTCCCTTATTCTTACATGGAAATAAGCATCTTTCAAATCCAGTTTAGAGAATATCTTACCCTTCGCCACTACGCTGAGCAGGTCCCGGATCAACGGGATGGGGTAGGCATTCGAGATTGACACTGCATTAATCCCTCAAAAATCTGTGCACAGTCTGAGTCCCCCATCCTTTTTCTTCACAAACAGTACAGCCGTGGCATGGGGGGAGCTGGCTGGGCGAATGAAGCCTCTGTCCAGATTTTTGTCAATAAACTTTCTTCGTTCTTGGCGCTCCGCCGGACTCATGGAGTATAGTTTCCCTTTGGGCAGCTTCTCCCCCAGCATCAACTCAATGGCGCAATCCATGTTACGATGGGGGGGATAGCTCGTTCACCTCCTCCTCACTAAAGGCTTGGGCCAAGTCACTGTATTCAGGTGGAATTAGGGTTAGTTCTTCCGCGGTGAGAAGGGTGACTTCTAGAGCAGTGGGCGCTTCCTTCCCCCACTCCGGTAGCCAGTGGTGCTGTAGGCGATGCTCTCGGCTGAACACAATCATCCCCTCTGACCATTTTATGTATGGATTATGATCTCACAACCAACGACTGCCCAGAATGAGTGGATACCTGGCGACTCGGCTAACGATGTAAGGGTGCATCTCCCAATGGTTTCCTAGCCCTGTGGGCACCGGCTCTGTTTCAAAGGTGGCTGGGTTCATATTAGAGAGGCCCATTTGTTCAAATATTATGGGAGTCTTCAACCCATGGACTTCTAATCCTAGTCCATTTACTAGGGCCAGGGAGATGATGTCTCGAGAGCAGCCAGAATCTATTAAGGCCTGCACTCTCTCATGGGTTCCCCGTTTGGGATTGACTAAAATCACCGGCATGAATAGTATGGCCCCCCTTTCCCTCACCTCGTTTGCGGTGGGTTCTTCTTTGATCTGCTGCGGGGGCCACTTTACGACAGATCCTCCTCATTTCCCAGCTGCGTACACGCCATGTCCTGTTCCTGGACTTGACAGGTAACTTCAGTGGTCACCTCCTCGGCTTCCAGACCAGCCTCAGGCCGCCCTTTCCTCACGGGAGACCTTCCCTTTCCCACATGAGGGGCGGGTACCAGCCGAGCTGGCTGAGCGGGCACTCTGAGTGGGCACTGTGTGGCAAAATGTCCTCCGCTCCCACATTGGAGACACAACCCTTGCCTCCACCGTGTATCTCTTGTGCCCCAGGAAGGAGTTGTTCCCCTACCCCATCCAACAACTGGGGTAGGGCGTCGAATCCCGGACAATTGGTGTTGCTCATCTAGGTGGACCACCTGTGTACGATTCTCCACTTCGCAGGCTAACTGAATCCACCCCAAGAGCGTAGGGGGGGGGGGGTCATCCTGCATTAATGCTCGGTCCAGCAATTTGGGATTCATTACATTGCAGAAAAGTTCAATTTTCACCCCCTCCTGGTAGTGAGGGCATTTGGCCGCTAGTTGCCGGAACTTGGCTGCATAATCTCTAACTGACTGATTGCCTTGACGGATTGCTCTTAATTCCGTACGAGCCCTCTCATTTTCTAGGGGGTCTTCATACTGTGCTTGTAATACTGCTATGAAGGCTTGAAGATTCCCGAGTTCCGGGGCCCCGTGTCATAAAGGGTTACATACCACTCCACTGCTATTCCTTCCAACTGGGATGCCAAATGAATAACCCGACTTTGCTCTGTCGGAAACAAGTGTCCCCACTTGTTGAAAAACTGCAATGCTAGAAAAATGAAAAATCCAAGCTTCCATGGTTCCCTGTCAAAGGTAGCTTCCTACTTAATCCACACTAGAGGAAGTTCTGCTCCTCTTGCCCCTGCCTGTGCAAACACTGGCGGTTGAAGTGGCTGTGTGGGGTCATCTGGGGGTTTTGGCCGCTAGGGGCCATTGAGGCCAAGGGATACCTCCCTCATGGATGGGGTACGGCACCTCCCCCTGCACCTGGATACAGTCTCGGAGGTGGCCCCATCAGGCCGGTCCGAGGTTGTGGTCTCAGTCTTGGGGCTCACGGCAGCATTGGTAATAATGGTCCCACGGCTCTGGGTGGTTCTGGGTGCAGTCGAGGTGGTCGCAGTGCCGCCAGCATGGCCGGGGTGCCAGGGGCGGCCAGTGCTGCGGGGACCCCGGGCGCTGGCCCGGCAGGCGTGGCGGATACAACCGGTGTGGCGGGGCCTATGGGAGCAGCAGGTGTGGCAGGCACCGCCAGTGCAGGCAGCACGACGGCTGCAGGAGGGATGACAGGAGCGGCTGATGCCGCGGGAATCACCGGTGCGGGCACGATGGGCGCGGCTGGTGCTGCAAGTGCTGCCGGAGCAGCTGGTGCAATGGGTGCCACTGGGACGACTGGAGCTGCTGGAATGGCAGTTGCCACTGCTGCAGATGGAGGGGCAACTTGGGTGGCCAGGTGTGCTGCTGAAGCGGCAGGCACGGCGGGCACAGCAGGTGCTGTTATGCTGCCCGTTATCGCCGGTGCCAACGCAGTCATAGGCCCTTGTACCATTAGTCCCATAAGATAGGTTGCTTGTGCCAGGTCTTCCCACATAGCCTCCACCTGCGCCTCCAGAGCCTCATAACAAGCATCATCCAGGCATCTTTGGCCCTCTTCCGCCTCCCTTCGCAGCCCTTCTTCCCAGTCTAGTTGCTGCCGCTCGGCCTGCTCGGCTTCCTCATCTGTGAATCCAGCCACTACTCCCTTTCCAATGGTCGTTAACCATTGTGTTTCCCTGTACTGTGGGTTTTCCAGCTGTGTCTCCACCGGAGCCTCCTGGTAGTAGCTCACAGCTGCTGTAGATACAGTCAGGCCTTGGATCTCTGCCGTTCCCGCGACCCAGCCCTTGGTGACTCCCATCACCATGAGTAACTCGTACTGCAACACTTGAACTTGCTCCTGGAGTACCGTCCAGCGATCCTCCCCCGATGTTTGGATGGTATCACTTCCCCAGGTTCCGACAGAACCTACATCCGCATTGTCCCAGCTCATTAACTCCGCTTGGGGAGCAGACCAGTCCTGGAAACTTTCCTCCTCCACTAGCGGGGAGCACTCCACCAGACATCCAGCCTCCTCATCCCAGTAGTACTGGAGGGCCGTGCTGGGCCGGGGGCCACTGGTGGCTACTGTGGAGGCTTGCAGTGTTTCCCAACCTGGGCCAGCACCCGCTCCCAAGCTCTCCACCACCGGTGCGAGGGCTGAATCATAGGCTGTTTGCATAAACATCATTCCATGGAGTCGCTCGCGGCTTTCCCGGGGCCAAGGGCCCCACTGCCTAGGTGTTGGCACCGATGTCAATATTGGCACTCCGTGGCCCATGCCGACTCTGGGCCATATGTCTGGAGTGCTCTCCAGCACACCCCTGGTCTGAATGACCCCGCCACTGGAAGGCACAACTGTCTCCTCACCCTCCAATCCAGGAGTGGACGGATCTGTCGGAATGGCTCCGCTATCCATCTCTTCCCAGGTGAGGGGTTTGGGGAGAGATAGGATTCTCAACAAAATGTCAGATTCCACTTACTTTGATTTCATCTTCCACCCCTTGATTACAAGAACGTCAAGGTTTCTTGGCTCAAAGGTTTTATTGAAAGATTATATTCAGAGTACAGGTGTCCACGAGGATTCCAGAAGCAGGATAGCTTCTGGCTGAACAAAGGCTTTGTTGAGAATGACATGTTAGTTAGAAGTAGCAATACATCAAACATCCCTTCCCTGCCTCCCCTACCTGCCTGCCTCCCCCCTTGCGGCTTGTCTGTGGAGGCCTGGGAAGGAGCAGGAGTCCCAAGGTCGTTGTCTAGTCTGGGTAGATAACAACCATCTGGGAAAGCAGCTGAATCTGCAGGAGAGAAACACTGGAAATCTTTAGAAAGGTTGAACACTGAGAAACATCAACACCAAGATGACGTTACTCTGGCTAGCTAAACTGACATCCTGACAGGAGGTGTAGGCAGAGCAGGGCATGCCTGTTAACACAGGCCCAGTCTGCCGCACTTACATCTCTGATTTGTACAGACCTTTTTTGTTGGCATCAGGAGCAAAGCAGGTGGCAATGTCTGCACCCCCTTCACCCAGCTGGGATCAGGAGCAGAGCAGGTAGTAAAGCCCGTCATCCACCTTCACCTGTCAGGATCAGGCGCGCAGCAGGAGACAATGCCTGTTCCTCCGTTCACCCAGCAGGGAGAAGGTGGCAATGCCTGCCCCCCTTCACCCAGACATATTCAGGTGCAGAACAGGAGGCAATGCCTCCCCTTTACCCGACATGTATCAGGCATGGAGCAGGTATCAAAGCCCACCACCCCTTCACATGGCCGAGATCAGGCAGATCAGGAGTGGAGCAGATGATAATACCCACCCCCTCCTTCACCAGCTGGAATCAGTAACAGAGGAGGAGTGAATGCTTGCCTGCCCAAACTTCCCATTCTAGATCCCGTTGTATTTTTTCCTCACAATGGGCTATGTTGCTAGTTAAGTATAAAAGTCACCAGAAAATGTGAAAGAAACTGGGAATTTTTATCCTGAAGGAGAGAAGACTGAAAGATGGAAAAAATCCTCAAGCATGTTGTACCAGAGCTCAAGAATAGACATAAAGGACTAACGATACAGAAAAGTAGACCTCAGCTAAATACAGTGAGGAAGTGACTAATAGGCAGAGGAGTTTGAAAACAGGTCCATTATCTACACTAAGAAATTTCTCTTTCATGATGTTCTAAGACACGAGGCTAGACAGTACCCCAAAGGGGATGACTTAATCAAGGCTTTGAGCTTGAGGACTTCTGTGGCTCATTGAAGTCCTCTGATTCTATGATTTTATATACTTAATTCATGTACATTGCCTACCAGATGGGATAAAATAAAAACGTAAAAATAAAGAGCATATTGCAGAACTTCCTGACATGGGTTATAATTAACCAGGAGGAGCAAAGGACACATTCTATTACATTCTATTATTGTTAAAATCAGGTAATGACCACATAAGTGAACCCTTAACAATGGAAGATAATATCGTGTTGTGGAATTCTTCCTGAGTACTTTTTGGATCTTATTTATAAAATATTCTTATACTAGCAACATAGCCCGTTGTGGGGAAAAAATACAACAGTCTCTAGAATGGGAAGTTTGGGCAGGCAAGCATTCACTCCTCCTCTGTCACTGATTCCAGCTGGTGAAGGAGGGGGTGGGCATTGTAATTTGCTCCGTGCCTGATCAGCCTAATCTCGGCCATGTGAAGGGGTGGCGGGCTTTGCTACCTGCTCCATGCCTGATACATGCAGGGTAAAGGGGGTATTGTCTCCTGTTCTGCACCTGACTATGGCGGGGTGAATACGGGAAGGCATTGTCACCTGCTCCGAGCCTGATCCCAACTGGGTAAAGGGGGGTGGGCATAGCCACCTGCTCCCTGCTGGGTGAAGGGAGGAACAGGCATTGCCACCTGCTCCGCACCTGATCCTGATAGGTGAAGGTGTGCAGCAAGTTTTACTATCTTCTCTGCTCCTGATCCCAGCTGGTGAAGGTGGCGTGGGCATTGCCACCTGTTCTGCTGATGAATCTGGCAGGTTGAAGGGGGGGCAGGGATTGCTGCATACTTAGCTCTTGACTCTGCCAGGGTGAAGACAGGGTGGGCATTGCTGCCTGCTCAGTAGCTTATTCTGGTCGGTTGATGAGGGTGGGAATTATCACCTGTCCTGCTCCTTCTCCTGGCTGGGTGAAGGGAAGAAAGGCATTGCCTCCTGCTTTGCGCCTGATTCCAGCCAGATGAAGGCCCGAGGTGGGCATTGCTACCTGCTCTGATCCCAAATCGGTGATGGTAGGGGATGAACATTGCCACCTGCTCTGTGAGTAATACTAGCCAGGTTAAGATAGGGGAGGGCATTGCCACATGCACCACTCCAAATACCAGCTGGATTAAGTTGGGGGATGGGCATTGCCACCTGTTCCGCTCCTAATACCAGCTGGGTTAAGGCGGGGGTGCATTGTCACCTGCTCCTCTCCTGATCCCAGTAGGGTGAAGGAGGGTGGGCATTGCCATCTGATCTGCTCTTGATCCCAGTGGGGTGAAGGGGGTTGGTATTCTCATCTGCTTTGCTCCAGATCCCAGTTGTATTAAGGTGGGGGTGAGCATTGCCACCTCCTCCACTCCTAATACCTGCTGGGTTAAGGCAGTGGTTGGGCAATGCCACCTGCTCTGCTTTTGATCCTAGCTGTGTGCATCTGTGTGCATTGCCAAGTGCTCCGCTACTAATATGAGCTGGGTTAAGGTCGGGGGTGACAGTTTCACCTGCTCTGCTCCTAATAACAGTTGTGTTAAGGTGGGAGGGGAAATTGCATCTGCTCCGCTCCTAATACCAGCTGGGATAAGGCAAGTAGTGGGCATTGCCACCTGATCCACTCCTAATACCTGGTGAGTTACGGTGGAAGTGGGCATTTCAACCTGCTCTGCCACTAACACAAGCTGAGTTAAGGCAGGGGACACATATTGCCACCTGCTCCACTGCTAATACCAGCTGTATTAAGATGGGTGGTGGTGGGCATTGCAATCTGCTCCACTCCTGATCCCAACTGATTCAAAGGGGGGCAGAATAGCCATTTCATCCAGTCCTAATACCAACTGGTTTAAGGTGGTGAGAGGGCATTGCCATTTGCTCCACTCCTAATACAAGGTTCATTAAGATGTGGGGTGGGTGTTGCCATCTGCTCTGCTCCTATTACCAGCTGGGTTAAGGTGGGGGGTGGGCATTGCCACCTGCTCTGCTTCTAATACCAGCTGGGTTAAGATGGGGAGTGGGCCTTACCACCTGCTCCGCTCCTAATACCAACTGGGTCAAGGGGGGATGGGCATTTCCACCTGCTCCTCTCCCAATCCCAGCTGGGTGTAGGCAGGGGTGGGCATTTCCACCTGCTCCACTCCTAATATCAGCTAGGTTAAGTTGGGTTGTGGGCATTGCCACCTGCCTCACTCCTAATACCAGCTGGGTGAATCCGGGAGACCATCATTGCCACCTGCTCCCACCAGGTCCCGGCCTAGGCTTCCCACCACGACACCTTTTCTGGAGGGACATGATAACTTGCCTAGGCTTTGCTCCATGGCAGCACCCTGTGGTGGTGCGCCAGGGTATAAGGTGAGTTGTCTGATATTCACTTACTCAATTATACAGTAAGATTTCTTTAATAGTTAATTAGGTAGCTGAAATAAAATGGTGGTTAATATCTGTACCCAGTTTCCTGGGGGTAAAGTGTAGATGACTGAGGAAGGCAATGGCAAACCACAAAAAGTCTGCCAAGAAAATGTGATGTGACATCCCCCTCTGGGTCAGTAATGACTCAGTGCTTCCACGGGGGCTACCTTTACCTTTATCTATCTGTGTTAAGAACTGAGTCCAATTGAACTCTGTAAATTCTTGTAGACTAGAAGTTTGCACATTAAAATGCAGCACCCATTATTTTGAAATCAAGTACCCAAATAATATTTTTAAACCTATGTTTTGAAATAAAAAATAAATAATGGCATTTAATGTAGAGCTGAAGATCTTATTAGCTCTCTCCGTTCATACAGAGAGAATCAAAAAAATAAAACACAGCCTGTTGCGTATAGTTTTTTGTCATAATTTCTTCTCTGTAATGACTCCCACTTTATGGAATAGACTGCCTGAGGAAGTCAGAAAAGCTCCCATTCTCCTGGCTTTCTGCAAACTAGGCAAAACTGAATAATTCAAGAGGGCTTTTTTACCCAGAAAAAAGGACTATGCTGTAAGGAAATGGTCCAGAGAGAGGTGTTGGTTAAGGGATAGGCTTTAGACTCTATTATTGCATATTGGCCATTTCTGCACGGCTTACCTCAACCAGGAACGCTGCGCCACATGCCGAAAAAAAACGCAGAACTTGTTTTCTTGTGCGAGTTTTGAGCGATGTTGTGCAAAACTCGCGCAAGAAAACGCGATCTTCTGCGTTTTTTCGGCATGTTGCGCAACGTTCCAGGTTGAGGTAAGCCGTGCGGAAATGGCCATTGTTTTTGTTTTTTGAACATGGGGTTCGGTTTTTTTTCTGTTTGTGCCCATCTCTATTCCGGAGTAGTCATAAAGGACTAAAGCAGACCTCAGCTAAACACAGTGAGGAAGTGACTAATGGGCAGAGGAGTTTGAAAACAGGTCCATTATCTGTGCTGAGGGAAGGTTCTCCTTCACGGTGTTCTAGGACCCGAGGCTGGAGAATCCTCCAAAGGGGATGAATTAATCAGAGCTTTGAGTTTGAGGGCCTCTGTGGTTCATTGAAGCCCTTTGATTCTATGATTTTATATACTTAATTCAGGTACATTGCCTACCAGATAGGATAAAATAAAAACTTTAAAATAAACAGCACTTTGAAGAACTTCCTGCCAAGGGTTATAAGGAGCAAAGTACACATTCTATTACATTCTATTATTGCTAAAATCAGGTAATGACCACATAAGTGAACCCTTAACAAAGAAAGATAATATCCTGTTTTGGAAATCTTCCTAAGGATTTTTTGGATCATATTTATAAAATGTTCTTATGTTCCTTTAATAGTCAATTAGGTTGCTGAAATAAAATGGTGGTTTATATCCGTGTTAAGGACTGTGTCGAATTAAACTCTTTGGATTCTTGTAGACAAGATGTTTGCAAATTAAAACACAGTACCCATTATTTTGAAGTCAAGTATCCAGATAATATTTTTAAACCTAAGTTTCCAAATAAAAAAATAAATAATGGCATTTAATAGAGATCTGAAGATCTTATTAGCTCTCTCCGTTCACACAGAGAGAACCAAAAAAATAAAACGCAGCCTGTAGCTTATCGTTTTTCATCAAAATTTCTTCTCTTTGTTGGTTCCTACTTGATGGAATGGACTGCCTGAAGAAGTCAGGAAAGCTCCCGTTCTCCTGGTTCTCCACAAACTAGGCAAAACTGATTCTAGAGGGATTTTTTACCCAGATAAAAGGTCTGTGCTGTAGGGAAATGGTTCAGAGAGATGTGTTGGTTAAGGGATAGGCTGTACTGAATTTTGCTGTAAGTATGCTCCTACTGGATAGCTTTCAAATAATTTAATCTGTCACATTGATCTATGATGTTCTGTTTCAGCATAGTTTCTGCAGGTATCTGATTATTTTCATAGTCATTATCCTATCATATTGTTTATTGAATGTCCCAGCTGTTGATTGCCTTGACTAATACTGTGTAATCTGCCTGGAGTCTCAGTAAGAAAGGCCAACTATGATTAACATGTAAGTATGTTAACAAAAAAATAAAATAGACAGGGGAGGAAATGTCCATAAATGAGATCAAGAAAGGAAGCAATCAGGCCTCCAGCACTAGAGGGAAATTGCATGTTGAGGATATGAGTCAGTTGTCTCACCCCTCTAAAGCCTGTATAAAAACACCATCAGGACAAGATTCTGCATCCAGTTTCTTAACTCATCTCTTGATCAAGGACTTCAGAGAGTTTGGTAAGTATTGAGGACAAAGCTTATACGGATAGATTAGATGGCAGGAACTGGCAATACTGAGCCTGGAGAAGAGTAAAGAGGGGATATAAGAGCACTCTTCACATAGATGGAGGGCTGTCACAAAAAGACGGCAAGGAAATGATTTCTGATGCTCCAGAGCAAAGATTAGAAGTAGTGGGTTTAAATGACCTGGCAATAGATTGCAGTGGAATCTAAAGAGGACATTCCTAATTGGATAAACAGTTCAAGAACAGAACCAAATATCTTTGTGGAAGAGAGCTTGACCTTCACTGGATGTCTTTAAATAAAGCTAGACCGCAATCGCAGGGGATTCAGCAAGCAGGCAGTTGAAATAGATGGCCTGCAAAACCTCCACTCCATTTGGGTCGTTGCATGAGCTGATGAGTTTTTGGAGTGTGACAGAGCTGCTGCTTGTACTTGCTAGCCTTTGGGGAGAGAGACAGAGAGAGTATAATTGAGCTTGGATTTTGGGGATTGGGAAGGATCTATCGCCTCTGGTTCCAGTGCTGCTGCCAGGCCCTGAGTCCAAGATCAGTGGGCACCTCAGCGGAGGGCATTCCTACTTGCTAGCCTTTGGGGAGAGAGGGTATAATTGAGCTTGGATTTTGGGGATAGGGATCTATCTCCTCTGTTTCCAGTGCTGCTGCCAGGCCCTGGGTCCAAACTCAGTGGGCACTTCAGCTGAGGGCTCACACAGTGTTATTAGTGCCTGATCTGGTCAGGTCTGTGGGAGTGGTGGGCTAGGGATCTAGTCCCTCCCTCCCTCTGGTGCCAGGGCTGCTGCCAGGCCCTGGAGCCAAGCTCGGTGGGCACCTCAGCTGAGGGCTCACATTGATTCTTATTTATCAGTGCCTGATCTGGTCAGGTCTGTGGGAGTGGTGGGCTAGGGCTCCAGTCCCTCCCTCCCTCCCTCTGGTTCCAGGGCTGCTGCCAGGCTCGGCTGAGGGCTCACCAAATGATTATTATTATCATAGCCATTATCATTTTCATTATTATTATTATTATCATCACTATTATTATTTATAGTCTCTGTGCCTGTTCTGTCCAGGCATCTTGGTGTGCTGGGCTATGGCTCTAGCCTCAGCCTCTGGTTCCAGGACTGATGCCAGGCTCTGGGGCCAAGCTCAGTAGGCACCGTGGCTGAGGGCTCACACAGTATTATTATTGCCTGATCTGTTCATGTCTGTGGGAGTGGTGGGCTAGGGCTCTAGTCCCTCCCTCCCTCTGGTGCCAGGGTTGCTGCCAGGCCCTAGGGCCCAGCTCAGTGGGCACCTCGGCCAAGGGCTCACACAGCATTATTAGTCCCTGATCTGGTCAGGTCTATGGGAGTGGTGGGCTAGGGCTCTAGTTCCTCCCTGCCTCTGGTGCCAGGGCTGCTGCCAGGCCCTGGGGCCAAGCTCAGTGGGCACCTCGGCTGAAGGCTCACAGTATTATTACCAGTGCCTGATCTGGTGGTCAGGCAACTTGTTGTGCTGGACTAGGGCTCTAGCCTCAGCCTCTGGTTCCAAAGTTGCTGCCAGGCCCTGCGGTCAAGCTCAGTGGGCACTGTGGCGGAGGACACATAGAGTCATCTCCTTTTCTGTCCTCCTTAATTCTAGTTTGGTGGCAAAATGAGTCTTCCTGTTGTGTTGGCCAGCAAGGGTGGTTTGGAGTGAAGTGCGATGGCAGTCCTCCTGGTTTACTTGGGGAAAGCAATATTGGGTGTGGCTCAAAGGCAGCATAGATTCCTCCCTTTCCCCCCTATTCAGCTGTGGAGGCTGTGGAGGAGGCCAAAGACGTCTTTCTGCAGGGGGGAGAGAATCTCTTTCAACAGTTTGAGGATGGGGTGGGTGACGCATCCCTGGAGGAATGGTTTGTGTGCTATGAAAGATCCCTCCCATCCACATCCCAAACTCTCCAGCATTAGAGGGAAATTGCATGTTGAGGATATGAGTCAGTTGTCTCACCCCTCTAAAGCCTGTATAGAAACACCATCAGGACAAGATTCTGCATCCAGTTTCTTAACCCATCTCTTGATCAAGGACTTCAGAGAGTTTGGTAAGTATTGAGGACAAAGCTTATAAGGACAGATTAGATGGCAGGAACTGGCAATACTGAGCCTGGAGAAGAGTAAAGAGGGGATATAAGAGCACTCTTCACATAGATGGAGGGCTGTCACATGAAGATGGCAAGGAAATGATTTCTGATGCTCCAGAGCAAGGATAAGAATAATGGGTTTAAATTACCTGGCAATAGATTTCAGTGGAATCTAAGGAGAACATTCCTAATTGGATAAACAGTTCAAGAACAGAACCCAATCTTTGTGGAAGAGAGCTTGACCTTCACTGGAGGACTTCAAGTATAGCTAGACTGCAATTGCAGGGGATTCAGCAAGCAGGCAGTTGAAATAGGTTGCCTGCAAAGTTCCTGCCAGCTCAGAGATTCCTTAATTCAATGCATCTGATTTATCTTATTCTCACACCGGCTCCTCATTGGAACCATCTGGTTCAGTGACATGTAGCAGATAAGAAATGCTGGTGCAGTTGGTCAGAGTCATAGAGCTGATTTCTGCTGGAGAAATGCTAAAGACAGCCTCTTCATAGGGAGACCATCTCTGCCTCCACTCCATTTTGGTCACCTTAACTTCTTTCTGAGATTCTCTTCCTACTGGAGCTTCATTAGAGCCATCACCTGCTGCATAGAAACCCAGGTCCTTTGAAAAAAATTGGGAGGGGGGCTCGTTGGGCACCTTCCAAGGCCAATGTTAGGAAAATATGTACATTGGCATCTACATTAATTAAATTAACTAGCAACATAGCTCAGTGTGTGTGGGGGGGAAATAGAACGGGCTCTAGAAAGGGAGGGTGGGCAGGCAGGCATTCGCTCCTCCTCTGTCACTGATTCCAGCTGGTGAAGGAGGGGGATGGGTATTGTCATCTGCTCCATGCCTGATCTCGGCCATATGAAGGGCCGCCTCACCTGCTCTGAGCATGTTCCAATCTGGGTAAAAGGGGGTGAGCATTGCAACCTACTCCACCACTAATACCAGCTGGGTTAAGGCAGGGGAGGGCATTGCTACCTGCTCCACTCCTAATACCAGCTGGGATAAGGTAGGGGTGGGCATTGCCACCTGCTCCACTCCTAATACCATGTGATTTAATGTGGGGGATGGACATTGCCCCCTGCTCTGCTCCAAATACCTGCTGGGTTAAGGCGGTCGGTGGGCAAAGCCACCTGCTCTGCTTCTGATCCCAGCTGGGGGAATCGGGGGTGGGCATTGCAAAGTGCTCCACTCCTAATACCAGCTGGGTTAAGGTTGGGGGTGGCATTGTCACCTGCTCTGCTCCTAATAACAGCTGTGTGGTGGGAGGTGAAATTCCACCTGCTCCGCTCCTGATACCAGCTGGGTTAAGGTGGGGTGTGGGCATTGCCTTCTGTTCTGCTCCGAATACCACCTGGATTAAGGCACAGGGAGGGTATTGCCACCTACTCTGCTTTTAATAGGTTTTGGTATTAACCTATAAAGCCCTGAACGGACTGGGGCCATCATACCTGGGGACTGTCTCTTCCAATACACTCCCCGAAAGGTGCTGAGATCAGCGGGTAAGTACCTACTGGTGGTCCCTGACCCCAGAGAGGCTCGATTGGCCTCAACCAGGGCCAGGACCTTTTTGGTCCTGCCCCCGGCCTGGTGGAACTCTCTGTCTTAGGATACCCGGGTTTGCCAAGATCTTATCTCCTTCAGGTGGGCCAGTAAGACGGAGATGTTCCACCAGGTGTATGGTTGAGGCCATCAGGGTTTGTACCAAATGAGCCTCTCTCCCAGTCTTGTCTATGTTTGTAGGGGTTATTGACCATCTACCGCCCATATATGAGCGACTATACATGGTTAAGCCGCACCTCCAACTCTGTCAGATGATGATGATGATGATGATGATGATGATGATGATGATGATGATGATGATAGTATCAGCTGGATTAAGGTGGAGGTAGGCATTGCCACCTGCTCCGCTCCTAATACCAGCTGGGTGAAAGCAGGGTTGGGCATTGCCACCTGCTCCACTCCTAATATCAGCTGGGTTAAGGTGGGTGGTGGGCATTGCCACCTTCCTCACTCCTAATACCAGCTGGGAGAAGGCAGGAGGCAGGCATGGCCACCTGCTCCTACCCTGCTTCCGACCTGGGCTTCCCACCATGGCATGTTTTCTGGAGGGACATGGTGCCTTGCCTAGCCTTCCGTCCATCGCAGTGCCCTCTGGTGGTGCACCAGGGTAAAAAGTGAGTTGTCTGGAATACGCTTACTCAATTATATAGTAGGACTAGCAACAAAGCCCGTTGTGGGGAAAAATACAACGGGTTCTAGAAAGAGTAGGGTGGGCAGGGAGGGATTTGCTCCTTCTCTGTCACTGATTCCAGCTGGTGAAGGAGGGGGGTAGGCATTGTCATCTGCTCCACACCTGATCTACCTGATCTCGGCCATGTGAAGGGGTGGTGAGCTTTGCTCCCTGCTCCAAGCCTGATACATGCTGGGTAAAGGGGGAGCATAATCCAAACTGGGTGAAGGAGGCTGAGCATTGCCACCTGAACCCCGCTGGGTGAAGAGAGGAAGAGGCATTGGTCCTGCTCTGTGCCAGACCCTGACAGGTGAAAGTGTGTGGTGGGCTTCAGTATGTGCTCTGTTCCTGATCCCAGCTGGGTGAAGGGGGTGCGGGCATTGCCACCTGCTCTGCTCATTCCAGCAGGCTGCAGGGGAGGCAGGCATTGCTGCATGGCTGGCTCCTGACTCTGGCAGAGTGAAGACAGTGTGGGCATTGCCACCTGTTCAGTGGCTTATTCTTGTAGGTTGAAGAGGGCAGGCATTGCCACCTGCTCTGCTCCTTATCCTGGCTAGGTGAAGGGGAAAATGACATTGCCTCCTGCTCTGCACCTGTTCCCAGCCAGGTGAAAGTGCGAGGTGGGCATTGCCACTTGCCCCACTCATGATTCCAAATGAGTGATGAGGGGGGGTGGGCATTGCCTCCTTTTCTGCCCCTAATACCTGCTGGGTTAAGGTCGAGGGGGGCATTGCCATCTGCTCTGCTCCTAATAACAGCAATGTTAAGGTGGGCGGGGAAATTCCACCTGCTCCGCTCCTAATATCAGCTGGGTTAAGGTGGGGGGTGGGCATTGCCATCTGTTCTGCTTCTAATACCAGCTGGGTTGAGGCACGGGGAGAGCATTGCCACACACTCTGCTCTTAATTCCAGCTGGGTTAAGGTGGGTGTGGGCATTGCCATCTGCTCTGCTCCTAATAACAGCAATGTTAAGGTGGGCGGGGAAATTCCACCTGCTCCGCTCCTAATATCAGCTGGGTTAAGGTGGGGGGTGGGCATTGCCATCTGTTCTGCTTCTAATACCAGCTGGGTTGAGGCACGAGGAGAGCATTGCCACACACTCTGCTCTTAATTCCAGCTGGGTTAAGGTGGGTGTGGGCATTGCCACCTGCTCCGTTCATTATACCAGCTGGGTAAAGGTGGGGGTGGGCATTGCCACCTTCTCCACTCCTAATACCAGCTGGGTTCAAGTGGGGGGATGGGCATTGCCATCTCCTCTGCTCCTAATACCAATTGTGTTAAGGTGGGGGTTGGGCATTGCTACCTGCTCTGCTCCTGATCCCTGCTTGCTGAAGGGGGGTGGACATTGCCACCTGCTCCATTCCTTATTTCAGGAGGGGTTAAGGTGGGGGTTGGCATTGCTACCTGCTTCACTCCTAATACCAGTTGGGTGAAAGAGGGAGGGCAAAGAGGGAGAGAGAACAGACAGAGATTCATTGTTTTCCTCAGTCAATAATTGCAAAGTTCCAGTTCTTAGAAGTCAGGTTATTTTTTTCCTCATGATGCATCTTTCACCAGCACAAAATTCTTCTCTTTGGACTTATTCCTCTACCCCTTCTCACTAACTGTTTTAAACTGCTGGCCTGGTTCCAATATTCTGTCACCTTCCATTGGCTGCCTGAGAGAGGTGGAACTGAACCTCTAGTTCCTAATGACATAGGGTTGTGGTTCTGATGATAAAATGGAGGATGGGAGAACAATGTGACAAGCTGCTTTGGGTTCTTATTAGGGACAATAGCATGAAATAAATTTTCTAATTATAAATATACAAGGCTCTGTTGGACCATCTGTCCCTTTGTGAGGTGCATAACTCCTCAGGAAATAAAGCCAGGTGCCTCAAATTTTGCCAATGCCTTCAAGATGATTTTAGGAGTTTGAGAGTCAAAAATATAATGCATTTGACCACTCTGGCTCATACTGTCCCTAGAAATCCGACCAGCACTTTTTGCAATGGAAGGTATAGTTGTCTTTGGCAGGCATAACTCACAGTTTCAGGATGTTGATAAAAGTTGTTGTTTCTACAATGAAGGGAACTGGAACCATCTGGCTCAGCCTCTCCCCTTTGAACTGGAAGGTATCTCATTCAGGAATAAAGCTAGGTGCTTCAAATTAGACCGCTGGCTTCAAGATAATTATGAGAGCTGTAGTGCCAAAGATGAAACGAATGGGAACATCCTGGCCATGCACAATCCCCAGAAAAAAACCCACTCCATAGAAAGCTACAAGTCTCAAAATTGACCTCTACTTCAAGATGATGATGAGAGTTGCTCGAACACACTGCCCCAGGTTATTGGCAGACCTTCCGATTTCTCCTGGAAGTTGACAGTGGCAGGAATTGGTGGTGGAAAGTCCCGTCAAGTTGTAGCTAATTTATGGAGACCCTTGCTGAGATTTTCAAAGCAGGTGACTAACAGAGGTAGTTTGCCATTGCCCCAGCAGGCTAGGCATTACCCATCCAACAGTATAGCCTGGAGCCTCAGCATTGTCCCCCAGCTTCAGTATGATTATGAGATTTGCAATTCCAGTTGTGAAAGGAATCAGAACTTCCTTGCCAAGGTTATTGTGACAAACTACCAGAGATTATCTCCCAAAGGAACCATTGGGCACAAAGTTTTACTCATGAGAAGCCATCAGGGGAATGCAACAGAGGCAGGAAGAATGGAAAACCACACCTCTGTAACAAAGAAGATGGATGCAACAGCTTTCTTGACTTCTCTGAGCCTGTGTGGTGTAGTAGCGAGAGTGTCTGGCTGGAATAAAGGAGTTCCAGGTACAAATCTCTACTCTGTCAGTGAGGGTTGCTGGCTGACCTTGTGCAAGTCATACACTATCAGCCAACCTACCTCAAAGGGTAGTTTTCAGGATAAAATGGAGCAAACCAGAACAATGTAAGGCTCTTTGGGTCCCCTTTGGAGAGGAAGGCAGAGTATGAAATTTGTTATAAATATAACTTTGCTCATTCAGGGAACCAAGATCAAAATAATCCAAATTATGGAATTTCCCATTGCCATGTATGGATGTGATAGTTGGATGGTAAAGAAAGCTGACAGGAAGACAATTAATTCATTTGAAATGTGGTGCTGGGGGAGAGTTTTGCGGATACCGTGGACAGCCAAAAAGACAAATAAGTGGGGACTAGATCAAATCAAACCTGGATTCTCCTTAGAAGCTAAAATGACAAGACTAAAGCTATTTTACTTTGGTCACATCCTGAGAAAAAAAGATTCTCTGAAAAAGTCAATAATGCTAGGAAAAGTGGAAGTCAGCAGGAAGAAAGGGAAGACCTAAAACAAGATAGCTTGATTCAATAAATAAGCCACATCGCCCAGTTTGCAGGATCTGAGCAAGTCTGTTAAAGATAGGATGTTTTGGAGGTCTTTCATTCCTAGGGTCACCATAGGTCAGAGATGACTTCACGGCACATAAAACACACACACACGGCACACAAGGAACGCCAGGGTTGATGAGAGGGGCAAGCAGGGGTGGAGCCCCTAGTAAAAAAAAATAATAAAAGCTAAATCATATTAGCAGTATTTATTAGAACGTGCTTTCTAATGCCTATGTTCTTATTGTCATCACTAGGTGTCTTCCTCTTTAAAGCAGCCCTCCTGGCATTCGGAATAGCCGGTGTCTTTTCTCTTGCAGCTCACACTTTATGGGTCACCATTTCTATGAATATGTAGGAGATGCTGCAAGGCTCTCAATGGGGTGTAGACTGCAGGCATTATTATGAAAGCATGGGGTATTTAAAGGTTTCTTTTAGTACATATGTTCTTAATTGTAATTTCTAGGAGGAATGGTGGTACATAAATATTTTAATAAAGTAACACATAAAGACAAAATGGAAAAGGGGAGTCAGCCAAAAAATGATTCCCCAGAAATACTGTGATCTCTTTTAAAGGGAGGACCTGCTAGATGTTTTGAGGGAGGCTCACCTGCAGGGTTATGTGTAAGTTGCCTATTGCATTCCATAATCATTACCCTTTGCATTGAGATATGCTTCTTCTGAACTTGGAGGTTCAGTCCAAAGTTGTTGTGCGAAGAAACCAGTGACTGAGTTGACCTTTCCCTCATACACATACACACACTGAACTAGGTGTTGTCTTTCCAGATTGGCAACCAACTCAAGATGTCTCTAACCCCATTAGAATTAGCCATGCAAACTATCGCCAACACTTTCAACCAATACAAGGAGGAAGGAATGAATCCTCCCATGGTTACCAAGGAAAGAATGCAGAAGCTGATGAAGGATCAGCTCCCAAACTTGATACAGGTGAGAGGGGAGTGGGTTGGCTCATTGTGTGGAAGGAAGTGGCCTCAACTGAAGTATTTGATGTGCAGCTCATTGGAGGAAGAGAAGGAAGATCTTGGGTGGCATTCCAGCTGTTCTCTTCAGAGGTCCATTGGAGATGAAAGCAAGCGAGCTGGGTGAACATGGAAGGAATGAGGTCATGGGATGCATGACTGGTTGATATGCAAATTGTGAGCCCTTAAGTGGTATAATCCCCTTTTGTAAACTTCCAAGAGATACCAGCTTCTGAAGGAGGAGTCATTTTATGTCACCCTTTGTGCCTCCTTCTCCATTTTGTAGCTTTTCCACCCATGGCTTTTAATCTCTGGGGCCTCACTTTTGCTCAGCGGCCAATAACCTCACCCAGTGGTCCCTCCCAAGCTCCATGAGGCTCAGAACGCTTGGCGACCCACCTCTCATAGAGCAGATGGAGAAGGGTTTCAGCCGGACATGGCAGATCAATGCATGGAAGTTGGTTTCTTTCTTTAATTTTGTAATTAATACCCAAATTGACTGTATTGTTGTTTGGTTGTTTGGTATGCCTTTGTGTCATTCTTGTATTTCCAGTTTCATAATTTTACTTCATTATCATTTCCCTTTTGTTTCAATGGAAGAGACACGTACACCACATTGTTAAGTCTGTGCCTTCTGGTTTTTCTACCCCAACGGAACAACATACAGAGGGATTGTAGTACTCCTCTAGGACATCCACATGGTCAACTTTCAGACAGATGAAATAAAGGTTTCCCTCTTTTTGAGACCATGAAATGCACCCATAGTTAACATCAAACTCTATTGAGAACTGGTAGGAAAGATTTCAGACAGTGAAATAAACAGCAGAGCAGCCCGTTAACCTGAAGAACTGTAGAAAGAGACTGAGGCAGACGGGTGGCCTAAGGAGGGTAAGACAGCTGGCAGGCGGCAGGAGGAGGACCCTGAGGTAGGTTTGCTCAGTTAGAAAATAACTTTTGGAGAGTTTTAGGCAAGCAGAGGAGTGCTGACTGGAGGGGAAATATGGCAGAGCAGGGTGAGCATTGAGAGGAGAGAGGATGACCAAATCCCACCCCATTTCCCTCAGGGTTGGAATACCTCACACATGTACATGATCCTAGTGACTACAGCTTGCAGTTAAGGAAGCCCAGAACTTCTCTTTCCTATCCCTTTAAGGAAATATGAGCTCTCTATATGTCCTTTTTAGAAAAAAACTGCCATTTAAAAGTGAACTCAATAGAGACAGTCTACAATGAGAAAAGAAACCAGAAAAGTACAAAAGAAAATGTCTGCTTTCCTTTCCATTGTAGGCTGTTTAGATGGAGAATTTCTTTTCCTTTCATATTAATTACAATATTTACAAAACACTCCATAATTATGAATCATTCACAATAAGAAAAGAATCCAGATTAGATTCCTTATAGTTGAGGGTTGTACAGAGGATTGAACTTGCAGCAGAATGTGAGAGATAAGAGTTCTTAATTTCATAGGGTTGTGATGGTTTAAGTAGACTTGCTCACCTTGTACCTATTAGGCATGTTCTTCTTATTATGTATATCCTTTTTATTTAATCAAATAGGTATTTTTTGAAAAATAAGGGGAGGAACCTTAAGGAACATATAGTATGTTAGACCATATAAAATCATAAATCATATAATCATGGAGTTGAAAGAGACCACCAGTGTCATCTAGTACAACCCCCTATACAATGTAGGATAGTCACAACTACTTCTCCCACACCCCCAGTGACCCCTGCTTCATGCCCAGAAGGTGACAAAAAGCCTCCAGCATCCCTGGCCAAACTGGCTTGGAGAAAATTGCTTCCTGACCTCAAAGTGGCGATCAGCATTACGCTGGGCATGCAAACTAAGCACTGACATCACCGTTCTTGCCCTCCCTCTCATGATCAGCCTAGGTTCACAGAATCCACACTGCTGTCAGATGGTCATTTGGCCTCTGCTTTAAAACCTCCAAAGAAGGAGCGCCCACCACCTCCTGAGAAAGCCTGTTCCACTGAGGGACTGCTCCAACTGTCAGGAAGTTCTTTCTAATGTTTAGTCGAAAACTCTTCTGATTTAATTTCAACCCATTGGTTCTGTTTTAACCTTCTGGGGCAATGGAAAACCACTCCACACCATCCTCGATATGGCAGCCCTTCAAGTACGTGAAGATGGTTATCATATCACCTCTCAGACATCTTCTCTCCATGCTAAACATACCGAACTCCTTCAACCTTTCCCCGTAGGACTAGGCCTCTACACCCTTCACCGTCTTTGTTGCCCTCCCATCGACACATTCCAGTTTGTCTATATTCCTCTTCAAATGTGGTACCCAAAATTGAACACAATACTCTAGGTGAGGTCTAACCAGGGCAGAGTAAATTGATACCATCACTTTTTGTGATCTGGACACTAGGCTTCTGTTGGTACAGCCCCAAATCGCATTTGACTTTTTAGTTACCACATCACAATGCTGACACATGTTCAGCGTATGGTATACTAAGACACCTAGAACCTTTTCACACATACTACTGCCAAGACAAGTCTCCCTCATCCTATAACTATGCATTTGATTTTTCCTATTTGTTTTAGCCCAATTTTCCAACTTTTCAAGATCATTCTACATCCTGGCTCTATCTTCTACCATGTTTGCTACCCCTCTCAATTGATTATCACTTGCAAATATAATAAGCATTCGCTTATTAATCAGCATTCTCTTATATCTGAGCCATGCTTGGATGGTAAACCTTTTTGTTTGGACTGTTTCTATCTGGACAATCCGGAAGGGTATCTAAGGGACCTGGGAAACCTTGGCAGACCATATAGCAAGCTAATAATTTCTAATTTTTACCCACGGCAGGAAAACAAACCAAGGACTTCTGTGAAGAGATTTGAACCTGGAAACATTAACAGTCTTGATATGTTCTTGAACATCGCTGGAAACGTTATTACTTCTAAGTACAGATGATTCTACTTCATGGTGCAGTATGTACCTATGAGACAATAAAGACCTGATGATTGTGGCAATTCTGTGTTCAACTGTATAAATGATCTATTTAATTTTCCTCCCCATTCCATCTTTTCACCGTAACATTTCACCATAACATTTCAACAAACATTTAACTGTGATTATTAGTAATACATTACAATAGTGTCTTCATATAGTTACTACATTCAAGTCGCTATATTTGTTTTTTATCCAATCATAAAATGGTGTCCATGGGGCTGCAAAATTTTCTTCTAATTGTCCTTTAATTAGTGAAGTTAATTTGTCCATTTCTGCATTTTTCATTATCTTGGCTATCAATTCTTCTTCTCAGGGTATTATTGCTCTTTTCCAGAAGGGTGTTAATAGAGTTCTTGCAGCTGTTACTCCATGAATTATAAAATATTTCTGGTTGTTTCCGAATTCTTCTGGTACACAATTTAACAAAAACTTCTCAGGTTTAAAAGGAATTGTACATTGTAAAATTTGTTGTAACAGATTATGCACCATTATTCAGAATTTATGGACTTCTTTACATGTCCACCACATATGATAAACTGTTCCTGTGTGTTTCACACATTTCCAACACTTATTTGACATCTTTTTATACATTTTAGCTAGTCTATCCAGTGTCAGATACCATCTATAAAACATCTTATATAGGTTTTCTTTAAATGCAACTGATTTAGTTATTTTAATATTAACCTTGCATATCTTATTCCATTGCATCAGATCTAAGTTATATCCTAGGTTTTGTGACCATTTCATTTTATATTCTTCCACCCCCTCATTTTTCTTCTCCATTTGCATTAAAAACACATACATCTTTTTATCAGTTTCTCATCAGAATTACACAACAAAGTTTCGAAGGCATTTTGTTCTAAATAAAAGCCTCCCAGCTTTTTATCTTTGTTATATCTGGATTCAATCTGAGCCCTTGCCCACCAATCTAAGTTAATACCTTGTCTTTGGAGTTCCTCTTTTGATTTTAATACTCCTTTATCATCTAGAAGATCTCTGTATCTAATGCTCCAGGGAAGAAGGAGAATTTGGTATCATCAGCAAATTTAATGAGCGGCCCTTCCACTCCTTCATCTAGATCATTGATAAAAATATTGAAAAGTACCCGGCCCAAAACCGAGCCCTGCGGCACCCCACTGGACACCTCCCTCCAATCTGATGAAACGCTGTTGACCACCACTCTTTGAGTGTGGTCCTCTAACCAGTTCCCTATCCACCGAACTGTCCTATAGTCCACTCCACAGTCTTCCAGTTTGCCCATCAGAATGTCATGGGGGACCTTATCAAAAGCTTTACTGAAATCCAGATAAATCACGTCAACAGAGTTCCCCCAATCCAGGAAGCTGGTCACTCGATCAAAGAAGAAAACCAGGTTGGTCTGGCAAGATCTGTTAGGGACAAAACCATGCTGACTTCCCCAGATCACTGATCGGGCCTTCAGATGCTTACAGATTGATCCCTTTAAACTCTGTTCTAATATCTTCCCAGCTACAGACGTCAGACTGACCAGCCTGTAGTTTCCCGGGTCATCCTTCTTCCCTTTCTTAAAGATTGGGATAACATTCGCTCTTCTCCAATCTTGTGGCACATCCCATCCTCCAGGAGGCCTTGAAGATGATGGACAGGGGTTCTGCAAGTTCTCTAGAAAGTTCTTTCAGCACTCTTGGGTGCACCCCATCCGGCCCAGCGGATTTGTATTCATCCAGTGCAGTCAGATGCCTCTCCACAACCTCTCTGTCAATGTTAATTAGCCACTCAGGTGACCTGCCACATTTTCTACTATCTCTAGATGTGCCTGAGTTCTTCAGGGAGAAAACAGAGGCAAAAAAGTCATTAAGCCTGTCTGCTTTTTCTCTGTCCTGCATCAGAGTTTCTCCATCTACTCCCAACAGTGGTCCAATTGCCTCTTTTACCTTGCATTTGCTTCTCACATATCTGTAGAAGTTTTTCTTATTGTAGCGAGCCCCCCTGGCCAGACACAGCTCGTACTGAGCTTTGGCCTCTCTGATGGCTGATCTGCAGTACCTAGTAATCCTCATATACTCCTCTTTAGAGGTTTGTCCTTCTCTCCATTTCCTGAACATTTCCTTTTTCTCCCTTAGCTTGTTCTGGAGCTCTCTGTACATCCACATCGATTTCTTGGAGCCCTTACCATATTTCCTTCTTGCTGGGATAGTGAGGGCTTGAGCTTGTAAAAGCTTATGTTTGAGCCCACCCTTCACTTGCTCCTTTCCCTTCCAGCACACTCCCCCACTGAATGACTCTCATCAAGTCTCTGAGTTCATCGGCCCTACGAAAATCTAACCTACGAGTCTGTCTACAAACTTCCTTGGCCTCCCACAGCAACTGGAATTCAAGGAGGACATGGTCACTTCCCCCTAAGGTCCCCACCACCTTCACCTCATCTACCAAATCTTCCCTGTTGGTTAATGTCAAGTCTAGATGGCTGAGCCCCTTGAAGCTTCCTCTACCTTTTGAAAAAGGAAGTTATCAGCCAGACAGGTCAGGAAATTGCGTGATTCATGACGCTTTGCTGAGCCTGTCTCTCAGCACGCATCGGGGAAGTTGAAGTCACTCATATTTACAAGATTCTGATGTCTGAATACTCTACCAATCTGTTCAAAGAGGGCAGCATCCGTTTCTTCTCGCTGGTCAGGTGGTCTGTAGCAGACTCCAACAATAGTACCCTTTGTCCTTCCTCCCCTTATTTCTACCCATATGCTTTCCACTGGGCTGTCCACCCCATTCTCCGTAACTTCTTGACAATCAACCCCTCTCCTCACATACAATGCCACTCCACCTCCTCTTCTACCCTTCTGGTTTTTCTTGAACAACTCATACCCATCCACTAGCACATTCCAGTAATGGGAATCATCCCACCAAGTCTCCATAATTCCTACTATATCATAGCCCTCTGCTTGCAATAGAAGCTCAAGCTCTTCTTCCTTATTGCCCATACTTTGGGCATTGGTATATAGACACTTGTAGCCTTGTACCTTTGTTTGACCTGTCTTACCCAGGTGGGTCCCCACTGTTTTCACTTCATCATTGAAATCGCTATGTCGATCGTCCCCTTCCCCTTGCGGCACCAGTTTAAAGCTCTCCTGATGAAGTTCTCCAGGTTCGTTCCAAATGTTTTCTTCCCTGCCTTTGAGAGGTGAAGCCCATCATGTGCTAGAAGACCTTCTTTAAGAAAACCTATCCCATGGTCCCAGAGCCCAAAGTGGTCCTGCTGGCACCACCGTCTCAGCCAGCGATTCACCTCAAGTACAGTCTGCTCTCTGCATGTTCCTCTTTCTATGACTGGAAGGATAGAAGAGAATACCACCTGAGCCCCCAATGTCTTCAACTGCCTTCCAAGAGCTTCACAATCCTCTTTAATTCTTGTGAAAGTATTCGTATCCGTGTCATTTGTTCCCACATGAATCAGCACAAATGGGTACTTATCATCAGGCTTGATGAGTTTCGGCAGTTGGTCGCTAATATCCTGAATTCTGGCCCCCGCAAGCAACACATCTCTCAGAACTGGGGATCTGGCCTAGAGACATGGCGTTCCATACCCCTGAGCAGAGAGTCCCTGACGACTACCACCTTCCATTTTTTCCCACATCCGTGTGGCCCCATGTCCTCTACACACCCTCTTCCAGGTCTTTGCTGTTCTCCTTCCACTCTCATCTCCGTCACCATCTCTAGCACTTCAAAGCAATTCTTGAGCTCAAGTGGACCAGAGCATCTTCTTTGTTGATGCCTTCGGGTTTGTACTGTAGATCTGAGAGGAGGCTCAGAAGGGAGATCAACTCTTTCTTCTCCTCCTTGACTTTCCTCTTCTTGGCTGTGCGGAGCCTCTAGGCTGTTGTCAATAAAATCCTCTCCCTCCTTGATCTCCTGAAGGGTGGTGATCCTCTCCTCCAGGCTCTGAACCTTTTCTTCCAAAACTCTGACCAGCTTACACTTCTGGCAAGTGAACTTTGTCTTCTCTTCTGGGAGGAAAACAAACATGGCACACTCCATGCAGGTGACTGCAAAGGGGGCTTCAGTAGACATGATTGCCTTCCAAATATATACCCGGAGTACTCTCAGCAGAGTTTCTGGTCCCTCAGGCAGATCCGAAGGCTAAGAGCCACAGGCCAAGAGCCCTTTAGTTCTCGCCCTCTGGCAAGGAGGAGCCTTTTGTTTCAAAAGGTCACTTACTGCCTAGCCCAGCGGAGCCCCAGGACAATAGGGGTGGGGCTTGTAACCAAGAGCAACAGTAACCAGCAGCAAACAACAGCAATTCACTCAGCTTCCAACAGCACCACACAGAACTTAACCAGAACTACTCTCTAGCAAGCTACACAAAGGCCACTTACCCTCAGCTTCTCACACGGTAGCTAGGAAAGGCAAAAGGCAGAAAAATCAATTTCTCTTGCAATCTCAATTTCTCTTACAATCTCTTCTGGTTCTTCTTGTAAAAATTGTGCTCACACTTCTGTCATCTCATCCCTCAGGTCTTGTTGCTTCTGTTCTGGGACATTCTGGAAACTTAGAATATACGTAGCTCTCCATTTCTAATCCCATCACTGGTTTCCATGTAATGTTTTGCAGAGAGGCTATCTCCTCCACTCTCTGCAGGGCTTCCTCACTCTTCTATCTATTGATTTGATTTGTTCCACTATATCTTGAATTGCTTGTTTACTCTCCACCAGTTGTGTCTGGAATTCATTCATTTTCCTTTTTAATTCTCCAACTTCTGAATTCAAATTTTTAATTTGGTCTACCACTTGAGATAGTGTACTTTGTATTTTCTGTATTCCTGTTTGAAAGACCTCTTGCAAGTTTGCTTGGGGATCTGATATAGTTCCTTGAGCCATAGCTGTGGTTACTTTTGACTATACTGGTGATGGTGGAATTGCCAATTGTGCTGTTCCTTTCTTCCCTTGTTTACTCATTGTACCCATTGTATACACAGTAATCTATTACATATTATTACAATAACGTTATTTTAACCTGGTTATCAAGATCTTATATGTTATATATAAATCCCCAATGCATTAGTTCTTATGGGAATAAGAACTCCATCTCTACCTCTCTACCCCAATCCATCTCTACCTCTTTCTTAACCATGCAATAATTAACACTCAGTATATCATTCAATGTTCTTTCAAAGACCTGATATTTACTCAGTCAGCCAGCAGATGGCAGCAGATGACATTTGTTCACAGGTTTACATTTTTCTGTTTCTCTCTATTTAACTCCTTTTAAATTCCTTTGGGAAGACTGTTAATTTGCAGATAACTCAGTCACATGACTTTACCACAGCGTGTTTCTCTTCTACTCCACAGAAATTCCAAAGACAAAACAATGGCAAAAAAAGAAAGGAGGAGGGGAGGAAAAATGTCCTAGCCTTTTGTTCCAGATGTAGGAATCCACATGCGAGAACATATGCAGTGACGTGTTAAAAAAAAAAGAAAAATAGTAATAATAAAAAGAGAGCTAGATCAGAGGGGGGGAAAAAGACAGGGCGTCCCAGCCAGAGAGAAAATAATGTAGTCTGTTATTCTCAACCTATAAATCCATCTATATCCCATCTGAATCAATCTGAATCAGCGAAGAGATGGAAAGCAAAAGGAAAAAGATTCTTAGCTTGAGAGGATGTAATAAACTCTCGTGTTTTCAATGTATAAATCAATCTAAATTCCATCCAAGCTCCTTGAATCCAAACTCCCAGCCAAAAAAGGAAAGGAAAAACAAAGTTGTATTTATATCCACCAATCTTAGGAAGGTAGCAATCCACTTTTAAGTATTTTTGAAGTTATTCCATAAAATAGGAAAGAAAAACAAGCAGTCTCTCTACAATAGATAGCCGCTCCACTGGGGAGGTTAGGCTGCCACTTCCCTTACTCCCCCTTCTAACTCTTTTCCAGTAAAGTGATTTATGGTCCTTAATTGCTTATCTTCTGAATACTTTGACCACACTTGGCAACCAACTCCCAGTTTGAGGGTAGATTCTGTCTCAAGCAGAGTGAAGATTACATTATTTCTGTTAAAGTCCGGCAGTCTCCAACTTAGTAGCCATATGGCTTCCACTCTTCCCATCTGGTCACAAGGAAAAAACTCTTCGAAAACTCTCCCCTCAGCTGCAACTGATGGATGAGTCCTCAAAGATACCGGGTAAGCATCCTCAAAGCATCCTCCAGACACCTTTTAGATATGTTAATCTCCCAGATGGGAGGGGTTCAGCTCGCCTCTGGAAGAGAGCTTCCGAGGCTTGACTGATCTAGTTGGAGCGTTACCGGCTTCTCCATGTTGGCCTTTTTATTGCCGTTGCACACTGTATCAACATTTTCAATGAGTTATCCACTACCACTCTCAAGATCTCTCACTTGGTCAGTCTCCGCCAGTTTGGGCCCCATCATAGTGTATTTATATTTGGGATTTTTTGCCCCAATGTGCATTACTTTGCACTTGGCCACGTTGAACCTCATTTGCCACATTGACGCCCACTCGCCCCGCCTCGACAGATCCCTTTGGAGAGCCTCACAATCCTCCCTGGTTGTTAGCACCCTGAACAATTGAGTGTCATCTGCAAATATAGCCACTTCACAGCTTACTCCAACTCCAAATCATTAATGAACAAGATAAAAAGCACTGGACCCAATACTGAGCCCTCAGTACCTCACTGTTTACCACCCTCCACTGTGAATATTGCCCATTTATACTCACTCTCTGTTTCCTATTCATTAGCCAGTTTTTGATCCATGAGAGGACTTGTCCTTTCACCCCATGACTATTGAGTTTACTTAGCAACCTTTGATGAGGAACTTTATCAAAAGCTTTCTGGAAATCCAGGTAGACAACATCTATTGGTTCACCCTTATCCACATGTTTGTTCACTCCCTCAAAGAACTCTTACAGGTTCGTGAGACAAGATCTTCCCTTACACAACCCATGCTGAGTCTTCCTCAATAGCTTTTGTTCTTCAATGTGCCTACTAATTCTTTCTTTAATAATGGTTTCCACCAATTTACCCGGTATCGACATTAGACTGACCGGCCCATAATTTCCCGGATCTCCTCTGGAACCCTTTTTAAAGATGTTGGTGACATTAGCTACCTTCCAGTCCTCAGGAATGGAGGCAGATGTTAATGAAAGGTTACATATCTTTGTCAGGAGATCCACAAGTTCACATTTGAGTTCTTTCAGAACTCTTGGATGGATGTCATCTGGGCCTGGTGATTTGTTAGTTTTTAAATTGTCTATCAGTCGTATGTTTTTTGCAATGTGTTCCTCATAGTCCCTTTTTGCCTGCCTGATCACAGACTTGCATTCTCTTTGCCACAGCCTGTGTTCCCTTTTATATACCTCACTCCGATTAACTTTCCACCTTTTAAAGGAAACCTTCTTACTTTTTATAGCTTCCTTACTTTGTTTGTTAACCATGCAGGCCTTTTTTTATACCTATTTTTGCCTTTCTTAACCTGCGGTATATATTTTATCTGAGCTTCTAGGACTGTAGTTTTAAATAGTCTCCAAGCTTCCCCAAGGGTTTTGACCATTTTGACCTTTCCTTTCAATTTCTTCTTCACATGCCCCCTCACCTCAGAGAAGTTACTCCTATTAAAGTTAAAAGTGGTTGTGTTGGTCTTTTTTGGCAGCTCCCTATTTATGCAAATGCTGAACTCAAAAAAATTATGGTCACTGTTCCCAAGCAGTGCAACCACTTTTACATTTCTCACCAGATCTTGGACATTACTTAGGACCAAGTCCAGGATCGCCTCTCCCCTGGTAGGTGCTGCGACCATCTGCTCCATAGCACAGTCATTGAGAGTGTCTAGAAACTCAGTCTCTTTCTCCCAACTTGAACACAAGTTGACCCATTCAATGTGTGGGTAATTGAAATCACCTATTACTACACAGTTATTTCATCTTGCCACTATCCTTATTTCTTTTATCATATTATAATCATTTATCTTTTGATTCGGTGGGTGATAACAAAATAATGGGCCCTTTTGGGCCCACTATTTTAATCCATAGCATTTCCAGAAGCAAACCTAATTCTCTTAGCTTCTCATGTCTATGTTTTCTCCCAACACTAAGCATTCCAACTCCCTGATTTTACCTCGGACACTTCTAGCATTCATATATAAACATATAAACATATAAAACAGGGGGCAGACCCCCCTCCCCTCTGGAGGCAAGAGTCAGGTTTCATGGCCCACCTGCCTCAACCATCATATCTGCTGTGTGCTGTGAGTATGAAGGACATTTAACAAATTCATTTAATCTGGAAAAATTGGCAAGATACAGCTGTCTATTAGCTCCCTTCCACTTTAATTTATATCTAAACAACCTAGCATCAAATGATGATGATCGATGCCCTCCACCTCAACTAGCTGAGACTAATGGCCCTGATCTGCCATTCTGTCTCACTCTAGAGTTGGCTTGCAAAGGGCCTTGCGAATTTTCTTCACCTATTGTCATCATGAGAGTCTGGTGATTAATTACCAGAAATCTGAGATATTTGTTTTAACCAAAAATAGGAGATGATGCCCATTACAATGGTCAATTAATAGGTTCGATATCAAGCAGGACCTTTTCTTATTTGAGGATCCTGATTTCAGCAGATTTATCTAAGAATCCCCACTTTAGATTGTTGCTTAACCAAGTAAAACTGTACATAAATGGTATAAGCATGTTTTCTTATAAAGGGGGCGGGGGAGTATATTCCTGTGGGTGTACAAGTTTTTTATTTGAAAACAGTCCCCCTACTTCTTTACAGTTCAGCTATATGGGTTAAACCAACTCTTTCCTCTCTTCTGTTTGGCAGCCCTTTATGTGCTTGAGGAGTTTTTCCACCTCTCAATTTTCTCTTCTTCAGGGGAAACATTAGCAGTTCCTGCCACCTTTCCCGGTGACATTTATACTTAGTATTTAACAAATTCACAGAGGTGTTCCATCATGAGAAGATCTTTTAAAAGCTGAAGGAAAATAACTGTACTGAGTGTTCCTTTATATATTTAGGACAGATGTGGGCATGTGAATCCTCTCTGGAATGTTAAATTTCCTTCTATTGTTAAAAGGCCTGATTACTCACTAATAGAACGTGCATTTTCCAAGATGGAAGGTTGTAGACACTACGACCACTACTATTTGAGAACTCTCTGCTCAGATTTGCTACACTGTAGCAGCAGAGATTTTCACGAGAGGCGCTTCTGCAGAGATACACGTGCCATGTGCCATGAAAGACTTTGTCAGTTAATAACCAGCATCCTGAACTGAGTGCAGAAAAGTAATGTATGCAGCTCTGACCTCTCTGCGGGTGAAGTGAGGATGTCATAGACATCTGGACAGAGTCAAAGATTAAACAGCCTAGAAGACAGAATTGAGGGCTCAAAGAGAGGATGCACCCAACACGTATTGGGTCTATGGGTGAGCATGGGACTTGCAGTCTGTTCTTTGTCAGGGGGAACTGACCTTCAACAGTGCTCCCACTCAGCATTGTGAGGGAGCACCAAGGGGAAAAGAAGGAGTTTAGGGTTTCCTCCCGACCCATTTTTGCCTATGGAAATGGCTGGGGGGTGTGGGTTTTCCTTCTCTTTTCTCTGTCTCCATATTTCCTTAGGATCTTTGGCACCAGAGAAAAGGGGCAAGCCCTCTCCCTACTGTTTCCACTAGAGAAAACTGGAAGAGAAAGAAAACAAGCACCTTCTCCCTCCTCGCACCTTTCCTTCTCATTGCCAATCAAATGTACACTGCACAACTTCCCTTTATGTATATCTGACTGCAAATCTGTTCAAGCAACCAAGGATCTCAGCCCTGAGCCTTGTGGAACACCGTAGTGCAAATCCCAGTGGCAGACAAGTCATCTCTGACTGCCTACCTCCAGCGTTCCCTGTAGAGTGCGCTTGTGCGCAATTGCGCAGGAAATTTCACCTCTTGGCACACAGAATTCCTTCTGGAGCGCAGAGGAGATTCCTCTCCAGTGGCCTTACCTTCCTGCTAAGCTGGCTCCCTCTGAAAGGTAAGGATGGCGCAGGATTTCGCCCGGGCAGGCCTGGGCTGTGCCTCTGAAGGTCCTCAGGCGAAGGATGGCACAGGATTGTGCCTGGACATGCCTGGGGCGTGTCTCTGATGGCCCATGAGGAAAGGATGGCACAGGATTGCACCCTGGCAGGCCTGGGCGGTGGCTCTGAGGGCCCTCAGGTGAAGGATGGCACAGGATTGCGCCCGGGCAGGCCTGGGCGGCGGCTCTGAGGGCCCTCAGGTGAAGGATGGCACAGGATTGTGCCTGGACATACCTGGGGCGTGTCTCTGACGGCCCATGAGGAAAGGATGGCACAGGATTGCACCCTGGCAGGCCTGGGCGGTGGCTCTGAGGGCCCTCAGGCGAAGGATGGCACAGGATTGTGCCTGGACATGCCTGCGCCGTGCCTCTGAGGGCCCATGAGGAAAGGATGGTGCAGGATTGTGCCTGGGCAGGCCTGGGCTGCGCCGCTGAGGGCCCTCGGGTGAAAGATGGCACAGGATTGTGCCTGGACATGCCTGGTCTGTGTCTCTGAGGGCCCATGAGGAAAGGATGGCGCAGGATTGTGCCCGGGCAGGCCTGGGCTGTGCCTCTGAGGGCCCTCAGGCGAAGGATGGCACAGGATTGCACCCTGGCAGGCCTGGGCGGTGGCTCTGAGGGCCCTCAGGCGAAGGATGGCACAGGATTGCACCCTGGCAGGCCTGGGCTGTGCCTCTGAGGGCCCTCAGGCGAAGGATGGCACAGGATTGCACCCTGGCAGGCCTGGGCGGTGGCTCTGAGGGCCCTCAGGCGAAGGATGGCACAGGATTGCACCTGGGCAGGCCTGGGCTGTGCTGCTGAGGGCCTGTGGGTGAAGGATGGCACAAAAGTGCACCCAGGTAGGCTTGGTGTGGACTTGTGTGGGACATTCTGCATGCAAGCAGTTGTTTTCTCCCCAACATACATCCCTCCCCTTTATGGTTGCCAGCTCCAGGTTGTGAAATTCCTGGAGATTTAGGATGTGAAGCCTGGAGAAGGCAGGATTTGGGGAGGGGAGGGACCTTAGCAGGGTATAATGCTTTAGTGATCACACACCCCTCCCCCAAAGCAGCTATTTTATCCAGGGGAACTGATCTCTGTTGCCTGGAGATCAGTTGTAATTCTGGGGGTCTCTCCAGTCACCACCTAGATGCTGGCAACCATACGTCTCCTGCTCATGTAGAAGAAATTCTTCTTCTACCACCTTTGAGCTTGAGCATTAGGGCATTTCTCTGAGCAGTTTCTTTCCCTCTCTTTTTTACTTGCATAAAACTGACACCTTTGTTTAAATTTAAGTAAAAATACACCTTTTTGTGCCTTGTTGCAAGCACAAAGCAAGCTCTCCCTGTCTTTCTCCCTCCTTTCCTTTGTTCTTCATAACATGAAATCTCAGGATCTGCCTCACCAACAAACACCCCTGAGTTTGGGTTGAGGAGGGTTGCCCTAAAAGTTGAGCATTCTGGGAGAAGGAAGGCATGTGAAATTCTAAACAGATCCACTCTCCCTTGTTTCTCCTTTGGTGGCAATGGTGGAGGGAGGGGGCTGGGGTGGGAGGAATGATCCCAAGTGAGCAAGGGAAGGGACCAAGATGGTTGGGCTTCAAAGTCCACCAGATGCATCATCTTTAGGCCCTTTGCTATGGCTCTTGGCTCCCTCCCCGCTTCCTTCTTGCTCCACTTCAGTTTGGATCCCGTTCAGAGGCAGCATCTCTATTCTCTTTGACTCACCCATATCCCCTCTTAACTCTGCTGCCGGAGAAGACATTTGTCTTGTGTTTTATAATCTGGCCCTTTCATCCCCTTCCTCAACATGTCTTTCTTTCTCAGCCCTATTTGGCTTGGTTCATTTTTTCACATGCATAGCTTTCCTCCCAGACTCCCCTCTGCTCCAGACTCTTTTGGCTCAATATCAATAAAATACACACAACGTAGGTAGGACAGGGTGCCTGGACCCACTGCTAAACCTAACCCTTAATTCTCAGATTTTTTTAAAGGTTGTAATTATAAGCTTCTAAAAATGGATTTATGTGATAGTCAAATGTTTGTATAGTTGTATTTTTGTATGTGAACTGCATTTTTTTTAAAGGCACTCTCAAAACTTTTGTGCAAGTCAGCTCACAAAATAAATTTTTATGCAACTTTCAGCTCACAAACTAAATTTGTGGCTCACAACACTGCAGACCTTAGAGGGAACATTGCCTACCTCTGTCGTGGATCTGCAAGGAACTGCCGCATCTTGTCAAAGGCTGCTGATAAATTCTACAAAAACAGTGATGCACAACCCTTGCCTACTTAAAGAAATACAAATAGATACCATCAACTGAATCCTATAATGCAACTTCTGGAACACGGCAGGATCATTTGCCTGTCCCAAATGCTTATGCTTGGAAATGACAGTGAATTTCAATGAGCATAATTTCAAGGGAACCATCAAGGTTTCATCAAAGCAGGAGGATGTTCCAGAAGGGAGGAAAGGGATCTAAATAAAAATCGCATGCTTTGTTGTTGCATTAGCCTTGGAGACATCCTCAAAAACTGATTTTCAGTAGACTGTAAAAAATAAAAACAAGTACTGCAAAGAAACAATAAAATATGGTTGGATGGGATGCAAAATTAGAATATAAGGATGAGTACAACTTTTTAAAAGGTATAAACCAATAAGAAAGGGAGGAATTAGTAGCATTATATGTCAAGGATATATAGACTTCTGAGGAAATGCCTAAATCTGAGCATGAAAGTCAGTTGAGAGCCTCTGCGTAAAAAGGAGAAAGAAATAATAATAATCCACCAGAGCTCATTTAACCTCTCCAGGGTCCGGAATAATGTATTAGAAGCCCCTTTGACACAGCATTTTTTGGATTTGAACCATAATGTATGGGACATTAAAGTAGCTATTTTGTTTGTTGGACGAAAAGGCTCAAGCCAGTGTGCTGTCAGAGATTTGCTCAGGCAAGAAGCCCACTGGATTTTTTCGTTGAACACCTTGAAGCCACGTGGCTTGAATAGTGAGTTAGAATTAAATTACTTTCTAGGTTGAATGAGCTGTGTTGGGTTACTGCAACTTTAACTTGAATAGGTTACTGCAACTTTAACTTGAACAGGATGGGCTTCTCTATATAAGCTAATTAGAAGCCTAAGGAGGTACGCATGATCACTGTATCTGCTTCACTCTCCAGGTTCTGTGAGGGAATGGACAGCTGAAATAATTAATCTCCAAATGGGTAAGCGTGGCAACATGAATTGTCGAAGGCTTTCACGGCCGGAGAACGATGGTTGTTGTGGGTTTTCCGGGCTGTATTGCCGTGGTCTTGGCATTGTAGTTCCTGACGTTTCGCCAGCAGCTGTGGCTGGCATCTTCAGAGGTGTAGCACCAAAAGACAGAGATCTCTCAGTGTCACAGTGTGGAAAAGATGTTGGCAGGTCATTTATATCTACTCAGGAGGGGTGGGGTTGAGCTGAGTCATCCTGTAAGAGTTTCCCAGGGTGTGGGGCAGCAAAAGACAGTAGAGACCCCCTCACCTCTGCAGGAGTATACCACAAAGCGTAGCATCCAGACAAGAATAAAAGAACATGAAAGACACTGCAGACTTGGACAACCTGAAAAATCAGCAGTGGCTGAACATAGCCTAACTCAAACAGGGCACAGTATCTTATTCCAGGACACCAAAATACTGGACAACACTTCCAACTACTTTGTCAGACTGCACAGGGAAGCCATTGAAATTCACAAGCATAAGCAAAACTTCAACAGGAAAGAAGAAACCTTAAGAATGAACAGAGCATAGTTTCCAGTTCTGAAAAACACCAGGCTAACAAAACACTCTATACCCGACAATAGCCCTGACGAGAAGATTAGCACATCAAGCACCAATCCATATGCAAACGAACCTCCTCAGGATACAGTGAAGCCTCCCGCCATTAGCATTCCACACCCTGGTAAAGTCACTTCTCTCTTCTGTTTAAAATGTCTTATTTCAAAAGTTCTCAAACTGCCACAGTTCTCCTTTCACATCCCATTTTTTTCCAAAAATTGTTTCAGTTTCGCCCAGTCCACCAAATACTGTCCCGGATCTAGGTCTTTAAGTTTTCTTGTCATTTTATCCATCTCTGCCATGTACAGCAATTTGTAAATCCAGTCCTCTACAGTAGGTACTTCTTGCACTTTCCATTTCTGCGCATACAGTAATCTTGCTGCAGCTGTCATATAAAATAACAATGTTCTATTTTGCACTGGAACATTCTCCATTCCCAAATTTAGTAGTAGCAGTTCTGGATTCTTATTTATTTGGGTCTGTAACACCTCATTAATTACTTCTATTATAGCTCCCCAGTACTGCTTCGCTACTTCACAAGTCCACCACATATGGTATAATGATCCTTCATGCTTTTTGCATTTCCAGCACTTATCTGACATTTTAGCGTTCCCCAGCGCAATTTTCTTCGGTGTTAGGTACCATCTGTATATCATCTTGTATACATTTTCTTTAATATTTGTACACATTGTAATCTTAATTGTATTCTTCCACAAGTGCTCCCATGCCTCCATTGCTATTTCTTTATGAAAATTTATTGCCCACTTCACCATCTGTACTTTCACTGTTTCATCCTCAGTGTACCATTTTAGAAGTATCTTATAGATCTTTGAGATTTGTTTCTTGCCTTCTTGTAGTATTACTTCTTCCAATTCTGTATTTTCCATTCCTATTCCTCCCCTTGAAAAGTCCGATTTATAAAGATCCCTTATCTGTCTGTATTGAAACCAACTATAGCAAGGAGACAATTCTTCTTGTGACTTTATTCTTAATGTTGAATATTGTATTTGTGTTATCTCCTTATAAGTTAAACGTTGCTGTTCGTTCTTGACATTTCTCGGGTCTATTACTTCATACGGGACCACCCAAGAGGGGATGTTGGTAATTTTATTTTCAATTCGTCTCCTAATATTGCCCACCAGAGAGTTTGCCTTTTTCACTGATTTAAAGATTCTTGTGTAGCTTTTGGCCCTTCCAAATACAATGCAATACAATACAATACAATACAATACAATACAATACAATACAATACAATACAATACAATACAATATTTCTCACCGTAAGCTGCAGAGAAAGCCAGGTTGTAGAGTTCAGTGATCTGATACTTAGCGTAAGTGCTCTAACTTGGATGCTCTGAGTGTTCCCTAGGTAGCTCTAAGATAGAGAATCCCACCTCTTTTTCTAGGACTTGTGCTTTATCCCATAGGAAATCATAAAAGGGCACTGTGTGATGGCAATCAATCAAAATTTGTTAATGTAGAGGAATGCCAACACAAGGAGAATCTCAGTTGTGTGTGCCTACAATGGTAACTTACATAAATTGAATATTTGCCTATTTACCCAAAACAATAATTATTCTAAATGCTTTCACAACTTCAAGGCTGAAGACAGCTCAGCAGTTAATTTACATTGAAAATGCTGTGTTTGTATAAGAGCACAATGTGATATACTGATTATAGATGAACTTATTGTGCAGCTTATGGTGCATGCAATTAATAGGTGTTCCTGTAATATAACTAGCATGCAACATCTCCTTCCAGAGGTGTAGCACCAAAAGACAGAGATCTCTCAGTGTCACAGTGTGGAAAAGATGTTGGCAGGTCATTTATATCTATTCAGGAGGGGTGGGGTTGGGCTGAGTCATGCTGTAAGAGTTTCCCAGGGTGTGGAATGCTAATGGAGGGAGGCTTCACTGAGGAGGTTCTTTTGCATATGGATTGGTGCTTGATGTGCTAATCTTCTCTGCAGGGCTATTGTCGGGTATAGAGTGTTTTGTTAGCCTGGTATTTTTCAGGACTGGCAACCATGCTCTATTCATTCTTAAAGTCTCTTCTTTCCTGTTGAAATTGTGCAGTGGCTGAACATAGCCTAACTCAAACAGGACACAGTATCCTGTTCCAGGACACTAAAATACTTGACAACACTTCCAACTACTTTGTCAGACTGCACAGGGAAGCCATTGAAATTCATAAGCATAAACACAAAAAAATTCTCTTTGAAAAATCCTTTAAACATCAAACATAAAATGCATCTGTCCTGCAGGTTGCATTGCGAGGTGCAGCATGGCATCAGCGCTTGTTAAAGATTAAGGAAATGTATTTTGTACTTTGTGTTGTCCTTTGATATATGCCATCAATGCTTGTTAAAATTTTGGGATGGTGTACTGTACCTTTAAACATGAATGTATATACATGTGATAATTGGGGTGTTTCCCTATGTGGCATTGTTCCAGCTGCATTACTTGACTGAGCCATGAGAGAGAAGGAGATTGTGGTTTAGTGAGTATTTCATTACTTGCAATTACTTGTTAGCACTTGCATGCTGTAAAAGTGAACTGTATGTGATTTGTAAAAATTATTTGGAACCATTTTCTTCCATTCCAACAGATATTGAAGCCTGAGGAAGTTGAAACTATACGAAACGGGTATTGGAAACTTGCTAGCTAAAACCCGTAGCTGAAGTTACCTCTTAGCAACAGCATTTCACGCTGCATTTGGATGGGGGTGGAAGCAACCCCTACAACCCCTACATTGCAACCATTGTGCTATATTGTGGAGGTGGAAGACAACTTTTTGGCAATTTGGTTGGTTGTGTGCTGAAGTTACCTCTCAGCAGCAGCGTTTCACGCTGCACTTTGGATAGGGGTGGAAGCAACCCCTACACTGCAACCATTGTGCTATATTGTGGAAGTGGAAGACAACGTTTATGGCAACTTGGTTGGTTGTGTAATATATACCCATTCCTTACAGGACCAAGGACTACTAAATTCTACCAGTTAGACTCAGTCATATATCTGTGTGCTTTACCTATGAAATTCATTGTCTGTTATTTATTGTTATTTATTGGTCATCACTGTATGCACATTTAGAGCACTTTTGCACTTTAAAAAAAAAGGAAAAAAAGGAAAAGGAACTTTGAGTTCTTTAACACCGGTAATTGTTTTGCTTTGGCATTGTTTAACTCCTAATACCAGCTGGGTGAAGGCTGGAGTCTGGCATTGCCACTTGCACCCAACCTGCTCTTGGCCTGGGCTTTCCACCATGACACATTTTCTGGAGGTGCCCTCCCTAGTCTTCCCTCTGTGGCAGTGCCCTCTAGTGGTGCACCAGGGTATAAAATGAGTTGTCTGTAATACGCTTACTCAATTATATAGTAAAACTAGAAACAAAGCCCACTGTGCAAATAAATACAAAGGGCTATAGAAAGCTAGGGCTAGGGAGGGCTTGTGGGAGGAGTTTGGAAGGGCTGGCAGGCAGGCAATCTGGGAAGAGCTAACAGGCAGGAGGGATCTGGGGAGTGATGGCCGGTAGGGGAAAATGGGGGAAAATGGGGTCTGGGGAGGGCTGAGGGACAGGAGGGGTCTGGGCACGGATGGCAGGTAGGGGGGCAAGGGGGATCTGGAGAGGTCAGAGAGGCAGGAGGGTTCTGGGGAGGGATGGTAGATTGGGGGCAAGTGGGTCTGGGTCTGGGGAGTGTTGGCAGGTAGGGGGCAAGGAGGGGTCTGGGGAGATCTGAGAGGGAGCAGGGGTCTGGGGAGGGTTGGCAGGTAGGGGGTAAGTGTCAGGACTGTGACCCACAGCACTTCCATCTTGCATTCCCACTGCTGTATTTTTCCAGTATTGTTTTTCTGTGCAGGTTCACAGGAGCAGCTTTGGTTCCCAAGACATGGGAATACAAACCAAAGTTCATCATAAACCAGGCCAGTTTTTCGTTCATGAATCATCGGTTCGTTAGAATGCATTTCTTTTTTTTTTTTTGAAAAATTTTTATTGGGTTAGAATCCATTATTTCCACATTTACATTCAATTTTCCCCAATTTTTTCATCTCTAACCCCCTCCCTTTCCCCCCCCTTTTTGTTGACTTCCAACAGCTTTCCAACCCTTTGTCCCCTTTCCCTTAATTTTATTAGCTTCCTCTATCTAAAACAAATATATATTCTCCATTATTCTAAGCAATACATCCTTAACTATTTTTAACATTATATGCCCAAACTGTAAGCCTTTGTTTCTATCTTAGATAAACAATTTATCTCAATTTTTCAATTTCAGGTATTTCTATATATCATAAACCATATAGATCATACATTCGTTTATATCAAACAATTTGACTTATTCTCTATATATATTACTCATTCTATCTTTTTATAATAGTTCTATATATCTCTCCTCACGTAGTCAATCAATTTGACCCATCTATATCTTCAGACATTCAGTTTGGTACAAAACTTGTCAGAAAAAAAAGAAAATATTGTTAGTTAATCGCTCCTTATATTTAGTCCTTATAATTAATTATTTTCTCTATGTTCTGTTTGTTAACCTATATATATCTATATATATGTCAATCTATTAATCTGACTGCTTATTAATTCACATTTATCTCTTCTCCCCCCGGTAAAGTCTCCCCCCTCTACTTCAATACTTCAGTAGTTCTCAAACTGCCACAGTTTTCCTCCCACCTCCCATTTCTTCTCCAGGTATTGTTTCAGCTTCTCCCAGTCTGTGTTGAACTGCCCTGAGTCCAGATCTCTCAATTTTCTTGTCATCTTGTCCATTTCAGCCATATACAGCAATTTGTAAGTCCAATCTTCAATAGTTGGCACTTCTTGTACTTTCCATTTTTGCGCATACAAAAGTCTAGCTGCTGCTGTCATATAAAATATCAACGTCTTGTGTTGGGCTGGAATTCCCTCCATTCCCAAGTTCAGTAGCAGGAGTTCTGGGTTCTTATTAATTTGAAATTGTAAAATTTCACTCATTTCTCTTATTATTTCCCCCCAGTACTGCCTGGCTACCTCACACGACCACCACATATGATAGAGGGAGCCCTCATGCTTCTTACATTTCCAGCATTTATTAGAAGTATTCAAATTCCCTAGCGCAATCTTCTTTGGTGTCATGTACCAACGATAGATCATTTTATGAATGTTCTCTTTGATATTAATACATGTCGTTGTCTTCATTGTAGTTTTCCACAAGTATTCCCATGCCTCCATTGTTATTTCTTTATTAAAGTTTATAGCCCATTTCACCATTTGTGTTTTAACTATCTCATCCTCGGTATACCACTTCAACAGTACTTGGTATACCGGGACTTCCTGTTTGGGATCCATGGAGGTCTAACGCAGCTCCACTTGCGGAGCTGACCGGACTGCCGTTTTAACCGGCCAGCGGGGTGAAAATAGCCCGCGGCCGACTGCTCTCAGGCGGGGAGCAGGCAAAGAACGCTCAAGACCCTAGGGTGAGCTAGATCTCGGACGAGGGGGGGCTCTACACAGCGAGTCTCCCCCCGATCCTTGAGGTCCCACCTTGCGACGGGTCGGCTATAATCTCTGCGGCAGTTTTGGGGCCAATTCGGCTGGCATAAGACCTACATACCCAAGCATCGATTGGGGGAAGAAGCTGAGAGGAGAACTTAAAATCGAAACAGCGATTACAACCCGAGAAAAGTGAAGAGAAGGTAAAGATCATTATCTTCTGAGACGGGACAGATTGATAAAAACAGAGAGGAAAAAAAAGTAGATTTTTAAACTGCAACAGACTAGTGAAAAGGAGGGGAAGACTCGGCAGGAATCGAATTTAAAAAGAGACTAAGTTTAAAGAAGTTATTAAAGAAATGGGACTATTGTTTTGAATACCTGTGGCTTTGGAGCTGTGAGAAAAAGACACCATCGCGAGATCTGCTGTGGGAAGACGGGAGACAGGAAGTGCGTAATAACAATAGAGTGGCTGGAGAGAAGCGGCCCTTGCTGGAGGGCAGGAAGTAGGGAATCGCCATTTTTGAAAGGGGAAGGGTCGCGGCTTCAGCGGAAGAGGAAGTAGGCCATCTTGGATTACAAAATCATAGAGAAACCATAGAGAAAAGACGCCCGACATTTTGGACTCTTTAAAACTTAATTTCTATAAGAAGACCGGGACATTTAAAATAGAAAAACGTTAAATTTTACGCCACGGAGTTAAGGAAGAGAGCGGATTCGTGGGAGCGAGCTAAAGCAAGCCCCACGATGTCAAAAAAAGAGTGGCAATCGGCAATAGAAAACCTGGATAAAAACCTGGACAAAAAACTTTTAGATATGATTAAAGAACTTAAGGACACGAAATTGGAGCTGATAAAAGAGGTTAAAGAGGTTACACAGACAGTAAAATCGGAGCTGTCAGAAGTGAAAAAAGGTATGGAAACAATACGAAGTGAATTACAAGGAACGCAGCAGAGAGTTAAAACAGTAGAAGACGCGATGGAGAATTTAGCAGACACGCAACAAACAGAGATGAGATTGGTGAAGGGGAGAATGTCAGTTGCAGAAACTAAACATATGGAGAAGCAGCTACGTTTTCGTGGCTTGCCAGAAGTGGAAGGAAAGTCAGCGCAAGAACAGATGACTGAGGTGTTGGCTGAGTACCTGGGGAAGGAGGAGGAGGAAGTTGTGGCTATCCTAGATGTGGCATACCGTGTGAATTCGAGAATAGCAACCCAGAGGAAACTACCAAGAGATGTGATTGTGCAGTTTACAACACGAAATATGAAAGAGAGGATTGTGACAAAACAGTTTCAAGATCCATTGGAGATTGATGGCAAGACGATTATTATAATGAAGGAACTGCCCAGATCAGTGTTACTGGACCGGAAAAAATATAAAGTGCTAATTCAGATTTTGAAGGACATGAAAATCAGGTACAGATGGGAGTTACCGGAAGGAGTGTCCTTTGAGTTTGGAGGGGCCAAAAAACGCATCAGATCTGAGCGAGAGATGGAGCGATTTATTAAGGACAATGAAAAAGACTTACCAACAAGATCATGAGTATGGAGTGTAAAGTATTATCTTGGAATGTAAATGGACTAAACTCACCGAATAAGAGGAAAAATACTTTTCACTGGCTACTAAAACAAAAATGTGACATTGTTTGTTTGCAAGAGACCCATATCAGAAAGCAGGATGTAAAATATTTAAAATCTGGAAAATTGGGCAAAGAATATGTAGCGGCCTCCAACAAGAAAAAAAGAGGAGTGGTGTTGTACATAAAAGAGGAGCTACAGCCAAAATTTGTTATGAGAGATGTGGAAGCTAGATTTGTAGCAGTGGAATGTATTTGGAATTTAAAGAGAGTGTTGGTAGTCGGACTTTATGCACCTAACGGTGCAAAAGAAAGCTTCTTTGAGGATTTAAGGAAGCATTTAGACGATCTTGCATACGACCAGATAATTCTTGCTGGAGACTTCAATGGAGTGACAGACTTGGAACTAGACAAAAAGACTACAACGGCACAAAAGAAAAGAGGACTATTACCAAAGCTTTTTTTTGAGTTGATTCAACAAGAGACTCTTGAAGATGTATGGAGGAGAGAATATCCTAAAAGCAGACAGTTTACTTTTTATTCTGCAAGGCATTCTACATTATCAAGAATTGATATGATCTGGGCCTCAAAAGACTTAGCATTATGGACTAAGGAGGTAGAAATAATGCCTATGGTAGGCTCAGATCACAACCCAATTATGTGGAAATTTGGAAAAAAGAGAAAAAGGAAAGCATGGAGAATAAATGAGGACTTGTTACAGGAAAGAGAGAATATGGAAATACTGAGAAGAGAGACAAAGTTTTTTATACAATACAACGTGAATAAAGAAGTACCAACCAATAAAGTTTGGGATGCTTACAAGGCGGTTGTAAGGGGCATACTAATGGACTTAAATGGTAGAGCAAGAAAGAAGAAAGAGGAGAAAAGACAAGAGATTGAGGAGAAAATAAAAGCCAAAGAAACACAGCTAAAAAAGAGACCAGGGAAAAAGAAGGTATACCAGGAAATTAAAATACTTCAAGAACAGCTAACAGCAATGAGCAATAAAGAATTGGAGTGGAATCTCAAAAGACTGAATCAAAAAGCGTTTGAGGGTGCTAATAAACCTGGGAAGTACCTGGCATGGCAATTGAAGAAGAAAAGGGAAAAGAAGATAATAAATAAAATTTGCGAAGATAACAAAACGTATTTGGAGCAGGCTACCATTAGTAGAGCCTTTTATAAATTTTACGCTAAGCTGTATAATAAAAAAGAAGTAAACAAAGAATCAATAGCGTCATATTTGGAGAAAACCAAACTTCCAGAAATCTCGGAAGCTTGGAGAAATAAGTTGAATAGTGAAGTAACTGACGAGGAAATAAGTAAGGCAATACAATCTGCAAATCTAGGAAAGGCGCCAGGGCCAGATGGACTTACGGCTAAATTCTATAAGACAATGGCTAATGAACTGGCACCATTCCTAAAAGAGGTGATGAATGGGGTTTTAAGGGATCAAAGGATTCCAGAAACTTGGAGTGAAGCGAATATATCATTGATCCCAAAAGAGGGCCAAGACCTGACTAATGTGAAAAATTATAGACCTATATCGCTACTCAACAATGACTACAAAATTTTTGCGAAGATATTGGCGGAGAGATTGAAGGGGTGGCTCTCGGAAGTCATAGAGGAGGAACAAGCAGGCTTTTTGCCAGACAGACAAATAAGAGACAACTTAAGGACAGTGATCAATGCTATTGAATATTATGACAAGCGTTGTGACAAAGAGGTTGGTTTCTTCTTTGTTGACGCTGAAAAAGCGTTTGACAATTTAAACTGGGACTTTATGTTTGCCACTATGGAAAAGCTACAATTGGGAGAAAGATTCATCAGAGCAATTAAGGAAATTTATAGAGACCAGACTGCAGCAATTGTGGTGAATGATGAATTGACCAAGAAATTGACGATAAGTAAAGGAACAAGACAAGGTTGCCCGTTATCTCCATTGTTGTTCATTTTAGTATTGGAGATTCTGATGATACAAATACGTCAAGATGATGAAATTCGTGGAATAAAAATAAAGGACTATTCATACAAGGTCAGAGCATTTGCGGATGACATAATGTTAATTTTTCCTCTCTGTTTTTATCAATCTGTCCCGTCTCAGAAGATAATGATCTTTACCTTCTCTTCACTTTTCTCGGGTTGTAATCGCTGTTTCGATTTTAAGTTCTCCTCTCAGCTTCTTCCCCCAATCGATGCTTGGGTATGTAGGTCTTATGCCAGCCGAATTGGCCCCAAAACTGCCGCAGAGATTATAGCCGACCCGTCGCAAGGTGGGACCTCAAGGATCGGGGGGAGACTCGCTGTATAGAGCCCCCCCTCGTCCGAGATCTAGCTCACCCTAGGGTCTTGAGCGTTCTTTGCCTGCTCCCCGCCTGAGAGCAGTCGGCCGCGGGCTATTTTCACCCCACCGGCCGGTTAAAACGGCAGTCCGGTCAGCTCCGCAAGTGGAGCTGCGTTAGACCTCCATGGATCCCAAACAGGAAGTTCCCGTTAGAATGCATTTCTGATGAACCACACACTCTCTCTCTCTTTCAAAAATCCTCTGGGAGCTCAGGTTGGGGTGAGGGGGTTGGGAAGAATGTAACAAGAAGCAGGAAAGAAGCAGAGGTGTTTTGCGAGTGAGAGAGAAACCCAGTCACTCCCATTCTTGTTCTCGTGGCAGGATCCTGTTACATCCCCCACCCTGTCTCTGAGCTACTGAAGGAAACTCAGTTTGGTGTAGTGGTTAAGAGCGAAGGACTCTAATCTGGAGAACCGGCTTTGATTCCTCACTCCTCCACTTTAAGCCAGCTGGGTGGCCTTGGGTCAATCACAGCTTCTAGCTCTCTCAGCCCCACCCACCTCACAGGATGTTTTGTTGTGGGAATAATAATAACATATTTTGTAAACTGCTCTGAGTGGGTGTTAAGTCATCCTGAAGTGCAGTATAAAAATAGAATGTTGTTGTTATTATTCAAATTATCCGAAACACAACCAACAGTAAGCAGAGGTCACATGTTATCATTGATTGGCCTTGCTAAGCTGATACAAGTTCCTACTGGAGACCTAAGTATCAACCAGATATCAGCATAATAGCCAATGAATCAGCTTTGCGACCCTGTCATGTCTAGCTTTGTAATCCGTCTGTGCAATTTTGCTGCATTCAGAGATAAGGTGGGACACAGTTTCATCTTTTTCCTGGCAAAGTTGACTTCTTGGACTTTTACTGATTTTCTGAATTATCAGCAGCAGCAGCAGTAGCAGCAGCATCAACTGATTGGATTTTTGAAAGAGAGAATCTCTCCAGTTGAGTGACTGTTCTTTGCAAGAAAATCCACCTCGGTTTTCCTCCAGGTGCTTGGAGAGGGGGAGAGGTAAGACTACCATTCCCAGGGAAACTTACAGGATCAATCAAGTGCTTTTCACGTGAAATTTTTCTCATGTGTTTCCAGCAGGCAGTTAGCTTGCACATGAGATTCTGGTGATTCAGGGCTCTGAAGCACCTGCTTCTATTCCATATCCAAGCTTAGGGGCTAAGCCTAGTGGGTTACTCATCTGAGGAATCTATTATATAATAATAGTATATATAATCTAATAGTAATATAATCTATTAATAATAATAATAATAATAATACTTTTTATTGGATGGGTCATTATTCAAATATAAAAACATACACAGTTAACTTTCCATCATATTGTAATACCCCCACCCTTCCCACCCTTTTCCGTTGACTTCTGACAGTTTTCCACTCCCTTTATTACCTCTTAAATAAAACCTTAACCAAGCTAAACTATATATAAAATAATACTACCTATCTAATGATAAATACCATTATCTAACATTCCATATCTTTTAGTACTATCTATCAATAATATCCAATAACCTACAATATAATATGTCCCCTATATTAATAGCTATATACTACATTCTAAGAATGGATCGTATTAATATATTTTATACCATTGCATATCTTTAGATAGCACTATTACATATATCTATCATATCTAAAATGTTCAAAATTATTAATATCCTTTATATTGTTATCCAATTCATAACGTTATAACCTAGTAAATTATAACATATTATACCTACATATATCAATAAAATGGTATATTATCACAGACTAGATTTTTTACCTCTAATATAATATGATTACTACCTCTATATTAATTCAAAGTAACAGAACACTCTCCTCCCCTCAGAGAGTATCCAAAGACCACACCTTCCCTTTAATGTCCCACTTTTTTTCTATATAATTCTTAAATTTCTCCCATCTTGTTACATACTCTTCCATATCTTCCTCTCGAAGTTTCCTCGTTAGTTTATCCATTTCAGCCAAGCTCAATGTTTTTAAAATCCAGTCTTCCACCGATGGTATCTCTTTTGTCTTCCACAGCTGTGCATAAATTATCCTAGCCGCCGTAGTCATATAAAATACCATTATCCTGTCCATTTTGTCAAAGTCTTCTAGGTTCATACATAACAGTAACAATTCTGGGTTTCTAACAACCTTTTTCTTCAATATATCTCACATTGCGTCTACTATTTCCCCCCAGAAATGCTTAGCTTTTTCACACGTCCACCACATATGATAAAAAGAACCCTCATGCTTTCCACATTTCCAACATTTATCTGACATCTGACTATTTCCATTGGCTAGCTTTTTTGGCGTGAGATACCATCTATAAATCATTTTATACACATTTTCTCTTATCGTGGGACATGTTGATATCTTTATAGTATTTTTCCACAATTTCTCCCAAGCTTCCATCAATATATCTTTATTACAATTTATTGCCCTCTTTACCATTTGAACTTTAACTATCTCATCTTCTGTAAACCATTTCAACAAAATCTTATACACTTTAGATATCAATTCCCCCCCTTGCAGTAGACATTGTTCCAATTCTGAATTTTCCACTCTAAACCCTACTTTCCTCCGATCAGTGTCATACAAATCTTTTATCTGCATATATTGAAACCACCCATATCGAAGTGGCAATTCATCATTATTTTTAATATTGTATAAATTCTGATCCACTTTAAGAACGTTCTGATATGTCATCCACTCCGCTCCTTCATAGTCAGTTTTTGGATTCACAACCTCTGCAGGTACAATCCACATTGGTGTTCTTTCATTCAAATATCACTTGTATTTAGTCCATACTGCAAATAGACTCTGCCTCACAAAGTGATGCAAAAACATCGCATCAGCCTTATTCTTTCCATACCATAAATATGCATGCCATCCAAAGGTTTTATTGTACCCTTCCAATATCAATAATTTATGATTTTCTAACAACATCCAATCCCTCACCCAAACTAAGCATATGGCTTCATGATATAGTTTCAAATTTGGTAGTTGGAGTCCTCCTCTTTTCTTTGCATCTTATAACACCTTCATCTTCACTCTAGGCTTTTTTCCTGCCCACACAAAGGTTAAAATTTTTCTTCGCCATTTTTCAAATTGCTTATTATCTATCACAATTGGAATTGTCTGCATTAAAAACATTATTCTTGGTAACACATTCATCTTAATTGCCGCAATACGACCCAACCACGATAGATTTAACTTAATCCACACCGTCATGTCTCTGTCTATTTGGTGCCAAAGCTTATCATAATTGTTTTTAAATAGATCAATATTTTTTGCAGTCAACTCAATACCTAAATATCTTATTTTATGAACCACTTCACAATCCGTTATCCTCATTAACTCTTGTTGTTCTTGCCTAGACATATTCTTACAAAGCAGTTTAGATTTCTTTCTATTTATATAAAATCCTGCCAGATCTCCAAACTCTTTTATCTTCTCCATTAACCTTGGCATATTTTGTAGAGGGTCCTCCACTATCACCATCACATCATCTGCAAAGACCCTCGCCTTGTATGTATATCCTTTAATCTTCAAACCTTTAATTTCATCATCTTCTCGTATTTCTCCAAGTAAAATTTCCAACACCATCACGAATAACAGTGGAGAGAGTGGACATCCTTGTCTTGTTCCCTTTCTTATGTCCAGCTTTTTTGTTATTTCTCGGTTGACAACTATGGCTGCAGATTGATTCTTATATATCGCCTTAACTGCTTGAATAAACATCTTACCCATCTGTACTTTTTCCATCATTGCAAACATAAAATCCCAGTTCAAATTGTCAAACACTTTTTCAGCATCCACAAAGAAGAAACCAACTTGTTTTCCTGGATTTTTATCATAATATTCTATTGCATTCAATACCGTCCTCAGGTTGTCTTTTATCTGCCTATCTGGTAGAAAGCCTGCCTGCTCCTCCCCTACAAACTCCACCAGCCAGGCCTTCAGCCTTTCAGCCAATATTTTCGCAAAAATCTTGTAGTCATTGTTTGTTAAAGATATTGGTCTCTAATTTTTTACATTGGTTAAATCTTGTGTTTCTTTTGATATTAATGTAATATTAGCTTCATTCCACGTTTCCGGCACATCATCACCTTCTAAGATTGCATTAATCACTTTTTGCAGCAACTCTTTCAAATCTTCTGCCATTACTTTATAAAATTTTGCTGTAAGGCCATCTGGTCCTGGCACCTTTCCCATCTTTGTAGCTTGTATTGCTTCCACAATTTCTAACGTTATTTCAGCATTTAATTTATCTCTCAATTTCTTGGGCACCGTTGGTAAAGTCAACTTTTGAAAATAATCCTCTATTGAATTCTTATCAATTAGTTTCTTCTGATACAACTTTGCATAATATTTTTAAAAAGCCCTCTCTATTGAAATTTGATCAAACCGTTCTTTCCCGTCTTCCACAATCTTACTAATTATTTGTTTCTCTCTTTTCTTCTTTAACTGCCACGCTAAATATTTCCCTGGTTTGTTAGCTCCTTCAAATGATTTTTGTCTCAGCCTTTTCAACTCCCATTCCACTTCCTTATTTTCCATAGCTCTTATTTGTTCCTGCAATATTTTAATTTCCTGTTGTATTTCTTTTTCCCGGTCTTTTCTTTAATTGCTGCTCTTTAAATTTGATTTTTTCTTGAATTTCTTTCAACCTCGACTCTTTGTTTTTCTTATCTTTGGCATTTAAGTCCATAAGAACTCCCCGAATCACAGCTTTATCCGCATCCCATACTTTATAAATTACCACTCCGTGATCCACATTGTACTGTATAAAGCTTTTAGTCTCTTTCTTAAGAACATCCACATTAACATGACTACTTAACAAATCCTCATTTATTCTCCATCTCTTTTTTTCCCCTTTCGTTCCAAATTTCCAGAACACAGGATTATGGTCTGAACTAATTTTTGGCAAGATATCCGTTTCTTTTGTACATACAGCAATCTCTTTTGATACCCAAATCATGTCAATTCTTGAAAGAGATTGATGTCTTGCTGAAAAAAAAGTATATTGCTTAGCACCCGGATTCTGTTTCCTCCATACATCCTCTAAACCTTCCTGTCTTTGAAATTCAAAAAAGATTTTTGGAAGCTTACCTGCTTTGTTTCTTATCAACTTCATTGTTTTATCAACTTGTGGATCTACCACTCCATTAAAATCCCCCATCACAATCACTTGATCATATGTCATCTGTCCAAGTCGATCCTTAATTTCATCAAAAAATTGTTCTTTCGCCCCGTTTGGCACATATATTCCCACAATCAGGGCTTTTTTGGCATTCCAATCAAATTCCACAGCCAAATATCTCCCCTCCTGTAGGCCGGAGTAGGCATGCCACACAGTCTCCATTAATTGCTCTTTACATTTCTACATTCCTGATCTCCTGGTCAGTTGGCATGCCACACAGGAAGACTCAGGACATAGTTTAAATGTTTCACAATAACTCTCTCATCTTTCACAGAGCACAATATTCCCATACACTCAAAGTAATATTCTTACATGTCTTAAGGTTCACTGTGTTCCTCTCACTATGCTTCATAGATAAGACAAAAGCATGATCACAGCATATCTGTCCAGTGGCCTGTAACTGTTTCAGAACTAGTTTAGAACACGCTACTATTGTTGTAACTATTGCTATAGACATATTTGGGCATTGCTCTTTTCCGGGTTCCTGAAAGCTTTCTCAATAAAACACTTACCTCCATGTTGGAGGGACAGACTTTGCATCCAGATCTCGGTCTTGTGTCATTACTACATCTGGCGCCCGAGCAGCCAGGGACCCTCCCCCATCTACCAGTGCCTGGAACAGGCTCCTCTTCGAGTGCACTCCATCGTTTCTGCGACCCCTTATCACTGGTAAGCATGGGAACTTCGTTAACACTGCCTCAGCAAAGGCATGTGAAAGAATTGTGTTTTTTAGTCAAGAAGTCTGGCGGGACCAGCACTTCAGCTCAGATAACAAGTCTCATTCAACATCTTCACCTCCATTGTCCGGCATATCCGGAAGGAGGTTCCCTGTACCTACGGGACTGGGAGAAAGTAGGGAGAATTTTGCACATGAAGCCACGAGCTCCGGTGGAATTGCTGCAAACTTGGCACCAATGTTGCCATGCTGTGGAGTGCTTTAGCTCGCCTTCAAAACCTCCAGCAGCTTCCCTTCTAAACGTCCCCCCTTCATCTTCCTCCTGCCATCTCTTGCCTCCTTTGGCACCTGCTGTTCCTTCAGCTCAATTATCTAAGGACTGTCCACCAAAGTATGCTGAGGTGCAGTTGCTTCCTCCAGCACCGCTCAGTTTTCCCTCTTCTCCACAACCTTCTGCACCCCCCAGTCAAGATTTCAATCCTCCACCTTCTGCTGGAACAATCTCAGCAAGTGTTGTGAGGGAGGTACTGGAACGGAATCGCCTCCAGGCTGCTCTAGCCGAGGCTCCCACTGAAAACATTCCAGAATCGACAGAAATGCTGTCAGTGAGCTCAGTGCATTTCACAGGGAATGTGGATGCTGCAGAATTAACTGAAATGGCTAAATCTGAGGATGTGGCAGAATTAACTGAAATGCCAGTTCATCAGGCTGATAATCAGAGCCACCAGACTATGGAATATAAGCCTCTCTCTTATACTGTTCTTACTGAGTTGAGAAAAACCACAGAACCCTATCCAGATTTTATCAAGTGTCAAGTTGATAACACTGACGCTCAAGAAAAGTTGCTCCTTAACTTGGCTAAAGAGAATGCTACTTCTGAGTACCAAAGGGTTATTGCAGGTCTGGGAAGAACCCCCGAGTTGGCAGACATGGTTAGAGCTTGCCAAGAGATAGAAAATTCCTTTCATCAAGACTTTTTGCTTGCTGCCATTCTCCCTCAGGGAGAATGCCAGGATCCTGGGGGAGGAGGTGTAAAACCAAAACCTACCAGTCCAACTGGAAATGGAAACCCCCGGACACTTGTAGCTTTACAACAGCTTTTGGGAACTCTAAATTGGGTCAATCCCTCTTTTGCTCTTCCTACCAGTCTCCTAAGCCTCCTGTTCTCTACACTGACCACTACAAAAAACATCCAAGTGATGTTATTCAAGTCTTACAATCAATTAATGGCATTCTGGCTCAGCAGTGTGTCAATCAGATTCCTTCCACGAATTCAGGATTTTCCTTGTGCATTTTTCCTACCACTCAGACTCTCCTACAGGAGTTTTAGCAATTTCTCAAGAGTCTCTCCAACCTTATGGCCTCATTGTAGCTCCTGAAACAGTGCAAATTGTGGAGACTTATACCTCTCTGATAGTTCCTTATTCAAAGTTCCCATCTCCGCTCACCCTCATTGCTTTGCAGCAGCTCCTAGGCAACCTCAATTGTGTGCAACCTTATTTTTCTTTACCTACCAGTCTGTTAAGTCCGTTGTTTTCCTCGCTTACTACCACGAAACATTCCAGCAATCTTATCACTGCTCCCCTGCCAGCCCAGGCAGCTTTACAACAAGTAAACGAGATTTTAGCTCAGCAGTGTGCTAACAGAATCCCTGCGGGGCTTGATAGCTTTCGCCTTTTCATCCTCCCCACACTCCCACTGGAGTTCTGGGAATACTATGGGAATGTCTTTCTTGTAAAATGATTGTATATCTCTCATGACTCACAAAAATGTTCATGCCACGACTGATCTCTGTGCTGTGGCACAAGAGCGTGCTATTGAGGACACTGGTTATGTTTTGCTGTTCATAAATCTGGCTTTTCCTAAAAATGATTTCAATCACCTCCTGTGTAATTCTTTGCAGTTCCAGACTGCTCTTGCAAACTTTGTGGGGGATGTCCTTTTTCAGTTACCTAAAGATAATTGTTTCTCTCCCCTACAATCAGTGCCTGTTTGCTTTAATCGCTGCACGAAGCAGCCACAGTTTTTTCTAATAGTAGCCGCTCCGGAGGAGTTATGTTTTTCAGAGCGAAGGTCACTGAATTACTAAATATTCTCTTCAAGCTCATCTCTAACTCACACTATGTTTATAAACTAATCAGCTGTCTTCCTGGTGCTTATTTAGCACCCCCTATCAATTCTAATCTTATAGCTCTGTTTCTACACTCCTTCTTCCACTGTTATAAGTGACATTCAATCTTAAAATCTTCTGCCTTGTAGGATTAACAGAGATCCTGGTATCAAGGTACACAAAGCCTAAAAATATTCTGAAAGCTCTCAGTCATCTGCCTAAAAACTTCTTTGGTTTGATTGGTTGTCTGTTTCTTAATTATTCACATTATTTCTAGTCTGTCTTTCTGACTGAAACTTCAAGTGAATTACAGCATGAGTCTGTAGATTCTCCTTAAAATCTTAAATCTCTAAAGCACTTGTTTAGCAAGTGTTTACTTTCAGTCAAAAGAAATAAAAGTTCAACTGTTTGTGTTACTTATTTGCATGTAACCACTTAGTTTCTAGTAAGGATTCCCACCATGGAAAGGGGAGTCTCTATTCTTCATGAGGTAGAGTTAGAATTCTCTATTAGACCACTCCTTAGAGGGGAAAAACTGCTTCTCATGTTCTTTCCCATCTCCTGGGATATAACACTGACAGTTACTCTAGAATATAACAAAACAAAATTAAATGTTTATTTTTGAAAAAGCATATTGGTTTCATAAAAGTAGTTCTTAGTTCTTAAAGTTACTTCATCCAAACTCATTCACACAGATCTCTTGTAAGGCTTTACACACAGCTATCCTCTCTGACTCTTATTCACAGATAATATTTCTCTCATCACCACTTCAACATATTCAGGCAGCGCACAGCTAGCCTGCTTTCTTCTCACCGCCCCCTCTCCCCAACACTTCCACAAACAAAGCTAAGTTAGTGAACATTCCTGAGGTGGGAGATGCTTGACACTCAGCTTGCCAGCCACAGTTTCCAAGCGGCTCAGACATTATTCTTACTCAAAAAATCCCTTACAATTCTACAGGTCAGGTGATTGTAAAACATGCCAATCGCTCTATTAAAACCCTCCTCTCTAAACAAATAAAACAAGGGGGGAAGGAGGGTCCCAACTCCCAGCGCTGGGAATGACCATGCAGCAAATTCATAAATATTTATTCACGTATAATCAGCTTAATTTTTCGCAGCCACAAGCTGCTGCCTCCCCAAATACCTCTGCCTTTGATAGACATTTCTTGCAGAAACCACAGTTACCTACTCCGCAGGTGTACTATCAGAGCCTGCCAGAAAGACCTGGCAGGAGCCGGTCCCCCTTTTGCCGTGGGGGAAAGGGTATGTTTCTGTTTTGTCATCCACAGGTCCTTTGTGGGTCCCTACCAGGTGTCTCCAGCCAGCTCATGGCATCAAGTGGCAACCAACCCGAAATGGAAAAAAGTCAGCCTGAAGCAAACCTCAGACTGCCTATTCACTTCTCATTCCTTGTGTGCTGTCCTCGCAACTTAATGTATCACCTTTTGCCTTGAGGAGTCTACTGATTAATTGCTTCTCTGTTGAAAAGTGCTATGCTAGATTCCAGCTGTGACTCTACAGTGAATCTCCTAAGTGATGAGAGGCCTTGGGTCTTGCAGCCTATGTTGGTCTTCCAGTGCTCACCATTGTGAACCATCGAACTCTTAGCAAAATAGCTTGCAGCCTGACTAAGACAATGAATACAACTTCTATTGTAATTGCTGCCCTGAATGCTGAGCTCATAGAGCTCAGACGTGCTGCTTTGGACAATCGTGCTGTCATCTTTGCGGTTATTACTGCCAATTCTACACTCATTCTGTGTGTGCTTCTGTTTTCTGCCAATGACTATACACACTGACACCCGGCCTCTGCAGGACTGTCTTCAGTACAATTTGTGGAAACGGCTTGCTGCACAAGTGAACAGTACCAACTTTTGCCTGCAGCAAACAAATGACATGAACTTCTTGCTAGCTTCTTGCCTTATTCCTGTGTGTGCCCCTCTTGCCTTACTTTTGAATGACACGTCTTTAAGCATTTTTTTGAAACATAGTAACATGAAATATACGCAAGTGTATGATTGGGGTCCAACTGTGCCCCGACTTCCATTGTTTCAATGTCTCTTTACACTCCTTATGTAGCTTCCAATTCATCACAAAATCAAACTGTCTGTGCTCAAATAGTGAACTGCACCAAGCACAAATCCAAGCCTCACTGTCTTTCTGTAGGACCAAATGTGCTTAATTGTTCAAAAACAGAAAAATGTGTTCTTTTGCATATGCATATACCCAATTACCCCAAGGTTAGTTCTTTACCTGTGGCTCAAGAAATTTTAATTACATACCTGCTAATTTGTCTGATTCTCTTTGCTGCTTAAGTCGTTTAGCTATTGCTTTACCTTCTAAAGCCATGCTTACTGCTTCTTGTGAGTATCACTGTTACCCTTGATGCTACATGCTCTGAAGAAACCTTTCTCGTTAATAAAGCTGAAGCTGTTGCTTTAGGGGCTTCTCTTATAGGGGTTCCAGCTCTTGCTGTACTTAATGCTAACAATTTAAGACACTTGGCTTGCAATTTAGCTAAAACTATTAATGCCACTTCTGTAGCTTTAGCAGCACTAAATTCTGAGCAACAAGAACTTTGCAATGCTGTTTTAGATAATAGAGCTGCTATTGATTATCTTTTACTTATCCATCATCATGGCTGCGAATCTGTAAAAAATATGTGTTGTTTTAATTTGTCTGATAATTCAAAAACTGTCAGCAAGCAATTGCAACAACTTTCTCATTTACAAACTTCCATAAAAGATGTTTTACCCTCCTGGTGGAAAGCTCTATGGAGCTGGTTGTCAGGTGGTCTCTTAGGTACCATTGTCTCTTAGGTACCATATGCTCTAATAGCGCTTATTGCAGGATGCTGTTGTATTCAATGTATTCAATGTACTTGTTTTAGTAATTCCAAAACCACATCCTGCTGCATATTCTGTTACCACATCAGTGTCTAGTTTTCCAGCTCTTGGCTTACATCCTCTGATGATGAGGATGAGGAAGATGACTGCTCTTGGAATGATGTAGAGAACGGCCCTTTGTTGCCACTTTAATTAAATAAATAAAACGGAGTGAAATGTAGGCCGGAGTAGGCATGCCACACAGTCTCCATTCATTGCTCTTTACATTTCTACATTCCTGATCTCCTGGTCAGTTGGCATGCCACACAGGAAGACTCAGGACATAGTTTAAATGTTTCACAATAACTCTCATCTTTCACAGAGCACAATATTCCCATACACTTGAAGTAATATTCTTACATGTCTTAAGGTTCACTGTGTTCCTCTCACTATGCTTCATAGATAAGACAAAAGCAAGATCACAGCATATCTGTCCAGTGGCCTGTAACTGGTTCAGAACTAGTTTAGAACATGCTACTATTGTTGTAACTATTGCTATAGACATATTTGGACATTGCTCTTTTCCGGGTTCCTGAAAGCTTTCTCAATAAAACACTCGCCTCCATGTTGGAGGGACAGACTTTGCATCCAGATCTCGGTCTCGTGTCGTTACTACACCCTCCTTATCATTAAAAATCAATTTCGGTTGGAATTCTTCTTTAATATATAACACAATCCCTCTTTTCTTTTGCTTAGTTGTTGCCACAAATTGCTTCCCTAATTTTTTATTTTGTAAATACTTTACATCCTGTTCTCTTATCTGGGTTTCTTGTAGACAAATCACATTACATTTTTGTTTGGCCAACCAATGAAATATTGCTTTCTCTTTGAAGGTGAATTAAGTCCATTTACATTCCATGATATTAATTTTTATTCCATAATTACAGTCTAGTTGATTTTGATGTCCTTTTCAAATTCTGTCAAAAACACATCCGTTGCATGTCTTGATTTGATGACTTGCCTCACAGATTGAAACTCAAAACTCTGGAATTTCCCACCTGTATCTTATGTTCATTGTTTTTAATTTTTGAGTCAGGTCTCTGTATTTTTTTCGGTCTTGCAAGACCGATCTTGGTAACTCCTTCATAATTCGAACACGCTTCCCTTCTATTCATAATTCGAACATGCTTCCCTTCAATTTACTTAAAAATGCCGCAATTTTTTCAGTGACTTGTTTCAATGCAGATCCCGCCATTACCTCTTGAATACCTCGAAAACGAAGCTGTTTTTCCATAGCTCTGCATTCCATTACAACAACTCTATCACTCACTCCCGCTGCCTCTGCTCTTATACTTTCTGTTTTCTCCTCCACCTCTTGCACTTTTTGTTTTGTAGTTTGGAGCTCTGTTCTTATTTCATCAATACTCTTTGTCAATTCTGCAACCTCTGATTTTATTGCCTCTTTAATCTCTTTAACTAAATTCAATTGTGAGTCTTTCACTTGCTTCTGTAATTCCCGGACCATTTCTTGTGTTTTTTGTATAGCCTCATTTGTTTCCTTATTGCCTTCTGTTATTTTTTTGTCTAAACTTTCAATCGCTGCCTGCCACTCTTTATCCTTTTTCCCCACCATTGGACTTTTCTTGGGACCCCACATATCGGCTCTCTTTCTCAGCTCCGTCTTTTCTATTGTATTTTACTTAATTAGTTAAGTCCAATAATATAAATGGGAAAGAGGGAAAATAATTTAATCTTTTGCAAACCTTCAAAATATTGGGCCTTTTTTCTCAATGGTACTCTCTATGGTTGCCCTCAATTTTCCCCTTGTCCAAAATGGCGTACTCCGCTTCTTCTTTAAAATATCAGGTACACTTTCTCTCTACTGAAGCCTTCTGAAGCCTTCTGCCCTTTCCACACTCAAAATAGCTAACATCCACTTCCTCTTCTGGACTCTTGATCTGCTTTGTTTTTTTCCCTCTGTTCCTTCCATCTTCCTGCCCTTCTAGCCACCACTCACTTGTATTGCAGGCAATTACAGGCAGTTCACTTCTCACGATGTTTCAGCCTCTTCCCAAACTCTCCCTCTCATGTCGTTATCTCCCAAACCACAGGTATGAAAAACAAAAGTTCTTTTTGCTCTTTTTAAGCTCTTTACGTCATTAAAATCACTTTCTTCACTCCCCACCACTTTTTAACGCCTTTTGCTTTAGGAATTTGTCTCTTTACTTTAAAACGTTTCAATCTTTGAACAGAGATTAAGTCCGTTAGGGGAGATAGTGCTCTTTACTCTCTCTCACTCTCATAGGGTTGTACTCACTGTCTCTTTGGCTCCACTCCGGTTAAAATCTGTTTCTGAAGCTTGGGTACGAAGATCCTATGCCAATTAAATGATGCCAAAGGTTGCTGCAGAGATATTAGCCGCCAGTCTGGGAGGAGATCTTCAAAGCAGATGGTGAATCCTAGATTCAGAACCCCCCCTCTGCCAAGATCACACCCTCTTAGGGCTATCGAGCATCCTTGCCCAATTTCTACCTGAAATTGGGGGGCTGTGGGTGATCAAAGCACCCCACTAGCCCAAAAACAGCAACCTGGATGGCTCAGCTCCTGGAGACACTTCAGATCTCCATGATCCCCAGCCTGAAGTCAAATCTTTTATTATTATATTGAGCACCTCTCCCGGTACCAGCCTCAGGGGCCAAGGCTAGTGGGTTCCTGTAAGGACTCACTGAATGCTTTTATATAAAAGCATTTTATATAAAACCTCCACTCACCTGCCAGTGGCTAGGAGAAGGTGCCTGGTGGTCATACACATATCCTCTCCTTGTTGCTCTGGAAATTGATTTACATTTCATGCCAGGGACAATTCATTAAAAATCACCCCCAAATTTAGTATTTACTAAGGATGGGCTCTAGAAGCTGATCTAGGAGCAGCTCCCAAACTTGATATAAGTAAGAAGGGGTGAGGTGGGGTGTCTCATTGCTTGAAGAAACTGGTCTCCTTAACTGGGCTATTTGATGCACGTACAATTTGGAGGAGAAGAAATCAGCTCTCTAATCGCTTTTCACCCACCTGCCACATAGGTCTGTAGGAGGTGACAAGAGGTTGGCTGGATGAACTGAACTGGGATAAGATTGCAGGGTGCACCCTTGGTTTGTGTGCAAGTTCCGAACTCTTAATGGGTATATTCCTCTTAAGTAAAGCTCCAAGAGAGACCAGTTTCAGACAGAGGAGACAGGTTATGTCAACTTTCTCCCGCACCCCACATTTGAAGGCTGTTCAGCCATGGCCAGCAAGGAGAATCTTGGGGGTACTTGAGGAGTGGCTCCCCTTCCTGTCCAGCAACCTCCACAGAAAATCAGAGTTGCCAGCCAAGCAATGGCAACTGATGGGAGATGTTTGGGGTAGGGTTGTCAGGCACGATTTGGGAACCAGTGGGAGATGGGGTGGGTGGGGACTTAGGACGGAGCAGTGTGTAATTGGCATTCCCTGAGTGATGATGCCAGTTCTGGCACAACCCGGAAAAGATGCCATCATCTCAGTGGTGACACTCTAACATTCACTCACAACTCTATGGGAACAAGTAAATTCTGTGTAGGAACTCAACCATGCATATCCCATTTCAGAAATGTTTACATAAATCTGGCAAGTCTTGTATGGAATGAAGCCATGTTGTTCCACTGGCATTCTTCTCCAATCAAACCAGGACCCTGCTACTTTTTTTGAAGCAAGTTGGTGTGGACATACATACACAGATAAATGGAAAAACCAGAATACAATTTTCTTGGCCCTCATGGCACATCCAGATAGCTCTGATCTATGTGAGAGTATGGAACTGGTTCCACCAAAAGTCAAGAACTTCCATGTCATCCAGACACCTAAGTTTCAGCTTCAGTGGGGACACGTATCAAGGTGTGTGCTTCCCTCCCCGCTGTTGTTTTGGCACATGAATAAGTGTGTTGGGGCAGACCTGTTTAAAATCTCTTTAAAATAGAGAAGTGACACCAGGGGTCGGCATATATTTACCATCGTATTTTGTTTGTCCCTAAGTGTGTGTGCGTGATGTGCTGTCAAGTTGCTTCTGATTTACAGAATCTTATGAATCAACCACCTCCAAAAAGTCCTATCGTTAACAGCCTTGCTGAGATCTTGCAAACCGAACTCTACGGCATCATTCATTGAGTCAAGAGATCTCAATTTGGGCCTTCCTTTTTTCCTACTTCCTTCAACTTTTCCTAGCATTGTTGTCTTTTCCAATAATTTTCTTTTCTTGTATGACAGCTTCAGTTTATTTGTCTTTTTGTGTGTTAATGTTATTCATGAAACACTCCTCCCTCACCACATTTCAAACCAGTCAATTTTCTTCCTGTCAGATCTTCATTTTCCAAATTTAAAATTCACACACGCTGATTGAGAATACCATAGTATTAATGATCTTGAACTAAGTCTTAAATAGATGTGCCTTTTTCTCTTCAGAGGGAGCTGAAAACAAAACCCACATAAGACACAGGGCCCGGTACTGCCTCAGTCTGAACCTTCCAACCAGGTTCCTTCAGCTTCCTTATTTCACTCATTTTCATTACTCCAATGCGCCTTATTTTTTATTCAGAATCCTGCTCATGGCAAAAAATTGTCCCACCATAAAAGTTCCTGAGATGTTCCATGCTGAGCCTTTCAACAGTTTGGATTGTGTGCAAAGCTCCACTGACCACTCCTCAGTGTGAGGTCACCAGACCCTCCAGTCTAGGTTTCTGCCTGCCCTGAATAATATGCATGGGATGGGGAAGAAAATTAAATTAATCATGCCACAATGGCATGAAAAAAGCCAAACACCATCCAGGGACTTTTCATCAGGTCTTTATTATCTCTTAGTGACATCATGCAGCATGATGTAGAATCATCTGTATCTAGAAACAAGCACTTGAGAAACAAAATTCAGGAACCTATCAAGACTCAATATGACTTCATATCTGCGTCTCTCCTCAGAAGTCCCTGGGTTGTTTTCCTGCAGTGGATAAAAAATGGAAATTGTTGGCTTGTTATATGGTTTACGAATATATCACAGGTCCTTTAGATACCCTTCCAGATTATCTAGGTAGAAATAGTCCAAACACAAAGGTTTAATATCCAAGCATGGCTCAGATATGGTCTAACACACTAAACATTCCTTAAGGTTACTCTTCTTTTTTCTCAAAAAATACCTATATGATAAAATAAAATGATATGCATAATAATAAGAACATGCTTAATAGGTACAAGGGGAGCATGTCTACTTAAACCATCACAACCCTATGAAATTAAGAACTCTTATCTCTCACATTCTGCTGCAAGTTCAATCCTCTGTACAAACCTCAACTATAAGGAATCTAATCTGGATTCTTTTCTTATTGTGAATGATTCATAATTATGGAGTGTTTTGTAAATATTGTAATTAATATGAAAGGAAAAGAAATTCTCCATCTAAACAGCCGACAATGGAAAGGAAAGCAGACATTTTCTTTTGTACTTTTCTGGTTTCTTTTCTCATTGTAGACTTTCTCTATTGAGTTCACTTTTAAATGGCAGTTTTTTTCTAAAAAGGACATATAGAGAGCTCATATTTCCTTAAAGGGATAGGGGAGAGAGGCTCTGGGCTTCCTTAACTGCAAGCTGTAGTCACTAGGATCACGTACATGTGTGAGGTATTCCAGTCCTGAGGGAAATGGGGTGGGACTTGGTCATCCTCTCTCTTCTCAATGCTCACCCTGCTCTGCCATACTTCCCCTCCAGTCAGCACTCCTCTGCTTGCCTAAAACTCTCCAAAAGTTACCTTCTAACTGAGCAAACCTACCTCAGGGTCCTCCTCCTGCTGCCTGCCAGCTGTCTTAGCCTCCTGAGGCCACCCGTCTGCCTCAGTCTCTTTCTACAGTTCTTCAGGTTAACGGGCTGCTCTGCTGTTTATTTCACTGTCCGAAATCTTTCCTACCAGTTCTCAATAGACTTTGATGTTAACTATGGGTGCATTTCATGGCCTCAAAAAGAGGGAAACCTTTATTTCATCTGTCTGAAAGTTGACCATGTGGATGTCCTAGAGGTGTATGTTGTTCCGTTGGGGTAGAAAAACAAGAAGGCACAGACTTGTAAATGTGGTGTACGTGTCTCTTCCATTGAAACAAAAGGGAAATGATAATGAAGTAAAATTATGAAACTGGAAATACAAGAATGACACAAAGGCATACCAAACAACCAAACAACAATACAGTCAATTTGGGTATGAATTACAAAATTAAAGAATGAAACCAACTTCCATGCATTGATCTGCCATGTCCGGCTGAAACCCTTCTCCATCTGCTCTATGAGAGGTGGGTCGCCAAGCGTTCTGAGCCTCATGGAGCTTGGGAGGGACCACTGGGTGAGGTTATTGGCCGCTGGGCAAAAGTGAGGCCCCAGAGATTAAAAGCCATGGGTGGAAAAGCTACAAAATGGAGAAGGAGGAACAAAGGGTGACATAAAATGACTCCTCCTTCAGAAGCTGGTGTCTCTTGGAAGTTTACAAAAGGGGATTATACCACTTAAGGGTTCACAATTTGCATATCAACCAGTCATGCATCCCATGACCTCATTCCTTCCATGTTCACCCAGCTCGCTTGCTTTCATCTCCAATGGACCTCTGTAGAGAACAGCTGGAATGCCACCCAAGATCTTCCTTCTTCTCCCCCAACGAGCTGCACATTAAATACTTCAAGTTAAGGAGGCCACTTCCTTCCACGCAAGGAGCCAACCCACTCCCCTCTCACCTGTATCAAGTTTGGGAGCTCATCCTTCATTAGCTTCTGCATTCTTTCCTCGGTGACTGTGGGAGGATTTCTTCCATCTTCCTTGTATTGGCTGAAAATGTTGGCGATAGTTTGCATGGCTAATTCTAATGGGGTTAGAGACATCTTGAGTTGGTTGCTGATCTGGAAAGACAACACCTAGTTCAGTGTGTGTATGTGTATGAGGGAAAGATCAACTCAATCACTGGTTTCTTCTCACAACAGTTTTGGACTGAACCTCCAAGTTCAGAGATAGCATATTCCAATGCAAAAGGTAATGATTGTGGAATGCAATAGGCAACTTACACATAACCCTGCAGGTGAGCCTCCCTCAAAACATCTAGCAGGTCCTCCCTTTAAAAGACATCACCGTATTTCTGGGGAATCATTTTTTGGCTGACTCCCCTTTTCCATTTTGTCTTTATGTGTTACTTTATTAAAATATTTATGTACCACCATTCCTCCTAGAAATTACAATTAAGAACATATGTTCTTAGGGCTTAGTTGAATAAAAGAGTAAGTAAATATGAGATAATGAGTTATAGAAAAAGGGGACAGATTGGGAATAGATTAGGATATAGGGTTGGAAAGCTGTTGGAAGTCCTGGAAAAAGGGGGGGAGGGAAAGGGTGGGGGGAAAGGATAATGAGATGTTATTTGAAAGTTGTATATTAATATTCTTACCTAATAAAAATTCTTTACAAAAAAAAGAACATATGTACTAAAAGAAACCTTTAAATACCCCATTCTCTCATAAAAATGCCTCCAGTCTACACCCCATTGAGAGCCTTGTGGAATTTCCTACATATTCATAGAAATGGTGACTCATAAAGTGTGAGCTGCAAGAGAAAAGACACTGGCTATTCCGAATGCCAGGAGGGCTGCTTTAAAGAGGAAGACACCGAGTGATGACCATAAGAATGTAGGCATTAGAAAACATCTTAATAAATAACACAAATACGTTTTATCTTTTATTTTATTTTTTTAATAGGGACTCCACCACTGCTTGCCCCTCACACCAACGCTGGAGTTCCTTGTGTGCCATATTTAATGGTAATTTAAATACTGAACGAGCAAAGTTATATTTATAACAAATTTCATACTCTACCTTTCTTCCCAAAGGGGACCCAAACAGCCTTACGTTGTTCTGGTTTTCTCCATTTTCTCCTGAAAACTACCCTTTGAGGTAGGTTTGGCCGAGAGTGTATAACTATATCGTTTTCTACATTCCTTTCTCTATCTTCATCTATATATATGCTCGTGTGTTGATCTTTTGTTTTTCAATACATCTTTCTATGTGTCTCTCTATTTTGTTCTGTCTGACATGTGGAGGGGGAGTGGCAAGATCCCCCAGCAACCGCGGGTCCTCACCCAAGGGTCCCACTGAGGAATAATACAGTGGCAGCCAATAGTACCCACCTTCCTGCCATGCCAGAAAGGATGGGAGGGAGAGGGCATGTCTTGTGGAGGGCGAGTGGGAAGATTCTCCTGCAACCGCCTGACCTCACAGGAGCGCGTGTTTATTCCCGGTGAGGGCTGGAGGGTGGGTGATGTCCCCTCTCTTTCTAATTCAATCTCTATCGTTTTCTACATACAATTTTCCCACTATATGCCATTCTCTCACTGTTAACAGACATTCCTTAACGTATGCACATACCTTCCAGTGTATTGTTCATTCTACTTATACATTCTCTAATGTTTGTATCTCTCTCTGTTTTTTATTTTCAATCCTTTTATCCATGGATGGGTCGTATTGGCATGTCATTTGGAGAGGAAGTGGCAAGATCCCCCAGAAGTCTCAAAGCATCACTCGAGCGTCCCCCTGAGGGTTTGTCTGGCAGCAGCCAGCACCACCCACCTTCCTGCCTTGTTGGAAAGGACGGGAGTTGCAGGACACATTCCCACCCAGTTGAAAGATGTCCCATCAGTCCCATTGTCAGGGGAGCCACCATGCTGTGCAACCGACTGTATCCCTATATGATACAATTGGTTGTGTGATCTCAGTGGAGCTGTTCCTTGTGACCAAGGAGGGAGCAGCAGCAGGATAGTCCCTCATGAAGAAGGGGCAGACATGACCTGCTGTCCTGCCTTTGTGAAAAGAAGGGGATGGGCAGGACAGGAGACATTATTGGACGGGTCAGAGTGGTTTCTGAGAGGGGGAGACAGAAATGGGACAGCAGCAGCAGCAGCTGATATTGACCTCCTTCCTGCCTTTGCGGGAAGGACATAATTCTAGGGACCCATTCCCCCCTGCTCAGTGGGCTCAGCATTTGCAATTGATAGGGACACCATGCAGCTCAAATATATGTGCAACAGCTCATGAGCTGTTGTGCAAGTGCCCAAAGGAGGCTGCCACCATCATCACTCACTTTTCTGCCTTTGCAGAAAGGAGGTGTCATGATGATCTGGCTGTTCCAGGAAGGCCTATCAAGGTCTCAGAAGCCTGTTAGCAGTGGGAGTGGACCTGGCTAAACCTGACCCAAACATGCCAGCCCTCATTTGAGATACCCACAGGACTCAACAGGCAAGGGTGCGCAGCGACGGCATGGAGAACCAAGGGGCAAAATGATTTAGTAGCCTGCAGAACCCCATGCACTCCATGCTAGATAGAGGCAAGCCATATAGGGCAATCGTCTCTGCCAAGACATGAAGGCCTGCCTCCTGAGCCCTCAACCTCGAGGTTCTAAGCAGCGCTGTCCCAGACCCTGAGGGGACTACCCCCTCGTCCTGCCGGAGCGCTCTGCTCCTACCGGCGTGACCCTCAGGGCAAAGTGACCCTTCCACTGATGCCTGCTCAGAAAAGCTGGTTGCCCCCTCTTGCCCCCCAATGGATCTTTCACTTGGCAAGGAGGGAGATAGGCTTGGGTGGTGCATCTTCAGGTGCGGAGTCAGGGCCGTCGAAGACAGGTGCTTTGGGTTTTTGCCCCTGCGCACCAAGACATCACAGGCATGGCACTGCACCACACAGGGGTCATTAGTAAGGGCCCGAAAGTGCCTCCATATGGAGGTATTGAAACATGGACCTTTAACTGTCCCAGGGGAAGGAGGATGAACGGTTACAGGCTGCACTGCAGAGCTGGCCATGGACGAAGGGGTGAGGGGTGGACACCACCGAGAGTTTGGGATGCGGATGGGAGGGATCTTTCATAGCACACAAACCATTCCTCCAGGGATGCGTCACCCACCCCATCCTCAAACTGTTGAAAGAGATTCTCTCCCCCCTGCAGAAAGACCTCTTTGGTCTCCTCCACAGCCTCCACAGCTGAATTGGGGGGAGCGGGAGGAATCTATGCTGCCTTTGAGCCACACCCAATATTGCTTTCCCCAAGTAAACCAGGAGGACTGCCATCGCACTTCACTCCAAACCACCCTTGCTGGCCAACACAACAGGAAGACTCATTTTGCCACCAAACTAGAATTAAGGAGGACAGAAAAGGAGATGACTCTATGTGCCCTCCGCCACAGTGCCCACTGAGCTTGACCGCAGGGCCTGGCAGCTGCCCTGGAACCAGATGCTAGAGCCCTAGTCCAGCACAACAAGTTGCCTGACCACCAGATCAGGCTCTGGAAATAATACTGTGAGCCCTCAGCCGAAGGGCCCACTCAGCTTGGCCCCAGGGCCTGGCAGCAGCCCTGGCACCAGAGGCAGGGAGGAACTAGAGCCCTAGCCCACCACTCCCATAGACCTGACCAGATCAGGGACTAATAATGCTGTGTGAGCCCTTGGCCGAGGTGCCCACTGAGCTGGGCCCTAGGGCCTGGCAGCAACCCTGGCACCAGAGGGAGGGAGGGACTAGAGCCCTAGCCCACCACTCCCATATACCTGACCCGATCAGGCAATATAATGCTGTGTGAGCCCTCAGCCAAGGTGCCCACTGAGCTGGGCCCTAGGGCCTGGCAGCAGCCCTGGCACCAGAGGGAGGGAGGGACTAGAGCCCTAGCCCACCACTCCCACAGACATGAACAGATCAGGCAATAATTATGCTGTGTGAGCCCTCAGCCAAGGTGCCCACTGAGCTTGGCCCCAGGGCCTGGCAGCAGTCCTGGAACCACAGGCTGAGGGTAGAGCCATAGCCCAGCACACCAAGATGCCTGGACAGAACAGGCACAGAGACTATTAATAATAATAGTGATAATAATAATGAAAATGATAATGGCTATGATAATACTAATCATTTGGTGAGCCCTCAGCCGAGCCTGGCAGCAGCCCTGGAACCAGAGGGAGGGAGAGACTAGAGCCCTAGCCCACCACTCCCACAGACCTGACCAGATCAGGCAATAATAATACTGTGTGAACCCTCAGCCAAGGTGCCTACTTGCTGGGCCCTAGGGCCTGGCATCAGCCCTGGCACCAGAGGGAGGGAGGGACTATAGCCCTACCCCACCACTCCCATAGACCTGACCAGATCAGGCAATAATAATGCTGTGTGAGCCCTCAGCCAAGGTGCCCACTGAGCTGGGCTCCAGGGCCTGGCAGGAGCCCTGGCACCAGAGGGAGGGAGGGACTAGAGCCCTAGCCCACCACTCCCACAGACATGAACAGATCAGGCAATAATTATGCTGTGTGAGCCCTCAGCCAAGGTGCCCACTGAGCTTGGCCCCAGGGCCTGGCAGCAGTCCTGGAACCACAGGCTGAGGGTAGAGCCATAGCCCAGTACACCAAGATGCCTGGACAGAACAGGCACAGAGTCTATTAATAATAGTACTGTTGATAATAATAATAATAATAATGAAAATGATAATGGCTATGATAATAATAATCATTTGGTGAGCCCTCAGCCGAGCTTGGCAGCAGCCCTGGAACCAGAGGGAGGGAGGGACTGGAGCCCTAGCCCACCCCTCCCACAGACCTGACCAGATCAGGCACTGATAAATAAGAATCAATGTGAGCCCTCAGCTGAGGTGCCCACTGAGCTTGGCTCCAGGTTCTGGCAGCAGCCCTGGCACCAGAGGGAGGGAGGGACTAGATCCCTAGCCCACCTCTCCCACAGACATGAACAGATCAGGCACTAATAACACTGTGTGAGCCCTCAGCCAAGGTGCCCACTGAGCTGGGCTCCAGGGCCTGGCAGCAGCCCTGGCACCAGAGGGAGGGAGGGAGTAGAGCCCTAGCCCACCACTCCCACAGACATGAACAGATCAGGCACTAATAACACTGTGTGAGCCCTCCGCTGAGGTGCCCACTGAGCTTGGCTCCAGGGCCTGGCAGCAGCCCTGGCACCAGAGGGAGGGAGGGACTAGAGCCCTAGCCCACCACTCCCACAGACATGAACAGATCAGGCACTAATAACACTGTGTGAGCCCTCCGCTGAGGTGCCCACTGAACTTGGCTCCAGGGCCTGGCAGCAGCCCTGGCACCAGAGGGAGGGAGGGACTAGAGCCCTAGCCCACCACTCCCACAGACATGAACAGATCAGGCACTAATAACACTGTGTGAGCCCTCCACTGAGGTGCCCACTGAACTTGGCTCCAGGGCCTGGCAGCAGCCCTGGCACCAGAGGGAGGGAGGGACTAGAGCCCTAGCCCACCACTCCCACAGACATGAACAGATCAGGCACTAATAACACTGTGTGAGCCCTCCGCTGAGGTGCCCACTGAGCTTGGCTCGAGGGCCTGGCAGCAGCCCTGGCACCAGAGGGAGGGAGGGACTAGAGCCCTAGCCCACCACTCCCACAGACATGAACAGATCAGGCACTAATAACACTGTGTGAGCCCTCCGCTGAGGTGCCCACTGAGCTTGGACCCAGGGCCTGGCAGCAGCCCTGGCACCAGAGGGAGGGAGGGACTAGAGCCCTAGCCCACCACTCCCACAGACATGAACAGATCAGGCACTAATAACACTGTGTGAGCCCTCCGCTGCGGTGCCCACTGAGCTTGGCTCCAGGGCCTGGCAGCAGCACTGGAACCAGAGGAGATAGATCCCTATCCCCAAAATCCAAGCTCAATTATACTTTCTCTGTCTCTCTCCCCAAAGGCTAGCAAGTACAAGTAGCAGCTCTGTCACACTCCAAAAACTCATCAGCTCATGCAACGACCCAAATGGAGTGGAGGTTTTGCAGGCCATCTATTTCAACTGCCTGCTTGCTGAATCCCCTGCGATTGCGGTCTAGCTTTATTTAAAGACATCCAGTGAAGGTCAAGCTCTCTTCCACAAAGATATTTGGTTCTGTTCTTGAACTGTTTATCCAATTAGGAATGTCCTCTTTAGATTCCACTGCAATCTATTGCCAGGTAATTTAAACCCACTACTTCTAATCTTTGCTCTGGAGCATCAGAAATCATTTCCTTGCCGTCTTTTTGTGACAGCCCTCCATCTATGTGAAGAGTGCTCTTATACCCCCTCTTTACTCTTCTCGAGGCTCAATATTGCCAGTTCCTGCCATCTAATCTATCCTGATAAGCTTTGTCCTCAATACTTACCAAACTCTCTGAAGTCCTTGATCAAGAGATGAGTTAAGAAACTGGATGCAGAATCTTGTCCTGATGGTGTTTTTATACAGGCTTTAGAGGGGTGAGGAGGGAACAGACTCATATCCTCAACATGCAATTTCCCTCTGGTGCTGGAGGCCTGATTGCTTTCTTCTTGATATCATTTATGGACATCTGCCCATTTCCTCCCCTGTCTAATTTATTTTTCGTTAACATACTTACGTTTTTATTATAGTTGGCCTTTCTTACTGAGACTCCAGGCAGATTACACAGTATAAGCCAAGACAATGAACAGCTGGAACATTCAATAAACAATACAATAAAACAGGGACTATGAAAATAATCATATACCTAATACAGAGCAGAAACTATGCTGAAACAAAACATAATAGACAGATTAAATGATTTGGAAACTATCCAGTAGGAGCATGCTTACAGCAAAATTCAGTATGCAGAGTCTACAGCCTATCCCTTAACCAACACATCTCTCTGAACCATTTCCCTACAGCATAGACCTTTTCTCTGGGTAAAAAAAGCCCTCTTGAATAATTCAGTTTTGCCTATTTTGTAGAGAGCCAGGAGAATGGGAACTTCCCTGACTTCTTCAGGCAGTCCATTCCATCAAGTGGGAACCAGCAAAGAGAAGAAATTTGGATGAAAAACTATAAGCTACAGGCTGTGTTTTATTTTTTTGCTTCTCTCTGTGTGAACGGAGAGAGCTAATAAGATCTTCAGCTCTCCATTAAATGCCATAATTTATTTTTTATTTGGAAACAGGTTTAAAATTTGGATACTTGACTTCAAAATAATGGGTACTGTGTTTTGGTTGTTGTGGGTTTTCCGGGCTGTATTGCCGTGGTCTTGGCATTGTAGTTCCTGACGTTTCGCCAGCAGCTGTGGCTGGCATCTTCAGAGGTGTAGCACCAAAAGGTACTGTGTTTTAATTTGCAAACTTCTTGACTACAAGAATTTACAGAGTTTAATTGGACACAGTCCTTAACACAGATATAAACCACCATTTTATTTCAACAACCTAATTGATTATTAAAGGAATATAAGAATATTTTATAAATAAGATTCAAAAAATACTCCAAATCAGGATATTAGCTTTCTGTGTTAAGGGTTCGTTTATGTGGTCATTACCTGATTTTAGCAATAATGTACTTTGCTCCTGGTGGTTAATTAGAACCAGTGTCAAGAAGTTCTTCAAAGTGCTATTTATTTTACATTTTTTTTTATCCCATCTGGTAGGCAATGTACCTGAATTAAGTATATAAAATCATAGACTCAGAGGGCTTCAATGAGCCACGTAAGCCCTCAAGCTCAAAGTCCTGATTAAGTCATCCCCTTTGGAGGACTCTCTAGCCTCAGGTCCAGGAACACCATGAAAGAGAACCTTCCTTCAGCACAGATAATGGACCTGTTTTCAAGCTCCTCTGCCCATTAGTCACTTCCTCACTGTGTTTAGCTGAGGTCTGCTTTAGGCTTTTACGTCTACTCCTGAGCTCTGGTACAGCAGACACCAAATCTTTCCTCTCTTCTGACCTTTCCAATGTCCAGCGTCCACCAAATTTGCAGGGGACATAGTCCTCACTGTCCTCTGAAGACCCCCAGGTTTCAGAGAGATTGCATCCAGGGAAAGGCATGCTCCATGGGTCCCTCCCTTTCCTGACATTGTCTTTTCACAGTGGCAAAAGCTGGACTGTCTGCTGGAAGCTACTTTGAGAGGTTACAAGCCAGAAGGAGTTCAGAAAGAGTTCAGACAGTCCACACCTATGTTGCCAGGGGAATTGATTGAAAGGTGCCAGACTGTCTGGCTTTATGAACGTGTTATGCCAATATATATTAAAATCATATGGCAATAATCAATACTGAAAAATACTAAGCCTAGCTTCTGTATTCTCTAGATGAACTTTTAAACTTTGCATGAACTTTCAGTGTATTTTTTCTATGTGTAAGGTAATTCAGCAGGTGTGCTTACATCTTTTGACAATTAATTAAAATAGTGGACTCTACTGAGATTGATGTTCCTCTATCTGAAATTCAACCAATGGTGATCGCCCAACTTAACTTTTTCTTGACACTTGTCAGAGATTTATAGTATTCTCTTGCAGATCAGACTATGACATAATTTTTTAACTAATTGGAAGGCTGTACTATGAAATTATGAATATTCAGTGAAGTATTGTCGAAGGCTTTCACGGCCGGAGAACGATGGTTGTTGTGGGTTTTCCGGGCTGTATTGCCGTGGTCTTGGCACTGTAGTTCCTGACGTTTCGCCAGCAGCTGTGGCTGGCATCTTCAGAGGTGTAGCACCAAAAGACAGAGATCTCTCAGTGTCACAGTGTGGAAAAGATGTAGGTCATTTGTATCTACTCAGGAGGGGTGGGGTTGAGCTGAGTCATCCTGTAAGAGTTTCCCAGGGTGTGGAATGCTAATGGCGGGAGGCTTCACTGTATCCTGAGGAGGTTCTTTTGCATATGGATTGGTGCTTGATGTGCTAATCTTCTCTGCAGGGCTATTGTCGGGTGTGGAGTGTTTTGTTGGCCTGGTGTTTTTCAGAACTGGAGCCCATGCTCTGTTCATTCTTAAGGTTTCTTCTTTCCTGTTGAAGTTTTGCTTATGCTTGTGAATTTCAATGGCTTCCCTGTGCAGTCTGACAAAGGAGTTGGAAGTGTTGTCCAGTATTTTGGTGTCCTGGAATAAGATACTGTGCCCTGTTTGAGTTAGGCTATGTTCAGCCACTGCTGATTTTTCAGGTTGTCCAAGTCTGCAGTGTCTTTCATGTTCTTTTATTCTTGTCTGGATGCTACGCTTTGTGGTCCCGATGTAAACTTGTCCACAGCTGCAGGGTATACGGTATACTCCTGCAGAGGTGAGGGGTTCTCTGCTGTCTTTTGCTGATCGTAGCATCTGTTGTATTTTTCGGGTGGGTCTGAATACTGCTTGAAGGTTATGCTTTTTCATAAGCTTTCCCATCTGATCAGTAATTCCTTTGATATATGGCAAAAACACTTTTCCTGTAGGCGACTGTTTTTCCTTGGTTGTTTGATTCATCCTGGGTTTGATTGCTCTTCGGATTTCATTTCTGGAGTAGCCATTTGCCTGAAGTGCGTGGTTTAGATGATTAATTTCCTCATTGAGAAAGCGCGGCTCACATATCCGTCTTGCACGATCCATGTAGAAGTTTGCTACATCAAAACTGACGAGTATGTCTTGTGGATTGAGTTTTAGAGAACTGATTTTGTTGATGAATGATGAATGTATCATCCACAAACCGGAACCATACACTGGGTTTGTCTTACATCAAAGATTCAGCAGATTTCATCAACAAAATCAGTTCTCTGAAACTCAATCCACAAGACATACTCGTCAGTTTTGATGTTGTATCCCTGTTTGCTAAGGTTCCAGTAAAAGACACTATTGCACTTATGAATCAGATTTTCTCAGAGGATGTAACAGCCTTATTCCACCATTGTCTGACAACCAGTTACTTCCAATGGGACAACGAATTCTATGAACAGATAGATGGGGTGGCCATGGGGAGCCCACTCAGCCCAGTTATAGCAAACTTCTACATGGAACATTTTGAAAAAACAGCTCTAGAATCAGCACCCCACAAACCCAGTGTATGGTTCCGGTTTGTGGATGATACATTCATCATTTGGAGCCATGGGGAGGAAGAATTGATGGGGTTTTTGAATCATCTCAACAACATCCACCTGAACATACAATTCACAATGGAGAAAGAAAGTGAGGGAAAACTCCCATTCCTGGATACCTTGGTCATCCGCAAAGCAAACTTTCAGTTAGGTCACAAGGTCTACAGGAAACCAACTCACACTGATCGGTACTTACACAAAAACTCCAATCACCACCCCCGACAGAAAAGAGGCATAATGAAAACATTAGTGGATCGTGCAAGACGGATATGTGAGCCGCGCTTTCTCAATGAGGAAATTAATCATCTAAACCACGCACTTCAGGCAAATGGCTACTCCAGAAATGAAATCCGAAGAAATGTTAGTGAACTTATTTCTTATTGCCTTTCTGTGTTCTTTTGTTATAGGATTCATATTAACAGTCATTTATATAGAAAATCTATAAGCAAGAAAGAAGAACTAAATGAGACTTGCACTCTCTAAGAAGCACAGTACTTACCTGCTATTGGACTTGGAGTTGGCATCCTGCTTCCTTGGAATGTTTGGGAGGGGAATGTGTGGCCCTTGTTCTTAGAACTTTGTATTTTGTATTTAATATGTGATCTTGTTGTATGAATTGCATGCTGTAAATGTATATGAATTTGGGAGCACTAGCACTTTAAATAGATCATATTACTGTTTCTTTAATCCCCGGTGGTGTTCTTCTCCACTCTACTTTTGAGCTGTTGCTCCGGAATTTGCCCTGTTTGTTTGCTAGGTATTAGGAGTGAGGCAAAAGGCAATGCCTACCGCCTAACTCAACCCAGCTGATATTAGGAGTGGAGCAGGTGGCAATGCCCACCTCCTGCGTTAACCCAGCTGGTATTTGAAGCAGAGCAAGTGACAATGTCACCCTGACCTTAACCGGGCTGGTGTTAGGAGCGGAGTACTTGGCAATGCCCCCCCCCTTCACCCAGCTGGGATCAGAATCAAAACAGGTGGTTTTACCCAACCACTGCCTTAATCCAGCAGGAGCAGAGCAGATGGCAATGCCTGCCTCCTGCCTTAACCAAGTTGGTATAAGGAGTGGAAAAGGTGGCAATGCCCCCCGTGCCTTAATGCAGCTGGTATTAGAAGCGGAGTAGGTTGCAATGCCAGCCCTGTGCCTTAAACCAGCTGCTATTAGGAGCGGAACATATGGCAATACCCACCCTCACCTTAACCCAGTTGGTATTAGGAGCAGAGCAGGTGGCAATGCCCACTGCCCACCTTAACCCAGCTGATACTAGGAGTGGAGCAGGTAGAATTTCCCTCCCACCTTAACACAGCTGTTATTAGGAGCAGAACAAGTCACAGTGCCACTCCTGACCTTAACCCAGCTGGTATTAGGAGTGAAGCACTTGGCAATGCCTCCCCCTTTCACCCAGCTGGGATCAGAAGCAGAGCAGGTGGCTTTGCAAACCCACTGCCTTAACCCAGCAGGTATTAGGAGTGAAACACGTGGCAGTGCCCACCCCCCATCTTAACCCAGCTGGGATCAGGAGCAGAGCAGGTGACAATACCCATTCCCTTCACCCAGCTGGGATGAAGAGCAGATCAGATGGCAATGCTCACCCTCCTTCACCCAACTGGGATCAGGAGTGGAACAGGTGACAATGCCCCCCTGCCTTAACCCAGCTGGTATTAGGAGCAGAGCAGGTGGCAATGCCCACCCCCACCTTAACCCAGCTGGTATTAGGAGTGGAGCAGTTGGCAATGACCTTGCCTGCCTTAACCTGGCTAATATTAGTGGCAGAGCAAGTGGCAATGGCCACCCCTCTGCCATCACCCATTTGAGATCAGGAGTGGAGCAGGTGGCAATGCCCACCTTGCATCTTCACCTGGCTGGGATCAGGTGCAGAGCAGGAGGCAATTCCCTTCTACCCTTCACCCAGCCAGGATAAGCAGCATGGCAGGTGACAATGCCCACCCTCTTCAACACAACAGAATAAGCCACTGAGCATGTGGCAATGCCCACCCTGTCTTCACCCTGCCAGAGTCAGGAGCCAAGGATGCAGAAATGCCCCCCCTTCAACCTGCTGGAATCAGGAGCAGAGCAGGTGGCAATGTTCACACCCCCTTCACCCTGCTGGGATCAGGAGCAGAGCAGGTGGCAATGTTCACACCCCCTTCACCCTGCTGGGATCAGGAGCAGTGTATTGGCCATATGGGATGTTATTAACTATACGCCTGTGGTGAAAAGAACAAAAAGACAGGTAAGAATTCCTATCCGTAGGTTTTTTAAAAGGTCTGACCCCAAGCACATTCTGTTCATTTCGTTAAGTAACCACGTCTAGGAAACTAATGCAGGTGGGGCTCGTCTGTGTAGTAAATTTTATATTAGGGTCTATATTATTCATCCATGTGGCAAATTCCTCAACCAATTCTGCCCCTTCGAATAAAAGGTAAAGATCATCTATGTACCTCTTGTAATATCCTGTGCAGTGAAAAAAAGGATTATTAGCTCCAAATTAGTATTAGCTCCACTCCTAGTATCAGCTGGGTTAAGGTGGGCAGTGGGCATTGCCACCTGCTCTGCTCCTAATACCAACTGGGTTAAGGTGGTGGTGGGCATTATTTTGCTCCAAATTAGCCGTATAAAGGTTGGCTACACTGGGGGCAGCCGAACATCCCATGGCCACCTCCTTTGTCTGGTAGTAGTATTGAGTCTGGAATCTGAAACAGTTTTTTTCTAATACTAAATCAAGCAATTGTAACAGGAATGGAGTGCTTAGGCTCTGCAAGTCCCTTTTATTCGAAGGGGCTTTACCTTTTATTCGAAGGGGCAGAATTGGTTGAGGAAAATCAGTGGTTGCGGCAGGGTACCCAGAGTAGGTTTCCGGTGCACCAAAAGTTTCAAAGATATGGTGGGGCATTTGGACCTTTATTTGGGGGGGAGAGGTAATGACTTACCTCAAGGACATTTTCCATGCGGGCATTGCAGGATCTGCCCGCTGGCCATAGCAGGGAATAGCTTGCAGTTTGATAAACCACAACTGAAAGTAACCTTGAAACATTTTTCTACATGCCAAACTAAATCAGTGGTGTATGTCATTATTTGTACGTGTAAAAAGGTGTATGTTGGGAGCACCATGTGCCCCGTGAGGACAAGGATTATGGAACATATGTCATGCATTAAAAACTACGTGACTGAGGCTCCACTGGTTGAGCATTTTTCCAGATATCACCAGACCGAGGAAGAGTTTAGGTTCTCGGTCCTATATGTCTCTACATGCAAAAATCAGCCTACTACCCATAAGGACCTATTTAGACGGGAAGCAGAATGGATCCATTGGCTGGGTTCTTTAAAACCAGAGAGGCTCAATCTGGAAATAATTTGTCTTGTTTTTTGTAAAACTAACCCATTTTGATCTTGCTGGATTTAGAGTATGGGTTTGGGTCACTATTATGTGAGTTGTGGTCTGTATACAATGTGCCTTTAAATCATGTGAGCTGAGTACTGTTAGTAATGTACCTTTAAATCATTGTAATTTGTACTTTGTGTATGTATTTATTGTGGGCGGGGAGCACTTTCCTCAAGACCATTCGATTTGTCCATTGAATTTCTGCACATGAATGTTTGTGGTTCAGTCATAGGTAAGCAAGAAGGATGCCATTAAGACTGTATTGGTATTGCCTTTATTGAGTCTCTTAATTTGATATTGGCATTGTTATCTTGTTTATAGAATTTCATTAGTGTTATGGTGACACAAGAGCGGCTCCTGATGAAGATTGTGCATCCTGAAACAAGCTGAGAACATTAAGCCAGCAGCTTGTAGAGCCGAGCTAGGGGAGCCTGGGCGGGGGTTTCTTCCTTTTGTTTCTGGACTCGCTTTTTGAAATAGAAGAGATAAAAGATTCAAGAACGTTCTTTCCTATTTGGCTGTTTTGCCACGTTTTCTCATGAGTCGAACTAAGGGAGTCCCGGCAAGGGGTATTTTCCCCTCCTGTTTTCTTGGTTTTCGCCTGGAATAAAAGAAAAAAGAGAGATTGATAAACGTCCATTTCAAGTCAGCTGTTGTACCACATTTACCCGTGTTCCCGACTCTGGGCTGGGGGAGCCCCGTCGTGGCTTCTCCCCTTTGAGTTCCACCTGAAGTTATAAGAAGAGAGAACGATAATAAACAGGTTCTAGTAGGCTACTTCGCCGTAGCTCCAAGTAAATATTTCATTTGTAAATATTTCTTACAAGCACATCAAGTCCCTGTGTGCTACTGTGCCCTTGGTCGGGAGTCTTGAGCTCTTCAAGCAAGATAGCACAGCAGTGAGGAACTCGAGACACCTCAGGGACTATTCTTAAGGACTGTTGTGGATTGGAGTTTGAACCTTTTGTATATTTGCAGCACGGAGCACTTTAATGAATTTAAGAATTTGTGATTACATAAATAGAAGTGTGTGTCTTTAAATCGTATGTGGGTGCTTTTGTTAGGGGATCACGAGCAGAGCACGTAGTAAAGACTGCTGCACACCTTCACTTGCCAGGATCAGGCACGGGGAAGGAGGCAATGCCTGTTCCTCACTTCACCCATCAGGGAGCAGGTGGCAATGTCCACCCCCCCTTCACCCAGTTAGGATCATGCTTGAGCAGGCAGCAATGCCTGCCCCCCTTTATCCAGCTGTAGTCAGGCGCAGAACTGGAGCCAATGCCCCCCTTTATCCGGGATGTATGAGGCATGGAGCAGGTAGCAAAGCCCACCACCCCTTCACATGGCCGCGATCAGGCAGATCAGGCATGGAGCAAATGACAGTGCCCACCCCCGTCCTTCACTAGCTGGAATCAATGGTGGAGGAGGAGTGAATGCCTGCCTGTCCGCCCTCCCCTTTCTAGAGCCCGTTGTATATTTTTCCCACTTAATATTTAACAAATTCACAGAGGTGTTCCATCATGAGAAGATTGTTTAAAAGCTGAAGGAAAATAATTGTACTGAATGTTCCTTTATATATTTAGGACAGATGTGGGCATGTGAATCTACTCTGGAATGTTAAATTTTCTTCTATTGTTAAAAGGCCTGATTACTCATGAATAGAACATGCATTTTCCAAGACAGACCACTACTATTTGAGAACTCTCTGCTCAGATTTGCGACACTGGAGCTGCAGAGATTATCAGGAGAGGCGCTTCTGCAGAGATGTATGTGCCATGTACCATGAAGGACTTTTTCAGCTAATAACCAGCATCCTGAACTGAATGCAGAAAACTAATGTATGCAGCCCTGACCTCTGTGAGGGTGAAGTGAGGATGTCATAGACATCTGGACAGAGTCAAAGATTAAACAGCCTAGAAGACAAAATTGAGGGCTCAAATACAGGATATGTTGAACATGTATTGGGTCCATGGGAGCAAAAGAAATTTGCAGTCTGTTCTTTGTCAGGGAGGAACTCACCTTAAACAGTTCTCTTTCACTCAGCATTGTGAGGGAGCACCAAGGAGAAAAGAAGGAGTTTATGGTTTCCCTCCTGACCCATTTTTGCCTATAGAAATGGCTGGGGATGTGGCCTTTCCTTCTCTTTTCTCTGGCTCCACATTTCCTTAAGATCTATGGCACCAGAGAAAAGGGGCAAGCCCTTTCCCTACTGTTTCCACTGGAGAAAACTGGAAGAGAAAGAAAACAGAATCACCTTCTCCCTCCTCGCAGCTTTCCTTCACATTGCCAAGCAAATGTATAGTGCACACATTCCCTTTATGTACATCTGACTGCAAATCTGTTCATGCAACCAAGACCTGACACATGTTCAGCATCTCATGGATTTCAGCCCTGAGTCTTGTAGAACATCACAGTGCAAATCCCAATGGCAGACAACTCATCTCTGACTGCCTACCTCTGTCTTGGATCTGCAAGGAACTTGACACATCTTATCAAAGATTGCTAATAAATTCTGTAAAAACTGACTCACAACCCTTGCCTCCTTACATACATACAAATAGATAACTTCCACCGAAGCTTGTAATGCAACCTGTGGATCATGGCAGGAGCATTTGCCTGTCCCAGATCCTCATGGTTGGAAATGGTGGTGAAATTGAATGAAGATAATTTCAAGGGAACCATCAAGGTTTCATCAAAGCAGGAGGATGTTCCAGAAGGGAGGAAAACGATCTTGAACTTCATGATCTAAATAAAAATTGCATGCTTTCTTGTTGCATTAGCCTTGGAGACATCCTCAAAAACTTATTTTCAGTAGACTGTAAAAAATAAAAGCAAGTACTGTAAAGAAACAATAAAATATGGTTGGATGGAATGCAAAATTAGAATATAAGGATTGAGAATACAACTTTTTAAAAGGAATAAACCAATAAGAAAGGGAGGAAGTAGTTGCATTATATGTCAAGGATGTATAGATTTCTGAGGAAATGCCTACATCCGAGCATGAAATGCTCCACTCCTGGCTGACCCCATTTCCCCACCGATGGGGAATTGCCAAGGGGGTGCTCACCAGCCCACTCCCTATTGCCAAACCCTGTCCTGCTCATGACCACCAATCCAGCACCACCTCAGCCAATTACCTCAAACCTCTGTCAGCAGCACAAGGTAGGTGAAAACCTCTTCTCTTCCTTGGCCAGTGTGGGGAAATGGGGGAAAAAATTCCTACCTGGCTCTGAAACAGCAGCTGGATAATCCTGCACTACAACTGGGTGGGCCAATCGCGGGTGGGCCAATCGCGTGGAGCAACTGCCAGCCGGGGAGCGGAGCCATCTTTTAAGGCATCCATCTCACCCCCCCCCCAATTCAGTCCCTGAATGCTCGGGAAGACAGTCTGTCTCCTCCTCCAACTGAGGAGGCAAATCCCAGCCCCTGGCTCAAGCCATGGCGCAGCTGCCGGTACGGGGCCGCATAATTTGAAGAATCTCAGACAATATATAATGCAACATATTATAGCTTGGACAGTGGTTTGCTTCTGTATGTCTTGAAAATCTAACTTATGATCTTCCGGCTTTATCTAACAAACACACAACGAATATTTTTCACCCACAGAAGTAAACCCGGAGTTTTTCATATCAGAATATCACTTGTAAGTAACATGAATGATGTGACCATAAGCAAGTGAGAAAAGTAATGCTGGATCAGACCTGTAGCCTATCTAGTTGGGCAATCTGTTTCACACCATGTCCAACCAGTTCTCCTGAAGGGCCAACACACAGGGCATGGAGGCCAAGGCCTTCCCCTGATGCTGCCTCCTAGTTGTGGGTTTCAGACTTTTACTGCACCTGGATGTGGAAAGTTCCATAAAGCGCCATGGCTAGTTGTCACAGATTGACTTTTCTCGATGAACCTTTTAAAGCCGTTTGTGCTTGCAGCCATCACTACAAATTCCGCAATGTTCAAGGGCAGCAAATTCCACAATTAAATGACATGTTGAGTTTAGAGGAGTTTTTTTTGGCATCTCTTGAATCTGTTGCCTTAGTATTAGTGATATTGGAGAGGCAGAGAATGTTATCTTTAACAAAACCCACATAAGACACAGGGCCCGGTACTGCCTCAGTCTGAACCTTCCAACCAGGTTCCTTCAGCTTCCTTATTTCACTCATTCCCGTTACTCCAATGCCCCCTTGTTTTTTATTCAGAATCCTACTCCTGCCAAAAAATTGCCGCACCATAAAAGTTCCTGAGATGTTCCATGCTGAGCCTTTCAACAGTTTGGATTGTGTGCAAAGCTCCACTGACCACTCCTCAGTGTCAGGTCACCAGACCGTCCAGTCTAGGTTTCTGCCTGCCCTGAATAATATGCATGGGATGGGGAAGAAAATTAAATTAATCATGCCACAATGGCATGAAAAAAGCCAAACACCATCCAGGGACTTTTCATCAGGTCTTTATTATCTCTTAGTGACATCATGCAGCGTGATGTAGAATCATCTGTATGTAGAACGAAGCACTTTGGCGACAAGTTTCAGGAACCCATCAAGACTCAATTCGACATCATATCTGTATCTCTCCTCAGAAGTCCCTGGGTTGTTTTCCTGCGGTGGATAAAAAATGGAAATTGTTGGCTTGTTATATGATTTACTAATATATCACAGGTCCTTTAGATACCCTTCCAGATTATCTAGGTAGAAATAGTCCAAACACAAAGGTTTAATATCCAAGCATGGCTCAGATATGGTCTAACATACTAAACATTCCTTAAGCTTACTCTTCTTCCCCCCCCCCAAAATACCTATATGATAAAATAAAAGGATATGCATAATAATAAGAACATGCTTAATAGGTACAAGGGGAGCATGTCTGCCTAAGCCATCACAACCCTGTGAACTCTTATCTCTCACATTCTGTTGAAAGTTCCATCCTCTACACCATTGTCAACTATATGGAGTCTAATCTAGACTCTTTTCTTATGGCGAGTGTTTCACAGTTCTGGAGTGTTTTATCATTATTGCAATTAATATGAAAGCAAAACAAAGTTTCCATCTAAAGCACCTACAATGGAGAGGAAACCCTATGGTTTTGTTTTTATGTAGACTCTGCCTCTATTGAGTTCACTTTTAAAGGGCAGCCGGTGTTTTTCTAAAAACTGTTCCTTAAAGGGATAGGGGAGAGAGGCTCTGGGCTTCCTTAACTGCAAGCTGTAGTCACTAGGATCACGTACATGTGTGAGGTATTCCAGTCCTGAGGGAAATGGGGTGGGACTTGGTCATCCTCTCTCCTCTCAATGCTCACCCTGCTCTGCCATATTTCCCCTCCAGTCAGCACTCCTCTGCTTGCCTAAAACTCTCCAAAAGTTATCTTCTAACTGAGCAAACCTACCTCAGGGTCCTCCTCCTGCTGCCTGCCAGCTGTCTTACCCTCCTTAGGCCACCCGTCTGCCTCAGTCTCTTTCTACAGTTCTTCAGGTTAACGGGCTGCTCTGCTGTTTATTTCACTGTCTGAAATCTTTCCTATCAGTTCTCAATAGACTTTGATGTTAAATATGGGTGCATTTCATGGCCTCAAAAAGAGGGAAACCTTTATTTCATCTGTCTGAAAGTTGACCATGTGGATGACCTAGAGGAGTATGTTGTTCCGTTGGGGTAGAAAAACAAGAAGGCACAGACTTGACAATGTGGTGTACGTGTCTCTTCCATTGAAACAAAAGGGAAATGATAATGAAGTAAAATTATGAAACTGGAAATTCAAGAATGACACAAAGGCATACCAAACAACCAAACAACAATACAGTCAATTTGGGTATGAATTACAAAATTAAAGAATGAAACCAACTTCCATGCATCAATCTGCCATGTCTGGCTGAAACCCTTCTCCATCTGCTCTATGAGAGGTGGGTCGCCAAGCGTTCTGAGCCTCATGGAGCTTGGGAGGGACCACTGGGTGAGGTTATTGGCCGCTGGGCAAAAGTGAGGCCCAGAGATTGTCCTTAAAAGCCATGGGTGGAAAAGCTACAAAATGGAGAAGGAGGCACAAAGGGTGACATAAAATGACTCCTCCTTCAGAAGCTGGTGTCTCTTGGAAGTTTACAAAAGGGGATTATACCACTTAAGGGCTCAGAATTTGCATATCTGTCAGACTATGGAATCCCAGTTATCTGAGTTCGTCTCCCACCCCTTCTGCAAGAAGCACAAGGTCTCTTGATTCCAAAAGGTTTATTGAAAGACTATGCTCAGGATACAGGTGTCCATAATCCAAAGGCTGTAGAGGCCCTTGGCTGAACGAAAGCTTTGTTGAGATTGGCATGTAAAACGAAAGTTACAACACTTCAAACACCCATTCCCAGCCTCCCCTCTAGTCCTGTCTGTGAAGGCATGAGAAGACGAGGACATCAAAGTCGTTGGCTGGACTGGATAAATAAGACTCTTTGCTCCCATAGATATGAGCGGCCTGGACGACACCTGGGCCTAGAGGGAGGAAAACTAGACAACTACTGATTATAATACAAGTTAACATGGCGTTACTCTGGCTAGAGAATTGACATCCTGACAATATCAACCAGTCATGCATCCCATGACCTCATTCCGTCCATGTTCACCCAGCTCGCTTGCTTTCATCTCCAATGGACCTCTGAAGAGAACAGCCGGAATGCCACCCAAGATCTTCCTTCTTCTCCCCCAACGAGCTGCACATCAAATACTTCAGTTAAGGAGGCCACTTCCTTCCACGCAATGAACCAACCCACTCCCCTCTCACCTGTATCAAATTTGGGAGCTGATCCTTCATCAGCTTCTGCATTCTTTCCTTGGTGACTGTGGGAGGATTCCTTCCATCCTCCTTGTATTGGTTGAAAATGTTGGCAATAGTTTGCAATGCTGATTCTAATGGGGTTAGAGACATCTTGAGTTGGTTGCTGATCTGGAAAGACAACACCTAGTTCAGTGTGTGTATGTGTATGAGGGAAAGGTCAACTCAATCACTGGTTTCTTCTCACAACAGTTTTGGACTGAACCTCCAAGTTCAGAGGTAGAATATCCTGAGTTACTGTTAAATACCATAGTGATTGTAAAAAAAATACATAAATGTTAAAATTAACACTGAAAAACTTCTGCAATATCTGAACTTTGTAAACCTTTTGTGGAATAAGCATTAATTTTTAGGAAAATGAAGTTGTAATCTTATTCTTTAAAAAAAAACCTTGAGTTTACAAATTATATTGCCTGGGAAGTGTAAATAATATGAACATGATTACCTGACAGTGTGGCACTTTTAGAATCAACTTTATGTTGTCATTAAACAGTCAGTTTTAAAATACATATTAAGAAGTAAACTACAACCATCAAATACAGTAAGACTAAAAATGTTTTTCAAGCCTTCCTCATAGCAAAATCATCCAAAACTTCATCAAAAAATTTTTTTCTAAGTTTGTCACTTGCAATGTGCAGAATGCTCAGTGCAGACAACCTCTCTTGAGACATCGTGGCCCGTAATTCATTTTTAATTCTTTTGAGTCTTGAAAAACTCCTCTCTCCCGAGCAGTTAGTGACCATAAAGCTAAGAAACAGCTGCAAGCTTGCTTCCACATTAGGAAAGGCCATCTGAATTTTTTCCTTGTATATAATTTGATAAAGGTCTGTATGAGACAGAGAGTGCTCTTCTGTAAGCCTATGGCTTTGTCTCATGTACAGATGAAAGTGCGAAAGTTCATCAATAAGTTTCAGGTCAATATCTTCTGGGGATGCTTCCATCAACAGTTCAACACCTTGCTGAATTTCTTGCTTAGATGCTGTCAGATTAGCAAGAATGGGAAACCATTGTGCAACATCACTGTACACAGTATTTCTTCTCTTTAAATTGGCTTCAAGTGCATCTAATATAGGAATAAAGGATTTTATCCTAAACATATCTCTTGAAGAAAGTGCATCTAAGGCATCAGGTGCACTTCTGTCATTTCTTTGCCATTCCCTTACTCTTTGTCTCCTTGTTTTGTAGTTAACACTTGGCAAGGTGGCTTTTGCTTGTTTCTCATCAAAATCTTCTGTAATTTTCCTTTAAAAATCCAGAAGTGAACTGTGCAAACTTCCACAAGAACTCAGTAAGAGGTCTGATTTCTGAAGGGCTTTGCTGACCTTGTGAAAATGACCTAGCACACGGGTCCAAAAATGCAGCAGAAACACAAATTCCAGTTCTTCCATTTTCTGCAAAAGATTGTTAGCTTGAAGCCTGGTCTCCCCCTTCCCATTAACGTCAGAGTACAAATGACTGAGGGCATCAGTGATAGCACTGTAACTTTCCAAAACAGCTTCTGTGGCTTTTGCGTGTGCGTCCCACCTAGTGTCTGACAAGTATTTAGGCACTTTAGACTGAGGTGGCAAAAATGATTTTAGATCTGCCCATCTCTTTGTGGAGGATGAAAAGAAGGTATACATTTCATTGATAATGCCAAAACAGTTCAAGGCAGCAATCCACAGCAGAACGGCCCACCAGATTTAAAGAGAGACCTGCGCATGGAATAAATCTTGCAAATTGTTTTTTTTAAAGATTTTTTCCTGCATACCGTTGTACTTACCAGCCATGCTGGCAGTGTTGTCATAAGAGTGCCCAAGGCATTTTCTGAAGTCAATTTCAAGCTCAGTAGTGAAATGGTTGAACAATAAATCAGCCATGCTTTCTCCTGAGTGGTCTTTTAGCTCAAGGAAAGTTAAAAATCTCTCAGTTGGCAAACCATCTTCAGGTGATACATATCTGATAATTAAAGACAACTGACCAGTATGTGAAATGTCAGGAGTGGAATCTACTGAAAAGCTGAAATATCCAGCTTGCCTCACATCAGCCAGAATTGCATCCTTAACTTTTGTTGCCATGAGTTGAATAATTTCCTCACATATAGTTTTTGACAAATAAGAGAGATCGCCTGATCCAGAATGTCCATAGCAATTGATATGAGCAAGTAAAAACGGATCAAACGTTGCCACTAGTTCTAAAAGACCAAGATAATTAACATTATTTGGAGATCCAAAGTGTTAATTGTCTCCTCTGAATGGTAAGCCTCGTTCTACAAGAGTGCATATTACAGCAATAATTCTCTCCATGACATGCCGCCGGTACTGCTGTTCTGCTTTTATTTGTTCCTCTAGCTTGGAAGTTAACATTTGCCCTCACTTCCTTGTTAGGTAGGCCAACACGGCATTCCTATGCTTCTCTGAGTTTTCATGAGTTTTGATAAGAAGGGGGTTTTGCCAGTCATCAAACCCTTCAGTAGCTAAAGCTGTGGAAGAAGATGCAAGGTTTGGAGTTTAAACACAAAGCAATAAATCTGGCCTTTTGAGGGAGAATAATCTCCCTGCCTGTGCATGTAATGTCCCAGCAGATCGCACAAAAAACACGGAAGATTGCATTTCCTCGCATGAGATTTGAGCAATGTCACACGACGTCGCGCAAATCTTGCACGAGGAAACGCGATCTTCCGCATTTTTTGTGAGATCTGCCGGGACACCTCTTTGGCCTCCTCCACAGCCCCCACAGGTGAATTGGGGGGAGCAGGAGGAATCTATGCTGCCTTTGAGCCACACCCAATACTGCTTTCCCCAAGTAAACCAGGAGGACTGCCATCGCACTTTCCCCCACACCCACCCTTGCTGGCCAATACAACAGGAAGACTCATTTTGCCACCAAACTAGAATTAAGGAGGACATAAAAGGAGATGACTCTATGTGCCCTCCGCCACAGTGCCCACTGATCTTGGCCCCAGGGCCTGGCAGCAGCCCTGGCACCAGAGGCAGGGAGGAACTAGAGCCCTAGCCCACCACTCCCACAGACCTGACCAGATCAGGCACTGATAAATAAGAATCAATGTGAGCCCTCAGCTGAGGTGCCTACTGAGCTGGGCCCTAGGGCCTGGCAGCAACCCTGGCACCAGAGGGAGGGAGGGACTAGAGCCCTAGCCCACCACTCCCACAGACCTGAAAAGATCAGGCAATAATAATACTGTGTGAGCCCTCAGCCAAGGTGCCTACTGCGCTTGGCCCCAGAGCCTGGCAGCAGCCCTGGAACCAGAGGCTGACGCTAGAGCCATAGCCCAGCACACCAAGATGCCTGGACAGAACAGGCACAGAGACTATTAATAATGATAGTGATGATAAGAATAATAATAATGAGAATGATAATGGCTATGATAATAATAATCATTTGGTGAGGCCTCAGCCAAGCCTGGCAGCAGCCCTGGAACCAAAGGGAGGGAGGGACTAGAGCCCTAGCCCACCACTCCCACAGACCTGACCAGATCAGGCACTGATAAATAAGAATCAATGTGAGCCCTCCGCTGAGGTGCCCACTGAGCTTGGCTCCAGGGCCTGGCAGCAGCCCTGGCACCAGAGGGAGGGAGGGACTGGATCCCTAGCCCACCACTCCCACAGACATGAACAGATCAGGCACTAATAACACTGTGTGAGCCCTCAGCTGGAGGTGCCCACTGTGCTTGGACCCAGGGCCTGGCAGCAGCACTGGAACCAGAGGAGATAGATCCTTCCCGATCCCCAAAATCCAAGCTCAATTATACTCTCTCTGTCTCTCTCCCCAAAGGCTAGCAAGTAGCAAGCAGCAGCTCTGTCACACTCCAAAAACTCATCAGCTCATGCAGCGACCCAAATGTAGTGGAGGATTTGCAGGCCATCTATTTCAACTGCCTGCTTGCTGAATCCCCTGTGATTGCAGTCTAGCTTTAAAGACATCCAGTGAAGGACAAGCTCTCTTCCACAAAGATATTTGGTTCTGTTCTTAAACTGTTTATCCAATTAGGAATGTTCTCTTTAGATTCCACTGCAATCTATTGCCAGGTCATTTAAACCCACTACTTCTAATCTTTGCTCTGGAGCATCAGAAATCATTTCCTTGCCGTCTTCATGTGACAGCCCTCCATCTATGTGAAGAGTGCTCTTATATACTCTTCTCCAGGCTCAGTATTGCCAGTTCCTGCCATCTAATCTATCCTGATAAGCTTTGTCCTCAATACTTACCAAATTCTCTGAAGTCCTTGATCAAGAGATGAGTTAAGAAACTGGATGCAGAATCTTGTCCTGATGGTGTTTTTATACAGGCTTTAGAGGGGTGAGGAGGGAACAGACTCATATCCTCAACATGCAATTTCCCTCTGGTGCTGGAGGCCTGATTGCTTTCTTCTTGATATCATTTATGGACATCTGCCCCTTTCTTCCCATCTAATTTATTTTTTGTTAACATACTTACGTTTTTATTATAGTTGGCCTTTCTTACTGAGACTCCAGGCAGATTACACAGTATAAGCCAAGACGATCAACAGCTGGGACATTCAATAAACAATACAATAAAACAGGGACTATGAAAATAATCATATACCTAATACAGAGCAGAAACTATGCTGAAACAAAACATAATAGACAGATTAAATGATTTGGAAACTATCCAGTAGGAGCATGCTTACAGCAAAATTCAGTATGCAGAGTCTACAGCCTATCCCTTAACCAACACATCTCTCTGAACCATTTCCCTACAGCAAAGACCTTTTCTCTGGGTAAAAAAAGCCCTCTTGAATAATTCAGTTTTGCCTATTTTGTAGAGAGCCAGGAGAACGGGAACTTTCCTGACTTCTTCAGGCAGTCCATTCCATCAAGTGGGAACCAGCAAAGAGAAGAAATTTGGATGAAAAACTATAAGCTACAGGCTGTGTTTTATTTTTTTGCTTCTCTGTGTGTGAACGGAGAGAGCTAATAAGATCTTCAGCTGTCCATTAAATGCCATAATTTATTTTTTATTTGAAAACTTAGGTTTAAAATTTGGATACTTGACTTCAAAATAATGGGTACTGTGTTTTAATTTGCAAACTTCTTGTCTACAAGAATTTACAGAGTTTAATTGGACACAGTCCTTAACACAGATATAAACCACCATTTTATTTCAGCAACCTAATTGACTATTAAAGGAATATAAGAATATTTTATAAATAAGATCCAAAAAATACTCCAAATCAAGATATTAGCTTTCTGTGTTAAGGGTTCGTTTATGTGGTCATTACCTGATTTTAGCAATAATGTACTTTGCTCCTGGTGGTTAATTAGAACCAGTGTCAAGAAGTTCTTCAAAGTGCTATTTATTTTAACATTTTTATTTTATCCCATCTGGTAGGCAATGTACCTGAATTAAGTATATAAAATCATAGACTCAGAGGGCTTCAATGAGCCACGTAAGCCCTCAAGCTCAAAGTCCTGATTAAGTCATCCCCTTCGGAGGACTCTCTAGCCTCAGGTCCAGGAACACCATGAAAGAGAACCTTCCTTCAGCACAGATAATGGACCTGTTTTCAAACTCCTTTGCCCATTAGTCACTTCCTCACTGTGTTTAGCTGAGGTCTGCTTTAGTCTTTTACGTCTACTCCTGAGCTCTGGTACAGCAGACACCAAATCTTTCCTCTCTTCTGACCTTCCCAATGTCCAACGCCCACCAAATTTGCAGGGGACATAGTCCTCACTGTCCTCTGAAGACCCCCAGGTTTCAGAGAGATTGCATCCAGGGAAAGGCATGCCCCATGGGTCCCTCCCTTTCCTGACATTTTTTTTTCACAGTGGCAAAAACTGGACTGTCTGCTGGAAGCTACTTTGAGAGGTTACAAGCCAGAAGGAAAGCCAGAAGGAGTTCAGAAAGAGTTCAGACAGTCCACGCCTATGTTGCCAGGGGAATTGAATGAAAGGTGCCAGACTGTCTGGCTTTATGAACGTGTTATGCCAATATATATTAAAATCATATGGCAATAATCAATACTGAAAAATACTAAGCCTAGCTTCTGTATTCTCTAGATGAACTTTTAAACTTTGCATGAACTTTCAGTGTATTTTTTCTATGTGTAAGGTAATTCAGCAGGTGTGCTTACATCTTTTGACAATTAATTAAAATAGTGGACTCTACTGAGATTGATGTTCCTCTATCTGAGATTCAACCAATGGTGATTGCCCAACTTAACTTTTTCTTGACACTTGTCAGAGATTTATAGTATTCTCTTGCAGATCAGACTATGACATAATTTTTTAACTAATTGGAAGGCTGTACTATGAAATTATGAATATTCAGTGAAGTGTCAAACCAATCATTATTTGTTTGTGCTATCATGTGAATAGACCCTAAATATTTGCATATGATTAGGTATATAATTGCAAACACAGATAGAATAAGCAGGGTACTGATGGAAGAGATCTCTTGGGAGAATCTAGGTGAGAACCTATCTCTACCTATGTATTTCATAGAAACTTTGAGCAATGTTAAACTTAGGATTTATTAAGAAATGTTAGTGAACTTATTTGTTGTTGCCTTTCTATGTTCTGTTGTTATAGGATTCATATTAATAGTCTGTTTGACAGGTCTAAAGACTAACTGCTTTCGGCTCCCTGGAGAGAGATCCATCTTTCTCCTGGCTAGTCGAAGCTTAGTTTTAGACACGGGCAACGGCCCGCTACAAACGGCTGATGAATGCCATGAAGAGGGCTTGGAACAAACACGTGTTCGCCGGGAACGGGGTCTGACGAACAACTTGCTCGCGAACCGCGAATTGGGCTGTTCGTGGCTTTTCATTTGTTCGTCCTGCTCTTCATGCCCATCTCTACTCCTGAGCTCTGGTACAGCAGACACCAACTCTTCCCTCTCTTCTGTTTGGCAGCCCTTTATGTGCTTGAGGAGTTTTTCCACCTCTCAATTTTCTCTTCTTCAGGGGAAACATTAGCAGTTCCTGCCACCTTTCCCGGTGACATTTATACTTAGTATTTAACAAATTCACAGAGGTGTTCCATCATGAGAAAATCTTTTAAAAGCTGAAGGGAAATAACTGTACTGAGTGTTCCTTTATATATTTAGGACAGATGTGGGCAGGTGAATCCTCTCTGGAATGTTAAATTTCCTTCTATTGTTAAAAGGCCTGATTACTCACTAATAGAACATGCATTTTCCAAGATGGAAGGTTGTAGACACTACGACCACTACTATTCGAGAACTCTTTGCTCAGACTTGCGACACTGTAGCAGCAGAGATTCTCACGAGAGGTGCTTCTGCAGAGATACACGTGCCATGTGCCATGAAAGACTTTGTCAGTTAATAACCAGCATCCTGAACTGAGTGCAGAAAAGTAATGTATGCAGCTCCGACCTCTCTGAGGGTGAAGTGAGGATGTCCTAGACATCTGGACAGAGTCAAAGATTAAACAGCCTAGAAGACAGAACTGAGGGCTCAAAGAGAGGATGCACCCAACACGTATTGGGTCTATGGGTGAGCATGGGACTTGCAGTCTGTTCTTTGTCAGGGGGAACTGACCTTCAACAGTGCTCCCACTCAGCATTGTGAGGGAACAGTGAGGGGAAAAGAAGGGGTTTAGGGTTTCCTCCCGACCCGTTTTTGCCTATGGAAATGGCTGGGGGGTGTGGGCTTTCCTTCTCTTTTCTCTGTCTCCATATTTCCTTAGGATCTTTGGCACCAGAGAAAAGGGGCAAGCCCTCTCCCTCCTGTTTCCACTAAAGAAAACTGGACGAGAAAGAAAACAAGCACCTTCTCCCTCCTCGCACCTTTCCTTCTCATTGCCAATCAAATGTACACTGCACAAGATCCCTTTATGTATATCTGACTGCAAATCTGTTCAAGCAACCAAGGATCTCAGCCCTGAGCCTTGTGGAACACCATAGTGCAAATCCCAGTGGCAGACAAGTCATCTCTGACTGCCTACCTCCAGCGTTCCCTGTAGAGTGCGCTTGTGCGCAATTGCGCAGGAAATTTCACCTCTTGGCACACAGAATTCCTTCTGGAGCGCAGAGGAGATTCCTCTCCAGTGGCCTTACCTTCCTGCTCAGCTGGCTCCCTCTGAAAGGTAAGAATGGCGCAGGATTTCGCCCGGGCAGGCCTGGGCTGTGCCTCTGAAGGTCCTCAGGCGAAGGATGGCACAGGATTGTGCCTGGACATGCCTGGGGCGTGTCTCTGATGGCCCATGAGGAAAGGATGGCACAGGATTGCACCCTGGCAGGCCTGGGCGGTGGCTCTGAGGGCCCTCGGGCGAAGGATGGCACAGGATTGCGCCCGGGCAGGCCTGGGCTGTGCCTCTGAAGGTCCTCAGGCAAAGGATGGCACAGGATTGTGCCTGGACATGCCTGGGGCGTGTCTCTGATGGCCCATGAGGAAAGGATGGCACAGGATTGCACCCTGGCAGGCCTGGGCGGTGGCTCTGAGGGCCCTCAGGTGAAGGATGGCACAGGATTGCGCCCGGGCAGGCCTGGGCGGTGGCTCTGAGGGCCCTCAGGTGAAGGATGGCACAGGATTGTGCCTGGACATACCTGGGGCGTGTCTCTGACGGCCCATGAGGAAAGGATGGCACAGGATTGCACCCTGGCAGGCCTGGGCGGTGGCTCTGAGGGCCCTCAGGCGAAGGATGGCACAGGATTGTGCCTGGACATGCCTGGGCCGTGCCTCTGAGGGCCCATGAGGAAAGGATGGTGCAGGATTGTGCCTCGGCAGGCCTGGGCCGCACTGCTGAGGGCCCTCGGGCGAAAGATGGCACAGGATTGTGCCTGGACATGCCTGGGCTGTGTCTCTGAGGGCCCATGAGGAAAGGATGGTGCAGGATTGTGCCCGGGCAGGCCTGGGCGGTGGCTCTGAGGGCCCTCAGGCGAAGGATACCACAGGATTGCACCTGGGCAGGCCTGGGCTGCGCTGCTGAGGGCCTGTGGGTGAAGGATGGCACAAGAGTGCACCCAGGTAGGCTTGGTGTGGACTTGTGTGGGACATTCTGCATGCAAGCAGTTGTTTTCTCCCCAACATACATCCCTCCCCTTTATGGTTGCCAGCTCCAGGTTGTGAAATTCCTGGAGATTTAGGATGTGAAGCCTGGAGAAGGCAGGATTTGGGGAGGGGAGGGGCCTTAGCAGGGTATAATGCTTTAGTGATCACACACCCCTCCCCCAAAGCAGCTATTTTATCCAGGGGAACTGATCTCTGTTGCCTGGAGATCAGTTGTAATTCTGGGGGTCTCTCCAGTCACCACCTAGATGCTGGCAACCATACGTCTCCTGCTCATGTAGAAGAAATTCTTCTTCTACCACCTTTGAGCTTGAGCATTAGGGCATTTCTCTGAGCAGTTTCTTTCCCTCTCTTTTTTACTTGCATAAAACTGACACCTTTGTTTAAATTTAAGTAAAAATGCACCTTTTTGTGCCTTGTTGCAAGCACAAAGCAAGCTCTCCCTGTCTTTCTCCCTCCTTTCCTTTGTTCTTCATAACATGAAATCTCAGGATCTGCCTCACCAACAAACACCCCTGAGTTTGGGTTGAGGAGGGTTGCCCTAAAAGTTGAGCATTCTGGGAGAAGGAAGGCATGTGAAATTCTAAACAGATCCACTCTCCCTTGTTTCTCCTTTGGTGGCAATGGTGGAGGGAGGGGGCTGGGGTGGGAGGAATGATCCCAGGTGAGCAAGGGAAGGGACCAAGATGGTTGGGCTTCAAAGTCCATCAGGTGCATCATCTTTAGGCCCTTTGCTATGGCTCTTGGCTCCCTCCCCGCTTCCTTCTTGCTCCACTTCAGTTTGGATCCCGTTCAGAGGCAGCATCTCTATTCTCTTTGACTCACCCATATCCCCTCTTAACTCTGCTGCCGGAGAAGACATTTGTCTTGTGTTTTATAATCTGGCCCTTTCATCCCCTTCCTCAACATGTCTTTCTTTCTCAGCCCTATTTGGCTTGGTTCATTTTTTCACATGCATAGCTTTCCTCCCAGACTCCCCTCTGCTCCAGACTCTTTTGGCTCAATATCAATAAAATACACACAACGTGGGTAGGACAGGGTGCGTGGACCCACTGCTAAACCTAACCCTTAATTCTCAGATTTTTTAAAGGTTGTAATTATAAGCTTCAAAAATGGATTTATGTGATAGTCAAATGTTTGTATAGTTGTATTTTTGTATGTGAACTGCATTTTTTTAAAAGGCACTCTCAAAACTTTTGTGCAAGTCAGCTCACAAAATAAATTTTTATGCAACTTTCAGCTCACAAACTAAATTTGTGGCTCACAACACTGCAGACCTTAGAGGGAACATTGCCTACCTCTGTCGTGGATCTGCAAGGAACTGCCGCATCAGGGTCAAAGGCTGCTGATAAATTCTACAAAAACAGTGATGCACAACCCTTGCCTACTTAAAGAAATACAAATAGATAACATCAACTGAATCCTATAATGCAGCTTCTGGAACACGGCAGGATCATTTGCCTGTCCCAAATGCTTATGCTTGGAAATGACAGTGAATTTGAATGAGCATAATTTCAAGGGAACCATCAAGGTTTCATCAAAGCAGGAGGATGTTCCAGAAGGGAGGAAAGGGATCTAAATAAAAATCGCATGCTCTCTCGTTGCATTAGCCTTGGAGACATGCTCAAAAATGGATTTTCAGTAGACTGTAAAAAATAAAAACAAGTACTGCAAAGAAACAATAAAATATGGTTGGATGGGATGCAAAATTAGAATATAAGGATGAGTACAACTTTTTAAAAGGAATAAACCAATAAGAAAGGGAGGAAGTAGTAGCATTATATATCAAGGATATATAGACTTCTGAGGAAATGCCTAAATCTGAGCATGAAAGTCAGTTGAGAGCCTCTGCGTAAAAAGGAGAAAGAAATAATAATAACCCACCACAGCTCATTTAACCTCTCCAGCATCCGGAATAATGTATTAGAAGCCCCTTTGACACAGCATTTTTTGGATTCGAACCATAATGTATGGGACATTAAAGTAGCTATTTTGTTTGTTGGACGAAAAGGCTCAAGCCAGTGTGCTGTCAGAGATTTACTCAGGCAAGAAGCCCAGTGGATTTTTTTGTTGAACACCTTGAAGCCGTGTGGCTTGAATAGTGAGTTAGAATTAAATTACTTTCTAGGTTGAATGAGCTGTGTTGAGTTACTGCAACTTTAACTTGAATAGGTTACTGCAACTTTAACTTGAACAGGATGGGCTTCTCTATATAAGCTAATTAGAAGCCTAAGGAGGTACGCATGATCACTGTATCTGCGTCAGTCTCCAGGTTCTGTGAGGGAATGGACAGCTGAAATAATTAATCTCCAAATGGGTAAGCGTGGCAACATGAATTGTCGAAGGCTTTCACGGCCGGAGAACGATGGTTGTTGTGGGTTTTCCGGGCTGTATTGCCACTGTCTTGCCATTGTAGTTCCTGACGTTTCGCCAGCAGCTGTGCCTGGCATCTTCAGAGGTGTAGCACCAAAAGACAGAGATCTCTCAGTGTCACAGTGTGGAAAAGATGTTGGCAGGTCATTTATATCTACTCAGGAGGGGTGGGGTTGAGCTGAGTCATCCTGTAAGAGTTTCCCAGGGTGTGGGGCAGCAAAAGACAGTAGAGACTCCCTCACCTCTGCAGGAGTATACCGTATACCCTGCAGCTGTGGACAAGTTTACATCGGGACCACAAAGCGTAGCATCCAGACAAGAATAAAAGAACATGAAAGACACTGCAGACTTGGACAACCTGAAAAATCAGCAGTGGCTGAACATAGCCTAACTCAAACAGGGCACAGTATCTTATTCCAGGACACCAAAATACTGGACAACACTTCCAACTACTTTGTTAGACTGCACAGGGAAGCCATTGAAATTCACAAGCATAAGCAAAACTTCAACAGGAAAGAAGAAACCTTAAGAATGAACAGAGCATAGTTTCCAGTTCTGAAAAACACCAGGCTAACCAAACACTCTATACCCGACAATAGCCCTGACGAGAAGATTAGCACATCAAGCACCAATCCATATGCAAACGAACCTCCTCAGGATACAGTGAAGCCTCCCTCCATTAGCATTCCACACCCTGGTAAAGTCACTTCTCTCTTCTGTTTAAAATGTCTTATTTCAAAAGTTCTCAAACTGCCACAGTTCTCCTTTCACATCCCATATTTTTTCCAAAAATTGTTTCAGTTTCGCCCAGTCCACCAAATACTGTCCCGGATCTAGGTCTTTAAGTTTTCTTGTCATTTTATCCATCTCTGCCATGTACAGCAATTTGTAAATCCAGTCCTCTACAGTAGGTACTTCTTGCACTTTCCATTTCTGCGCATACAGTAATCTTGCTGCAGCTGTCATATAAAATAACAATGTTCTATTTTGCACTGGAACATTCTCCATTCCCAAATTTAGTAGCAGCAGTTCTGGGTTCTTATTTATTTGGGTTTGTAACACCTCATTAATTACTTCTATTATAGCTCCCCAGTACTGCTTCGCTACTTCACAAGTCCACCACATATGGTATAATGATCCTTCGTGCTTTTTGCATTTCCAGCACTTATCTGACATTTTAGTGTTCCCCAGTGCAATTTTCTTCGGTGTTAGGTACCATCTGTATATCATCTTGTATACATTTTCTTTAATATTCGTACACGTTGTAATCTTAATTGTATTCTTCCACAAGTGCTCCCATGCCTCCATTGCTATTTCTTTATGAAAATTTATTGCCCACTTCACCATCTGTACTTTCACTGTTTCATCCTCAGTGTACCATTTTAGAAGTATCTTATAGATCTTTGAGATTTGTTTCTTGCCTTCTTGTAGCATTACTTCTTCCAATTCTGTATTTTCCATTCCTATTCCTCCCCTTGAAAAGTCCGATTTATAAAGATCCCTTATCTGTCTGTATTGAAACCAACTATAGCAAGGAGACAATTCTTCTTGTGACTTTATTCTTAATGTTGAATATTGTATTTGTGTTATCTCCTTATAAGTTAAACGTTGCTGTTCGTTCTTGACATTTCTCGGGTCTATTACTTCATACGGGACCACCCAAGAGGGGATGTTGGTAATTTTATTTTCAATTCGTCTCCTAATATTGCCCACCAGAGAGTTTGCCTTTTTCACTGATTTAAAGATTCTTGTGTAGCTTTTGGCCCTTCCAAATACAATAGAATACAATACAATACAATACAATACAATACAATACAATACAATACAATACAATACAATACAATACAATATTTCTCACCGTAAGCTGCAGAGAAAGCCAGGTTGTAGAGTTCAGTGATCTGATACTTAGCGTAAGTGCTCTAACTTGGATGCTCTGAATGTTCCCTAGGTAGCTCTAAGATAGAGAATCCCACCTCTTTTTCTAGGACTTGTGCTTTATCCCATAGGAAATCATAAAAGGGCACTGTGTGATGGCAATCAATCAAAATTTGTTAATGTAGAGGAATGCCAACACAATGAGAATCTCAGTTGTGTGTGCCTACAATGATAACTTACATAAATTGAATATTTGCCTATTTACCCAAAACAATAATTATTCTAAATGCTTTCACAACTTCAAGGCTGAAGACAGCTCAGCAGTTAATTTATATTGAAAATGCTGTGTTTGTATAAGAGCACAATGTGATATACTGATTATAGATGAACTTATTGTGCAGCTTATGGTGCATGCAATGAATAGGTGTTCCTGTAATATAACTAGCATGCAACATCTCCTTCCAGAGGTGTAGCACCAAAAGACAGAGATCTCTCAGTGTCACAGTGTGGAAAAGATGTTGGCAGGTCATTTATATCTATTCAGGAGGGGTTGGGTTGGGCTGAGTCATCCTGTAAGAGTTTCCCAGGGTGTGGAATGCTAATGGAGGGAGGCTTCACTGTATCCTGAGGAGGTTCTTTTGCATATGGATTGGTGCTTGATGTGCTAATCTTCTCTGCAGGGCTATTGTCGGGTATAGAGTGTTTTGTTAGCCTGGTATTTTTCAGGACTGGCAACCATGCTCTATTCATTCTTAAAGTCTCTTCTTTCCTGTTGAAATTGTGCAGTGGCTGAACATAGCCTAACTCAAACAGGACACAGTATCCTGTTCCAGGACACTAAAATACTTGACAACGCTTCCAACTACTTTGTCAGACTGCACAGGGAAGCCATTGAAATTCATAAGCATAAACACAAAAAAATTCTCTTTGAAAAATCCTTTAAACATCAAACATAAAATGCATATGTCCTGTAGGTTGCATTGTGAGGTGCAGCATGGCATCAGCGCTTGTTAAAGATTAAGGAAATGTATTTTGTACTTTGTGTTGTCCTTTGATATATGCCATCAATGCTTGTTAAAATTTAGGGATGGTGTACTGTACCTTTAAACATGAATGTATATACATGTGATAATTGGGGTGTTTCCCTATGTGGCATTGTTCCAGCTGCATTACTTGACTGAGCCATGAGAGAGAAGGAGATTGTGGTTTAGTAAGTATTTCATTACTTGCAATTACTTGTTAGCACTTGCATGCTGTAAAAGTGAACTGTATGTGATTTGTAAAAATTATTTGGAACCATTTTCTTCCATTCCAACAGATATTGAAGCCTGAGGAAGTTGAAACTATACGAAACGGGTATTGGAAACTTGCTAGCTAAAACCCGTAACTGAAGTTACCTCTTAGCAACAGCATTTCACGCTGCATTTGGATGGGGGTGGAAGCAACCCCTACAACCCCTACATTGCAACCATTGTGCTATATTGTGGAGGTGGAAGACAACTTTTTGGCAATTTGGTTGGTTGTGTGCTGAAGTTACCTCTCAGCAGCAGTGTTTCACGCTGCACTTTGGATAGGGGTGGAAGCAACCCCTACACTGCAACCATTGTGCTATATTGTGGAAGTGGAAGACAACGTTTATGGCAACTTGGTTGGTTGTGTAATATATACCCATTCCTTACAGGACCAAGGACTACTAAATTCTACCAGTTGGACTCAGTCATATATCTGTGTGCTTTACCTATGAAATTCATTGTCTGTTATTTATTGTTATTTATTGGTCATCACTGTATGCACATTTAGAGCACTTTTGCACTTTAAAAAAAAGGAAAAAGCAAAATAGAAATTTTCTACAAGTGAAGCGTGGAACTTTGAGTTCTTTAACACCGGTAATTGTTTTGCTTTGGCATTGTTTAACTCCTAATACCAGCTGGGTGAAGGCTGGAGTCTGGCATTGCCACTTGCACCCAACCTGCTCTTGGCCTGGGCTTTCCACCATGACACATTTTCTGGAGGTGCCCTCCCTAGTCTTCCCTCTGTGGCAGTGCCCTCTAGTGGTGCACCAGGGTATAAAATGAGTTGTCTGTAATACGCTTACTCAATTATATAGTAAAACTAGAAACAAAGCCCACTGTGCAAATAAATACAAAGGGCTATAGAAAGCTAGGGCTAGGGAGGGCTTGTGGGAGGAGTTTGGAAGGGCTGGCAGGCAGGCAATCTGGGAAGAGCTAACAGGCAGGAGGGATCTGGGGAGTGATGGCCGGTAGGGGAAAATGGGGTCTGGGGAGGGCTGAGGGACAGGAGGGGTCTGGGCACGGATGGCAGGTAGGGGGGCAAGGGGGATCTGGAGAGGTCAGAGAGGCAGGAGGGGTCTGGGGAGGGATGGTAGATTGGGGGCAAGGGGGTCTGGGGAGAGGTGAGAGGAAGGAAGGGGTCTGGGGAGTGTTGGCAGGTAGGGGGCAAGGAGGGGTCTGGGGAGAGCTGAGAGGCAGAATGGATCTGGGGAGGGTTGGTAGGTAGGGGGAAAGGAGGGGTCTGAGGGGAGCTGAGAGGCAGCAGGGGTCTGGGGAGGGTTGGCAGGTAGGGGGTAAGTGTCAGGACTGTGACCCACAGCACTTCCATCTTGCATTCCCACTGCTGTATTTTTCCAGTATTGTTTTTCTGTGCAGGTTCACAGGAGCAGCTTTGGTTCCCAAGACATGGGAATACAAACCAAAGTTCATCATAAACCAGGCCAGTTTTTCGTTCATGAATCATCGGTTCGTTAGAATGCATTTCTGATGAACCGCACACTCTCTCTTTCTCTCTTTCAAAAATCCTCTGGGAGCTCAGGTTGGGGTGAGGGGGTTGGGAAGAATGTAACAAGAAGCAGGAAAGAAGCAGAGGTGTTTTGCGAGTGAGAGAGAAACCCAGTCACTCCCATTCTTGTTCTCGTGGCAGGATCCTGTTACATCCCCCACCCTGTCTCTGAGCTACTGAAGGAAACTCAGTTTGGTGTAGTGGTTAAGAGCGCAGGACTCTAATCTGGAGAACCGGCTTTGATTCCTCACTCCTCCACTTTAAGCCAGCTGGGTGGCCTTGGGTCAATATCAGCTTCTAGCTCTCTCAGCCCCACCCACCTCACAGGATGTTTTGTTGTGGGGATAATAATAACATATTTTGTAAACTGCTCTGAGTGGGTGTTAAGTCATCCTGAAGTGCAGTATAAAAATAGAATGTTGTTGTTACTATTCAAATTATCCGAAACACAACCAACAGTAAGCAGAGGTCACATGTTATCATTGATTGGCCTTGCTAAGCTGATACAAGTTCCTACTGGAGACCTAAGTATCAACCAGATATCAGCATAATATGTACACTGTTCCAAGTAGCACCGTCTTTTGCAGTTCTGTGGGTGTTAAGTGAGAAAGCTACAGTTTTTTCATATAAATTGCAAAGTTTTTTGAGATGATTCCAAGTGTCCCGATGACAATGGGGACTACTGTCGCATTTTTCTTCCATAGTCGAGTGATTTCTATTACCAGATCTCTATATGTAATCATTTTTTCTTGTTCTTTTTCTTCGACTCTGGCATCCCTAGGAATTGCAATGTCAATTATCCAGACTTTTTGATTTTCCGTGACTGTTATGTCTGGTGTATTAAGTTCAAGGTGCCGATCAGTTTGAATTCTGAAATCCCACAAGATCTTGACTTGTTCATTTTCTAGCACCTTTCCCACCTGATGTTCCCATGAATTCTTTGATACTGGCAGGTTATATTTTTTACACAATAGCCAATGAATCAGCTTTGCGACCCTGTCATGTCTAGCTTTGTAATCCGTCTGTGCAATTTTGCTGCATTCAGAGATAAGGTGGGACACAGTTTCATCTTTTTCCTGGCAAAGTTGACTTCTTGGACTTTTACTGATTTTCTGAATTATCAGCAGCAGCAGCAGCAGCAGCAGCATCAACTGATTGGATTTTTGAAAGAGAGAATCTCTCCAGTTGAGTGAATGTTCTTTGCAAGAAAATCCACCTCGGTTTTCCTCCAGGTGCTTGGAGAGGGGGAGAGGTAAGACTACCATTCCCAGGGAAACTTACAGGATCAATCAAGTGCTTTTCACATGAAATTTTTCTCATGTATTTCCAGCAGGCAGTTAGCTTGTGCATGAGATTCTGGTGATTCGGGGCTCTGAAGCACCTGCTTCTATTCCATAGCCAAGCTTAGGGGCTAAGCCTAGTGGGTTACTCATCTGAGGAATCTATTATTATTATTATTATTATTATTATTATTATTATTAATTTTTATTGGATGGGTCATTATTCAAATATAAAAACATACACAGTTAACTTTCCATCATATTGTAATACCCCCCACCCTTCCCACCCTTTTCCGTTGACTTCTGACAGTTTTCCATTCCCTTTATTACCTCTTAAATAAAACCTTAACCAAGCTAAACTATATATAAAATAATAATACCTATCTAATGATAAATACCATTATCTAACATTCCATATCTTTTAGTACTATCTACCAATAATATCCAATAACCTACAATATAATATGCCCCCTATATTAATAGCTATATACTACATTCTAAGAATGGATCGTATTAATATATTTTATACCATTGCATATCTTTAGATAGCACTATTACATATATCTATCATATCTCTAATGTTCAAAATTATTAATATCCTTTATATTGTTATCCAATTCATAACGTTATAACCTAGTAAATTATAACATATTATACCTACATATATCAATAAAATGGTATATCATCACAGACTAGATTTTTTACCTCTAATATAATATAATGATTACTACCTCTATATTAATTCAAAGTAACAGAACACTCTCCTCCCCTCAGAAAGTATCCAAAGACCACACCTTCCCTTTAATGTCCCACTTTTTTTCTATATAATTCTTAAATTTCTCCCATCTTGTTACATACTCTTCCATATCTTCCTCTCGAAGTTTCCTCGTTAGTTTATCCATTTCAGCCAAGCTCAATGTTTTTAAAATCCAATCTTCCACCGATGGTATCTCTTTTGTCTTCCACAGCTGTGCATAAATTATCCTAGCCGCCGTAGTCATATAAAATGCCATTATCCTATCCATTTTGTCAAAGTCTTCTAGGTTCATACATAACAGTAACAATTCTGGGTTTCTAACAACTTTTTTCTTCAATATATCTGACATAGCGTCTACTATTTCCCCCCAGAAATGCTTAGCTTTTTCACACGTCCACCACATATGATAAAAAGAACCCTCATGCTTTCCACATTTCCAACATTTATCTGACATCTGACTATTTCCATTGGCTAGCTTTTTTGGCGTGAGATACCATCTACAAATCATTTTATACACATTTTCTCTTATCGTGGGACATGTTAATATCTTTATAGTATTTTCCCACAATTTCTCCCAAGCTTCTATCAATGTATCTTTATTACAATTTATTGCCCTCTTTACCATTTGAACTTTAACTATCTCGTCTTCTCTAAACCATTTCAACAAAATCTTATACACTTTAGATATCAATTCCCCCCCCTTGCAGTAGACATTGTTCCAATTCTGAATTTTCCACTCTAAACCCTACTTTCCTCCGATCAGTGTCATACAAATCTTTTATCTGCATATATTGAAACCACCCATATCGAAGTGGCAATTCATAATTATTTTTAATATTGTATAAATTCTGATCCACTCTAAGAATGTTCTGATATGTCATCCACTCCGCTCCTTCATAGTCAGTTTTTGGATTCACAACCTCTGCAGGTACAATCCACATTGGTGTTCTTTCATTCAAATATCGCTTGTATTTAGTCCATACTGCAAATAGACTCTGCCTCACAAAGTGATGCAAAAACATCACATCAGCCTTATTCTTTCCATACCATAAATATGCATGCCATCCAAAGGTTTTATTGTACCCTTCCAATATCAATAATTTATGATTTTCTAACAACATCTAATCCCTCACCCAAACTAAGCATTTGGCTTCATGATATAGTTTCAAATTTGGTAGTTGGAGTCCTCCTCTTTCCTTTGCATCATATAACACCTTCATCGTCACTCTAGGCTTTTTTCCTGCCCACACAAAGGTTAAAATTTTTCTTCGCCATTTTTCAAATTGCTTATTATCTATCACAATTGGAATTGTCTGCATTAAAAACATTATTCTTGGTAACACATTCATCTTAATTGCCGCAATACGACCCAACCACGATAGATTTAACTTATTCCACACCGTCATGTCTCTGTCTATTTGGTGCCAAAGCTTATCATAATTGTTTTTAAATAGATCAATATTTTTTGCAGTCAACTCAATACCTAAATATCTTATTTTATGAACCACTTCACAATCCGTTATCCTCATTAACTCTTGTTGTTCTTCCTAGACATATTCTTACAAAGCAGTTTAGATTTCTTTCTATTTATATAAAATCCTGCCAGATCTCCAGACTCTTTTATCTTCTCCATTAACCTTGGCATATTTTGTAGAGGGTCCTCCACTATCACCATCACATCGTCTGCAAAGACCCTCACCTTGTATGTATATCCTTTAATCTTCAAACCTTTAATTTCATCGTCCTCTCGTATTTCTCCAAGTAAAATTTCCAACACCATCACGAATAACAGTGGAGAGAGTGGACATCCTTGTCTTGTTCCCTTTCTTATGTCCAGCTTTTTTGTTATTTCTCGGTTGACAACTATGGCTGCAGATTGATTCTTATATATCGCCTTAACTGCTTGAATAAACATCTAACCCATCTGTACTTTTTCCATCATTGCAAACATAAAATCCCAGTTCAAATTGTCAAACACTTTTTCAGCATCCACAAAGAAGAAACCAACTTGTTTTCCTGGATTTTTATCATAATATTCTATTGCATTCAATACCGTCCTCAGGTTGTCTTTTATCTGCCTATCTGGTAGAAAGCCTGCCTGCTCCTCTCCTACAAACTCCACCAGCCAGGCCTTCAGCCTTTCAGCCAATATTTTCACAAAAATCTTGTAGTCATTGTTTGTTAAAGATATTGGTCTCTAATTTTTTACATTGGTTAAATCTTGTGTTTCTTTTGATATTAATGTAATATTAGCTTCATTCCACGTTTCTGGCAGATCATCACCTTTTAAGATTGCATTAATCACTTTTTGCAGCAACTCTTTCAAATCTTCTGCCATTACTTTATAAAATTTTGCTGTAAGGCCATCTGGTCCTGGCGCCTTTCCAATCTTTGTAGCTTGTATTGCTTCCACAATTTCTAACGTTATTTCAGCATTTAATTTATCTCTCAATTTCTTGGGCACCGTTGGTAAAGTCAACTTTTCAAAAAAATCCTCTATTGAATTCTTATCAATTAGTTTCTTCTGATACAACTTTGCATAATATTTAAAAAAGCCCTCTCTATTGAATTTTGATCAAACTGTTCTTTCCCGTCTTCCACAATCTTACTAATTATTTGTTTCTCTCTTTTCTTCTTTAACTGCCACGCTAAATATTTCCCTGGTTTGTTAGCTCCTTCAAATGATTTTTGTCTCAGCCTTTTCAATTCCCATTCCACTTCCTTATTTTCCATTGCTCTTATTTGTTCCTGCAATATTTTAATTTCCTGTTGTATTTTCTTTTTCCCAGTCTTTTCTTTAATTGCTGCTCTTTAAATTTGATTTTTTCTTGAATTTCTTTCAACCTCGACTTTTTGTTTTTCTTATCTTTGGCATTTAAGTCCATAAGAACTCCCCGAATCACAGCTTTATCCGCATCCCATACTTTATAAATTACCACTCCGTGATCCACATTGTACTGTATAAAGCTTTTAGTCTCTTTCTTAAGAACATCCACATTAACATGACTACTTAACAAATCCTCATTTATTCTCCATCTCTTTTTTCCCCCTTTTGTTCCAAATTTCCAGAACACAGGATTATGGTCTGAACTAATTTTTGGCAAGATACCCGTTTCTTTTGTACATACAGCAGGCTCTTTTGATACCCAAATCATGTCAATTCTTGAAAAAGATTGATGTCTTGCTGAAAAAAAAGTATATTGCTTAGCACCCGGATTCTGTTTCCTCCATACATCCTCTAAACCTTCCTGTCTTTGAAATTCAAAAAAGATTTTTGGAAGCTTACCTGCTTTGTTTCTTATCAACTTCATTGTTTTATCAACTTGTGGATCTACCACTACATTAAAATCCCCCATCACAATCACTTGATCATATGTCATCTGTCCAAGTCGATCCTTAATTTCATCAAAAAATTGTTCTTTCGCCCCGTTTGGCACATATATTCCCACAATCAGGGCTTTTTTGGCATTCCAATCAAATTCCACAGCCAAATATCTCCCCTCCTGTAGACCGGAGTAGGCATGCCACACAGTCTCCATTAATTGCTCTTTACATTTCTACATTCCTGATCTCCTGGTCAGTTGGCATGCCACACAGGAAGACTCAGGATGTAGTTTAAATGTTTCACAATAACTCTCTCATCTTTCACAGAGCACAATATTCCCATACACTCAAAGTAATATTCTTACATGTCTTAAGGTTCACCGTGTTCCTCTCACTATGCTTCATAGATAAGACAAAAGCAAGATCACAGCATATCTGTCCAGTGGCCTGTAACTGGTTCAGAACTAGTTTAGAACACGCTACTATTGTTGTAACTATTGCTATAGACATATTTGGGCATTGCTCTTTTCCGGGTTCCTGAAAGCTTTCTCAATAAAACACTCGGCTCCATGTTGGAGGGACAGAATTTGCATCCAGATCTCGGTCTTGTGTCATTACTACATCTGGCGCCCGAGCAGCCAGGGACCCTCCCCCATCTACCAACGCCTGGAACAGGCTTCTCATCGAGTGCACTCCATCGTTTCTGCGACCCCTTATCACTGGTAAGCATGGGAACTTCGTTAACACTGCCTCAGCAAAGGCATGTGAAAGAATTGTGTTTTTTAGTCAAGAAGTCTGGCGGGACCAGCACTTCAGCTCAGATAACAAGTCTCATTCAACATCTTCACCTCCATTGTCCGGCATATCCGGAAGGAGGTTCCCTGTACCTACGGGACTGGGAGAAAGTAGGGAGAATTTTGCACATGGAGCCACGAGCTCCGGTGGAATTGCTGCAAACTTGGCACCAATGTTGCCATGCTGTGGAGTGCTTTAGCTCGCCTTCAAAACCTCCAGCAGCTTCCCTTCTAAACGTCCCCCCTTCATCTTCCTCCTGCCATCTCTTGCCTCCTTTGGCACCTGCTGTTCCTTCAGCTCAATTATCTAAGGACTGTCCACCAAAGTATGCTGAGGTGCAGTTGCTTCCTCCAGCACCGCTCAGCTTTCCCTCTTCTCCACAACCTTCTGTACCCCCCAGTCAAGATTTCAATCCTCCACCTTCTGCTGGAACAATCTCAGCAAGTGTTGTGAGGGAGGTACTGGAACGGAATCGCCTCCAGGCTGCTCTAGCTGAGGCTCCCACTGAAAACATTCCAGAATCAACAGAAATGCTGTCAGTGAGCTCAGTGCATTTCACAGGGAATGTGGATGCTGCAGAATTAACTGAAATGGCTAAATCTGAGGATGTGGCAGAATTAACTGAAATGCCAGTTCATCAGGCTGATAATCAGAGCCACCAGACTATGGAATATAAGCCTCTCTCTTATACTGTTCTTACTGAGTTGAGAAAAACCACAGAACCCTATCCAGATTTTATCAAGTGTCAAGTTGATAACACTGACGCTCAAGAAAAGTTGCTCCTTAACTTGGCTAAAGAGAATGCTACTTCTGAGTACCAAAGGGTTATTGCAGGTCTGGGAAGAACCCCGGAGTTGGCAGACATGGTTAGAGCTTGCCAAGAGATAGAAAATTCCTTTCATCAAGACTTTTTGCTTGCTGCCACTCTCCCTCAGGGAGAATGCCAGGATCCTGGGGGAGGAGGTGTAAAACCAAAACCTACCAGCCCAACTGGAAATGGAAACCCCCGGACACTTGTAGCTTTACAACAGCTTCTGGGAACTCTAAATTGGGTCAATCCCTCTTTTGCTCTTCCTACCAGTCTCCTAAGCCTCCTGTTCTCTTCACTGACCACTACAAAAAACATCCAAGTGATGTTATTCAAGTCTTACAATCAATTAATGGCATTCTGGCTCAGCAGTGTGTCAATCAGATTCCTTCCACGAATTCAGGATTTTCCTTGTGCATTTTTCCTACCACTCAGACTCTCCTACAGGAGTTTTAGCAATTTCTCAAGAGTCTCTCCAACCTTATGGCCTCATTGTAGCTCCTGAAACAGTGCAAATTGTGGAGACTTATACCTCTCTGATAGTTCCTTATTCAAAGTTCCCATCTCCGCTCACCCTCGTTGCTTTGCAGCAGCTCCTAGGCAACCTTAATTGGGTGCAACCTTATTTTTCTTTACCTACCAGTCTGTTAAGTCTGTTGTTTTCCTCGCTTACTACCACGAAACATCCCAGCAATCTTATGACTGCTCCCCTGCCAGCCCAGGCAGCTTTACAACAAGTAAACGAGATTTTAGCTCAGCAGTGTGCTAACAGAATCCCTGCGGGGCTTGATAGCTTTCGCCTTTTCATCCTCCCCACACTCCCACTGGAGTTCTGGGAATACTATGGGAATGTCTTTCTTGTAAAATGATTGTATATCTCTCATGACTCACAAAAATGTTCATGCCACGACTGATCTCTGTGCTGTGGCACAAGAGCGTGCTATTGAGGACACTGGTTATGTTTTGCTGTTCATAAATCTGGCTTTTCCTAAAAATGATTTCAATCCCCTCCTGTGTAATTCTTTGCAGTTCCAGACTGCTCTTGCAAACTTTGTGGGGGATGTCCTTTTTCAGTTACCTAAAGATAATTGTTTCTCTCCCCTACAATCAGTGCCTGTTTTCTTTAATCGCTGCACGAAGCAGCCACAGTTTTTTCTAATAGTAGCCGCTCCAGAGGAGTTATGTTTTTCAGAGCGAAGGTCACTGAATTACTAAATATTCTCTTCAAGCTCATCTCTAACTCACACTATGTTTATAAACTAATCAGCTGTCTTCCTGGTGCTTATTTAGCACCCCCTATCAATTCTAATCTTATAGCTCTGTTTCTACACTCCTTCTTTCACTGTTATAAGTGACATTCTATCTTAAAATCTTCTGCCTTGTAGGATTAACAGAGATCCTGGTATCAAGGTACACAAAGCCTAAAAATTTTCTGAAAGCTCTCGGTCATCTGCCTAAAAACTTCTTTGGTTTGATTGGTTGTCTGTTTCTTAATTATTCACATTATTTCTAGTCTGTCTTTCTGACTGAAACTTCAAGTGAATTACAGCATGAGTCTGTAGATTCTCCTTAAAATCTTAAATCTCTAAAGCACTTGTTTAGCAAGTGTTTACTTTCAGTCAAAAGAAATAAAAGTTCAACTGTTTGTGTTACTTATTTGCATGTAACCACTTAGTTTCTAGTAAGGATTCCCACCATGGAAAGGGGAGTCTCTATTCTTCATGAGGTAGAGTTAGAATTCTCTATTAGACCACTCCTCAGAGGGGAAAAACTGCTTCTCATGTTCTTTCCCATCTCCTGGGATATAACACTAACAGTTACTCTAGAATATAACAAAACAAAATTAAATGTTTATTTTTCAAAAAGCATATTGGTTTCATAAAAGTAGTTCTTAGTTCTTAAAGTTACTTCATCCCAACTCATTCACACAGATCTCTTGTAAGGCTTTACACACAGCTATCCTCTCTGACTCTTATTCACAGATAATATTTCTCTCATCACCACTTCAACATATTCAGGCAGCGCACAGCTAGCCTGTTTTCTTCTCACCCCCCCTCTCCCCCACACTTCCACAAACAAAGCTAAGTTAGTGAACATTCCGGAGGTGGGAGATGCTTGACACTCAGCTTGCCAGCCACAGTTTCCAAGTGGCTCAGACATTATTCTTACTCAAAAAATCCCTTACAATTCTACAGGTCAGGTGATTGTAAAACATGCCAATCGCTCTATTAAAACCCTCCTCTCTAAACAAATAAAACAAGGGGGGAGGAGGGTCCCAACTCCCAATGCTGGGAATGACCATGCAGCAAATTCATAAATGTTTATTCACGTATAATCAGCTTAATTTTTCGCAGCCACAAGCTGCTGCCTCCCCAAATACCTCTGCCTTTGATAGACATTTCTTGCAGAAACCACAGTTACCTACTCCGCAGGTGTACTATCAGAGCCTGCCAGAAAGACCTGGCAGGAGCCGGTCCCCCTTTTACCGTGGGGGAAAGGGTATGTTTCTGTTTTGTCATCCACAGGTCCTTTGTGGGTCCCTACCAGGTATCTCCAGCCAGCTCATGGCATCAAGTGGCTGTCAGGTCCAGAGTGTATATGTGCTGTACCGACTCCATTTTCTAATGCTTCTAGTGTTTAAGTGCTTCCTCCGCAGGTGCCAAGGTTCCCAGGCAGATATCTCACAGAGAAGGAATGTTTTGGCTACAGACGTTCCACCCAAGACCGGCCTTGAGAGACTCTAACTTCCCAAGCTTCAAAGACTATGTTTTGAGAACTATGGGGGGAGGCTGGTTCAGCTGGGAACTGTTACTTTGTACCTTATGCTTTGCTTGTCATTGGTAACAATGCTCTTGTACCATCCTGAATATTGTATTCAGGCCAGTGGACTATAATGAACTAATTCTTCAGTAAACTCCTTTTGAAAACAATGGACTTTTGTCTGATTGCAGAAGGTAGTCTGGAGTAGAGGCATTATCTAGCCACAAGTCTGACATTTTGTTACCAATCATGCCTAAGCCGGATACAACGGAATCCAAAGCAGTCCCAGTCAGGGACCCTTTGTTTGATCCGTATGCATCTCCCGGTACCCAAGGATTGGATCCTCAAGGTCCTGCACCAAGTGGGAACGGTACTTCAGTTACCACCCTTTACACCCTCGATCCCGGCAGTGTGAATAATTGGCCTCGAGCTGCAGCCGACCCACTGTTTTCTATGCCCACACCTTCTGAGTGGGGAGCTAGACCTAGGGAGACGAGGGAACGCAGGGCCAGCGCAATGTTCAATCAACCATCGTTGGATGGCAGACGAAGTCTAGAAGCAATCCCTGAACAAGCCAGCAGCCAACCTTGGCTCTTCTGGAACAGGACGTCCGAACAAGCAGACTGGGAAGCATCTCGCTGCGGTGTCCTAAGTTGGGATTATTCAGAAATTACCCTGTGGTCGGGGCAACCAGATGTAAGTGAGCACCGGTGGGTGCAAATACAAAGCAGGACTATTGCTATTGATTCGGGGATTTCCGCAGTCACTGGGTTGGCAAAAGGGATTTTAGCTGCGAGGTCCCAAGATGACCAGGCCATGGGGGGCCCCTTGCCTTGGTAGCAGTCCGCAGCCGCGGGATGCCAACAGGAGTTCGGATCGTCTACGCAAATTATGGAGCAAGAGGTAGACAACCCTAATAGAGTACAGGTGTTAGAGTCCAGACTAGCAAATATGGAAGAGAGTCTGGCCCATGCGATCCACCTGCTGTCAGTAATGGTGACTGGAGACGGAGAGTGTCAGCTGCCGAGAGAGGTTGCACAGAGGCTAGCCACGCTCCAAAGTTTTCTTCCAAGACCAGAGGGACCAAACCAGACGTGGCCACAACAGCCTGAGGATCCCGAGTTGGAAGGTGAGGGAGAACCTTGTCCAGAAGGCCCCTGCCCTAACGACCCATGCCCGGGTGATCCGGGGTTGGAAGATGAAAAAGGTCTCTACCCTGAAGACCCTCGCTTGGGAAGCCCCCAGCCAGATAATCAAGATGTTGGCGGAGGCGCGGGGGCAGAAGGGGGAGGGGAGCCGGAACGCCCGACGGGAGCAACCTCTCTGATAGTGCCTCCACCGGCTTCTCCAGTTGTACTTCCGCTGACCCCACACGGGGAGCAACCACCACCGAGGGGAGAATCTCCACGACTCATCCCGGCGGGCAGTATGGTTGGAAGGGGTGCCATACCGTGTCTAACACCGGTGCCCGGAAGAATCCCGGTCCAACTCCTTCCGGGAGGAACTATACCTGTGATACCAGCTTCTCCCCATGCGGGCACGGTACAACCGGTGCCCCAAGGATTAACACCACTTCCAAGGTTACCGGCACCGGAAGGACCGGTCCAACCTGTTCTACAGCAGCAGCCGCCAGGCCAACCCATACCACAGCAGCTGCCGCCCGTCCAACCCGCGCCGCAGCTACCGCCGCCAGGACAACCGATGCCCAGAGGATCCCCTAGGCAACCACCACCGCAACAGCCAGCACCCTTAGGCAATCCGCCTCGGGCGCTGCCGGTTCCAGGGGGTCTACCTCAACACCCTGTACCACATCCGCAATCGTGGCCTCAACAACCCCCAATCATGCAGCCGCCTCCGGCACCGCAGATGGCTCCGATCGACTATTACCCGATGCCCGCACCGATTCCCCGTCAAGAACTTCCTATGGGCTGGGTAAAGCTAGAGGCCACCTTCGATGGGGACCCTTCCAAGCTAGGATTTTTCTTGGTACAGGCGGTGCAGTTTTTCAATAGATGGGGGCACCTCTTCGGGAGTGAAGCCAGTCAAATTGAGCATCTCGGGTCGAGACTTCAAGGCAAAGCGGCAGACTGGTATGTAGGACTTTACGATATTGGGGCCCCCGAATTAAACACTCTCCAAGGTTTAGTGGATGCGCTACGGGCTCAATACGATAACCCGTTGGAGGAGACTAGAGCCCGAACTGAGTTACAAGCTATCAGACAGGGCAACATGTTGGCTAGAGACTATGTTACAAAATTCCGACAGCTTGCCGCCAAGTGCCCTAGATGTGAGGAGTCCACCAAGATCATCTTGTTTAAACAAGGACTAAATCCGAAATTGTTGGATAGAGCCCTCATGCAAGACAATCCCCCTACGCTGCTGGGATGGATACAGTTGACTTGTGAAGTGGAAAACCACATGCTAGAAGTTCGCTTAGTGGAACAACAACAACAGCATGCGGGCCAAAGACGCCCCTCTGTACTGGTTAGAGGAGGAAGAGGGGCTGGATATGCTACTCGGGGAGCGAGAGATGCTAGATGACAACAAGGTCTGTGCTTGCAGTGTGGTCAAGGTGGTCACTTTGCAGCGCAATGTCCGTACCGGCCTGTGCAGAGACCTCCGCTCCAGCTAAGACGTCCAGCCCCTGCTACGTATTCAGCGCCACAGCGCCCAACACCCGCTCCCAGATCCACAAGGGGTAGAGGAGCTCCTCGAAGAAGCCTCCCCGATAGAGGATTAGAGTTGGAAGAACTCATGGAATATGATCCCACTGCTCTTTCCGGGGAAGAGAATCCAGAGAGTCCTCCTTCGGGAAACGAAATGGATCTGTCATAAAAGGACCCAAACGGCAGATCAAATCTCAGTCCGTTCCAGCATTGAACAGACCTCAAGGGTCCATACTCTTCATACCTGTAATTCTAGTAAACCCAGAGAGAAAGATGCACATCCGAGTGCAAGCCTTAATAGATTCGGGCTGCTCTAGAGACATTATTGCACCAGCCCTCGTAAACGGACTAGTGCTTCCCGTACAAGAGTTGGAAAACCCAGTTATTTTTGAACAGATGGACGGCACTAATATGAATCCTGTCACCACTGAAACCACTCCGGTAGTAACCGGCATGGGACAGCATTGGGAAGTAAGATCTTTTGTCATCAGTGCCACTGCCAAATACCCGTTGATTTTGGGCAGCAGATGGTTGTGCGATCACAACCCCTACATAAACTGGGCAGAAGGAAGCATCACGTTCTGTCATGATGCTTGTAAAAACCATCGGTGGGACCAAAATTGGGGCAACAATCCTACTCACACCGAATCAGCTCTTCTTACCCACGAAGAAATCAACCAAATACCTAAACAATATAGAGCCTACATCCAAGCATTCACCGAAGAAGAGGCCAACACTCTACCTTCTCATAGGAGGACAGACTGTGCTGTGGAAATTTTACCAGGAGCCTCGCTCCCCAAAGGCCGTCTCTATCCCATGAGTCCCTATGAAAGGGAAGAGCTTCGGAAATTTATTGACACTAACCTTCAAAGAGGATTTATCCGTCCAGCTAACAGCCCACATGCTGCACCGGTACTTTTTGTCAAGAAGAAAGATGGAGGCTTACGACTGTGTACGAACTTTAGGGGACTTAATGCTGTGTCATCCAGTAATGCCTACCCTATCCCACTCATCAGAGATCTTCTCAACGTCGTGGCTCAAGGTAAGATCTTTACAAAATTGGATTTAAAAGATGCTTACTTCCACGTTCGTATCAGAGCAGGAGATGAGTGGAAAACCGCTTTTAATACGCCCCTCGGCCAATATGAATATTTAGTTAAGCCGTTTGGTTTAACTGGAGCCCCATCAGTGTTCATGTCCATGATCAATGAAGTGCTGCATGAGTTTTTATATAAGGGCGTAGTGGTGTATCTAGATGATGTTTTGATTTACTCAGAATCTGAGGAAGAACATGTGGACTTGGTCAAAAAAGTCCTGACCACCCTGATGTGTAATAAACTACCCATCAAATTGTCTAAATGTGAGTTCCACAAAACAGAACTCACCTATCTGGGCTATTGCATTTCCCAAGATGGTCTAAAAATGGACCCGAGTAAAGTACAAGGAATCCAAGAATGGCAAACTCCCACTACCCGCAAAGAACTGGAGTCCTTTCTGGGATTTGCCAACTTTTACCGAGAATTCATTGCAAACTTTGCTCAGATTACACTCCCCCTAACTGAACTGTTAAAAACTAAAGACAAGGGGGACCAAGCAAAAAAGCCCAGCACCAAGTTGCTGTGGACATCAGATTGTCAAACGGCTTTTGAGCAGCTAAAATCGCAATTCATTTCTGAACCCGTTCTCCAACACCCTGATGAAAATCGCCCCTTCGTAGTGCAGGTTGACGCAAGCGATACCGCAATTGGAGGCGTACTTTTGCAGAAGGGGGAGGACGAGAAACTTCGGCCTTGTGCCTTCCTATCCTGAAAGTTTTCAGAAGCCGAGAGGAATTGGAATGTGTGGGAAAAGGAAGCGTTTGCAGTGAAAGCAGCTCTCACTAATTGGCGGCATTGGTTGGAGGGAGCGTGCCACCCATTCGAGGTCTGGACAGACCACAAAAATCTGGAAGCCCTGCGAAGCCCCCGCAGATTAAACGCCAAACAACTGTGGTGGGCTGAATACTTTTCCAAATTCAACTTCACCTTAAACTTCTTGCCGGGCAAAACTAACTTTCTCGCAGATGCCCTTTCGCACATGCCCCAACATAAGAGCAAAAGGGAGGAGACTATAGACACCGTCTTCTTGCCTACGCAATTGGGAGGCGTGGTAACTACGCGCAGCCGCGCGGCCCAGCCCCTTCAGGCAAACCAAGAATGGAGGCTGAAGCTAAAAGCTGAAGTGGAGAAGGAGGGGGATAAAGTACCCAAAGACAAACTGCAACAATCGCCCCAGGGGGATTGGTTATGGGGAAATCACTTTTATGTGCCTGACAGTTTACGAAAAGAAATCCTGCAACGTTGTCACGATGCCCCTACGGCGGGACACTATGGGTATTTAAAAACGCTACACTTAGTGCAGCGCCAATTTTGGTGGCCAGGCATGCGCAAGGACATTTCCCAATACGTAGCATCCTGCCCCATTTGCCTCAGCGCCAAGACCCGCAAAGGAAAACCCCCTGGACTGTTGCAACCACTAGAAACACCAAACAGACCATGGGAAGTAATATCCATGGACTTTATCACCGATTTACCTCTGTCCAGGGGACACAACTGGATTTTGGTTGTAGTGGATCTGTTTTCTAAGCAAGCCCATTTCATACCTTGCACCACAATACCTTCAGCTCGAAAGCTAGCAGATATCTTCCTGAAGCACATTGTAAAATTACATTCTTTTCCGTCTAAGGTGGTTTCGGATCACGGCGGACAGTTCGTTGCCAACTTCTGGCGGGAGCTTTTGCAAATGTTGAACATTGAAGAAGGGATCAGTTCAAGCCACCACCCACAAACCGACGGACAGTCGGAGAAAACTAATCAAATATTAGAACAATTCCTTCGTTGTTATATCAATTTTCAGCAAGAAAACTGGGTGGACTTGCTTCCCCTAGCTGAATTCTCATACAATAACAGCGTGCACGCATCTACGGGGGAAACACCCTTCAAAGTCGTATATGGGTTCCACTTTGATCCTTTCCCCTTGGAAGCTCTTCCCCCTCTCAACGCCACTTCCAAAGATGTCTCTGAATGGTGGGGGGAGGCCACCCAACAATGGACTATCATTAAAAAGCACTTGGAAAAAGCCAAACAGGATTACAAAAAGTACGCCGACCGCCACTGTGCGGCCGAATGGGAATTACAACCAGGGGATCTTGTTTATATATCCACCAAGAATTTAAAGCTGGCACAGGTTAGCCGTAAACTGGCATTGAAATTTCTTGGACCTTTTCCTGTGCGCAAAGTGATCAACAAAGTGACTGTTGCCATAGATTTACCAAAAATCTACGCCATGTCCACGATACCTTCCATGTCAGCTTGTTAAAGAAGGCCCCAGCAGCTGACAGATGGCACACCAGAGCACCTCCCATTCCAACTCTAATCGATGACCAAACCCACTACGAAGTACAACAAATCTTGGACTCTAAAGTCAAACGTAATCAGTTGTTTTACCTTATCAGATGGAAGGACTTTGATTCTGGGTATGATGAATGGGTGAATTCTGTACATGTTCATGCTCCTAGATTAACCAAAGCTTTTCATGCTCGCTATCCATATAAACCTGGGGGGGATTTATTTTAGAGGGGGCAGAATGTCAGGTCCAGAGTGTATATGTGCTGTACCGACTCCGTTTTCTAATGCTTCTAGTGTTTAAGTGCTTCCTCCGCAGGTGCCAAGGTTCCCAGGCAGATATCTCACAGAGAAGGAATGTTTTGGCTACAGACGTTCCACCCAAGACCGGCCTTGAGAGACTCTAACTTCCCAAGCTTCAAAGACTATGTTTTGAGAACTATGGGGGGAGGCTGGTTCAGCTGGGAACTGTTACTTTGTACCTTATGCTTTGCTTGTCATTGGTAACAATGCTCTTGTACCATCCTGAATATTGTATTCAGGCCAGTGGACTATAATGAACTAATTCTTCAGTAAACTCCTTTTGAAAACAATGGACTTTTGTCTGATTGCAGAAGGTAGTCTGGAGTAGAGGCATTATCTAGCCACAAGTCTGACAGTGGCAACCAACCCGAAATGGAAAAAAGTCAGCCTGAAGCAAACCTCAGACTGCCTATTCACTTCTCATTCCTTGTGTGCTGTCCTCGCAACTTAATGTATCACCTTTTGCCTTGAGGAGTCTACTGATTAATTGCTTCTCTGTTGAAAAGTGCTATGCTAGATTCCAGCTGTGACTCTACAGTGAATCTCCTAAGTGATGAGAGGCCTTGGGTCTTGCAGCCTATGTTGGTCTTCCAGTGCTCACCATTGTGAACCATCGAACTCTTAGCAAAATAGCTTGCAGCCTGACTAAGACAATGAATGCAACTTCTATTGTAATTGCTGCCCTGAATGCTGAGCTCATAGAGCTCAGACGTGCTGCTTTGGACAATCGTGGTGTCATCTTTGCGGTTATTACTGCCAATTCTACACTCATTCTGTGTGTGCTTCTGTTTTCTGCCAATGACTGTACACACTGACACCCGGCCTCTGCAGGACTGTCTTTAGTACAATTTGTGGAAACGGCTTGCTGCACAAGTGAACAGTACCAACTATTGCCTGCAGCAAACAAATGACATGAACTTCTTGCTAGCTTCTTGCCTTATTCCTGTGTGTGCCCCTCTTGCCTTACTTTTGAATGACACGTCTTTAAGCATTTTTTTGAAACATAGTAACATGAAATATACTCAAATGTATGATTGGGGTCCAACTGTGCCCCGACTTCCATTGTTTCAATGTCTCTTTACACTCCTTATGTAGCTTCCAATTCATCACAAAATCAAACTGTCTGTGCTCAAATAGTGAACTGCACCAAGCACAAATCCAAGCCTCACTGTCTTTCTGTAGGACCAAATGTGCTTAATTGTTCAAAAACAGAAAAATGTGTTCTTTTGCATATGCATATACCCAATTACCCCAAGGTTGGTTCTTTACCTGTGGCTCAAGAACTTTTAATTACATACCTGCTAATTTGTCTGATTCTCTTTGCTGCTTAAGTCGTTTAGCTATTGCTTTACCTTCTAAAGCCATGCTTACTGCTTCTTGTGAGTATCACTGTTACCCTTGATGCTACATGCTCTGAAGAAACCTTTCTCGTTAATAAAGCTGAAGCTGTTGCTTTAGGGGCTTCTCTTATAGGGGTTCCAGCTCTTGCTGTACTTAATGCTAACAATTTAAGACACTTGGCTTGCAATTTAGCTAAAACTATTAATGCCACTTCTGTAGCTTTAGCAGCACTAAATTCTGAGCAACAAGAACTTTGCAATGCTGTTTTAGATAATAGAGCTGCTATTGATTATCTTTTACTTATCCATCATCATGGCTGCGAATCTGTAAAAATACGTGTTTTAATTTGTCTGATAATTCAAAAACTGTCAGCAAGCAATTGCAACAACTTTCTCATTTACAAACTTCCATAAAAGATGTTTTACCCTCCTGGTGGAAAGCTCTATGGAGCTGGTTGTCAGGTGGTCTCTTAGGTACCATTGTACAATATGGTGCATATGCTCTAATAGCGCTTATTGCAGGATGCTGTTGTATTCAATGTATTCAATGTACTTGTTTTAGTAATTCCAAAACCACATCCTGCTGCATATTCTGTTACCACATCAGTGTCTAGTTTTCCAGCTCTTGGCTTACATCCTCTGATGATGAGGATGAGGAAGATGACTGCTCTTGGAATGATGTAGAGAACGGCCCTTTGTTGCCACTTTAATTAAATAAATAAAACGGAGTGAAATGTAGGCCGGAGTAGGCATGCCACACAGTCTCCATTCATTGCTCTTTACATTTCTACATTCCTGATCTCCTGGTCAGTTGGCATGCCACACAGGAAGACTCAGGACGTAGTTTAAATGTTTCACAATAACTCTCATCTTTCACAGAGCACAATATTCCCATACACTTGAAGTAATATTCTTACATGTCTTAAGGTTCACTGTGTTCCTCTCACTATGCTTCATAGATAAGACAAAAGCATGATCACAGCATATCTGTCCAGTGGCCTGTAACTGGTTCAGAACTAGTTTAGAACACGCTACTATTGTTGTAACTATTGCTATAGACATATTTGGGCATTGCTCTTTTCCGGGTTCGCCTCCATGTTGGAGGGACAGACTTTGCATCCAGATCTCGGTCTCGTGTCGTTACTACACCCTCCTTATCATTAAAAATCAATTTCGGTTGCAATTCTTCTTTAATATATAACACAATCCCTCTTTTCTTTTGCTTAGTTGTTGCCACAAATTGCTTCCCTAATTTTTTATTTTGTAAATATTTTACATCCTGTTCTCTTATATGGGTTTCTTGTAGACAAATCACATTACATTTTTGTTTGGCCAACCAATGAAATATTGCTTTCTCTTTGAAGGTGAATTAAGTCCATTTACATTGCATGATATTAATTTGTATTCCATAATTACAGTCTAGTTGATTTTGATGTCCTTTTCAAATTCTGTCAAAAACACATCCGTTGCATGTCTTGATTTGATGACTTGCCTCACAGATTGAAACTCAAAACTCTGGAATTTCCCACCTGTATCTTATGTTCATTGTTTTTAATTTTTGAGTCAGGTCTCTGTATTTTTTTCGGTCTTGCAAGACCGATCTTGGTAACTCCTTCATAATTCGAACACGTTTCCCTTCTATTCATAATTCGAACATGCTTCCCTTCAATTTACTTAAAAATGCCGCAATTTTTTCAGTGACTTGTTTCAATGCAGATCCCGCCATTACCTCTTGAATACCTCGAAAACGAAGCTGTTTTTCCATAGCTCTGCATTCCATTACAACAACTCTATCACTCACTCCCGCTGCCTCTGCTCTTATACTTTCTGTTTTCTCCTCCACCTCTTGCACTTTTTGTTTTGTAGTTTGGAGCTCTGTTCTTATTTCATCAATACTCTTTGTCAATTCTGCAACCTCTGATTTTATTGCCTCTTTAATCTCTTTAACTAAATTCAATTGTGAGTCTTTCACTTGCTTCTGTAATTCCCGGACCATTTCTTGTGTTTTTTGTATAGCCTCATTTGTTTCCTTATTGCCTTCTGTTATTTTTTTGTCTAAACTTTCAATCGCTGCCTGCCACTCTTTATCCTTTTTCCCCACCATTGGACTTTTCTTGGGACCCCACATATCGGCTCTCTTTCTCAGCTCCGTCTTTTCTATTGTATTTTACTTAATTAGTTAAGTCCAATAATATAAATGGGAAAGAGGGAAAATAATTTAATCTTTTGCAAACCTTCAAAATATTGGGCCTTTTTTCTCAATGGTACTCTCTATGGTTGCCCTCAATTTTCCCCTTGTCCAAAATGGCGTACTCTGCTTCTTCTTTAAAATATCAGGTACACTTTCTCTCTACTGAAGCCTTCTGAAGCCTTCTGCCCTTTCCACACTCAAAATAGCTAACTTCCACTTCCTCTTCTGGTCTCTTGATCTGCTTTGTTTTTTTCCCTCTGTTCCTTCCATCTTCCTGCCCTTCTATCCACCACTCACTTGTATTGCAGGCAATTACAGGCAGTTCACTTCTCACGATGTTTCAGCCTCTTCCCAAACTCTCCCTCTCATGTCGTTATCTCCCAAACCACAGGTATGAAAAACAAAAGTTCTTTTTGCTCTTTTTAAGCTCTTTACGTCATTAAAATCACTTTCTTCACTCCCCACCACTTTTTAACGCCTTTTGCTTTAGGAATTTGTCTCTTTACTTTAAAACGTTTCAATCTTTGAACAGAGATTAAGTCCGTTAGGGGAGATAGTGCTCTTTACTCTCTCTCACTCTCATAGGGTTGTACTCACTGTCTCTTTGGCTCCACTCCGGTTAAAATCTGTTTCTGAAGCTTGGGTACGAAGATCCTATGCCAATTAAATGATGCCAAAGGTTGCTGCAGAGATATTAGCCGCCAGTCTGGGAGGAGATCTTCAAAGCAGATGGAGAATCCTAGATTCAGAACCCCCCCTCTGCCAAGATCACACCCTCTTAGGGCTATCGAGCATCCTTGCCCAATTTCTACCTGAAATTGGGGGGCTGTGGGTGATCAAAGCACCCCACTAGCCCAAAAACAGCAACCTGGATGGCTCAGCTCCTGGAGACACTTCAGATCTCCATGATCCCCAGCCTGAAGTCAAATCTTTTATTATTATATTGAGCACCTCTCCCGGTACCAGCCTCAGGGGCCAAGGCTAGTGGGTTCCTGTAAGGACTCACTGAATGCTTTTATATAAAAGCATTTTATATAAAACCTCCACTCACCTGCCAGTGGCTAGGAGAAGGTGCCTGGTGGTCATACACATATCCTCTCCTTGTTGCTCTGGAAATTGATTTACATTTCATGCCAGGGACAATTCATTAAAAATCACCCCCAAATTTAGTATTTACTAAGGATGGGCTCTAGAAGCTGATCTAGGAGCAGCTCCCAAACTTGATATAAGTAAGAAGGGGTGAGGTGGGGTGTCTCATTGCTTGAAGAAACTGGTCTCCTTAACTGGGCTATTTGATGCACGTACAATTTGGAGGAGAAGAAATCAGCTCTCTAATCGCTTTTCACCCACCTGCCACATAGGTCTGTAGGAGGTGACAAGAGGTTGGCTGGATGAACTGAACTGGGATAAGATTGCAGGGTGCACCCTTGGTTTGTGTGCAAGTTCCGAACTCTTAATGGGTATATTCCTCTTAAGTAAAGCTCCAAGAGAGACCAGTTTCAGACAGAGGAGACAGGTTATGTCAACTTTCTCCCGCACCCCACATTTGAAGGCTGTTCAGCCATGGCCAGCAAGGAGAATCTTGGGGGTACTTGAGGAGTGGCTCCCCTTCCTGTCCAGCAACCTCCACAGAAAATCAGAGTTGCCAGCCAAGCAATGGCAACTGATGGGAGATGTTTGGGGTAGGGTTGTCAGGCACGATTTGGGAACCAGTGGGAGATGGGGTGGGTGGGGACTTAGGACGGAGCAGTGTGTAATTGGCATTCCCTGAGTGATGATGCCAGTTCTGGCACAACCCGGAAAAGATGCCATCATCTCAGTGGTGACACTCTAACATTCACTCACAACTCTATGGGAACAAGTAAATTCTGTGTAGGAACTCAACCATGCATATCCCATTTCAGAAATGTTTACATAAATCTGGCAAGTCTTGTATGGAATGAAGCCATGTTGTTCCACTGGCATTCTTCTCCAATCAAACCAGGACCCTGCTACTTTTTTTGAAGCAAGTTGGTGTGGACATACATACACAGATAAATGGAAAAACCAGAATACAATTTTCTTGGCCCTCATGGCACATCCAGATAGCTCTGATCTATGTGAGAGTTTGGAACTGGTTCCACCAAAAGTCAAGAACTTCCATGTCATCCAGACACCTAAGTTTCAGCTTCAGTGGGGACACGTATCAAGGTGTGTGCTTCCCTCCCCGCTGCTGTTTTGGCACATGAATAAGTGTGTTGGGGCAGACCTGTTTAAAATCTCTTTAAAATAGAGAAGTGACACCAGGGGTCAGCATATATTTACCATCGTATTTTGTTTGTCCCTAAGTGTGTGTGCGTGATGTGCTGTCAAGTTGCTTCTGATTTACAGAATCTTATGAATCAACCACCTCCAAAAAGTCCTATCGTTAACAGCCTTGCTGAGATCTTGCAAACCGAACTCTACGGCATCATTCATTGAGTCAAGAGATCTCAATTTGGGCCTTCCTTTTTTCCTACTTCCTTCAACTTTTCCTAGCATTGTTGTCTTTTCCAATAATTTTCTTTTCTTGTATGACAGCTTCAGTTTATTTGTCTTTTTGTGTGTTAATGTTATTCATGAAACACTCCTCCCTCACCACATTTCAAACCAGTCAATTTTCTTCCTGTCAGATCTTCATTTTCCAAATTTAAAATTCACACACGCTGATTGAGAATACCATAGTATTAATGATCTTGAACTAAGTCTTAAATAGATGTGCCTTTTTCTCTTCAGAGGGAGCTGAAAACAAAACCCACATAAGACACAGGGCCCGGTACTGCCTCAGTCTGAACCTTCCAACCAGGTTCCTTCAGCTTCCTTATTTCACTCATTTTCATTACTCCAATGCACCTTATTTTTTATTCAGAATCCTGCTCATGGCAAAAAATTGTCCCACCATAAAAGTTCCTGAGATGTTCCATGCTGAGCCTTTCAACAGTTTGGATTGTGTGCAAAGCTCCACTGACCACTCCTCAGCGTCAGGTCACCAGACCTTCCAGTCTAGGTTTCTGCCTGCCCTGAATAATATGCATGGGATGGGGAAGAAAATTAAATTAATCATGCCACAATGGCATGAAAAAAGCCAAACACCATCCAGGGACTTTTCATCAGGTCTTTATTATCTCTTAGTGACATCATGCAGCGTGATGTAGAATCATCTGTATGCAGAACGAAGCACTTTGGCGACAAGATTCTGGAACTCATCAAGACTCAATTCGACATCATATCTGTATCTCTCCTCAGAAGTCCCTGGGTTGTTTTCCTGCAGTGGATAAAAAATGGAAATTGTTGTCTTGTTATATGGTTTACGAATATATCACAGGTCCTTTAGATACCCTTCCAGATTATCTAAGTAGAAATAGTCCAAACACAAAGGTTTAATACCCAAGCATGGCTCAGATATGGTCTAACACACTAAACATTCCTTAAGGTTACTCTTCTTTTTTCCCAAAAAATACCTATATAATAAAATAAAATGATATGCATAATAATAAGAACATGCTTAATAGGTACAAGGGGAGCATGTCTGCCTAAGCCATCACAAGCCTGTGAACTCTTATCGCTCACATTCTGTTGAAAGTTCCATCCTCTACACCATTGTCAACTACATGGAGTCTAATCTAGACTCTTTTCTTATGGCGAGTGTTTCACAGTTCTGGAGTGTTTTATCATTATTGCAATTAATATGAAAGCAAAACAAAGTTACCATCTAAAGCACCTACAATGGAGAGGAAACCCTACGGTTTTGTTTTTATGTAGACTCTGCCTCTATTGAGTTCACTTTTAAAGGGCAGCCGGTGTTTTTCTAAAAACTGTTCCTTAAAGGGATAGGGGAGAGAGGCTCTGGGCTTCCTTAACTGCAAGCTGTAGTCACTAGGATCACGTACATGTGTGAGGTATTCCAGTCCTGAGAGAAATGGGGTGGGACTTGGTCATCCTCTCTCCTCTCAATGCTCACCCTGCTCTGCCATATTTCCCCTCCAGTCAGCACTCCTCTGCTTGCCTAAAAGTCTCCAAAAGTTATCTTCTAACTGAGCAAACCTACCTCAGGGTCCTCCTCCTGCTGCCTGCCAGCTGTCTTAGCCTCCTTAGGCCACCCGTCTGCCTCAGTCTCTTTCTACAGTTCTTCAGGTTAACGGGCTGCTCTGCTGTTTATTTCACTGTCTGAAATCTTTCCTATCAGTTCTCAATAGACTTTGATGTTAAATATGCGTGCATTTCATGGCCTCAAAAAGAGGGAAACCTTTATTTCATCTGTCTGAAAGTTGACCATGTGGATGTCCGAGAGGAGTACTACAATCCCTCTGTATGTTGTTCCGTTGGGGTAGAAAAACAAGAAGGCACAGACTTGACAATGTGCTGTACGTGTCTCTTCCATTGAAACAAAAGGGAAATGATAATGAAGTCAAGTTATGAAACTGGAAATACAAGAATGACACAAAGGCATACCAAACAACAATACAGTCAATTTGGGTATTAATTACAAAATTAAAGAATGAAACCAACTTCCATGCATTGATCTGCCATGCCTAGCTGAAACCCTTCTCCATATGCTCTATGAGAGGTGGGTCGCCAAGCGTTCTGAGCCTCATGGAGCTTGGGAGGGACCACTGGGTGAGGTTATTGGCCGCTGAGCAAAAGTGAGGCCCCAGAGATTAAAAGCCATGGGTGGAAAAGCTACAAAATGGAGAAGGAGGCACAAAGGGTGACATAAAATGACTCCTCCTTCAGAAGCTGGTATCTCTTGGAAGTTTACAAAAGGGGATTATACCACTTAAGGGTTCACAATTTGCATATCAACCAGTCATGCATCCCATGACCTCATTCCTTCCATGTTCACCCAGCTCGCTTGCTTTCATCTCCAATGGACCTCTGTAGAGAACAGCTGGAATGCCACCCAAGATCTTCCTTCTTCTCCCCCAACGAGCTGCACATTAAATACTTCAAGTTAAGGAGGCCACTTCCTTCCACGCAATGAGCCAACCCACTCCCCTCTCACCTGTATCAAGTTTGGGAGCTGATCCTTCATTAGCTTCTGCATTCTTTCCTTGGTGACTGTGGGAGGATTTCTTCCGTCCTCCTTGTATTGGCTGAAAATGTTGGCAATAGTTTGCATGGCTAATTCTAATGGGGTTAGAGACATCTTGAGTTGGTTGCTGATCTGGAAAGACAACACCTAGTTCAGTGTGTGTATGTGTATGAGGGAAAGATCAACTCAATCACTGGTTTCTTCTCACAACAGTTTTGGACTGAACCTCCAAGTTCAGAGGTAGCATATTCCAATGCAAAAGGTAATGATTGTGGAATGCAATAGGCAACTTACACATTACACTGCAGGTGAGCCTCCCTCAAAACATCTAGCAGGTCCTCCCTTTAAAAGACATCACCGTATTTCTGGGGAATCATTTTTTGGCTGACTCCCCTTTTCCATTTTGTCTTTATGTGTTACTTTATTAAAATATTTATGTACCACCATTCCTCCTAGAAATTACAATTAAGAACATATGTTCTTAGGGCTTAGTTGAATAAAAGAGTAAGTAAATATGAGATAATGAATTATAGAAAAAGGGGACAGATTGGGAATAGATTAGGATATAGGGTTGGAAAGCTGTTGGAAGTCCTGGAAAAAGGGGGGGAGGGAAAGGGTGGGGGAAAAGGATAATGAGATGTTATTTGAAAGTTGTATATTAATATTCTTACCTAATAAAAATTCTTTACAAAAAAAAGAACATATGTACTAAAAGAAACCTTTAAATACCCCATTCTCTCATAAAAATGCCTCCAGTCTACACCCCATTGAGAGCCTTGTGGAATTTCCTACATATTCATAGAAATGGTGACTCATAAAGTGTGAGCTGCAAGAGAAAAGACACTGGCTATTCCGAATGCCAGGAGGGCTGCTTTAAAGAGGAAGACACCGAGTGATGACCATAAGAATGTAGGCATTAGAAAACATCTTAATAAATAACACAAATACGTTTTATCTTTTATTTTATTTTTTTAATAGGGACTCCACCACTGCTTGCCCCTCACACCAACGCTGGAGTTCCTTGTGTGCCATATTTAATGGTAATTTAAATACTGAACGAGCAAAGTTATATTTATAACAAATTTCATACTCTACCTTTCTTCCCAAAGGGGACCCAAACAGCCTTACGTTGTTCTGGTTTTCTCCATTTTCTCCTGAAAACTACCCTTTGAGGTAGGTTTGGCCGAGAGTGTATAACTATATCGTTTTCTACATTCCTTTCTCTATCTTCATCTATATATATGCTCGTGTGTTGATCTTTTGTTTTTCAATACATCTTTCTATGTGTGTCTCTATTTTGTTCTGTCTGACATGTGGAGGGGGAGTGGCAAGATCCCCCAGCAACCGCGGGTCCTCACCCAAGGGTCCCACTGAGGAATAATACAGTGGCAGCCAATAGTACCCACCTTCCTGCCATGCCAGAAAGGATGGGAGGGAGAGGGCATGTCTTGTGGAGGGTGAGTGGGAAGATTCTCCTGCAACCGCCTGACCTCACAGGAGCGCGTGTTTATTCCCGGTGAGGGCTGGAGGGTGGGTGATGTCCCCTCTCTTTCTAATTCAATCTCTATCGTTTTCTACATACAATTTTCCCACTATATGCCATTCTCTCACTGTTAACAGACATTCCTTAACGTATGCACATACCTTCCAGTGTATTGTTCATTCTACTTATACATTCTCTAATGTTTGTATCTGTCTCTGTTTTTTATTTTCAATCCTTTTATCCATGGATGGGTCGTATTGGCATGTCATTTGGAGAGGAAGTGGCAAGATCCCCCAGAAGTCTCAAAGCATCACTCGAGTGTCCCCCTGAGGATTTCTCTGGCAGCAGCCAGCACCACCCACCTTCCTGCCTTGTTGGAAAGGACGGGAGTTGCAGGACACATTCCCACCCAGTTGAAAGATGTCCCATCAGTCCCATTGTCAGGGGAGCCACCATGCTGTGCAACCGACTGTATCCCTATATGATACAATTGGTTGTGTGATCTCAGTGGAGCTGTTCCTTGTGACCAAGGAGGGAGCAGCAGCAGGATAGTCCCTCATGAAGAAGGGGCAGACATGACCTGCTGTCCTGCCTTTGTGAAAAGAAGGGGATGGGCAGGACAGGAGACATTATTGGACGGGTCAGAGTGGTTTCTGAGAGGGGGAGACAGAAATGGGACAGCAGCAGCAGCAGCTGATATTGACCACCTTCCTGCCTTTGCGGGAAGGACATAATTCTAGGGACCCATTCCCCCCTGCTCAGTGGGCTCAGCATTTGCAATTGATAGGGACACCATGCAGCTCAAATATATGTGCAACAGCTCATGAGCTGTTGTGCAAGTGCCCAAAGGAGGCTGCCACCATCATCACTCACTTTTCTGCCTTTGCAGAAAGGAGGTGTCATGATGATCTGGCTGTTCCAGGAAGGCCTATCAAGGTCTCAGAAGCCTGTTAGCAGTGGGAGTGGACCTGGCTAAACCTGACCCAAACATGCCAGCCCTCATTTGAGATACCCACAGGACTCAACAGGCAAGGGTGCGCAGCGACGGCATGGAGAACCAAGGGGCAAAATGATTTAGTAGCCTGCAGAACCCCATGCACTCCATGCTAGATAGAGGCAAGCCATATAGGGCAATTGTCTCTGCCAAGACATGAAGGCCTGCCTCCTGAGCCATCAACCTCGAGGTTCTAAGCAGCGCTGTCCCAGACCCTGAGGGGACTACCCCCTCGTCCTGCCGGAGCGCTCTGCTCCTACCGGCGTGACCCTCAGGGCAAAGTGACCCTTCCACTGATGCCTGCTCAGAAAAGCTGGTTGCCCCCTCTTGCCCCCCAATGGATCTTTCACTTGGCAAGGAGGGAGATAGGCTTGGGTGGTGCATCTTCAGGTGCGGAGTCAGGGCCGTCGAAGACAGGTGCTTTGGGTTTTTGCCCCTGCGCACCAAGACATCACAGGCATGGCACTGCACCACACAGGGGTCATTAGTAAGGGCCCGAAAGTGCCTCCATATGGAGGTATTGAAACATGGACCTTTAACTGTCCCAGGGGAAGGAGGATGAACGGTTACAGGCTGCACTGCAGAGCTGGCCATGGACGAAGGGGTGAGGGGTGGACACCACCGAGAGTTTGGGATGTGGATGGGAGGGATCTTTCATAGCACACAAACCATTCCTCCAGGGATGCGTCACCCACCCCATCCTCAAACTGTTGAAAGAAATTCTCTCCCCCCTGCAGAAAGACCTCTTTGGCCTCCTCCACAGCCTCCACAGCTGAATTGGGGGGAGCGGGAGGAATCTATACTGCCTTTGAGCCACACCCAATATTGCTTTCCCCAAGTAAACCAGGAGGACTGCCATCGCACTTTCCCCCACACCCACCCTTGCTGGCCAATACAACAGGAAGACTCATTTTGCCACCAAACTAGAATTAAGGAGGACAGAAAAGGAGATGACTCTATGTGCCCTCCGCCACAGTGCCCACTGAGCTTGACCGCAGGGCCTGGCAGCTGCCGCGGAACCAGAGGCTGATGCTAGAGCCCTAGTCCAGCACAACAAGTTGCCTGACCACCAGATCAGGCTCTGGAAATAATACTGTGAGCCCTCAGCCGAAGGGCCCACTCAGCTTGGCCCCAGGGCCTGGCAGCAGCCCTGGCACCAGAGGGAGGGAGGGACTATAGCCCTAGCCCACCACTCCCATAGACCTGACCAGATCAGGCAATAATAATGCTGTGTGAGCCCTCAGCCAAGGTGCCCACTGAGCTGGGCCCTAGGGCCTGGCAGCAGCCCTGGCACCAGAGTGAGGGAGGGACTAGAGCCCTAGCCCACTACTCCCACAGACATGAACAGATCAGGCAATAATAATACTGTGTGAGCCCTCAGCCAAGGTGCCCACTGAGCTTGGCCCCAGGGCCTGGCAGCAGCCCTGGAACCAGGGGCTGAGGCTAGAGCCATAGCCCAGCACACCAAGATGCCTGGACAGAACAGGCACAGAGACTATTAATAATAATAGTGATAATAATAATGAAAATGATAATGGCTATGATAATAATAATCATTTGGTGAGCCCTCAGCCGAGCCTGGCAGCAGCCCTGGAACCAGAGGGAGGGAGAGACTAGAGCCCTAGCCCACCACTCCCACAGACCTGACCAGATCAGGCAATAATAATACTGTGTGAACCCTCAGCCAAGGTGCCTACTGAGCTGGGCCCTAGGGCCTGGCAGCAGCCCTGGCACCAGAGGGAGGGAGGGACTATAGCCCTAGCCCACCACTCCCATAGACCTGACCAGATCAGGCAATAATAATGCTGTGTGAGCCCTCAGCCAAGGTGCCCACTGAGCTGGGCTCCAGGGCCTGGCAGGAGCCCTGGCACCAGAGGGAGGGAGGGACTAGAGCCCTAGCCCACCACTCCCACAGACATGAAAAGATCAGGCAATAATTATGCTGTGTGAGCCCTCAGCCAAGGTGCCCACTGAGCTTGGCCCCAGGGCCTGGCAGCAGTCCTGGAACCACAGGCTGAGGGTAGAGCCATAGCCCAGTACACCAAGATGCCTGGACAGAACAGGCACAGAGTCTATTAAAAATAATACTGTTGATAATAATAATAATAATGAAAATGATAATGGCTATGATAATAATAATCATTTGGTGAGCCCTTAGCCGAGCCTGGCAGCAGCCCTGGAACCAGAGGGAGGGAGGGACTGGAGCCCTAGCCCACCCCTCCCAAAGACCTGACCAGATCAGGCACTGATAAATAAGAATCAATGTGAGCCCTCAGCTGAGGTGCCCACTGAGCTTGGCTCCAGGTTCTGGCAGCAGCCCTGGCACCAGAGGGAGGGAGGGACTAGATCCCTAGCCCACCTTTCCCACAGACATGAACAGATCAGGCACTAATAACACTGTGTGAGCCCTCAGCCAAGGTGCCCACTGAGCTTGGCCCCAGGGCCTGGCAGCAGTCCTGGAACCACAAGCTGAGGGTAGAGCCATAGCCCAGTACACCAAGATGCCTGGACAGAACAGGCACAGAGTCTATTAATAATAGTACTGTTGATAATAATAATAATAATGAAAATGATAATGGCTATGATAATAATAATCATTTGGTGAGCCCTTAGCCGAGCCTGGCAGCAGCCCTGGAACCAGAGGGAGGGAGGGACTGGAGCCCTAGCCCACCCCTCCCACAGACCTGACCAGATCAGGCACTGATAAATAAGAATCAATGTGAGCCCTCAGCTGAGGTGCCCACTGAGCTTGGCTCCAGGTTCTGGCAGCAGCCCTGGCACCAGAGGGAGGGAGGGACTAGATCCCTAGCCCACCTCTCCCACAGACATGAACAGATCAGGCACTAATAACACTGTGTGAGCCCTCAGCCAAGGTGCCCACTGAGCTGGGCTCCAGGGCCTGGCAGCAGCCCTGGCACCAGAAGGAGGGAGGGAGTAGAGCCCTAGCCCACCGCTCCCACAGACATGAACAGATCAGGCACTAATAACACTGTGTGAGCCCTCTGCTGAGGTGCCCACTGAGCTTGGCTCCAGGGCCTGGCAGCAGCCCTGGCACCAGAGGGAGGGAGGGAGTAGAGCCCTAGCCCACCACTCCCACAGACATGAACAGATCAGGCACTAATAACACTGTGTGAGCCCTCCGCTGAGGTGCCCACTGAGCTTGGCTCCAGGGCCTGGCAGCAGCCCTGGCACCAGAGGGAGGGAGGGACTAGAGCCCTAGCCCACCACTCCCACAGACCTGAAAAGATCAGGCAATAATAATACTGTGTGAGCCCTCAGCCAAGGTGCCCACTGAGCTGGGCTCCAGGGCCTGGCAGCAGCCCTGGCACCAGAGGGAGGGAGGGAGTAGAGCCCTAGCCCACCACTCCCACAGACATGAACAGATCAGGCACTAATAACACTGTGTGAGCCCTCCGCTGAGGTGCCCACTGAGCTTGGCTCCAGGGCCTGGCAGCAGCCCTGGCACCAGAGGGAGGGAGGGACTAGAGCCCTAGCCCACCACTCCCACAGACATGAACAGATCAGGCAATAATAATGCTGTGTGAGCCCTCAGCCAAGGTGCCCACTGAGCTGGGCTCCAGGGCCTGGCAGCAGCCCTGGCACCAGAGGGAGGGAGGGACTAGAGCCCTAGCCCACCACTCCCACAGACATGAACAGATCAGGCACTAATAACACTGTGTGAGCCCTCCGCTGAGGTGCCCACTGAGCTTGGACTCAGGGCCTGGCAGCAGCACTGGAACCAGAGGCGATAGATCCTTCCCAATCCACAAAATCCAAGCTCAATTATACTCTCTCTGTCTCTCTCCCCAAAGGCTAGCAAGTAGCAAGCAGCAGCTCTGTCACACTCCAAAAACTCATCAGCTCATACAACGACCCAAATGGAGTGGAGGTTTTGCAGGCCATCTATTTCAACTGCCTGCTTGCTGAATCCCCTGCGATTGCGGTATAGCTTTATTTAAAGACATCCAGTGAAGGTCAAGCTCTCTTCCACAAAGATATTTGGTTCTGTTCTTGAACTGTTTATCCAATTAGGAATGTTCTCTTTAGATTCCACTGCAATCTACTGCCAGATAATTTAAACCCACTACTTCTAATCTTTGCTCTGGAGCATCAGAAATCATTTCCTTGCCGTCTTCATGTGACAGCCCTCCATCTATGTGAAGAGTGCTCTTATATCCCCTCTTTACTCTTCTCCAGGCTCAGTATTGCCAGTTCCTGCCATCTAATCTATCCTGATAAGCTTTGTCCTCAATACTTACCAAACTCTCTGAAGTCCTTGATCAAGAGATGAGTTAAGAAACTGGATGCAGAATCTTGTCCTGATGGTGTTTTTATACAGGCTTTAGAGGGGTGAGGAGGGAACAGACTCATATCCTCAACATGCAATTTCCCTCTGGTGCTGGAGGCCTGATTGCTTTCTTCTTGATATCATTTATGGACATCTGCCCATTTCCTCCCCTGTCTAATTTATTTTTCGTTAACATACTTACGTTTTTATTATAGTTGGCCTTTCTTACTGAGACTCCAGGCAGATTACACAGTATAAGCCAAGACAATGAACAGCTGGAACATTCAATAAACAATACAATAAAACAGGGACTATGAAAATAATCATATACCTAATACAGAGCAGAAACTATGCTGAAACAAAACATAATAGACAGATTAAATGATTTGGAAACTATCCAGTAGGAGCATGCTTACAGCAAAATTCAGTATGCAGAGTCTACAGCCTATCCCTTAACCAACACATCTCTCTGAACCATTTCCCTACAGCATAGACCTTTTCTCTGGGTAAAAAAAGCCCTCTTGAATAATTCAGTTTTGCCTATTTTGTAGAGAGCCAGGAGAATGGGAACTTCCCTGACTTCTTCAGGCAGTCCATTCCATCAAGTGGGAACCAGCAAAGAGGAGAAATTTGGATGAAAAACTATAAGCTACAGGCTGTGTTTTATTTTTTTGCTTCTCTGTGTGTGAACGGAGAGAGCTAATAAGATCTTCAGCTCTCCATTAAATGCCATAATTTATTTTTTATTTGGAAACAGGTTTAAAATTTGGATACTTGACTTCAAAATAATGGGTACTGTGTTTTGGTTGTTGTGGGTTTTCCGGGCTGTATTGCCGTGGTCTTGGCATTGTAGTTCCTGCCGTTTCGCCAGCAGCTGTGGCTGGCATCTTCAGAGGTGTAGCACCAAAAGGTACTGTGTTTTAATTTGCAAACTTCTTGACTACAAGAATTTACAGAGTTTAATTGGACACAGTCCTTAACACAGATATAAACCACCATTTTATTTCAGCAACCTAATTGATTATTAAAGGAATATAAGAATATTTTATAAATAAGATCCAAAAAATACTCCAAATCAGGATATTAGCTTTCTGTGTTAAGGGTTCGTTTATGTGGTCATTACCTGATTTTAGCAATAATGTACTTTGCTCCTGGTAGTTAATTAGAACCAGTGTCAAGAAGTTCTTCAAAGTGCTATTTATTTTAACATTTTTATTTTATCCCATCTGGTAGGCAATGTACCTGAATTAAGTATATAAAATCATAGACTCAGAGGGCTTCAATGAGCCACGTAAGCCCTCAAGCTCAAAGTCCTGATTAAGTCATCCCCTTCGGAGGACTCTCTAGCCTCAGGTCCAGGAACACCATGAAAGAGAACCTTCCTTCAGCACAGATAATGGACCTGTTTTCAAGCTCCTCTGCCCATTAGTCACTTCCTCACTGTGTTTAGCTGAGGTCTGCTTTAGGCTTTTATGTCTACTCCTGAGCTCTGGTACAGCAGACACCAAATCTTTCCTCTCTTCTGACCTTCCCAATGTCCAACGCCCACCAAATTTGCAGGGGACATAGTCCTCACTGTCCTCTGAAGACCCCCAGGTTTCAGAGAGATTGCATCCAGGGAAAGGCATGCTCCATGGGTCCCTCCCTTTCCTGCCATTGTCTTTTCACAGTGGCAAAAGCTGGACTGTCTGCTGGAAGCTACTTTGAGAGGTTACAAGCCAGAAGGAAAGCCAGAAGGAGTTCAGAAAGAGTTCAGACAGTCCACGCTTATGTTGCCAGGGGAATTGATTGAAAGGTGCCAGACTGTCTGGCTTCATGAACGTGTTATGCCAATATATATTAAAACCATATGGCAATAATCAATACTGAAAAATACTAAGCCTAGCTTCTGTATTCTCTAGATGAACTTTTAAACTTTGCATGAACTTTCAGTGTATTTTTTCTATGTGTAAGGTAATTCAGCAGGTGTGCTTACATCTTTTGACAATTAATTAAAATAGTGGACTCTACTGAGATTGATGTTCCTCTATCTGAGATTCAACCAATGGTGATCACCCAACTTAACTTTTTCTTGACACTTGTCAGAGATTTATAGTATTCTCTTGCAGATCAGACTATGACATAATTTTTTAACTAATTAGAAGGCTGTACTATGAAATTATGAATATTCAGTGAAGTGTCAAACCAATCATTATTTGTTTGTGCTATCATGTGAATAGACCCTAAATATTTGCATATGATTAGGCATATAATTGCAAACACAGATAGAATAAGCAGGGTACTGATGGAAGAGATCTCTTGGGAGAATCTAGGTGAGAACCTATCTTTACCTATGTATTTCATAGAAACTTTGAGCAATGTTAAACTTAGGATTTATTAAGAAATGTTAGTGAACTTATTTCTTATTGCCTTTCTGTGTTCTTTTGTTATAGGATTCATATTAACAGTCATTTATATAGAAAATCTATAAGCAAGAAAGAAGAAGTAAATGAGACTTGCACTCTCTAAGAAGCACAGTACTTACCTGCTATTGGACTTGGAGTTGGCATCCTGCTTCCTTGGAATGTTTGGGAGGGGAATGTGTGGCCCTTGTTCTTAGAACTTTGTATTTTGTATTTAATATGTGAGAAGAATAAGGGGGATACCTCATGTCATTACAAAAAGTGACAGGTGCCCCGCCCCTTTCTGGGAGGAAGTCCCACCTCTATACCCCGGAAGTCCCGCCTCTAGACCCCCGGAAGTCGCTAGACCCCCCCGCTCCTTATAGCAGCTGGTTTAAGGCACGGGGCTGGCATTGCAACCTACTCCGCTTCTAATACCAGCTGCATTAAGGCACGGGGGCATTGCCACCTTCTCCACTCCTTATACCAACTTGGTTAAGGCAGGAGGCAGGCATTGCCATCTGCTCTGCTCCTGCTGGATTAAGGCAGTGGTTGGGTAAAAGCACCTGTTTTGATTCTGATCCCAGGTGGGTGAAGGGGGGGGCATTACCAAGTGCTCCACTCCTAATACCAGCCAGGTTAAGGTCAGGGTGACATTGTCACTTGCTCTGCTTCAAATACCAGCTGGGTTAAGGCAGGGGGTGGGCATTGCCACCTGCTCCGCTCCTAATATCAGCTGGGTTGAGTTAGGCGGTAGGCATTGCCTTTTGCCTCACTCCTAATACCTAGCAAACAAACAGGGCAAATTCCGGAGCAACAGCTCAAAAGTAGAGTGGAGAAGAACACCACCGGGGATTAAAGAAACAGTAATATGATCAATTTAAAGTGCTAGTGCTCCCAAATTCATATACATTTACAGCATGCAATTCATACAACAAGATCACATAAGAAGAATAAGGGGAGTACTTCATGTCATCACAAAAAGTGACAGGTGCCCTGCCCCTTTCTGGGAGGAAGTCCCGCCTCTATACCCCGGAAGTCCCGCCTCTAGACCCCCGGAAGTCCCACCTCTAGACCCGGAAGTACCGCCTCTAGACCCTGGAGGTCCTGCCTCTAGACCCAGAAGTACCGCCTCTAGACCCCGGAAGCAGTACCCCACCTGACAGGAAGGGCCTAGCAGGTCCACGTGACCCCTCTACGAGCCCCGCCTGCCCCTGTGGAACAGTAGGAAAGAGTTTTGAGTTTATGGGGTGCTAGGGTGGAAAATTGGGGGGGGCAGACCAGCCCCCTGCTCCCTAGAAGAGCCTAGCTGGTTCATGTGACCTCTCATTTCACTCCCCCGAACCCCTAGAAATGGTTTTTGATGGCCCCAGCCCCCTGTCTCTGTATAGGTCCCCTGAGGGGCTCATGTGTCGCTGCTATGCATGCGTCATGACTGGCCCTACCTCCTGGATGTTGTTCAAATGCGCCAATGAGCGGAGAGACGGCAGGGGAGCCTGGTCTTTAAATGGAGGAGCAGCAGGACGATCACAGCTTCTTCTGCGGCTGTTCTTGCTGGGCTAGCAGCGCTGTTGAGGGAGTAGAGCCTGTTTACGAGGAAATGAATACGCCGGAGCCATACAGAACTGAAGCTGTGGAAGAAATGCGAGTTTCTTGCGAAGAACCCCGCAAAGAAGATGCACAATGTAGAGAGCTTTCGAGATTTGACTTTCCAGAGTGCATTATTCACTTAGTACAAGGGGTAAGTGCATGGGGAAGGGGAAGAAGGGAAAGAATCAGATCCAGAGGTGGCAGAAAAACAAGCAGGCCTTTTTCTTTTTTGTAGCTGCAGGATAAAGAAGTACCGTGGCGAGTGTTTACAGAAATAGTTGAAGCGGCTCACACAGAAGTTTACCCGGAGTGTTGTGATCACTGCTTTGAAGTAGCATATCGACAAAAATTCGGATGCCTGGGACGTGGTGTAATGTATTGGCAAAAATTCAAATGCATGCAGCCTGAACAACCCGGTGACGATCCGGATGCTAGATTTGACAGACCCGAGTGCGTGTGTTTTTTAGTACAGGGGGTAAGTACAAGGGGGAAGGCTGGAGCGGAAAAAGAATCAGACACCTGTGGGAAGTAGAAAAACAGAGTTTTTTCTCTTGTAGCTAGATGATTATGAAGTGGATTGGGAGGTGTTTTCCAAAATAGTCAAAGCGGCGCACACAGAAGTGTACCCAGAGTGCTGTCCGTACTGTGAAGAAATAGCAGATTGGCAAAAATGCGGTTGCCTGAGATGTGAGGAGGAGGAGACGGCTGAGGGAGCGAAAAGCATAAGAGGGGATGAGCCTGTGACAGACCAGAAAGTGGAGCCCATTTATGAAGAAATGCAGAGTGTACACGGTATCCAAGAGCAGCCAGAAGTGCATGAGGAAGACGGCACAGTACCAGGACTGCTGAAACAAAAAATGTCGCAGTGCATACAGACTCTCTACCCTAATGTGAGTATTGAGACTAGGGGAAAGGGGGAAAATGGAAACAGGGTATAGCATACTGGGCGGCTGTTTTTATTTTGCAGATGGGGGAGCTGAACTATGTAGTGGTGGCTGAGGAGGTCAAGGAGAACAAGTTTGATCCTGACTGTTGCAGATTTTGCAACCACATAGCATATTGTCAAGAAGTCCCCTATGATGAAGATGATGAGGGTGCCAGAGCAGATTGTGAGGAATCAGGGGATGAACCAGAGGATGCTGTCCCCATAGAGGTTGGGGAAATAGATCCAACAATGGATGTTTCTGAAAGAAAGGCGTAAAGAAAGAAGGCGTAAAGCCGCGCATTCAATACCTGGTCCCAGATGTAAGTACGAAAGAAGGAGGGTCCTGGAAGAATGTAGGGTGGCTAGAGAAGCAATTCTAAAATGTTTTTCTTTTTTCTATTCCTGCAGCCAACAGATGTGCTGATCGAGTGTGCTCTACTGGATGAGGTGCTAGCGAGAGGCCCAGTTGGGGATGGTCCGGTCAGCTTTGAGTATCAGCATCCCCCAAAGCCCCATGTAGGGAAGAAGCTGAAAAAGAGGAGACCTAAGATGGATTACTGCAGTGATACCTGTTGTGATTCTGATTATGTAGATGACTCGGACAGACCGTGCCTGGACTTCTGTCATTATAGTTGCTGCAACTCTTCTGATGAGTGGTCGTTAACAGAAACTGATGATGATAGCGATTTTGAGAGTGAAAATGTCGAGCAGGGGGTGCAAACTGATGGTGTCGTACCCAAGGTGCCCCCCGTCCCCACTCTACTGAATGAGGAGACAATGTGGGGCCCTGCTGGGGATAGCATAGAGAGCTCTAAAGATGAGCATTACCCACAGCCCTCTGTAGGGAAGAAGCTGAAAAAGAGGAGACCTCTGCTGAGTTACTGCTATGAAAATTGCTGCTATTCTAACAGCTCAGATGATGAGTGGAGACCATATGCGCCATACTGTAATCTTAGTTGCTGCAAGTCTTCTGATGAATGGTCGATAACTGAAACCGATGATAGTGATTTTGAGCCTTTAGGAACACCACGGGGGAGAAAAGGAGATCCCGAGTTGCGGGCTGATGGAGCAGCACCCGAGACTATGACCAGAGAAGGAAATTGAAGGGGGGGGGTGGAGTTGTGGTTGAAAGCCCACAATCTGTACACACTTTAATAAAATGCCTTTTCCAAGTGTAAAAGCGTTGAGTCAGTTCATGATGCCTCAAGAGACGGTATTAAAAGGGATTTACTATAATCCGGGGGGAGCAGGTAGCTTTGGGGGAGCAGAATCCCTCTTTCGAGAGGCTTCTAAGACTAGTAAAACACTGACTAGAAAGGATGTGCAAGCATGGCTTTTGGATCAGGATGCGTACACGTTGCATAAGCCAGCAAGAGTTCATTTTAAAAGAAACAAGACCTATGTTGGTGATGTGGATGAGCAATGGCAGGCTGATTTAGCAGATATGCAACAGCTTTCTAAATACAACGGGGGGTACAAATACATTCTAACGGTGATTGACATTTTGTCTAAATACGTGTGGGATGTAGCACTGAAAGACAAGGCAGGGGCTGAAGTATCAGCGGCTTTTAAAAATATATTCGAGCAGGGCCGCATTCCGTGCAAGTTACAAACAGATAGGGGGAAAGAATTTCTTAATAAAAAAGTGAGCAACGTACTAAAACAACATGGGGTTCACCACTTTGTGACCAACAATGAAGTCAAGGCAGCGATGGTTGAAAGATTTAACAGGACTTTAAAGTCAAAGATGTGGCGGTATTTCACAGCCAATAATACTTATAGATATACAAATGTGTTACAAGAGCTTCTAAAAGGGTACAATCACAGTTTTCATAGAACTATTCAGGCACGCCCCGTAGATGTTAACGCATCTAACTCTCTCCTGATATGGAGGCGCGTTTATGATCCCTCCTTTCAAAGAAAAGAAACAGATACCATGTTAAGAAAAGGAGATCACGTGAGAGTATCGAAAACTAAAGGCACTTTTGAGAAGGGTTATGAGCAGACATTCACCGATCAAATTTTCATAATAGAAGATATCACAAGGAGAGGCGAGCGGCCCTTATTTCACCTAAAAGACTTTGATGGTGAACTATTAGTAGGGAGATTCTACCCTGAGGAATTGCAGAAGATTAATGCTCGAGAGGACAGGACATACAGGGTTGAGAAAATTATTGCTACACGAACTAAGAAGAAAAAGAAGTATCTTTTAGTGAAGTGGTTAGGCTGGCCACCTAAATTTAACAGTTGGGTGCAGGCTGACAACATAGCAGGCCACTATGGGGGATGACGGTTTTTACATTACACTCCCTAGCAATGCGTCTATGGACTTATTTCCCAAAAATACCAGCGCCTCTTTCACAGTGCGGCTGTTTAAGCCACTTGATTTGCGGGGAGAATGGGAAGTGGGGCTGGTTGAAATTCAGTATCCTCGCAATTGGTACACATTTAGCCAGAATGCATCATTCAGGATATCTGAAGGTGCCAATAGCAATGAGTATCATGTGCGTTCAGGCTATTATTATGACCTGCGCAGCATATCAGATTTTATGAATACAGCCGTCAGAAAACAGGCTGGGACGCCCCCTGATCTACAATTCTATTTTGATCCAACATGTGCAATGCTCAGATTTAACGGGCTTGATATTTACACTGTCACAATGAGTGAAGAATTAGCCCATGTGATGGGGGTACCCCCTAATGTTCCGATCAAAAGAATTTACAATTGCGGAGATATTACAGGAGGGATTAATACCCTGTACCTGTACACTGATATCATAGAACATCAGTTAGTGGGGGACACAGCGGTGCCCCTTCTACGGTGTGTTCCTGTACAGGGGAAGCACCATGACTTTATCACGGTCACATATGACGAGCCTCACTATATTCCAATCAATAAGCACCACATTGAAACCATCCGCATAGAAATAAAGACGGATCAGAATCGGGCCGTGCCATTCCGCTACGGGAAGGTGATTGTGAGGTTGCACATACGCCCACGGAAGAAATGGTGATCGTGAAAGACTATGGAGACCCCGCGATGCTTAGGAGATATTACCAATCTCAGGCGGGTTATGGCCTCCCCGGGTTCCACGGGGCACCCGTTATGTATGGAGCGGGGGTGGGGGGGATTTTCCGGCGCCTTTTTCGAATGGCAGTGCCACTTTTTAGAAAAGGGGTGGATATTGTCAAGCCACACCTGAAAACCGCTGCGCGTAATATCGCTCAAGATGTTGTGAGCCGCGTGACTCACGGCGTTATGAATAAACTGGCCCCCCAGGAGGGGTCAGGCTTTCTATATCTTAAAAGAAGGGGAGGGCTGAAAAGAAAAGCATCCAGCACACGCAGAGGCTCCCCAGGACCCATTAAAAGAAGGCGCGGGGGAGCTAAGAAACAGACAAATGTGAAGAAGGGGAGAGTAAAGAACAAGAAGAAGAAGGAGTCTCACAGGAGGCTCAAAGACGTACTATAAACGGCTATGGCTTTCATCCACTGCGGGTCGGAAGAGTGTGTAAAGTCTGAGCTCGACTTGTTCCAGATAGCCCCTACCCAGACCAGCATTGAGAAAAGCGTATATATCGAGGTTCCGCCCCTCTCGGCCCTCACGGGGTCAGCACCTCTAGAGTTTTTCATAGCCGGGAATGGTGAAGATTACCTCGATTTAAACAATACTCTCTTGTATGTGAAATGTAAAATTACTCAAGAAGATGGTACCGACATCGCACAGAATGCTAGAGTGGCACTGGTGAACTACCCAATTGCTTCCATTTTCAGTCAGCTGGATGTTACCCTAACAAAAGAGCATAGCATCTTAAATTCAGATTAAAAGTACAGTTAGCTGTTATGGGGCAAATTTATATAATCCCAGCCACTTCCCTCAAAAAATGAATCCTAGAACACACACACACAAATTTTGCAATAACTTTTACAATGAAAGGCTGTGTTAGAAAAGAGCTGTGTGCAGCATTCAAAGTAGAGCACAGGCTGTTATCAGACCCGTATTTGATAAACAGTTGGATAAAGAATGAGCGGTTAATGCCCCCCTTCGAAACATAGAGACAGACGTGTGAATTATATCAGTTTCATTAACAGAGCTCATATACACAATAGTTGTAGGAGAGTGCTAGATTTAAAAAGTGTAGTTATAAGCAGGAGTGGAGAAACAGTATTCTGGCAGCAGGGTAAAACCCCTCAGCCCTTTCTCAGTTTGGAAAAAGCATGCTGATTTAAAAATTCACCTTCAAGATCATCCAGAATGTGATGATAATTTGTAATAAATAAATAAATAATAAATTGCTCATAATTTGTCCTTATTAAAAATGGAAAAATACGTAATATTAGAATCCCTTCTAAGAATTGTTAGCCCATAGATACTCACCAAGGATGGCTTGTTACCTTCTCTCTCTTCTTGGCGCCCAGGGGTAGAAAGCGTGTGTAAAAGCTGTGCCATCTGCGTGGTTTTTAAACCCTTCAGATCCGTACCCGTCATACCCCAAATCTTTGAAGAACGGTTGAAATATGGTGCTTTTCTTTTATGGCACTCCCCATAATATGGAGGAATCAGCACATTTTCCCCTTATCTTTTGAAAACAGACTGTTGCCGTGTTCTGTCTGGTGGTACCAGAATCAAATTTTTAGGATGCCAGAAACATTCCCTTTGGAGACATGTAGGAGATGCAAACAGGATCAACTGAATAATTCTACACAAATAATTCTATCCCTGGTGTTAAATAATGCATAGGGGCTCGTAGATTTTGGGGGGAAACACTGTTCTTTTATGAAAATCATTTTAAGCATCATGCTTTTAAGATAAACTCCTGAAAGCTTATACCCCACCACAAATTTTGTTAGTCTTTAGCTGACATAGGCCTACAGCTATCCATCTTGATTCTTCTAAAAGCCCTCTGTCAGTATTTTTACACGAGAGGGCACTGTTCATCAAGTATTCTTGAGTAACCTCTACTTCACCCCTGGGCCCCTGCATCTGGGGTCTTATCGCATATATCATGGGTATGTTTTTTACAACTTTGGTATGGTTCTGAATTGATGCTACCAGGCATTTAAAGTAAATAGAAGTGTTATTTTTCCCACCGCTGTCCAGCTGTCCATCCCCAGAACCCTTTGGAATCTGTGTGGAAGTGATTATAACTAGTATTTATAGTGGGTGTCTTGTAAGAGCATTCTTTTGAATTGAACTTCTCGTGCTATTACAGGACCATGCTTTAAAATCACTAATTTAAAAAGAAATTAAAAAGTAAAAGGATTGGAAATGTTGCAAATTGTTACATTTTTCAATAATACTTCTCAGCTGAACAGTGAATCTTTGGAAAAGACTTAAATTCTTCATCATCTGTAGGCAGACAATGTTCTGATGGTAAGACAAAGGGAATAAACGCATTTAAACTGATTGAAAAGCAACTTTATTTATACAAACACGGGCTACATTCTACACAGTCTCCTTATCTTTTTGGAGACATACCCAGTGGTTTCTGTGATGGTAAGACAAAAGGCACGAACACATTTTTAAAAATTGAAAATGGCTTTGTTTTATATCAGGCACAGGCTACATCCTGATCTCTAAGACTGGTGCACATATACTACAGTAATTCAGTAAGGAGTTATGATGTGTGAATTTCTTTCTAATAATCTTCATAGCCAGATCTACATAACGTTGTTTGCACTGCTTTAATAATCCATTTAGAGCATCTTGTGCATTCTTAGCATTTTGAATCGCTTCTATATACCTGCCTAGCCGTTTAATATGCCCCTCATTCATTGTAAAACAATGGATACTTGTGGCTAGCAATGTTATGGTATAGAGCATGGGCCCCATGGAGAGTTTAGTAGATACATATTTCAAGTTCTGGTTATAGAAATCCTCTTCCCATGTCAGGCAATCGTGGCCCAGCTGCGCGGGGATATCTTCAACACATCCTGTACATTTAAAAAACATTATCTCTCTGAAACAATGGTTCAAAATGGAATATGAAACAGCTTTGACTACTTCATTCATTGCAGATCTTCTATTTTTAGGGTTGACATAATCCTCTTGAAGGATGCCCAGTTCAAAATATCTATCCACACTGTCGTGCAGGGGCCATATCAGGCCAGGGGTATCTGAACGGCAGCATTCCTAGAAGAATTAACAACAGAGTGTTTAGATCGTGCTTTTACAGTCTGCAAACATATACTCGGGTGAGCCTTGTAAAATTAGAGCACACGTACCTCTATTATAGTTGCAGCCCGCTGGGTTGTTGAAAGGCCGCCCTCAGGGCTCCCTCTTTTGTTCATATTAGGTTCAGCATGGTCATTTTCTACAGTCCTCGGAGGTGAACCAAACAGGCGCTTCACAACCGACATGCTGCCATCTCCTTTGCGGGACATCTTGACATACATTCTTTTGAGGGCTTTACGCTTCACCTCGGGCACTGGTTCAGCCATTTCAAGCGTGTTTGTAGGGGTGTTCTCCATCTTGCACCAGCAAGAACAGCCGCAGAAGAAGCTATGATCGTCCTGCTGCTCTTCCATTTAAAGACCAGGCTCCCCTGCCATTTCCCCGCTCATTGGCGCATTTGAACAACATCCAGGAGGTAGGGCCAGTCATGACGCGTGCATAGCAGCGTCACATGAGCCCCTATACAGAGACAGAGGGCTAGGGCCGTCAAAAACCATTTCTAGGGGTTCGGGGGAGCGAAATGAGGGGGTCACATGAACCAGCTAGGCTCTTCTAGGGAGCAGGGGGCTGGTCTGCCCCCCCAATTTTCCACCCTAGCACCCCATACACGGGGCTATAACACGGGGCTTTGGGGGATGCTGATACTCAAAGCTGACCGGACCATCCCCAACTGGGCCTCTCGCTAGCACCTCATCCAGTAGAGCACACTCGATCAGCACATCTGTTGGCTGCAGGAATAGAAAAAAGAAAAACATTTTAGAATTGCTTCTCTAGCCACCCTACATTCTTCCAGGACCCTCCTTCTTTCGTACTTACATCTGGGACCAGGTATTGAATGCGCGGCTTTACACCTTCTTTCACCGGGGCTGTCGCTTTTGCACTATCAGAAACATCCAATGTTGGATCTATTTCCCCAACCTCTATGGGGACAGCATTCTCTGGTTCATCCCCTGAGTCCTCACAATCTGCTCTGGCACCCTCATCATCTTCATCATAGGGGACTTCTTGACAATATGCTATGTGGTTGCAAAATCTGCAACAGTCAGGATCAAACTTGTTCTCCTTGACCTCCTTGACCTCCTTGACCACTACATAGTTCAGCTCCCCCATCTGCAAAATAAAAACAGCCGCCCAGTATGCTATACCCTGTTTCCGTTTCCCCCCTTTCCCCTAGTCTCAATACTCACATTAGGGTAGAGAGTCTGTATGCACTGCGACATTTTTTGTTTCAGCAGTCCTGGTACTGTGCCGTCTTCCTCATGCACTTCTGGCTGCTCTTGGATACCGTGTACACTCTGCATTTCTTCATAAATGGGCTCCACTTTCTGGTCTGTCACAGGCTCATCCCCTCTTATGCTTTTCGCTCCCTCAGCCGTCTCCTCCTCCTCACATCTCAGGCAACCGCATTTTTGCCAATCTGCTATTTCTTTACAGTACGGACAGCACTCTGGGTACACTTCTGTGTGCGCCGCTTTGACTATTTCGGAAAACACCTCCCAATCCACTTCATAATCATCTAGCTACAAGAGAAAAAACTCTGTTTTTCTACTTCCCACAGGTGTCTGATTCTTTTTCCGCTCCAGCCTTCCCCCTTGTACTTACCCCCTGTACTAAAAAACACACGCACTTGGGTCTGTCAAATCTAGCATCCGGATCGTCACCGGGTTATTCAGGCTGCATGCATTTGAATTTTTGCCAATACATTACACCACGTCCCAGGCATCTGAATTTTTGTCGATATGCTACTTCAAAGCAGTGATCACAACACTCCGGGTAAACTTCTGTGTGAGCCGCTTCAATTATTTCTGTAAACACTCGCCACGGTACTTCTTTATCCTGAAGCTACAAAAAAGAAAAAGGCCTGCTTGTTTTTCTGCCACCTCTGGATCTGATTCTTTCCCTTCTTCCCCTTCCCCATGCACTTACCCCTTGTACTAAGTGAATAATGCACTCTGGAAAGTCAAATCTCGAAAGCTCTCTACATTGTGCATCTTCTTTGCGGGGTTCTTCGCAAGAAGCTCGCATTTCTTCCACAGCTTCAGTTCTGTATGGCTCCGGCGTATTCATTTCCTCGTAAACAGGCTCTACTCCCTCAACAGCGCTGCTAGCCCAGCAAGAACAGCCGCAGAAGAAGCTGTGATCATCCTGCTGCTCCTCCATTTAAAGACCAGGCTCCCCTGCCGTCTCCCCGCTCATTGGCGCATTTGAACAACATCCAGGAGGTAGGGCCAGTCATGACGCATGCATAGCAGCGTCACATGAGCCCCTCAGGGGACCTATACAGAGACAGGGGGCTGGGGCCATCAAAAACCATTTCTAGGGGTTCGGGGGAGCGAAATGAGGGGTCACATGAACCAGCTAGGCTCTTCTAGGGAGCAGGGGGCTGGTCTGCCCCCCCAATTTTCCACCCTAGCACCCCATAAACTCAAAACTCTTTCCTACTGTTCCACAGGGGCAGGCGGGGCTCGTAGAGGGGTCACGTGGACCTGCTAGGCCCTTCCTGTCAGGTGGGGTACTGCTTCCGGGGTCTAGAGGCGGTACTTCCGGGTCTAGAGGCGGGACTTCCGGGGTCTAGAGGCGGTACTTCCGGGTCTAGAGGTGGGACTTCCGGGGGTCTAGAGGCGGGACTTCCGGGGTATAGAGGTGGGACTTCCTCCCAGAAAGGGGCAGGGCACCTGTCACTTTTTGTGATGACATGAGGTACTCCCCTTATTCTTCTTATGTGATCTTGTTGTATGAATTGCATGCTGTAAATGTATATGAATTTGGGAGCACTAGCACTTTAAATTGATCATATTACTGTTTCTTTAATCCCCGGTGGTGTTCTTCTCCACTCTACTTTTGAGCTGTTGCTCCGGAATTTGCCCTGTTTGTTTGCTAGGTATTAGGAGTGAGGCAAAAGGCAATGCCTACCGCCTAACTCAACCCAGCTGATATTAGGAGCGGAGCAGGTGGCAATGCCCACCCCCTGCCTTAACCCAGCTGGTATTTGAAGCAGAGCAAGTGACAATGTCACCCTGACCTTAACCTGGCTGGTATTAGGAGCGGAGCACTTGGCAATGCCCCCCCTTCACCCAGCTGGGATCAGAATCAAAACAGGTGGTTTTACCCAACCACTGCCTTAATCCAGCAGGAGCAGAGCAGATGGTAATGCCTGCCTCCTGCCTTAACCAAGTTGGTATAAGGAGTGGAGAAGGTGGCAATGCCCCCCGTGCCTTAATGCAGCTGGTATTAGAAGCGGAGTAGGTTGCAATGCCAGCCCCGTGCCTTAAACCAGCTGCTATAAGGAGCGGAACATATGGCAATGCCCACCCACACCTTAACCCAGTTGGTATTAGGAGCAGAGCAGGTGGCAATGCCCACTGCCCACCTTAACCCAGCTGATACTAGGAGTGGAGCAGGTAGAATTTCCCTCCCACCTTAACACAGCTGTTATTAGGAGCAGAACAAGTCACAGTGCCACTCCTGACCTTAACCCAGCTGGTATTAGGAGTGAAGCACTTGGCAATGCCTCCCCCTTTCACCCAGCTGGGATCAGAAGCAGAGCAGGTGGCTTTGCAAACCCACTGCCTTAACCCAGCAGGTATTAGGAGTGAAACACGTGGCAGTGCCCACCCCCCATCTTAACCCAGCTGGGATCAGGAGCAGAGCAGGTGACAATACCCATTCCCTTCACCCAGCTGGGATGAAGAGCAGATCAGATGGCAATGCTCACCCTCCTTCACCCAACTGGGATCAGGAGTGGAACAGGTGACAATGCCCCCCTGCCTTAACCCAGCTGGTATTAGGAGCAGAGCAGGTGGCAATGCCCACCCCCACCTTAACCCAGCTGGTATTAGGAGTGGAGCAGTTGGCAATGACCTTGCCTGCCTTAACCTGGCTAATATTAGTGGCAGAGCAAGTGGCAATGGCCACCCCTCTGCCATCACCCATTTGAGATCAGGAGTGGAGCAGGTGGCAATGCCCACCTTGCATCTTCACCTGGCTGGGATCAGGTGCAGAGCAGGAGGCAATTCCCTTCTACCCTTCACCCAGCCAGGATAAGCAGCATGGCAGGTGACAATGCCCACCCTCTTCAACACAACAGAATAAGCCACTGAGCATGTGGCAATGCCCACCCTGTCTTCACCCTGCCAGAGTCAGGAGCCAAGGATGCAGAAATGCCCCCCCTTCAACCTGCTGGAATCAGGAGCAGAGCAGGTGGCAATGTTCACACCCCCTTCACCCTGCTGGGATCAGGAGCAGAGCAGGTGGCAATGTTCACACCCCCTTCACCCTGCTGGGATCAGGAGCAGTGTATTGGCCATATGGGATGTTATTAACTATACGCCTGTGGTGAAAAGAACAAAAAGACAGGTAAGAATTCCTATCCGTAGGTTTTTTAAAAGGTCTGACCCCAAGCACATTCTGTTCATTTCGATAAGTAACCACGTCTAGGAAACTAATGCAGGTGGGGCTCGTCTGTGTAGTAAATTTTATATTAGGGTCTATATTATTCATCCATGTGGCAAATTCCTCAACCAATTCTGCCCCTTCGAATAAAAGGTAAAGATCATCTATGTACCTCTTGTAATATCCTGTGCAGTGAAAAAAAGGATTATTAGCTCCAAATTAGTATTAGCTCCACTCCTAGTATCAGCTGGGTTAAGGTGGGCAGTGGGCATTGCCACCTGCTCTGCTCCTAATACCAACTGGGTTAAGGTGGTGGTGGGCATTATTTTGCTCCAAATTAGCCGTATAAAGGTTGGCTACACTGGGGGCAGCCGAACATCCCATGGCCACCTCCTTTGTCTGGTAGTAGTATTGAGTCTGGAATCTGAAACAGTTTTTTTCTAATACTAAATCAAGCAATTGTAACAGGAATGGAGTGCTTGGGCTCTGCAAGTCCCTTTTATTCGAAGGGGCTTTACCTTTTATTCGAAGGGGCAGAATTGGTTGAGGAAAATCAGTGGTTGCGGCAGGGTACCCAGAGTAGGTTTCCGGTGCACCAAAAGTTTCAAAGATATGGTGGGGCATTTGGACCTTTATTTGGGGGGGAGAGGTAATGACTTACCTCGAGGACATTTTCCATGTGGGCATTGCAGGATCTGCCCGCTGGCCATAGCAGGGAATAGCTTGCAGTTTGATAAACCACAACTGAAAGTAACCTTGAAACATTTTTCTACATGCCAAACTAAATCAGTGGTGTATGTCATTATTTGTACGTGTAAAAAGGTGTATGTTGGGAGCACCATGTGCCCCGTGAGGACAAGGATTATGGAACATATGTCATGCATTAAAAACTACGTGACTGAGGCTCCACTGGTTGAGCATTTTTCCAGATATCACCAGACCGAGGAAGAGTTTAGGTTCTCGGTCCTATATGTCTCTACATGCAAAAATCAGCCTACTACCCATAAGGACCTATTTAGACGGGAAGCAGAATGGATCCATTGGCTGGGTTCTTTAAAACCAGAGGGGCTCAATCTGGAAATAATTTGTCTTGTTTTTTGTAAAACTAACCCATTTTGATCTTGCTGGATTTGGAGTATGGGTTTGGGTCACTATTATGTGAGTTGTGGTCTGTATACAATGTGCCTTTAAATCATGTGAGCTGAGTACTGTTAGTAATGTACCTTTAAATCATTGTAATTTGTACTATGTGTATGTATTTATTGTGGGCGGGGAGCACTTTCCTCAAGACCATTCGGTTTGTCCATTGAATTTCTGCACATGAATGTTTGTGGTTCAGTCATAGGTGAGCAACAAGGATGCCATTAAGACTGTATTGGTATTGCCTTTATTGAGTCTCTTAATTTGATATTGGCATTGTTATCTTGTTTATAGAATTTCATTAGTGTTATGGTGACACAAGAGCGGCTCCTGATGAAGATTGTGCATCCTGAAACAAGCTGAGAACATTAAGCCGGCAGCTTGTAGAGCCGAGCTAGGGGAGCCTGGGCGAGGGTTTCTTCCTTTTGTTTCTGGACTCGCTTTTTGAAATAGAAGAGATAAAAGATTCAAGAACGTTCTTTCCTATTTGGCTGTTTTGCCACGTTTTCTCATGAGTCGAACTAAGGGAGTCCCGGCAAGGGGTATTTTCCCCTCCTGTTTTCTTGGTTTTCGCCTGGAATAAAAGAAAAAAGAGAGATTGATAAACGTCCATTTCAAGTCAGCTGTTGTACCACATTTACCTGTGTTCCCGACTCTGGGCTGGGGGAGCCCCGTCGTGGCTTCTCCCCTTTGAGTTCCACCTGAAGTTATAAGAAGAGAGAACGATAATAAACAGGTTCTAGTAGGCTACTTCGCCGTAGCTCCAAGTAAATATTTCATTTGTAAATATTTCTTACAAGCACATCAAGTCCCTGTGTGCTACTGTGCCCTTGGTCGGGAGTCTTGAGCTCTTCAAGCAAGATAGCACAGCAGTGAGGAACTCGAGACACCTCAGGGACTCTTCTTAAGGACTGTTGTGGATTGGAGTTTGAACCTTTTGTATATTTGCAGCACGGAGCACTTTAATGAATTTAAGAATTTGTGATTACATAAATAGAAGTGTGTGTCTTTAAATCGTATGCGGGTGCTTTCGTTAGGGGATCACGAGCAGAGCACGTAGTAAAGCCTGCTGCACACCTTCACTTGCCAGGATCAGGCACGGGGAAGGAGGCAATGCCTGTTCCTCACTTCACCCATCAGGGAGCAGGTGGCAATGTCCACCCCCCCTTCACCCAGTTAGGATCATGCTTGAGCAGGCAGCAATGCCTGCCCCCCTTTATCCAGCTGTAGTCAGGCGCAGAACTGGAGCCAATGCCCCCCTTTATCCGGGATGTATGAGGCATGGAGCAGGTAGCAAAGCCCACCACCCCTTCACATGGCCGAGATCAGGCAGATCAGGCATGGAGCAAATGACAGTGCCCACCCCCGTCCTTCACTAGCTGGAATCAATGGTGGAGGAGGAGTGAATGCCTGCCTGTCCGCCCTCCCCTTTCTAGAGCCCGTTGTATATTTTTCCCACTTAATATTTAACAAATTCACAGAGGTGTTCCATCATGAGAAGATTTTTTAAAAGCTGAAGGAAAATAATTGTACTGAATGTTCCTTTATATATTTAGGACAGATGTGGGCATGTGAATCTACTCTGGAATGTTAAATTTTCTTCTATTGTTAAAAGGCCTGATTACTCATTAATAGAACATGCATTTTCCAAGACAGACCACTACTATTTGAGAACTCTCTGCTCAGATTTGCGACACTGGAGCTGCAGAGATTATCAGGAGAGGCGCTTCTGCAGAGATGTATGTGCCATGTACCATGAAGGACTTTTTCAGCTAATAACCAGCATCCTGAACTGAATGCAGAAAACTAATGTATGCAGCCCTGACCTCTGTGAGGGTGAAGTGAGGATGTCATAGACATCTGGACAGAGTCAAAGATTAAACAGCCTAGAAGACAAAATTGAGGGCTCAAATACAGGATATGTTGAACATGTATTGGGTCCATGGGAGCAAAAGAAATTTGCAGTCTGTTCTTTGTCAGGGAGGAACTCAACTTAAACAGTTCTCTTTCACTCAGCATTGTGAGGGAGCACCAAGGAGAAAAGAAGGAGTTTATGGTTTCCCTCCTGACCCATTTTTGCCTATAGAAATGGCTGGGGATGTGGCCTTTCCTTCTCTTTTCTCTGGCTCCACATTTCCTTAAGATCTATGGCACCAGAGAAAAGGGGCAAGCCCTTTCCCTACTGTTTCCACTGGAGAAAACTGGAAGAGAAAGAAAACAGAATCACCTTCTCCCTCCTCGCAGCTTTCCTTCACATTGCCAAGCAAATGTATAGTGCACACATTCCCTTTATGTACATCTGACTGCAAATCTGTTCATGCAACCAAGACCTGACACATGTTCAGCATCTCATGGATTTCAGCCCTGAGTCTTGTAGAACATCACAGTGCAAATCCCAATGGCAGACAACTCATCTCTGACTGCCTACCTCTGTCTTGGATCTGCAAGGAACTTGACACATCTTATCAAAGATTGCTAATAAATTCTGTAAAAACTGACTCACAACCCTTGCCTCCTTACATACATACAAATAGATAACTTCCACCGAAGCTTGTAATGCAACCTGTGGATCATGGCAGGAGCATTTGCCTGTCCCAGATCCTCATGGTTGGAAATGGTGGTGAAATTGAATGAAGATAATTTCAAGGGAACCATCAAGGTTTCATCAAAGCAGGAGGATGTTCCAGAAGGGAGGAAAACGATCTTGAACTTCATGATCTAAATAAAAATTGCATGCTTTCTTGTTGCATTAGCCTTGGAGACATCCTCAAAAACTTATTTTCAGTAGACTGTAAAAAATAAAAGCAAGTACTGTAAAGAAACAATAAAATATGGTTGGATGGAATGCAAAATTAGAATATAAGGATTGAGAATACAACTTTTTAAAAGGAATAAACCAATAAGAAAGGGAGGAAGTAGTTGCATTATATGTCAAGGATGTATAGATTTCTGAGGAAATGCCTACATCCGAGCATGAAATGCTCCACTCCTGGCTGACCCCATTTCCCCACCGATGGGGAATTGCCAAGGGGGTGCTCACCAGCCCACTCCCTATTGCCAAACCCTGTCCTGCTCATGACCACCAATCCAGCACCACCTCAGCCAATTACCTCAAACCTCTGTCAGCAGCACTAGGTAGGTGAAAAACCTCTTCTCTTCCTTGGCCAGTGTGGGGAAATGGAGGAAAAAATTCCTACCTGGCTCTGAAACAGCAGCTGGATAATCCTGCACTACAACTGGGTGGGCCAATCGCGGGTGGGCCAATCGCATGGAGCAACCGCCAGCCGGGGAGCGGAGCCATCTTTTAAGGCATCCATCTCAACCCCCCCCCCCAATTCAGTCCCTGAATGCTCGGGAAGACAGTCTGTCTCCTCCTCCAACTGAGGAGGCAAATCCCAGCCCTTGGCTCAAGCCATGGCGCAGCTGCCGGTACGGGGCCGCATAATTTGAAGGATCTCAGACAATATATAATGCAACATATTATAGCTTGGACAGTGGTTTGCTTCTGTATGTCTTTCAGATCTAACTTATGATCATCCGGCTTTATCTAACAAACACACAATGGATATTTTTCACCCACAGAAGTAAACCAGGAGTTTTTCATATCAGAATCCCACTTGTAAGTAACATGAATGATGTGACCATAAGCAAGTGAGAAAAGTAATGCTGGATCAGACCTGTAGCCTATCTAGTTGGGCAATCTGTTTCACACCATGTCCAACCAGTTCTCCTGAAGGCCTTCCCCTGATGATGCCTCCTAGTTGTGGGTTTCAGACTTTTACTGCACCTGGATGTGGAAAGTTCTATAAATCGCCATGGCTAGTTGTCACAGATTGACTTTTCTCAATGAATCTTTTAAAGCCGTTTGTGCTTGCAGCCATCACTACAAATTCTGCAATGTTCAAGGCCAGCAAATTCCACAATTAAATTGCATGTTGAGTTTGTCAGGTTCTGACTATGTTTCTTGTGTGTTCAAACCAAAGAGACTCCATTTTAATCCTGTCAGTATTTTAAGTGCTTCTTTTGCAGATGGCAAGCAGTTCAGTAGCAGTTATCTTAGAGAAGAGGAATGTTATGACTACGACCTTTCCAGCCTTGGGAAACTTTCACTTTCTCAGCCTCAAGCCGTTTGTTTTGAGAACTGTGGGGGGAGGATGGGGCCTGCAGGGGTATGCTATTCTGTACCTTAACTTGTAGTGCTTGCTGTGCATTTCGAGGTCTTTACATTGTTAATGTTAATTGCAGGAATAATGTTAAACAGAAAGGGTGCAGGTGTCAGGTCTGACATTTATTCCTTATGTGATCTAACCAAAGAGACTCCATTTTATTCCTGTCAGTGTTTTAAGCTTTTCTTTTGCAGGTGACAAGCAGTCCAGTAACAGTTATCTCACAGAAGAAGAATGTTTTGACTACAGCCCTTCCAGCCTTGGGAAAGTTTCACTCTTTGAGCTTCAAGCCGTTTGTTTTGAGAACTATGGGGGGAGGATGGGGCCTGCAGGGGTATGCTATTCTGTACCTTAACCTTTGCCTGTCATTCGTAACAATACTCATGTACCAGCCAAGATATTGCATCTTGGATAGTGGACTATAAGGGTTGTTTATATTCAGTAAAGTCTTTTGAAACCAATGGACTCATGTCTAATTGCAAGAGCTAGTCTGGATTGCAACTTTTAGTAAGCCACTGTCTGACAGAGTTAAGAGGAGTTTTGTTTGGCATCTCTTGAATCTGTTGCCTTAGTACTAGTGATATTGGAGAGGCAAAGAATGTTACCTTTATCCATGGTTTCTATCTCATGCATAATTTTATATTCTACTATAATTTTCTACGAAGTCATTTTAAAAACACTAAGGTATAATTAATGCCCAAGGGCATGTTGATGTTGGTAATTTTATTTTCAATTCGTCTCCTAATATTGCCCACCAGAGAGTTTGCCTTTTTCACTGATTTCCCCAAGATTTCCCCAAGATCTCTTTCTCTCTCACTTACTAATGGAACTTAGAATGGGGATTGTGTCTAGTCTGTGTCTATATTGATATTATCATATTAAAGAAGCCAAATAATAAGGGGAATAAATATATTCTTTGGGAGAAAAGTGTTTGACATTGTGCAATAGCCCAACCATATATGAGCCATGCTTGAGTCATGAACTTTTGTGCCATAGTAGGAGTGGTTCAAATGCAAAGAGATTGTTTCTTTCTGTCTGGGATACCCGGCAAGGTTATCTGCCACATTTTAATAAGCATCCTACAACATTCATTTCATCTACAGTATGGACATGTCCCAAGAGCCATTAACTACAGAAGCCAAGCATATGAAGAGGCAGAATTAGTGCCCATGAAAATATCTATAAATATACTAACGTACGTTCACAGATTATATTGGATCTGGTATAAAAGTGGTATATTCCAATCCAGAAGCACTGTAAAACTCAACTATATTTCTAGGGGAAGAAATTTCGGGGGTTAAGCTCCCTTTGTCAAATTCCATCCCATGATCCACCCCATTCCATAGACTATTATCATGAGAAAATAAAGAGCTGATTAAAAGATTATTGTGTATTGTTTGGCCCTTCCATGAAAAAGTTCCTGTATGTTTTCCCATCTAATCCAATTCGTATTTCTCACTGTGAGCTGCACTGGAAACCACATTATGGGGTTCAGTGATCTGATACTTAGCATAAGTGCTCTAACCTAGATCCTCTGAGTGTGCCCTAGATAGTCTCTAAGATGGAGCATGTTGCTTCTTTTTCTAATGCTTCTGTTTGTAGCAAGAACCTGTGAAAGCTATTGATGTTGAGGTGATGGTAGTTTTGGTAGAAGAGCAAGTGGACTCTATGGAAGAGACTGTCTAGTGAGCACAGAATTTATTTATATGGTGCAAGGCCATGGCATTTCACAATCATTCCATACTGGTGGAGGGAAGGTTTGAGGAATGTGATTATAAATAGACATGGGCACAAACCACATTACTAACTTCAAAAACCCATGAAATTGGTGATCGTGAGATCACAATCCGGCAGTTCGTGATTGTCCTCGGCCAACGAAGCAGTGTTTGGAAGAAGCCTGGTTCGGAGCATTTGGCCACGGTTCAGGAAGCCAGTCAGGTGCCATAAATCAATTCCCCTGGAAATGGAGCCGGGGGAATGCCTGAACTCTGTCTGCGCTCCTTCTATCGCCCTGGAAACTCGAATGGAAGCCCAGCTTACCTTGATCAGCAGGTCTTCCTTCCAACCAAGAAGCTGCAAAGCGGTTACAAGTTGGGAGAAGACACCTGGGAGAGGGAGGGGGAGGGGGGTGTTCTGTAGCCATGGGCACTCCAATCTCATCCCTACAAACCCTGATAGGCAGCTCTGACGGCCAACCACAGACCTTCTGCTTTGCTCATTGGGACCTCAGCTTATAAAAAGCACTGGGCTCCCAGGCTGGGTTTCACTTTCAGCGAGCAATGGAGTGTGTCAGAGCTGTTGCTTGCTACTTGATAGCCTTCAGGGAGAGAGACAGAGAGTTTAATTGAGCTTGGATTTTGGGGATAGGCATCTATCTCCTCTGGTTCCAGGGCTCCTGCCTGGCTCTAGGGCCAAGCTCAGTGGGCACCTCGGCTGAGGGCTCACATTGATTATTATTGATCAGTGCCTGATCTGTTCAGGTCTGTGAGAGTGGTGGGCTAGTGCTCTAGTCCCTCCCTCCCTCTGGTGCCAGGGCTACTGCCAGGCCCTGGGGCCAAGCTTGGTGGGCACCTTGGGTGAGGGCTCACATTAGTGCCTGATCTGTTCAGGTCTGTGGGAGTGGTGGGCTAGGGCTCTAGTCCCTCCCTCCCTCCCTCTGGTGCCAGGGCTGCTGCCAGGCCCTGGGGCCAAGCTCGGTGGGCAGCTCAGCTGAGGGCTCACAGTGTCATCTCCTTTCCTCTCCTCAATTGTTGTTTGCTGGCAGTATGAGGCTTCTGGTGGGGGACAAGAGTGGAGGGAAGTGCAGAGATTGTCCTGGTTGCACCACAGGAAGCAGTGCTGTGCAGGGTTCTGGAGCAGCAGAGACTCCCGCTCCCAAAAAATCACCTGTTGTGGCTGTGGAGGAGGCCGAAGAGCTCTTGTCACTGGCGGAAGAGGAACTCCTGAAAATTTTGGGGGAGGAGGAGGCTGAGGGATCCTTGGAGGAACGGTTGGGGTTTGTGGAAACATCCAGCCCTTCCCCATACCAAACTATCGGTGGTGCTGTCCCTGCCTGCAGTACACCCAGCTCCGTGGCACAGCCAGCAGTAACCCTTCATCCTCCCTCCCCTGGAACCATAAGTGGGCCACGGTTCAACCTCAATGTTTGGAGGCACTTTTGGGCCCTTCCTACTGACCCCCGTGCGGTGCGGTGCTGTGTGTGTGATGGCCTGGTGTGCACGGTCAATGGCCCGAAGCACCTGTCATCGATGGCCCTGACTCGGCACCTGAGGAGGCACCACCCGAGCCTGTGGTCTCCATCCTTGGCCAGCAAAACACCCATCGGGGGAAGACAGCGGGCCACCAGCTCGTCTGATCCAGGATCGGTGGGAGGGTCTCCGGAATGCACCCCGAGCAAGAAGCCTTGCCCGTACTTACCGAACTCTCTGAAGTCCTCGATCGAGAGGTGACGAATGAAAGTGTATGCAAAGCCTTGTACTGGTAATGCTTAGATACAGGATTTGGAAGGGTGAAGGGACATAAGGGTGAAGGGACATATGATTCATATCCACATCGTTCATGTATGTCTATTAATTTCCTGCCCCATGTCATATAATGTCTACTTTTCTCCTGTAGTCTTCCTTCATTTTACAAGATTATACCCCTTGTCAGGATGTTTTAGTAATTATTTTTTATTCAGTGTTTTAAGGGTTTTTTTTATTCCATCAAGGCAACAATACGTCTGAGTAAAGCAAATTCTTTAATCATTCTAAGGTGAGCAAGATTTCTCATAAGGCTTCTGATGAATATTATTATAATTCACATGGTCTCATTTCATCCTACTTATTACTTATTATAGAGAATTAGAATTCCGACTGCTCTATTTCTTCCTGTAGCCAGATATTTACCATCACCTTTCTTTGGTGCTACTCTCTGGAAGTCTCTCTAGAGTGGAAGGCCCTCTGTTGAGAGGAAGACTATTTGTGGGAGGGCAGGAGGGTCAGGTCCTCGCCAAAGATGCTGTGATTGATATTAAGTATGGTGTCTTGGGAATTAACCCCACTAGGAGAAGGGGGGGGAAGGAAGTTTCTATGTCTCTCCTTGTCATATAGTTCACTGGGTATATTAAAGTATAATGAGGGTAAAGTTCTAAAAAAGATGTGAAGTATTACGAGCACCGATGTGACCTCATATATTATAAATGGAGCATGCCTATTAAGTGTTTCTAAAGGAAAATACATAATTTGTCATATTATCTCCATGAAAATGGTTGGGTAAAGTTAAGTGGGCATGGCCTTTTTTTTACTCTCCCACCTTTTTTTGCCTCTGAGAAAACCCTCTTGATCATATCAAAAAATATTAAAATTGTCATAGGTGGATGAATTTAGAAGGCCTCTTCAATTACTTGCAGTCAGAACCCTCTCTCTGAATGCCAGTTTTTAGATATAAAATCATAAACACCCCTGCCTTAAATATCAGAAAGAAATTAAATGTCAGCCAGGGAAGAATCTGGGAAAATATTTTAAAGGAAGGTCATGCTGGCTGACTGACTAAAGACCTCTTCCACATCCCAGAGAAATGCATAAATTAGGACAATGAGGCTCCCATCAAACTCTTCTTAACCCATCTCTTAACCAACACCTAGGCACACTTCTTAACACTCATTTATTCTAATCAAACAACACCCAGGCTATTTAACAATTATCGTGTTTGCAGAAAATACATTAGTTTGCTCTCGGGAGCATTTTGCCTTATATCTGGAGTCTCTAGCTACCATTGTGTTTATGTGTATGTGGTTTTGGATCCATACATACATCCTTCTTCCCATAAAACACTGGTTGTTTTGCTGTTTCCTCTGTTTTTGAGACTGGTAATTATATCTTTCCCTGTAACTGCTTTCTCGCCTATCCTCCCTGATTTCCTCTTAGTTAGCCACGTATGTGTGCTGTGTGTGGATTTCTGTATGTTTTCCCTTTCATGTCTCTTTTAATAAAAACCCTTTACAATTGAACAACTGCCTGGTTTATTTTGAGAGTTTGCTTAAGAGAACAATCCCTGTAAACGTTGGGAAGAATCTCAGTTACTGTGTCTCGCTGTGTCTTCTTTAATCTAATTCCCCCAACTAATTAGGAGACTCCCTATTTAGGTAACAGATTAATAGTGTATCACTGCAAATCTAAGTATCATGAGCTGACACAGAAGCCTAAGAGTGTAGACACAGGAAGAGTTCCAAAGAGAAACTCTCGCAGGAGCGTGTGTGTATGTATGCAGATCCAGGTGTGTGATGCTATAAGAGCAACTTCTAGGATTGGAATCTTTCCCCCCTTTCATCTCTTGGGCCTCTGTCATTCAGCCACACTTATTGTACCATAAGTCTCTGCAAATGGTTGTGAGTTTCTTTAGAGTGCAAGGGGGTGACATGTGATTCTTCCCAAACTTTTCCACATCTTGGGTTGATCAGGGTTGGTTGGAATCAAGGGTCAGAATTCCTAAGAATTGGCCACAAGTCACCAGTTCTCACTTGGTAATGAGAGGGAGTTCCCAGTACCATAGTTTTAGTTCCCAATGTCCACAACCCTTGGAAGGAAAACTGTGTGCATCTGTTGTGCTGACGGACTTGTTAGGGTTTAGCAATTTTCCTGGACTTTGGCCCAAGATATCCCACCCTTCCAAACGATTTGGAATTTGAATTTGTATCTGGAAGCTCATTTTGATTCCCTTCTTTCTCCTGCTGTGCAACACACCTCAGCAGAGTGACTGCCTTAAGTTTCAAAGAGTTTGTTTTCCAATGGTTGTTGTGGGTTTTCCAGGCTGTATTGAGAGATCTGTATGAGAGATCTCTGTCTTTTGGTGCTACACCTCTGAAGATGCCAGCCACAGCTGCTGGCGAAACGTCAGGAACTACAATGCCAAGACCACGGCAATACAGCCCGGAAAACCCACAACAACCATCGTTCTCCGGCCGTGAAAGCCTTCGACAATACAGTTTGTTTTCCTCTTGTCACTTCATCAGATAGAGGAGCCAAAGTCATTCTAAGGAGTAGGACAAAATCCTTCTTGAACCTTGGTTAAAGGCCATATTTTAAGTTCATAATTAGTGATTAACTAACCAAGGAGTATGGACCTTTTAAGGAATCTTTGGAGTTGAACAATGAGGTCGTGAGAGTATGAACTCCTTGGCCTCCCAACTAAAACCCTCTTGTGCAAAGCCACAATAATGTTAAAGCCAAGCATGGAAACTTAACTAAGTTCACACATAGTGGGTTGTAGAATCTCCCAGATAGGTTTAAATAGCCTGCATTTTAGAATATCTAATGCAAAGGTAAACTTTTTAAAATAAGAGGCAGTAACAGGGAAGGAATATTCAGGAAAGAATGAGTACTGAGAAATATAATTTAGGTTTACAGAACAGTAGCTTCTAATCCTAAAATGTTCCAAGAAAAAACTAGAGATGGTCAATGCTATGGCAATGGCCAGCCAAAATAAAGTAGGATGTCTGGAACAGCAATTAGAGGAAGCCAAACAGGCAGCTAAATTCTCCCCCCCCCCCATTAAAACCCAGAAGGTTTAGGTCAGCCACTAGGCCTGCCATGTCAAGATAAAGATACTAAAGAGTTGACTAGGGGCCAAGCTACACATGACGAATGACACTTGAACAGCAAGTGGATTGAGTGGAGGGCAAGTGAACAGGGAGAAATACACTTGCTGTTCAAGTGTCATTCGTCATGTGTAGCTTGGCCCTAGTTTGCATGGAGGGTTGATTGCCATCCCAGCGGCTTGCCAGAGCTCCCTCTCTCAACCTGCTTGAGTGCTGTTTCCTTAGCCAAATACCCCCATAATCCAGAGTGTGTGAGAAATGCCCCTGTAGCTTCCATTAACACCAAGGTTATACAGAGGATTAAAAACAGAGGGGTCCCATAAAGGGAGGAAGTTAGAGAAACTGTGTTTTGGTCTTCCACTGAATCCCAGGCAACTGCAGGTCAGTTGGGACCTACCCCTTCCAACAGGAATGATGATAATAATAATAAATGAGAAAGTTGAGATCTTGTGGGACTTCAAGCTCCAAACAGATAAGCAGTTAGAAAACACATAATAAGTCGGATGTTACTGTAGTTGAAAGTAAGATGGTCAAGCTGACCAATGCAGCAATCTGTTAGGGAATTTGCGGGAGCCCCTTATATACCAGTTAAAATCCATTGATCTAGATTACTTAATGCTTATGAATTGTAGGAACAAGAATGTTTAACAGTCTTGTTCCTGCAATGAGCAATAATTATGTAAAGGCCTCAAAAAGCACAGCAAGCTCTACAAGTTAAATTTTCATTACACACCAAAGCATATAATTGTTTATGTCCTCAACTTTTAGTTCCAGCCTTAGGCATGCTCCTTCCTATATTATGTTATATAAACTGTGGTGCCGTGTAGAGTGTTTTTATTACAGTGACCTTTCTAAATGCTAATCATGACCTGTCAATCCATCATATTGAGGAAATCATGTAACTTTGATTTGTTTATTTGAAGAACTGACTGTTTGCTTACAGAACTGTATGAGATCTTCTGTGTTGTAAACAATATTGTCTTGTAATGCCGGAAAGGCATAAATGCAGATGCTGACAATTTATTATTATGCATCCTGCATATGTGCATCAATATTATTTGAGAACTTCTCATAATAAATCTTTTCTGCTTCTATGATCACCAACTTCGAAGCCTTGGTTTATTATTCTAACTAGAACAGAAGGGGGACCTCGAAACTGGCAAACAGAGGTAGTAAAAGTTTCCTGTGGTGGTTCAAAATCAGCAAGTAGCCTTGGCATCTCCCCGTGTGTGAACAACGGCAAATGTTTCAACCAACCCCACCACCAGAAAGTATGATACAACCACCTGCTATTATTGTTACAATCCCAGGTCCCATTATTTTAGCTTCTTTTAAACTTTTTTGGGGTTGGAAGGTAAACCATCTGTGGTGGTCGCACCTGTCGTTCCCCCTGATAAGCTGTAAAGGAATCTTCAATGGAATGGAAAAGAAATGGATACCGGAACAGTATGGAATATCTTGACAGATGAGGACTTCATGGACTTGGGTCTCAGACCCTCCTCAGTTTAAGTCAGAATTAGTTGGTGTTCAACTGCATTTCAAAAACCCATGACCACCAACATGTTACAGTGAATTTGTCTTCTCTCTACTCTCCCCTGTAAAAAATTCTTTCCGAGCTTTATTTTATTTGCCTTCACATATTTTGCTCCGGAGACCAGAAGGGTTGGAAAATCTTCCCTCTGGAGCCTCTAAACATATCAGGGGCTCACAAAATTCTTCCAACTTAAACACTCCCCATAACCTATGTCTATCTCCATATTAATTTGTCCTGAAACATTTAAGTTATCCCAGCTATATCTGCAGAGTAAAGCCCATTTGCTGAATAAGGAATGTATGTTTGACATCCATGAACCTGCTTCACTGCAAATGATATCACTCTCTCCCTCTTCCTTTTGAATAAAATTTCTGCCTGCATCAAAAATTGGTCTTATGAATTCAGTAACTTTTTATTTCAAAGAACTTGAAATGTGGGAAGGCTGCATGATTCAATGGTAGAGCACACAAAGGTAGACCCAGATTCAAAATCCTTATGTATGTATCATGAAAACAGAGGAATACAAAAAGAAGATTAAGGAACTCCTGGACCCCTCCACCTACAAAAAACTAAAATGAGATCCCACCTGCAAAATCACCAGGCTAACAAATGCGCTGATCAAGAATTCCTCACTACATCCCGACACGCACAGAAAACTATGCAAGATAGAAGCACAGCCACCTAGACTATATGGACTCCCTAAAATACATAAGGATTCAGTCCCACTCCGACCCATTGTGAGTGCCATTGGTTCACCGACATATGAATTAGCTAGACATCTGGCCGATCTCCTACAGGACCACATCGGGAAAACCTCATCTTACATCAAAGATTCAGCAGATTTCATCAACAAAATCAGTTCTCTGAAACTCAATCCACAAGACATACTTGTCAGTTTTCATGTTGTATCCCTGTTTACCAAGGTTCCAGTAAAAGACACTATTGCACTTATTAATCAGATTTTCCCAGAGGATGTAACCGCCTTATTCCATCATTGTCTGACAACCAGTTATTTCCAATGGGATAACGAATTCTATGAACAGATGGATGGGGTGGCCATGGGGAGCCCTCTCAGCCCAGTTATAGCAAACTTCTACATGGAACATTTTGAAAAAACAGCTCTAGAATCAGCACCCCACAAACCTAGTGTATGGTTCCGGTTTGTGGATGATACATTTATCATTTGGAGCCATGGGGAGGAAGAATTGATGGGGTTTTTGAATCATCTCAGCAACATCCACAGGAACATACAATTCACAATGGAGAAAGAAATCGAGGGAAAACTCCCATTTCTGGATACCTTGGTCATCCGCAAAGCAAACTTTCAGTTAGGTCACAAGGTCTACAGGAAACCAACTCACACTGATTGGTACTTGCACAAAAACTCCAATCACCACCCCCGACAGAAAAGAGGCATAATGAAAACATTAGTGGATCGTGCAAGACGGATATTCTCAATGAGGAAATTAATCATCTAAACCACACACTTCAGGCAAATGGCTACTCCAGAAATGAAATCTGAAGAGCAATCAAACCCAGGATGAATCAAACAACCAAGGAAAAACAGTCTCCTACAGGAAAAGTGTTTTTGCCATATATCAAAGGAATTACTGATCAGATGGGAAAGCTTATGAAAAAGCATAACCTTCAAGCAGTATTCAGACCCACCCGAAAAATACAACAGATGCTATGATCAGCAAAAGACAGTAGAGACCCCCTCACCTCTGCAGGAGTATACCGTATACCCTGCAGCTGTGGACAAGTTTACATCGGGACCACAAAGCGTAGCATCCAGACAAGAATAAAAGAACATGAAAGACACTGCAGACTTGGACAACCTGAAAAATCAGCAGTGGCTGAACATAGCCTAACTCAAACAGGGCACAGTATCTTATTCCAGGACACCAAAATACTGGACAACACTTCCAACTACTTTGTCAGACTGCACAGGGAAGCCATTGAAATTCACAAGCATAAGCAAAACTTCAACAGGAAAGGAGAAACCTTAAGAATGAACAGAGCATGGATTCCAGTTCTGAAAAACACCAGGCTAACAAAACACTCTATACTCAACAATAGCCCTGCAGAGAAGATTAGCACATCAAGCCCCAATCCATATGCAAAAGAACCTCCTCAGGATACAGTGAAGCCTCCCGCCATTAGCATTCCACACCCTGGGAAACTCTTACAGGATGACTCAGCTCAACCCCACCCCTCCTGAGTAGATACAAATGACCTGCCAACATCTTTTCCACACTGTGACACTGAGAGATCTCTGTCTTTTTGTGCTATACCTCTGAAGATGCCAGCCATAGCTGCTGGCAAAACGTCAGGAACTACAATGCCAAGACCACGGCAATACAGCCCGGAAAACCCACAACAACCATCATTCTCCGGCCGTGAAAGCCTTCGACAATACAGCAGGAGAGGGCCTTTAAACTATCAAATGTCCGACCCATGAACCTTAAACTGGTTTGTGAACTTGCCCCAGTTCGTGGGAGTTCATGGTTCCTGGTTTGTGAAAAACCCATGAACTACGAACCACATGGTTCAGGGTTTTTTTGTGGTTCGTGCCCAGGTCTAGTCTCTTCACAGCCTCATCTGGATCATTTATAAAAATATTAAACATCACTGGCCCCAGAAAAAAATCTTGTGATACTCCATATGACGCCCCCATCCAATCCCTTTTTAAATCATCTAGGATTGTTGCCATCCTTAATAAGTTCTATAAATGAATGTTGTATTGTTTATAGAAGCTGTTGGCTTTCGTCTATCCGGAACATTCTATCAGCCAATTACTTTTTTCCCACTAGAATCCTTTCACTATGTCCCAGCATTGCTGGATGCAGGGTCCTTTGTGTGTTTGTGTGTGTGTGTGTGCGCGCGCACACACACACACACGTCTCTGTGTGTGTGCGCATCAGCTTAGAACTGCCTTTTGATCTCCATTCCAAATTTTACCACATTCTACTCCTTGCAAGGATGGATGCAACTAGAATGGGCTTTAGAGCTTAGGTGATCTAAGGTGATCTAACATGCTGTGATTGGTTTTGTTGTTATTGTTGTTGTTGTTGTTGTTGTTGTTGTTGTTGTTGTTGTTGTTGTTGTTGTTGTTGTTAACTCCATCCAAAATTTACTGCATTGAAGTAGCCAAGTTTCCCGAGTCAGATGCTGAAGCTTAGGTGGTTAGGGGAATTGTCTATGATACTCCAAGCACCACAGTAAATCAAAATCTCTAGCACACCTTTAGGGACTTATGCAACCAGAGACACAAGGAATGTCCGTCTTATATCAAAACACTGCACCAGGACTGTATGCATTCACACAGTTTCAGGAAGGTAGCCATGTTGGTTTTGAAGTAAAAAAAGCAGAATTTGAGTCCAGTGGTAACTTAGAGACCAATGGGTTTTTCAGAAAGACACACTGACTCATGAAAACTGTGGTGCCATCTTAATCCTTATGTTAGTCAGTCAGGTGTCCAAACACTGATGTCACCCAAAGGTAGGTGCGTATGTGTGTGTGTTTAAATTTTGTGTGTGTGTTTAAATTTCTGTGGGCTGAATGAAAGGAGACTTTGCCAACAAGGGGAGCCCCAAAGACTCCTGGAAAGCCCAGAGACAGGTTCCAGTGATGCCAGAGGGAGATTAAGAGGCTATCCTGCCTAACCAGCACCCAAGACAGGGACAGTGGTGGCAGCAATACCCTGAGGCACTGGAGTGAAACGGCCCCTTCATGTGCTGGGATAGGCATAGGAGGTGTCAGATTCATGGAAGTCCATTTACTTTGATTTCATCTCCCACCCCTTGATTACAAGAACGTCAAGGTTTCTTGGCTCAAAGGTTTTATTGAAAGATTATATTCAGAGTACAGGTGTCCACGAGGATTCCAGAAGCAGGATAGCATCTGGCTGAACAAAGTCTTTGTTGAGAATGACGTGTTAGTTAGAAGTAGTAATACATCAAACATCCCTTCCCTGCCTCCCCTGCCTGCCTGCCTCCCCCCTTGCGGCTTGTCTGCGGAGGCCTGGGAAGGAGCAGGAGTCCCAAGGTCGTTGTCTAGTCCAGGTAACAGCAACCAATTAAGCGAGCCTTCTATAAGTACTAAGCGAATTTATTTCAAAAGAAGACAACAGACTTGAGGAATATTGACAACTATTTGCAGAAAGCAAATCTACCAACTATTTCAACTAATGTGAAAGACAAACTAAATGCGCCTATAACTGTGGAAGAAATTAATCAAGCCATAGATGCAGCCAAGACAGTGAAGGCACCCAGTCCAGATGGAATTTCAGCTAAATTTTATAAAGTAATGGAGGAAGACCTCGTGCCAATTCTACAAAAAGTGATGAATGATATACTGAAAGGAAAAGACTTACCAGACACGTGGAATGAAGCTAATATTGCTTTGATACCAAAGGAGTCACAAGAAGTAACGGATGTCAAAAATTGCAGACCAGTTTCTTTAATAAATAACGATTATAAAATATTTGCAAGAATATTAGCAGAGAGACTGAAAGTTTGGTTGATGGATTTTGTTGAAGAAGATCAGGCTGGATTTTTGCCTAATAGACAGCTAAAGGACAATTTGAGAGTAGTTTTAAATGCCACTGAGTATTATGATAAACGCCCAGATAAGGAAGTAGGTCTTATTTTTGTGGATGCAGAAAGGGCATTTGATAATTTAAACTGGGAATTTATGTTTGCAACAATGGAAAAGATGGATCTTGGTAAAGAATTTATAGGGGCAGTAAGAATCATTTATAAAAATCAAAGAGCAGCATTACGTGTCAATGATGACCTGACGGAGAAATTTGAAATAAGAAAAGGTACAAGACAAGGATGTCCACTTTCACAATTATTATTTGTTATGATAATAGAAGTGCTATTAAGACAAATAAGAGAGGACGATAATATTAGAGGAATAAAATTAAAAGGTTTTTCATATAAGCTGAGAGCATTTGCTAACGATGTAATGTTTATAGTGGAAGATCCAATCCAAGTTTTACCAAGATTATTAGTTAAGATTAAAGAATTCGGAGATTTGGCAGGCTTATACATCAATAAAAATAAATCAAAAATAATAACCAAAAACATGACTAAGAAGAAACAACAGGAGCTGATGGAAGTAAAAGGATGTGAGGTGGTACAGAAAACAAAATATTTAGGAATAGAATTAACAGCCAAGAATATTGACTTGTTCAAAAATAATTATGAAAAACTATGGTCGCAAATAGAAAAAGATATGTTGAAGTGGAACAAATTGAATTTGTCATGGACGGGTCGGATTGCTACAATTAAAATGAATGTACTACCTAGAAAAATGTTTCTGTTGCAAACGATATCAATAGTAAAGGACAAAAAACAGTTTGAAAAATGGCAGAGAAAAATATCAGAATTTGTTTGGGCAGGGAAGAAACGAAGAGTAAAAATGAAGGTACTCTGTGACGCTAAAGAAAGGGGTGGTCTGCAAGTAGCGAACTTAAGATTGTATCATGAAACAATATGCTTAGTATGGTTAAGAGATTGGGTGTCATTATCTAATCATAAATTGTTGACATTGGAAGGCTATAACAAGCTTTTTGGATGGCATGCATATCTATGGTATGATACACATAAAATGGATGCAATGTTCCAACACCATTATTTGAGACGAAACATATTTGCAACCTGGCTGAAATACAAGAAATTTATAAATGAAGAAAAACCTATGTGGATTGTTCCAGCTGAGGTGGCAAATCCGAATTTGGAACACAAAGGAGACGAATAGATTACTTATAAGGACCTTTTAAAATTTGAAAAGAATGTATTTAAGATTAAAATGAATGAAGAACTTCCATTTAAATATGGATGGCTACAATACCGGCAAATTAAAGATATATTTGAATCCGACCAAAGAAAGACACAACTTAGAGTTAAAAATTCTGAACTAGAAGAACTTTTATTGGGGGAAGGGAACAAAATAATTTCTAGAATATATAAACTGCTGTTGAAGTGGTATACAGAAGATGAGACGATTAAGGTTCAAATGGCTAAATGGGCAATCAATTGTAATAAAGAGATTAAAATGGAGGCATGGGAACATTTATGGAAGAACACTAAAAATTTCAACATGTACTAGTATTAGAGAAAATGGGTACAAAATGATATATAGATGGTATGTAACGCCTAAAAAATTAGCTATTGCTAATAACCAATTATCGAATAAGTGTTGGAAATGTAAAGAGCATGAAGGTTCTTTGTATCATATGTGGTGGACATGTGAAAAGGCTAGGGACTTCTGGTCTAAGATGTGCGCTGAAATGTCTTTAATACTTAAAAAAAGTTTTGTAAAAAATCCAGAAATGTTATTGCTATCTCTGCATTTAGAGGATATAAATAGTAAAGATAGAGTGCTACTTTATTATATGATAACGACGGCAAGAATTCTATATGCACAATATTGGAAAAAAGAAGAAATTCCAGAAGTTGGACAGTGGATTCAAAAATTGTTGCACATGGTGGAAATGGACAAGTTAACGAGAAAACTGAGAGACAATGATCCAAAAGAATTCATGGAGGACTGGGGGAAGTTGAAAGAGTATATGGGGAAAAAATGAGATGTTAAAGGACATTTATGGTCTTTCGAGAATTACTAAATAAGACAAGATGTAGTATAATGTAATCTTTTACCTTTAAAACAATATTAATAAATAATAAGAAGAATTAGAATTAGAATTTTGGGAAGGTAAAGGGGTTGTAGTGCTGTTGGAAGTCAATATAGAAAAAGGTGGGGGGGATGGGGAACATATGAAGAATTAACGGGGTTATTAATGTTATGTAGTAATATATATTGTATGTTAACCCATCTAATAAAAATCTTTTATTAAAAAAAAGAAAGAAAGGTTAAACACTGAGAAACATCAACACCAAGATGGCGTTACTCTGGCTAGCTAAACTGACATCCTGACATTCTGCCCCCCTTAAGGCCTCCTTCACCCCTCAGGCCCTGCTTTCTCTGGGTATTTTCTGTGAAACTTAGCTACAAGCTGAGGAGTATTAACACTGGAAGCCTCCACCCACTCCCGGAAGCTGTCAGCAAAGTCCTTCCACTTGACAAGATAAAACACTTTATTGTGTTTTTTCTTTGAGTCCAATATCTCCTCCACTTTGTAGTGAACTTGGCAATCCACCATGGTGGGGTACCGCCTTTTTGGGGTGCCACTCGTCCGGGGCGGGGGCTTTCTTGAGAAGACTGAAGTGGAAGGTAGAATTGACTTGTCTAAGGTTCTTAGGCAACTCCAATTCGACCGTGACGTCATTAATCACTCTTTTAACTGGGAAAGGCCCCATGTATTTAAGTCCCAGTTTCCTGCACGGCTGCTCACTTCTGAAGTTTTTTGTGGAAACATAAACTCCATCTCCAGGTTGCAATTTCCATTGGGCCACACGATGGCAATCTGCGTACTTCTTGTAGTTTTGCTTGGCTGCGTTTAGAGATTGCTGTATGACGGTCCATTGCTTTGCTAAGGATGTCTACCATTCCCCTAAGTCTCCAGGTTTCTTGGACTCTGGCCTGGTCTTGAAGGGGATGGCAAGCCCCTCGTATCCATGCACAATTTTAAAGGGGGACTCCCCCGTCGAGCTGTGGTGTTGCCAAGTAGCCCCCCTCTCCTGCTCCAAGGCCTGCCATGAACTGTGTTTGGGTTTCCTGCATTGCTGTTTTACTGCCACACCAGAGAGTGCCTTGCATGTGTGTGCTTTAATACGCGTGTCTGTTTCCTACCTGTTTATTATCTACCACAGACTGTGCCTGTATCCTATCTCTACTGTGAACTGTGTTATACCTGCTGTTCCCTGCCTCCATGGAAGCCTGCCTCACCTGGGCCCAAGCCACGCTGTTAGCAGCCAGGTGCCAGCCAGGGAGACTTCCAGCGAGCCTGACCAGGCAACACCCTGGCCAGTCCCCACCTGGAGCCTCCTACGGGCCGGTCACCCAGCTTGCCCTCGCTACCGGGCAGCCTGCTAGCAAGCCCCAGCCATGCCCAGCCGGCAGCCATGTTCCCAGGCAGCCTGAAGACCAGCCTGAGCAGCCTGCTGAGAGAAGCCATTTTGGATAAGTGAGCAGACCACGTCTGCAGAGGCGAACCTCGCCTTGCTCTGCATATCTTAACAGCCGCCCCGGAGAAGAAGCTAAGTGCCGACCATCCCAAGCACTTAAGGAATGCATCTCAAAGCAGTCTCCACATTCCAGAGATGATGATGACAGGACAAGCCCAGTTCGCTGGAACATCCATTCAATACGTCCGGATCTCCCCCTCCCTTCTTTGTCCCCTCTTCCCAAGGTGTCACAATAATACAATCAGATTCTAAGATGGCCCATCTAGGGTAGTTGTAGAGCCATTAAAACCTTTGTTTCACCCATGAGAACCACTGGGAACCGCACCAGCCCCAGGGTACGTTTTGGGGTATTTAAGCTGGCCTTCCAGGCCACATGGTGCGCGTGCCATTCCTATCCAGACTCCTTGCTGTCACTCTATTAGATCTAGTGCAGGCATTAGACCATCTCATCTCGCTGCTACGTCTTTGCTCCACGTCGGGATTGTGAGTATACCCAACTTCATCGCTCTCAAGTGGGCTACCCCGCTAATGCAACTGTCTCTATTTTCCTACTGTTTTCCTAGCTCTTGTGTGTAACCTTGTATGTGTGTGCTAGTTCAGGCATATGCCACATTCTTTAGTAAAAAACGTTTTATTGTTATTTAGTATATTTAGTATACATTTGGTTAAGATCCGCACTAAATTTAGTTCCAGACTGCTAGCTAATTCCCCATTAAAATAGAGCAGTTCTGGTAACAGTGGGTTGCATTATTGTACGCATATTCGGCAAAAGGAAGAAAATTTGTCCAATTGTCTTGTTGATAATTGACGTAGCACCTGAGAAATTGTTCCAACACCTGATTAACTCTTTCAGTTTGTCCATCAGTCTCAGCATGGTGTGCTGAGCCTACTCCCTGTTTGATCCCAGCAAATTGCAGAAGCTCCCACCAGAAGTTGGCAATGAATTGCACCCCCCTGACTGATATCACCTTGGAGGGGAAAGAGTGAAATCTTACTATGTGCTTCATGAACAAGCTGGCCAGCTTTCTGGCAGTCAGCATGGCTGCGCAAGGAACAAAATGCGCTTGCTTGGAGAACAGGTCTACCACCACTAGTATGCAAGTGCAGCCCTTAGAGGGGGGTAAATCAGTGATGAAGTCCATGGAGATAACCTCCCAGGGCCTGGAGGGAGTCTCTAGCAGCTGTAATAACTCTGGGGTTTTTCCCCTTCTTGGTTTGGCCATTATGCAGATGGGGCACGAAGACACATACTGGGAAACGTCCCATCTCAAAGTGAGCCACCAGAACTGCCTTTGCACTAAGTGGAGAGTCTTTAGATACCCAAAATGGCCGGCGGTTTTTGCGTCGTGGCACTGTTGCAGAACCTCTTTTCATAGGCTGGCAGGGATGTAAAATTTAGAGCCTTTCAGCCATTCCCCCGCTGTCGTTTGTGCGAGTTTATCTTTGGGCGCTTCCCCCCCTCCTTTTCCACTTTGCTTTTCACTTTCTCTCTCCACCCACTTGGCTCCTCTTGCTTCCCCATTCACGCTTTGGTTGCCTGGCTATGAGTGGTAACCACTCTTCCCAACTGGATGGGAGAGAAAACGGTGTCGATAGTCTCCTCCCTCCAGCTCTCATGTTGGGGCATGCGTGAAAGGGCATCTGCGAGGAAGTTAGATTTACCGGGCAAATAGTTTAGAGTGAAGTCAAACTTTGAAAAGAATTCCGCCCACCGAAGTTGCTTGGCATTGAGGCGGCGGTGGGTGTAGAGTGCTTCCAGATGTTTGTGATCTGTCCACACTTGGAAGGGGTGGCGAGCCCCCTCCAACCAATGCCGCCAGGTGGTGAGAGCAACTTTGACTGCAAAGGCTTCCTTCTCTCAGACACTCCAATTTCTCTCAGCGTCTGTGAATTTCCGGTACAGATATGCACACGGGTGAAGGCTGCCCTCCTCCCCTTTTTGCATCAACACTCCCCCAATAGCCGAGTCACTCACATCTACTTGCACTACGACAACCTGTGCTGCAACACAGGTTCAGAGGAGAATCAGCTTTTCAAGCCTTCGAAGGCTTGCTGGCGTTGAGGGGTCCAGTTTAACCTGGCCTGTGGCTTGGCGGCTTGATCCCCCTTCCCCTTGGTTTTCAGTAAGTCTGTTAAGGGGAGGGCAATTTGCACAAAACCCTCTATGAAGGGGAGGTAAAAATTAGCAAAGCCCAGGAAGGATTGCAATTGTTTCCTGGTGGAGGGTGCTTTCCAGTCTTTGACGGCCTGAACTTTTGCTGGGTCCATTTTAAGCCCCTGATTTGACACTCGATATCCCAAGTAGTCCAACTCTTCTTTATGGAATTCGCATTTGGACAACTTGACTGGCAGCTTGTGTTGTATTAAGGCTTTTAACACTTTCCTGTCCAACTCCACGTGCGATTTTTTATCTCTTGAATAAATTAAAACATCATCTAGGTAAACGACCACCCCATTATATAAATATTCATGCAGCGCTTCATTGATCACCCCCATGTAAACAGATGGCGTGCCTTTCAGCCCGAAAGGCATGACGAGATATTCATATTGCCCTAGGGACATATTGAATGCGGTCTTCCATTCATCCCCCTCCCTTATTCTTACATGGAAATAAGCATCTTTCAAATCCAGTTTAGAGAATATCTTACCCTTCGCCACTACGCTGAGCAGGTCCCGGATCAACGGGATGGGGTAGGCATTCGAGATTGACACTGCATTAATCCCTCAAAAATCTGTGCACAGTCTGAGTCCCCCATCCTTTTTCTTCACAAACAGTACAGCCGTGGCGTGGGGGGAGCTGGCTGGGCGAATGAAGCCTCTGTCCAGATTTTTGTCAATAAACTTTCTTCGTTCTTGGCGCTCCGCCGGACTCATGGAGTATAGTTTCCCTTTGGGCAGCTTCTCCCCCGGCATCAACTCAATGGCGCAATCCATGTTACGATGGGGGGGATAGCTCGTTCACCTCCTCCTCACTAAAAGCTTGGGCAGTGGGCGCTTCCTTCCCCCACTCCGGTAGCCAGTGGTGCTGTAGGCGATGCTCTCGGCTGAACACAATCATCCCCTCTGACCATTTTATGTATGGATTATGATCTCACAACCAACGACTGCCCAGAATGAGTGGATACCTGGCGACTCGGCTAACGATGTAAGGGTGCATCTCCCAATGGTTTCCTAGCCCTGTGGGCACCGGCTCTGTTTCAAAGGTGGCTGGGTTCATATTAGAGAGGTCCATTTGTTCAAATATTATGGGAGTCTTCAACCCATGGACTTCTAATCCTAGTCCATTTACTAGGGCCAGGGAGATGATGTCTCGAGAGCAGCCAGAATCTATTAAGGCCTGCACTCTCTCATGGGTTCCCCGTTTGGGATTGACTAAAATCACCGGCATGAATAGTATGGCCCCCCTTTCCCTCACCTCGTTTGCGGTGGGTTCTTCTTTGATCTGCTGCGGGGGCCACTTTACGACAGATGCTCCTCATTTCCCAGCTGCGTACACGCCATGTCCTGTTCCTGGACTTGACAGGTAACTTCAGTGGTCACCTCCTCGGCTTCCAGACCAGCCTCAGGCCGCCCTTTCCTCACGGGAGACCTTCCCTTTCCCACATGAGGGGCGGGTACCAGCCGAGCTGGCTGAGCGGGCACTCTGAGTGGGCACTGTGTGGCAAAATGTCCTTCGCTCCCACATTGGAGACACAACCCTTGCCTCCACCGTGTATCTCTTGTGCCCAAGGAAGGAGTTGTTCCCCTACCCCATCCAACAACTGGGGTAGGGCGTCGAATCCCGGACAATTGGTGTTGCTCATCTAGGTGGACCACCTGTGTACGATTCTCCACTTCGCAGGCTAACTGAATCCACCCCAAGAGCGTAGGGGGGGGGGGTCATCCTGCATTAATGCTCGGTCCAGCATTTTGGGATTCATTACATTGCAGAAAAGTTCAATTTTCACCCCCTCCTGGTAGTGAGGGCATTTGGCCGCTAGTTGCTGGAACTTGGCTGCATAATCTCTAACTGACTGATTGCCTTGACGGATTGCTCTTAATTCCGTACGAGCCCTCTCATTTTCTAGGGGGTCTTCATACTGTGCTTGTAATACTGCTATGAAGGCTTGAAGATTCCCGAGTTCCGGGGCCCCGTGTCATAAAGGGTTACATACCACTCCACTGCTATTCCTTCCAACTGGGATGCCAAATGAATAACCTGACTTTGCTCTGTCGGAAACAAGTGTCCCCACTTGTTGAAAAACTGCAATGCTAGAAAAATGAAAAATCCAAGCTTCCATGGTTCCCTGTCAAAGGTAGCTTCCTACTTAATCCACACTAGAGGAAGTTCTGCTCCTCTTGCCCCTGCCTGTGCAAACACTGGTGGTTGAAGTGGCTGTGTGGGGTCATCTGGGGGTTTTGGCCGCTAGGGGCCATTGAGGCCAAGGGATACCTCCCTCATGGATGGGGTACGGCACCTCCCCCTGCACCTGGATACAGTCTCGGAGGTGGCCCCATCGGGCCGGTCCGAGGTTGTGGTCTCAGTCTTGGGGCTCACGGCAGCATTGGTAATAATGGTCCCACGGCTCTGGGTGGTTCTGGGTGCAGTCGAGGTGGTCGCAGTGCCGCCAGCATGGCCGGGGTGCCAGGGGCGGCCAGTGCTGCGGGGACCCTGGGCGCTGGCCCGGCAGGCGTGGCGGATACAACCGGTGCGGCGGGGCCTATGGGAGCAGCAGGTGTGGCAGGCGCCGCCAGTGCAGGCAGCACGACGGCTGCAGGAGGGATGACAGGAGCGGCTGATGCCGCGGGAATCACCGGTGTGGGCACGATGGGCGCGGCTGGTGCTGCAAGTGCTGCCGGAGCAGCTGGTGCAATGGGTGCCGCTGGGACGACTGGAGCTGCTGGAATGGCAGTTGCCACTGCTGCAGATGGAGGGGCAACTTGGGTGGCCAGGTGTGCTGCTGAAGCAGCAGGCACGGCGGGCACAGCAGGTGCTGTTATGCTGCCCATTATCGCCGGTGCCAACGCAGTCATAGGCCCTTGTACCATTAGTCCCATAAGATAGGTTGCTTGTGCCAGGTCTTCCCACATAGCCTCCACCTGCGCCTCCAGAGCCTCATAACAAGCATCATCCAGGCATCTTTGGCCCTCTTCCGCCTCCCTTCGCAGCCCTTCTTCCCAGTCTAGTTGCTGCCGCTCGGCCTGCTCGGCTTCCTCATCTGTGAATCCAGCCACTACTCCCTTTCCAATGGTCGTTAACCATTGTGTTTCCCTGTACTGTGGGTTTTCCAGCTGTGTCTCCACCAGAGCCTCCTGGTAGTAGCTCACAGCTGCTGTAGATACAGTCGGGCCTTGGATCTCTGCCGTTCCCGCGACCCAGCCCTTGGTGACTCCCATCACCATGAGTAACTCGTACTGCAACACTTGAACTTGCTCCTGGAGTACCGTCCAGCGATCCTCCCCCGATGTTTGGATGGTATCACTTCCCCAGGTTCCGACAGAACCTACATCCGCATTGTCCCAGCTCATTAACTCCGCTTGGGGAGCAGACCAGTCCTGGAAACTTTCCTCCTCCACTAGCGGGGAGCACTCCACCAGACATCCAGCCTCCTCATCCCAGTAGTACTGGAGGGCTGTGCTGGGCCGGGGGCCACTGGTGGCTACTGTGGAGGCTTGCAGTGTTTCCCAACCTGGGCCAGCACCCGCTCCCAAGCTCTCCACCACCGGCGCGAGGGCTGAATCATAGGCTGTTTGCATAAACATCATTCCATGGAGTCGCTCGCGGCTTTCCCGGGGCCAAGGGCCCCACTGCCTAGGTGTTGGCACCGATGTCAATATTGGCACTCCGTGGCCCATGCCAACTCTGGGCCATATGTCTGGAGTGCTCTCCAGCACACCCCTGGTCTGAATGACCCCGCCACTGGAAGGTACAACTGTCTCCTCACCCTCCAATCCAGGAGTGGACGGATCTGTTGGAATGGCTCCGGTATCCATCTTTTCCCAGGTGACGGGTTTGGGGAGAGATAGGATTCTCAACAAAATGTCAGATTCCACTTACTTTGATTTCATCTTCCACCCCTTGATTACAAGAACGTCAAGGTTTCTTGGCTCAAAGGTTTTATTGAAAGGTTATATTCAGAGTACAGGTGTCCACGAGGATTCCAGAAGCAGGATAGCTTCTGGCTGAACAAAGGCTTTGTTGAGAATGACATGTTAGTTAGAAGTAGCAATACATCAAACATCCCTTCCCTGCCTCCCCTACCTGCCTGCCTCCCCCCTTGCGGCTTGTCTGTGGAGGCCTGGGAAGGAGCAGGAGTCCCAAGGTCGTTGTCTAGTCTGGGTAGATAACAACCATCTGGGAAAGCAGCTGAATCTGCAGGAGAGAAACACTGGAAATCTTTAGAAAGGTTGAACACTGAGAAACATCAACACCAAGATGACGTTACTCTGGCTAGCTAAACTGACATCCTGACAGGAGGTGTAGGCAGAGCAGGGTATGCCAGTTAACACAGGCCCAGTCTGCCACACTTACATCTCTGATTTGCGCAGACCTCTTTTTTGTTGGCATCAGGAGCAAAGCAGGTGGCAATGTCTGCACCCCCTTCACCCAGCTGGGATCAGGAGCAGAGCAGGTAGTAAAGCCCGTCATCCACCTTCACCTGTCAGGATCAGGCGCGCAGCAGGAGACAATGCCTGTTCCTCCCTTCACCCAGCAGGGAGAAGGTGGCAATGCCTGCCCCCCTTCACCCAGACATATTCAGGTGCAGAACAGGAGGAAATGCCTCCCCTTTACCCGACATGTATCAGGCATGGAGCAGGTATCAAAGCCCACCACCCCTTCACATGGCCGAGATCACACAGATCAGGAGTGGAGCAGATGATAATGCCCACCCCCTCCTTCACCAGCTGGAATCAGTAATAGAGGAGGAGTGAATGCTTGCCTGCCCAAACTTCCCATTCTAGATCCCGTTGTATTTTTTCCTCACAATGGGCTATGTTGCTAGTTAAGTATAAAAGTCACCAGAAAATGTGGAAGAAACTGGGAATTTTTATCCTGAAGGAGAGAAGACTGAAAGATGGAAAAAATCCTCAAGCATGTTGTACCAGAGCTCAAGAATAGACATAAAGGACTAACGATACAGAAAAGTAGACCTCAGCTAAATACAGTGAGGAAGTGACTAATGGGCAGAGGAGTTTGAAAACAGGTCCATTATCTACACTTAGAAATTTCTCTTTCATGATGTTCTAAGACACGAGGCTAGACAGTACCCCAAAGGGGATGACTTAATCAAGGCTTTGAGCTTGAGGACTTCTGTGGCTCATTGAAGTCCTCTGATTCTATGATTTTATATACTTAATTCATGTACATTGCCTACCAGATGGGATAAAATAAAAACGTAAAAATAAAGAGCATATTGCAGAACTTCCTGACATGGGTTATAATTAACCAGGAGGAGCAAAGGACACATTCTATTACATTCTATTATTGTTAAAATCAGGTAATGACCACATAAGTGAACCCTTAACAATGGAAGATAATATCGTGTTGTGGAATTCTTCCTGAGTACTTTTTGGATCTTATTTATAAAATATTCTTATACTAGCAACATAGCCCGTTGTGGGGAAAAAATACAACAGGCTCTAGAATGGGAAGTTTGGGCAGGCAAGCATTCACTCCTCCTCTGTCACTGATTCCAGCTGGTGAAGGAGGGGGTGGGCATTGTAATTTGCTCCGTGCCTGATCAACCTAATCTCGGCCATGTGAAGGGGTGGCGGGCTTTGCTACCTGCTCCATGCCTGATACATGCAGGATAAAGGGGGGTATTGTCTCCTGTTCTGCACCTGACTATGGCGGGGTGAATACGGGAAGGCATTGTCACCTGCTCCGAGCCTGATCCCAACTGGGTAAAGGGGGGTGGGCATAGCCACCTGCTCCCTGCTGGGTGAAGGGAGGAACAGGCATTGCCTCCTGCTCCACACCTGATCCTGATAGGTGAAGGTGTGCAGCAAGTTTTACTACCTTCTCTGCTCCTGATCCCAGCTGGTGAAGGTGGCGTGGGCATTGCCACCTGTTCTGCTGATGAATCTGGCAGGTTGAAGGGGGGGCAGGGATTGCTGCATACTTAGCTCTTGACTCTGCCAGGGTGAAGACAGGGTGGGCATTGCTGCCTGCTCAGTAGCTTATTCTGGTCGGTTGATGAGGGTGGGAATTATCACCTGTCCTGCTCCTTCTCCTGGCTGGGTGAAGGGAAGAAAGGCATTGCCTCCTGCTTTGCGCCTGATTCCAGCCAGATGAAGGCCCGAGGTGGGCATTGCTACCTGCTCTGATCCCAAATCGGTGATGGTAGGGGATGAACATTGCCACCTGCTCTGTGAGTAATACTAGCCAGGTTAAGATAGGGGAGGGCATTGCCACATGCACCACTCCAAATACCAGCTGGATTAAGTTGGGGGATGGGCATTGCCACCTGTTCCGCTCCTAATACCAGCTGGGTTAAGGCGGGGGTGCATTGTCACCTGCTCCTCTCCTGATTCCAGTAGGGTGAAGGAGGGTGGGCATTGCCATCTGATCTGCTCTTGATCCCAGTGGGGTGAAGGGGGTTGGTATTGTCATCTGCTTTGCTCCAGATCCCAGTTGTGTTAAGGTGGGGGTGAGCATTGCCACCTCCTCCACTCCTAATACCTGCTGGGTTAAAGCAGTGGTTGGGCAATGCCACCTGCTCTGCTTTTGATCCTAGCTGTGTGCATCTGTGTGCATTGCCAAGTGCTCCGCTACTAATATGAGCTGGGTTAAGGTCGGGGGTGACAGTTTCACCTGCTCTGCTCCTAATAACAGTTGTGTTAAGGTGGGAGGGGAAATTGCATCTGCTCCGCTCCTAATACCAGCTGGGATAAGGCAAGTAGTGGGCATTGCCACCTGATCCACTCCTAATACCTGGTGAGTTACGGTGGAAGTGGGCATTTCAACCTGCTCTGCCACTAACACAAGCTGAGTTAAGGCAGGGGACACATATTGCCACCTGCTCCACTGCTAATACCAGCTGTATTAAGATGGGTGGTGGTGGGCATTGCAATCTGCTCCACTCCTGATCCCAACTGATTCAAAGGGGGGCAGAATAGCCATTTCATCCAGTTCTAATACCAACTGGTTTAAGGTGGTGAGAGGGCATTGCCATTTGCTCCGCTCCTAATACCAGGTTCATTAAGATGTGGGGTGGGTGTTGCCATCTACTCTGCTCCTATTACCAGCTGGGTTAAGGTGGGGGCTGGGCATTGCCACCTGCTCTGCTTCTAATACCAGCTGGGTTAAGATGGGGAGTGGGCCTTACCACCTGCTCCGCTCCTAATACCAACTGGGTCAAGGGGGGATGGGCATTTCCACCTGCTCCTCTCCCAATCCCAGCTGGGTGTAGGCAGGGGTGGGCATTTCCACCTGCTCCACTCCTAATATCAGCTAGGTTAAGTTGGGTTGTGGGCATTGCCACCTGCCTCACTCCTAATACCAGCTGGGTGAATCCGGGAGACCATCATTGCCACCTGCTCCCACCCGGTCCCGGCCTAGGCTTCCCACCACGACACCTTTTCTGGAGGGACATGACAACTTGCCTAGGCTTCGCTCCATGGCAGCACCCTCTGGTGGTGCGCCAGGGTATAAGGTGAGTTGTCTGATATTCACTTATTCAATTATACAGTAAGATTTCTTTAATAGTTAATTAGGTAGCTGAAATAAAATGGTGGTTAATATCTGTATCCAGTTTCCTGGGGGTAAAGTGTAGATGACTGAGGAAGGCAATGGCAAACCACAAAAAGTCTGCCAAGAAAATGTGATGTGACATCCCCCTCTGGGTCAGTAATGACTCAGTGCTTCCACGGGGGCTACCTTTACCTTTATCTATCTGTGTTAAGAACTGTGTCCAATTAAACTCTGTAAATTCTTGTAGACTAGAAGTTTGCACATTAAAACGCAGTACCCATTATTTTGAAGTCAAGTATCCAGATAATATTTTTAAACCTAAGTTTCCAAATAAAAAAAATAAATAATGGCATTTAATAGAGATCTGAAGATCTTATTAGCTCTCTCCGTTCACACAGAGAGAATCAAAAAAATAAAACAGCCTGTTGCTTATAGTTTTTTGTCATAATTTCTTCTCTGTAATGACTCCCACTTTATGGAATAGACTGCCTGAAGAAGTCAGAAAAGCTCCCATTCTCCTGGCTTTCTGCAAACTAGGCAAAACTGAATAATTCAAGAGGGCTTTTTTACCCAGATAAAAGGACTATGCTGTAAGGAAATGGTTCAGAGAGATGTGTTGGTTAAGGGATAGGCTGTACTGAATTTTGCTGTAAGTATGCTCCTACTGGATAGCTTTCAAATAATTTAATCTGTCACATTGATCTATGATGTTCTGTTTCAGCATAGTTTCTGCAGGTATCTGATTATTTTCATAGTCATTATCCTATCATATTTTTTATTGAATGTCCCAGCTGTTGATTGCCTTGACTAATACTGTGTAATCTGCCTGGAGTCTCAGTAAGAAAGGCCAACTATGATTAACATGTAAGTATGTTAACAAAAAAATAAAATAGACAGGGGAGGAAATGTCCATAAATGAGATCAAGAAAGGAAGCAATCAGGCCTCCAGCACTAGAGGGAAATTGCATGTTGAGGATATGAGTCAGTTGTCTCACCCCTCTAAAGCCTGTATAAAAACACCATCAGGACAAGATTCTGCATCCAGTTTCTTAACTCATCTCTTGATCAAGGACTTCAGAGAGTTTGGTAAGTATTGAGGACAAAGCTTATACGGATAGATTAGATGGCAGGAACTGGCAATACTGAGCCTGGAGAAGAGTAAAGAGGGGATATAAGAGCACTCTTCACATAGATGGAGGGCTGTCACAAAAAGACGGCAAGGAAATGATTTCTGATGCTCCAGAGCAAAGATTAGAAGTAGTGGGTTTAAATTACCTGGCAATAGATTGCAGTGGAATCTAAAAAGAACATTCCTAATTGGATAAACAGTTTAAGAACAGAACCAAATATATTTGTGGAAGAGAGCTTGACCTTCACTGGATGTCTTTAAAGCTAGACTGCAATCACAGGGGATTCAGCAAGCAGGCAGTTGAAATAGATGGCCTGCAAATCCTCCACTCCATTTGGGTCGTTGCATGAGCTGATGAGTTTTTGGAGTGTGACAGAGCTGCTGCTTGCTACTTGCTAGCCTTTGGGGAGAGAGACAGAGAGGGTATAATTGAGCTTGGATTTTGGGGATAGGGATCTATCTCCTCTGGTTCCAGTGCTGCTGCCAGGCCCTGGGTCCAAACTCAGTGGGCACTTCAGCTGAGGGCTCACACAGTGTTATTAGTGCCTGATCTGTTTAGGTCTGTGGGAGTGGTGGGCTAGGGCTCTAGTCCGTCCCTCCCTCTGGTGCCAGGGCTGCTGCCAGGCCCTGGAGCCAAGCTCGGTGGGCACCTCAGCTGAGGGCTCACATTGATTCTTATTTATCAGTGCCTGATCTGGTCAGGTCTGTGGGAGTGGTGGGCTAGGGCTCCAGTCCCTCCCTCCCTCCCTCTGGTTCAAGGGCTGCTGCCAGGCTTGGCTGAGGGCTCACCAAATGATTATTATTATCATAGCCATTATCATTTTCATTATTATTATTATTATCATCACTATTATTATTAATAGTCTCTGTGCCTGTTCTGTCCAGGCAACTTGGTGTGCTGGGCTATGGCTCTAGCCTCAGCCTCTGGTTCCAGGACTGCTGCCAGGCTCTGGGGCCAAGCTCAGTAGGCACTGTGGCTGAGGGCTCACACAGTATTATTATTGCCTGATCTGTTCATGTCTGTGGGAGTGGTGGGCTAGGGCTCTAGTCCCTCCCTCCCTCTGGTGCCAGGGTTGCTGCCAGGCCCTAGGGCCCAGCTCAGTGGGCACCTCGGCCAAGGGCTCATACAGCATTATTAGTCCCTGATCTGGTCAGGTCTATGGGAGTGGTGGGCTAGGGCTCTAGTTCCTCCCTGCCTCTGGTGCCAGGGCTGCTGCCAGGCCCTGGGGCCAAGCTCAGTGGGCACCTCGGCTGAAGGCTCACAGTATTATTACCAGTGCCTGATCTGGTGGTCAGGCAACTTGTTGTGCTGGACTAGGGCTCTAGCCTCAGCCTCTGGTTCCAAAGTTGCTGCCAGGCCCTGCGGTCAAGCTCAGTGGGCACTGTGGCGGAGGACACATAGAGTCATCTCCTTTTCTGTCCTCCTTAATTCTAGTTTGGTGGCAAAATGAGTCTTCCTGTTGTGTTGGCCAGCAAGGGTGGTTTGGAGTGAAGTGCGATGGCAGTCCTCCTGATTTACTTGGGGAAAGCAGTATTGGGTGTGGCTCAAAGGCACCATAGATTCCTCCCGCTCCCCCCAATTCACCTGTGGGGGCTGTGGAGGAGGCCAAAGAGGTCTTTCTGCAGGGGGGAGAAAATCTCTTTCAACATTTTGAGGATGAGGTGGGCGACGCATCCCTGGAGGAATGGTTTGTGTGCTATGAAAGATCCCTCCCATCCACATCCCAAACTCTCCAGCACTAGAGGGAAATTGCATGTTGAGGATATGAGTCAGTTGTCTCACCCCTCTAAAGCCTGTATAGAAACACCATCAGGACAAGATTCTGCATCCAGTTTCTTAACCCATCTCTTGATCAAGGACTTCAGAGAGTTTGGTAAGTATTGAGGACAAAGCTTATAAGGACAGATTAGATGGCAGGAACTGGCAATACTGAGCCTGGAGAAGAGTAAAGAGGGGATATAAGAGCACTCTTCACATAGATGGAGGGCTGTCACATGAAGATGGCAAGGAAATGATTTCTGATGCTCCAGAGCAAGGATAAGAATAATGGGTTTAAATTACCTGGCAATAGATTTCAGTGGAATCTAAGGAGAACATTCCTAATTGGATAAACAGTTCAAGAACAGAACCCAATCTTTGTGGAAGAGAGCTTGACCTTCACTGGAGGACTTCAAGTATAGCTAGACTGCAATTGCAGGGGATTCAGCAAGCAGGCAGTTGAAATAGGTTGCCTGCAAAGTTCCTGCCAGCTCAGAGATTCCTTAATTCAATGCATCTGATTTATCTTATTCTCACACCGGCTCCTCATTGGAACCATCTGGTTCAGTGACATGTAGCAGATAAGAAATGCTAGTGCAGTTGGTCAGAGTCATAGAGCTGATTTCTGCTGGAGAAATGCTAAAGACAGCCTCTTCATAGGGAGACCATCTCTGCCTCCACTCCGTTTTGGTCACCTTAACTTCTTTCTGAGATTCTCTTCCTTCTGGAGCTTCATTAGAGCCATCACCTGCTGCATAGAAACCCAGGTCCTTTGAAAAAAATTGGGAGGGGGGCTCGTTGGGCACCTTCCAAGGCCAATGTTAGGAAAATATGTACATTGGCATCTACATTAATTAAATTAACTAGCAACATAGCTCAGTGTGTGTGTGGGGGAAATAGAACAGGCTCTAGAAAGGGAGGGTGGGCAGGCAGGCATTCGCTCCTCCTCTGTCACTGATTCCAGCTGGTGAAGGAGGGGGATGGGTATTGTCATCTGCTCCATGCCTGATCTCGGCCATATGAAGGGCCGCCTCACCTGCTCTGAGCATGTTCCAATCTGGGTAAAAGGGGGTGAGCATTGCAACCTACTCCACCACTAATACCAGCTGGGTTAAGGCAGGGGAGGGCATTGCTACCTGCTCCACTCCTAATACCAGCTGGGATAAGGTAGGGGTGGGCATTGCCACCTGCTCCACTCCTAATACCATGTGATTTAATGTGGGGGATGGACATTGCCCCCTGCTCTGCTCCAAATACCTGCAGGGTTAAGGCGGTGGGTGGGCAAAGCCACCTGCTCTGCTTCTGATCCCAGCTGGGGGAATCGGGGGTGGGCATTGCAAAGTGCTCCACTCCTAATACCAGCTGGGTTAAGGTTGGGGGTGGCATTGTCACCTGCTCTGCTCCTAATAACAGCTGTGTGAAGGTGGGAGGTGAAATTCCACCTGCTCCGCTCCTGATACCAGCTGGGTTAAGGTGGGGTGTGGGCATTGCCTTCTGTTCTGCTCCGAATACCACCTGGATTAAGGCACAGGGAGGGTATTGCCACCTACTCTGCTTTTAATAGGTTTTGGTATTAACCTATAAAGCCCTGAACGGACTGGGACCATCATACCTGGGGACTGTCTCTTCCAATACACTCCCCGAAAGGTGCTGAGATCAGCGGGTAAGTACCTACTGGTGGTCCCTGACCCCAGAGAGGCTCGATTGGCCTCAACCAGGGCCAGGACCTTTTTGGTCCTGCCCCCGGCCTGGTGGAACTCTCTGTCTTAGGATACCCGGGTTTGCCAAGATCTTATCTCCTTCAGGTGGGCCAGTAAGACGGAGATGTTCCACCAGGTGTATGGTTGAGGCCATCAGGGTTTGTACCAAATGAGCCTCTCTCCCAGTCTTGTCTATGTTTGTAGGGGTTATTGACCATCTACCGCCCATATATGAGCGACTATACATGGTTAAGCCGCACCTCCGTCAGATGATGATGATGATGATGATGATGATAGTATCAGCTGGATTAAGGTGGAGGTAGGCATTGGCACCTGCTCCGCTCCTAATACCAGCTGGGTGAAAGCAGGGTTGGGCATTGCCACCTGCTCCACTCCTAATATCAGCTGGGTTAAGGTGGGTGGTGGGTATTGCCACCTTCCTCACTCCTAATACCAGCTGGGAGAAGGCAGGAGGCAGGCATGGCCACCTGCTCCTACCCTGCTTCCAACCTGGGCTTCCCACCATGGCATGTTTTCTGGAGGGACATGGTGCCTTGCCTAGCCTTCTGTCCATCGCAGTGCCCTCTGGTGGTGCACCAGGGTAAAAAGTGAGTTGTCTGGAATACGCTTACTCAATTATATAGTAGGACTAGCAACAAAGCCCGTTGTGGGGAAAAATACAACGGGTTCTAGAAAGAGTAGGGTGGGCAGGGAGGGATTTGCCCCTTCTCTGTCACTGATTCCAGCTGGTGAAGGAGGGGGGTAGGCATTGTCATCTGCTCCACACCTGATCTACCTGATCTCGGCCATGTGAAGGGGTGGTGAGCTTTGCTCCCTGCTCCAAGCCTGATACATGCTGGGTAAAGGGGGAGCATAATCCAAACTGGGTGAAGGAGGCTGAGCATTGCCACCTGAACCCCGCTGGGTGAAGAGAGGAAGAGGCATTGGTCCTGCTCTGTGCCAGACCCTGACAGGTGAAAGTGTGTGGTGGGCTTCAGTATGTGCTCTGTTCCTGATCCCAGCTGGGTGAAGGGGGTGCAGGCATTGCCACCTGCTCTGCTCCTCATTCCAGCAGGCTGAAGGGGAGGCAGGCATTGCTGCATGGCTGGCTCCTGACTCTGGCAGAGTGAAGACAGTGTGGGCATTGCCACCTGTTCAGTGGCTTATTCTTGTAGGTTGAAGAGGGCAGGCATTGCCACCTGCTCTGCTCCTTATCCTGGCTAGGTGAAGGGGAAAATGACATTGCCTCCTGCTCTGCACCTGTTCCCAGCCAGGTGAAAGTGCGAGGTGGGCATTGCCACTTGCCCCACTCATGATTCCAAATGAGTGATGAGGGGGGGTGGGCATTGCCTCCTTTTCTGCCCCTAATACCTGCTGGGTTAAGGTCAAGGGGGGCATTGCCATCTGCTCTGCTCCTAATAACAGCAATGTTAAGGTGGGTGGGGAAATTCCACCTGATCCGCTCCTAATATCAGCTGGGTTAAGGTGGGGGTGCGCATTGCTATCTGTTCTGCTTCTAATACCAGCTGGGTTGAGGCACGGGGAGAGCATTGCCACACACTCTGCTCTTAATTCCAGCTGGGTTAAGGTGGGTGTGGGCATTGCCACCTGCTCCGTTCATTATACCAGCTGGGTAAAGGTGGGGGTGGGCATTGCCACCTTCTCCACTCCTAATACCAGCTGGGTTAAAGTGGGGGGATGGGCATTGCCATCTCCTCTGCTCCTAATACCAATTGTGTTAAGGTGGGGGTTGGGCATTGCTACCTGCTCTGCTCCTGATCCCTGCTTGCTGAAGGGGGGTGGACATTGCCACCTGCTCCATTCCTTATTTCAGGAGGGGTTAAGGTGGGGGTTGGCATTGCTACCTGCTTCACTCCTAATACCAGTTGGGTGAAAGAGGGAGGGCAAAGAGGGAGAGAGAACAGACAGAGATTCATTGTTTTCCTCAGTCAATAATTGCAAAGTTCCAGTTCTTAGAAGTCAGGTTATTTTTTTCCTCATGATGCATCTTTCACCAGCACAAAATTCTTCTCTTTGGACTTATTCCTCTACCCCTTCTCACTAACTGTTTTAAACTGCTGGCCTGGTTCCAATATTCTGTCACCTTCCATTGGCTGCCTGAGAGAGGTGGAACTGAACCTCTAGTTCCTAATGACATAGGGTTGTGGTTCTGATGATAAAATGGAGGATGGGAGAACAATGTGACAAGCTGCTTTGGGTTCTTATTAGGGACAATAGCATGAAATAAATTTTCTAATTATAAATATACAAGGCTCTGTTGGACCATCTGTCCCTTTGTGAGGTGCATAACTCCTCAGGAAATAAAGCCAGGTGCCTCAAATTTTGCCAATGCCTTCAAGATGATTTTAGGAGTTTGAGAGTCAAAAATATAATGCATTTGACCACTCTGGCTCATACTGTCCCTAGAAATCCCACCAGCACTTTTTGCAATGGAAGGTATAGTTGTCTTTGGCAGGCATAACTCACAGTTTCAGGATGTTGATAAAAGTTGTTTCTACAATGAAGGGAACTGGAACCATCTGGCTCAGCCTCTCCCCTTTGAACTGGAAGGTATCTCCTTCAGGAATAAAGCTAGGTGCTTCAAATTAGACCGCTGGCTTCAAGATAATTATGAGAGCTGTAGTGCCAAAGATGAAATGAATGGGAACATCCTGGCCATGCACAATCCCCAGAAAAAAACCCACTCCATAGAAAGCTACAAGTCTCAAAATTGACCTCTACTTCAAGATGACGATGAGAGTTGCTCGAACACACTGCCCCAGGTTATTGGCAGACCTTCCGATTTCTACTGGAAGTTGACAGTGGCAGGAATTGGTGGTGGAAAGTCCCGTCAAGTTGTAGCTAATTTATGGAGACCCTTGCTGAGATTTTCAAAGCAGGTGACTAACAGAGGTAGTTTGCCATTGCCCCAGCAGGCTAGGCATTACCCATCCAACAGTATAGCCTGGAGCCTCAGCATTGTCCCCCAGCTTCAGTATGATTATGAGATTTGCAATTCCAGTTGTGAAAGGAATCAGAACTTCCTTGCCAAGGTTATTGTGACAAACTACCAGAGATTATCTCCCAAAGGAACCATTGGGCACAAAGTTTTACTCATGAGAAGCCATCAGGGGAATGCAACAGAGGCAGGAAGAATGGAAAACCACACCTCTGTAACAAAGAAGATGGATTCAACAGCTTTCATAACTTCTCTGAGCATGTGCGGTGTAGTAGCAAGAGTGTCTGGCTGGAATAAAGGAGTTCCAGGTACAAATCTCTACTCTGTCAGTGGGAGTTGCTGGCTGACCTTGTGCAAGTCATACACTATCAGCCAACCTACCTCAAAGGGTCGTTTTCAGGATAAAATGGAGCAAACCAGAACAATGTAAGGCTCTTTGGGTCCCCTTTGGAGAGGAAGGCAGAGTATGAAATTTGTTATAAATATAACTTTGCTCATTCAGGGAACCAAGATCAAAATAATCCAAATTATGGAATTTCCCATTGCCATGTATGGATGTGATAGTTGGATGGTAAAGAAAGCTGACAGGAAGACAATTAATTCATTTGAAATGTGGTGCTGGGGGAGAGTTTTGCGGATACCATGGACAGCCAAAAAGACAAATAAGTCTTTTCAAACCTGGATTCTCCTTAGAAGCTAAAATGACAAGACTAAAGCTATTTTACTTGGGTCACATCCTGAGAAGAAAAGATTCTCTGAAAAAGTCAATAATGCTAGGAAAAGTGGAAGTCAGCAGGAAGAAAGGAAGACCTAAAACAAGATAGCTTGATTCAATAAATAAGCCACATCGCCCAGTTTGCAGGATCTGAGCAAGTCTGTTAAAGATAGGATGTTTTGGAGGTCTTTCATTCCTAGGGTCGCCATAGGTCAGAGATGACTTCACGGCACATAAAACACACACACACGGCACACAAGGAACACCAGGGTTGATGAGAGGGGCAAGCAGGGGTGGAGCCCCTAGTAAAAAAAATAATAAAAGCTAAATCATATTAGCAGTATTTATTAGAACGTGCTTTCTAATGCCTATGTTCTTATTGTCATCACTAGGTGTCTTCCTCTTTAAAGCAGCCCTCCTGGCGTTCGGAATAGCCGGTGTCTTTTCTCTTGCAGCTCACACTTTATGGGTCACCATTTCTATGAATATGTAGGAGATGCTGCAAGGCTCTCAATGGGGTGTAGACTGCAAGCATTATTATGAAAGCATGGGGTATTTAAAGGTTTCTTTTAGTACATATGTTCTTAATTGTAATTTCTAGGAGGAATGGTGGTACATAAATATTTTAATAAAGTAACACATAAAGACAAAATGGAAAAGGGGAGTCAGCCAAAAAATGATTCCCCAGAAATACTGTGATCTCTTTTAAAGGGAGGACCTGCTAGATGTTTTGAGGGAGGCTCACCTGCAGGGTTATGTGTAAGTTGCCTATTGCATTCCACAATCATTACCCTTTGCATTGAGATATGCTTCTTCTGAACTTGGAGGTTCAGTCCAAAGTTGTTGTGAGAAGAAACCAGTGACTGAGTTGACCTTTCCCTCATACACATACACACACTGAACTAGGTGTTGTCTTTCCAGATTGGCAACCAACTCAAGATGTCTCTAACCCCATTAGAATTAGCCATGCAAACTATCGCCAACACTTTCAACCAATACAAGGAGGAAGGAATGAATCCTCCCATGGTTACCAAGGAAAGAATGCAGAAGCTGATGAAGGATCAGCTCCCAAACTTGATACAGGTGAGAGGGGAGTGGGTTGGCTCATTGTGTGGAAGGAAGTGGCCTCAACTGAAGTATTTGATGTGCAGCTCGTTGGAGGAAGAGAAGGAAGATCTTGGGTGGCATTCCAGCTGTTCTCTTCAGAGGTCCATTGGAGATGAAAGCAAGCGAGCTGGGTGAACATGGAAGGAATGAGGTCATGGGATGCATGACTGGTTGATATGCAAATTCTGAGCCCTTAAGTGGTATAATCCCCTCTTGTAAACTTCCAAGAGACACCAGCTTCTGAAGGAGGAGTCATTTTATGTCACCCTTTGTGCCTCCTTCTCCATTTTGTAGCTTTTCCACCCATGGCTTTTAATCTCTGGGGCCTCACTTTTGCCCAGCGGCCAATAACCTCACCCAGTGGTCCCTCCCAAGCTCCATGAGGCTCAGAACGCTTGGCGACCCACCTCTCATAGAGCAGATGGAGAAGGGTTTCAGCCAGGCATGGCAGATCAATGCATGGAAGTTGGTTTCATTCTTTAATTTTGTAATTCATACCCAAATTGACTGTATTGTTGTTTGGTTGTTTGGTATGCCTTTGTGTCATTCTTGTATTTCCAGTTTCATAACTTGACTTCATTATCATTTCCCTTTTGTTTCAATGAAAGAGACACGTACACCACATTGTCAAGTCTGTGCCTTCTGGTTTTTCTACCCCAACGGAACAACATACAGAGGGATTGTAGTACTCCTCTAGGACATCCACATGGTCAACTTTCAGACAGATGAAATAAAGGTTTCCCTCTTTTTGAGACCATGAAATGCACCCATAGTTAACATCAAAGTCTATTGAGAACTGGTAGGAAAGATTTCAGACAGTAAAATAAACAGCAGAGCAGCCCGTTAACCTGAAGAACTGTAGAAAGAGACTGAGGCAGACGGGTGGCCTAAGGAGGGTAAGACAGCTGGCAGGCGGCAGCAGGAGGACCCTGAGGTAGGTTTGCTCAGTTAGAAGATAACTTTTGGAGAGTTTTAGGCAAGCAGAGGAGTGCTGACTGGAGGGGAAATATGGCAGAGCAGGGTGAGCATTGAGAGGAGAGAGGATGACCAAATCCCACCCCATTTCCCTCAGGGTTGGAATACCTCACACATGTACATGATCCTAGTGACTACAGCTTGCAGTTAAGGAAGCCCAGAACTTCTCTTTCCTATCCCTTTAAGGAAATATGAGCTCTCTATATGTCCTTTTTAGAAAAACACTGCCATTTAAAAGTGAACTCAATAGAGACAGTCTACAATGAGAAAAGAAACCAGAAAAGTACAAAAGAAAATGTCTGCTTTCCTTTCCATTGTAGGCTGTTTAGATGGAGAATTTCTTTTCCTTTCATATTAATTACAATATTTACAAAACACTCCATAATTATGAATCATTCACAATAAGAAAAGAATCCAGATTAGATTCCTTATAGTTGAGGGTTGTACAGAGGATTGAACTTGCAGCAGAATGTGAGAGATAAGAGTTCTTAATTTCATAGGGTTGTGATGGTTTAAGTAGACTTGCTCACCTTGTACCTATTAGGCATGTTCTTCTTATTATGTATATCCTTTTTATTTAATCAAATAGGTATTTTTTGAAAAATAAGGGGAGGAACCTTAAGGAGCGTATAGTATGTTAGACCATATAAAATCATAAATCATATAATCATAGAGTGTCATCCAGTGTCATCTAGTACAACCCCCTATACAATGTAGGATATTCACAACTACTTCTCCCACACCCCCAGTGACCCCTGCTTCATGCCCAGAAGGTGACAAAAAGCCTCCAGCATCCCTGGCCAAACTGGCTTGGAGAAAATTGCTTCCTGACCTCAAAGTGGCGATCAGCATTACGCTGGGCATGCAAACTAAGCACTGACATCACCGTTCTTGCCCTCCCTCTCATGATCAGCCTAGGTTCACAGAATCCACACTGCTGTCAGATGGTCATTTGGCCTCTGCTTTAAAACCTCCAAAGAAGGAGCGCCCACCACCTCCTGAGAAAGCCTGTTCCACTGAGGGACTGCTCCAACTGTCAGGAAGTTCTTTCTAATGTTTAGTCGAAAACTCTTCTGATTTAATTTCAACCCATTGGTTCTGTTTTAACCTTCTGGGGCAATGGAAAACCACTCCACACCATCCTCGATATGGCAGCCCTTCAAGTACGTGAAGATGGTTATCATATCACCTCTCAGACATCTTCTCTCCATGCTAAACATACCGAACTCCTTCAACCTTTCCCCGTAGGACTAGGCCTCTACACCCTTCACCGTCTTTGTTGCCCTCCCATCGACACATTCCAGTTTGTCTATATTCCTCTTCAAATGTGGTACCCAAAATTGAACACAATACTCTAGGTGAGGTCTAACCAGGGCAGAGTAAATTGATACCATCACTTTTTGTGATCTGGACACTAGGCTTCTGTTGGTACAGCCCCAAATCGCATTTGACTTTTTAGTTACCACATCACAATGCTGACACATGTTCAGCGTATGGTATACTAAGACACCTAGAACCTTTTCACACATACTACTGCCAAGACAAGTCTCCCTCATCCTATAACTATGCATTTGATTTTTCCTATTTGTTTTAGCCCAGTTTCCCAACTTTTCAAGATCATTCTACATCCTGGCTCTATCTTCTACCATGTTTGCTACCCCTCTCAATTGATTATCACTTGCAAATATAATAAGCATTCGCTTATTAATCAGCATTCTCTTATATCTGAGCCATGCTTGGATGGTAAACCTTTTTGTTTGGACTATTTCTATCTGGACAATCCGGAAGGGTATCTAAGGGACCTGGGAAACCTTGGCAGACCATATAGCAAGCTAATAATTTCTAATTTTTACCCACGGCAGGAAAACAAACCAAGGACTTCTGTGAAGAGATTTGAACCTGGAAACATTAACAGTCTTGATATGTTCTTGAACATCGCTGGAAACGTTATTACTTCTAAGTACAGATGATTCTACTTCATGGTGCAGTATGTACCTATGAGACAATAAAGACCTGATGATTGTGGCAATTCTGTGTTCAACTGTATAAATGATCTATTTAATTTTCCTCCCCATTCCATCTTTTCACCGAAACATTTCACCATAACATTTCAACAAACATTTAACTGTGATTATTAGTAATACATTACAATAGTGTCTTCATATAGTTACTACATTCAAGTCGCTATATTGGTTTTTTATCCAATCATAAAATGGTGTCCATGGGGCTGCAAAATTTTCTTCTAATTGTCCTTTAATTAGTCAAGTTAATTTGTCCATTTCTGCATTTTTCATTATCTTGGCTATCAATTCTTCTTCTCAGGGTATTATTGCTCTTTTCCAGAAGGGTGTTAATAGAGTTCTTGCAGCTGTTACTCCATGAATTATAAAATATTTCTGGTTGTTTCCGAATTCTTCTGGTACACAATTTAACAAAAACTTCTCAGGTTTAAAAGGAATAGTACATTGTAAAATTTGTTGTAACAGATTATGCACCATTATTCAGAATTTATGGACTTCTTTACATGTCCACCACATATGATAAACTGTTCCTGTGTGTTTCACACATTTCCAACACTTATTTGACATCTTTTTATACATTTTAGCTAGTCTATCCAGTGTCAGATACCATCTATAAAACATCTTATATAGGTTTTCTTTAAATGCAACTGATTTAGTTATTTTAATATTAACCTTGCATATCTTATTCCATTGCATCAGATCTAAGTTATATCCTAGGTTTTGTGACCATTTCATTTTATATTCTTCCACCCCCTCATTCTTCTTCTCCATTTGCATTAAAAACACATACATCTTTTTATCAGTTTCTCATCAGAATTACACAACAAAGTTTCGAAGGCATTTTGTTCTAAATAAAAGCCTCCCAGCTTTTTATCTTTGTTATATCTGGATTCAATCTGAGCCCTTGCCCACCAATCTAAGTTAATACCTTGTCTTTGGAGTTCCTCTTTTGATTTTAATACTCCTTTATCATCTAGAAGATCTCTGTATCTAATGCTCCAGGGAAGAAGGAGAATTTGGTATCATCAGCAAATTTAATGAGCAGCCCTTCCACTCCTTCATCCAGATCATTGATAAAAATATTGAAAAGTACCCGGCCCAAAACCGAGCCCTGCGGCACCCCACTGGACACCTCCCTCCAATCTGATGAAACGCTGTTGACCACCACTCTTTGAGTGTGGTCCTCTAACCAGTTCCCTATCCACCGAACTGTCCTATAGTCCACTCCACAGTCTTCCAGTTTGCCCATCAGAATGTCATGGGGGACCTTATCAAAAGCTTTACTGAAATCCAGATAAATCACGTCAACAGAGTTCCCCCAATCCAGGAAGCTGGTCACTCGATCAAAGAAGAAAACCAGGTTGGTCTGGCAAGATCTGTTAGGGACAAAACCATGCTGACTTCCCCAGATCACTGATCGGGCCTTCAGATGCTTACAGATTGATCCCTTTAAACTCTGTTCTAATATCTTCCCAGCTACAGACGTCAGACTGACCAGCCTGTAGTTTCCCGGGTCATCCTTCTTCCCTTTCTTAAAGATTGGGATAACATTCGCTCTTCTCCAATCTTGTGGCACATCCCATCCTCCAGGAGGCCTTGAAGATGATGGACAGGGGTTCTGCAAGTTCTCTAGAAAGTTCTTTCAGCACTCTTGGGTGCACCCCATCCGGCCCAGAGGATTTGTATTCATCCAGTGCAGTCAGATGCCTCTCCACAACCTCTCTGTCAATGTTAATTAGCCACTCAGGTGTCCTGCCACATTTTCTACTATCTCTAGATGTGCCTGAGTTCTTCAGGGAGAAAATAGAGGCAAAAAAGTCATTAAGCCTGTCTGCTTTTTCTCTGTCCTGCATCAGAGTTTCTCCATCTACTCCCAACAGTGGTCCAATTGCCTCTTTTACCTTGCATTTGCTTCTCACATATCTGTAGAAGTTTTTCTTATTGTAGCGAGCCCCCCTGGCCAGACACAGCTCGTACTGAGCTTTGGCCTCTCTGATGGCTGATCTGCAGTACCTAGTAATCCTCATATACTCCTCTTTAGAGGTTTGTCCTTCTCTCCATTTCCTGAACATTTCCTTTTTCTCCCTTAGCTTGTTCTGGAGCTCTCTGTACATCCACATCGATTTCTTGGAGCCCTTACCATATTTCCTTCTTGCTGGGATAGTGAGGGCTTGAGCTTGCAAAAGCTTATGTTTGAGCCCACCCTTCACTTGCTCCTTTCCCTTCCAGCACACTCCCCCACTGAATGACTCTCATCAAGTCTCTGAGTTCATCGGCCCTACGAAAATCTAACCTACGAGTCTGTCTACAAACTTCCTTGGCCTCCCACAGCAACTGGAATTCAAGGAGGACATGGTCACTTCCCCCTAAGGTCCCCACCAACTTCACCTCATCTACCAAATCTTCCCTGTTGGTTAATGTCAAGTCTAGATGGCTGAGCCCCTTGAAGCTTCCTCCACCTTTTGAAAAAGGAAGTTATCAGCCAGACAGGTCAGGAAATTGCGTGATTCATGACGCTTTGCTGAGCCTGTCTCTCAGCACGCATCGGGGAAGTTGAAGTCACCCATAATTACAAGATTCTGATGTCTGAATACTCTACCAATCTGTTCAAAGAGGGCAGCATCCGTTTCTTCTCGCTGGTCAGGTGGTCTGTAGCAGACTCCAACAATAGTACCCTTTGTCCTTCCTCCCCTTATTTCTACCGATATGCTTTCCACTGGGCTGTCCACCCCATTCTCCGTAACTTCTTGACAATCAACCCCTCTCCTCACATACAACGCCACTCCACCTCCTCTTCTACCCTTCTGGTTTTTCTTGAACAACTCATACCCATCCACTAGCACATTCCAGTAATGGGAATCATCCCACCAAGTCTCCGTAATTCCTACTATATCATAGCCCTCTGCTTGCAATAGAAGCTCAAGCTCTTCTTTCTTATTGCCCATACTTTGGGCATTGGTATATAGACACTTGTAGCCTTGTACCTTTGTTTGACCTGTCTTACCCAGGTGGGTCCCCACTGTTTTCACTTCATCATTGAAATCGCTATGTCGATCATCCCCTTCCCCTTGCGGCACCAGTTTAAAGCTCTCCTGATGAAGTTCTCCAGGTTTGTTCCAAATGTTTTCTTCCCTGCCTTTGAGAGGTGAAGCCCATCATGTGCTAGAAGACCTTCTTTAAGAAAACCTATCCCATGGTCCCAGAGCCCAAAGTGGTCCTGCTGGCACCACCGTCTCAGCCAGCGATTCACCTCAAGTACAGTCTGCTCTCTGCATGTTCCTCTTTCTATGACTGGAAGGATAGAAGAGAATACCACCTGAGCCCCCAATGTCTTCAACTGCCTTCCAAGAGCTTCACAATCCTCTTTAATTCTTGTGAAAGTATTCGTATCCGTGTCATTTGTTCCCACATGAATCAGCACAAATGGGTACTTATCATCAGGCTTGATGAGTTTCGGCAGTCAGTCGCTAATATCCTGAATTCTGGCTCCCGCAAGCAACACATCTCTCAGAACTGGGGATCTGGCCTAGAGACATGGCGTTCCATACCTCTGAGCAGAGAGTCCCTGACGACTACCACCTTCCATTTTTTCCCACATCCGTGTGGCCCCATGTCCTCTACACACCCTCTTCCAGGTCTTTGCTGTTCTCCTTCCACTCTCATCTCCGTCACCATCTCTAGCACTTCAAAGCAATTCTTGAGCTCAAGTGGACCAGAGCATCTTCTTCATTGATGCCTTCGGGTTTGTACTGTAGATCTGAGAGGAGGCTCAGAAGGGAGATCGACTCTTTCTTCTCCTCCTTGACTTTCCTCTTCTTGGCTGTGCGGAGCCTCCAGGCTGTTGTCAATAAAATCCTCTCCCTCCTTGATCTCCTGAAGGGTGGTGATCCTCTCCTCCAGGCTCTGAACCTTTTCTTCCAAAACTCTGACCAGCTTACACTTCTGGCAAGTGAACTTTGTCTTCTCTTCTGGGAGGAAAACAAACATGGCACACTCCATGCAGGTGACTGCAAAGGGGGCTTCAGTAGACATGATTGCCTTCCAAATATATACCCGGAGTAATCTCAGCAGAGTTTCTGGTCCCTCAGGCAGATCCGAAGGCTAAGAGCCACAGGCCAAGAGCCCTTTAGTTCTCGCCCTCTGGCAAGGAGGAGCCTTTTGTTTCAAAAGGTCACTTCCTGCCTAGCCTAGCGGAGCCCCAGGACAATAGGGGTTGGGGCTTGTAACCAAGAGCAACAGCAACCAGCAGCAAACAACACCAATTCACTCAGCTTCCAACAGCAACACAGAACTTAACCAAAACTACTCTCTAGCAAGCTACACAAAGGCCACTTACCCTCAGCTTCTCACACGGTAGCTAGGAAAGGCAAAAGGCAGAAAAATCAATTTCTCTTGCAATCTCAATTTCTCTTACAATCTCTTCTGGTTCTTCTTGTAAAAATTGTGCTGACACTTCTATCATCTCATCCCTCAGGTCTTGTTGCTTCTGTTCTGGGACATTCTGGAAACTTAGAATATACGTAGCTCTCCATTTTTATTTTTTTTTTGAAAAAATTTTTATTGGGTTAGAATCCGTTGTTTTTACATTTGCATTCAATTTTCCCCACATTTTCCATTTCTAACCCCCTCCCTTTCCCCCCCTTTTGTTGACTTCCAACAGTTTTCCAACCCTTTGTCCCTTTTCCCTTATTTCTATTAAATTCCTCTATCTAAAACAAATATATATTCCCCATTATTCTAAGCAGTACATCCTTAACTATTTTTATTATTATATACCCCAAACTGTAAGTCTTTATTTCCATCTTAGATAAACAATTTATCCCATTTACCAATTTTAAATATTTCTATATATCATAAACCATATAGATCTTACACATTTAAATCAAACAATTTGACTTATTCTCTATATATTACTCATTCTGTCTTTTTCTAATAATTCTATATAGCTCTCATCGCATAGTCAATCAATTTGACTCTTCTATACCTTCAGACATTCAGTTTGGTGCATTGTACAAATCTTATCAAAGAAAGAAAATATTATTGGTTGCTCAATCCTTATATTTAATCGTTATAATTAATTATTTTCTATCAATATTCTGTTTATTAGCCTATATTTATCTATATATATGTCAATCTGTTAATCTACCTGCTTATAAATTCACATTTATCTCTTCTCCCCCCGGTAAAGTCACCCCCCTCTACATTTTATTGTACTTCAGTAGTTCTCAAACTGCCACAGTTTTCCTCCCACCTCCCATTTCTTCTCCAGATATTGTTTCAGCTTCTCCCAGTCTGTGTTAAACTGCCCTGAGTCCAGATTTCTCAGTTTTCTTGTCATCTTGTCCATTTCTGCCATGTACAGCAATTTGTAGATCCAATCTTCAATAGTTGGCACTTCTTGTACTTTCCATTTTTGCGCATACAAAAGTCTGGCTGCTGCTGTCATATAAAATATTAACGTCCTATGATGGGCTGGAATTCCCTCCATTCCCAAGTTTAGTAGCAGGAGTTCTGGGTTCTTATTTATTTGAAATTGTAAAATTTCACTCATTTCTCTTATTATTTCCCCCCAGTACTGCCTAGCTACCTCACACGACCACCACATATGATAGAGGGAGCCCTCATGCTTCCTACATTTCCAGCATTTATTAGAAGTGTTCAAATTCCCTAGCGCAATCTTCTTTGGTGTCATGTACCAACGATAGATCATTTTGTAGATATTCTCTTTAATATTTGTACATGTCGTTGTCTTCATTGTAGTCTTCCACAAGTATTCCCATGCCTCCATTGTTATCTCTTTGTTGAAATTTATAGCCCATTTCACCATTTGTGTTTTAACTGTCTCATCCTCAGTATACCATTTCAACAGTACTTGGTATACCTTGGATATTCTTTTCTTGTCCTCTTTAAGAAGGGTCTGCTCTAGTTCCGAATTCTCTATTCGTATACCTCCCTTTACAGAGTCCGAGTTATACAAATCTCTGATCTGTCTATACTGGAACCAGTCGTAGTTCGGTGATAGTTCCTCTTGCGTCTTTATTCTAAGTTTAGATGCTTCTATTTTAGTTATTTCTTTGTAAGTTAAACATTGTCGTTCGTTATCAACAGCTCTCGGGTCTATCACCTCATATGGAACCACCCACCAAGGAGTTCCTTCTTGTAGGTAAATTCTGTACTTCTTCCAGATTGTGTATAGACTTCTCCGTACAAAATGGTGCAGGAACATCGAGTTGACCTTTACTTTGTCATGCCATAGGTATGCATGCCATCCAAATATTTTTTTATATCCCTCTAGGGCTAATAGTTTCTTGTTCTTTAATGTCATCCACTCTTTCAGCCAAACTAGGCAGATTGCATCGTGGTAAAGTCTCAGGTTGGGCAGTTGCATTCCGCCTCTTTCCTTTGCGTCTTGTAAAACTTTCATTTTCACTCGAGGCTTCTTGCCTGCCCATACAAAATCTGATATTTTCCTCTGCCATTTTTCAAATTGTTTAGAGTCTCTGATGATTGGTATTGTCTGTAACAAAAACATCACTCTTGGTAACACATTCATTTTAACTGCTGCAATCCTACCCAACCATGACAGATTGAGCCTATTCCATTTAATCAAGTCTCTCTCAATCTGAGTCCATAGTTTTTCATAATTATTCTTGAACAAATCTATATTCTTTGCAGTCAGTTCAATTCCCAAATATTTCACCTTGCTTGTTACTTCACAGTCCGTTGTTTCCATTAACAATTGTTGTTTCTGCTTAGTCATATTTTTGCATAGTATCTTTGACTTCTTTTTGTTAATAAAGAAACCTGCCAAGTCTCCAAACTCCTTGATCTTATCTATCACTTTTGGCATGTTCTCCAGTGGGTCCTCTACAATTAACATTATGTCATCCGCAAATGCTCTGACCTTGTATGAATAGTCCTTTATTTTTATTCCTCGAATTTCCTCATCTTGTCGTATTTGTATCATCAGAATCTCCAATACTAAAATGAACAACAGTGGAGACAACGGGCAACCTTGTCTTGTTCCTTTGCTTATAGTCAATTTCTTAGTCAATTCATCATTCACCACAATTGCTGCAGTCTGGTCTCTGTAGATTTCCTTAATTGCTCTGATGAATCTTTCTCCTAATTGTAGCTTTTCCATAGTGGCAAACATAAAGTCCCAGTTTAAATTGTCAAATGCCTTTTCAGCGTCAACAAAGAAGAAACCAACCTCTTTATCACAACGCTTATCATAATATTCAATAGCATCAATCACTGTCCTTAAATTGTCTCTTATTTGTCTGTCTGGCAGAAAGCCTGCTTGCTCCTCCTCTATAACTTCCGAAAGCCACCCCTTCAGTCTCTCCGCCAGTATCTTCGCAAAAATTTTATAGTCATTGTTGAGTAACGATATAGGTCTGTAATTTTTCACACTAGTCAGGTCTTGGCCCTCTTTTGGGATCAATGATATGTTCGCTTCAGACCAAGTGTCTGGAATCCTTTGATCCCTTAGAACTCCATTGATCACCTCCTTTAGAAATGGTGCCAGCTCATTGGCCATAGTCTTATAAAATTTAGCTGTAAGTCCATCTGGCCCTGGCGCCTTTCCTAGATTTGCAGATTGTATTGCCTTATTTATTTCCTCATCCGTTACTTCACTGTTCAGTTTATTTCTCCAAGCGTCCGAGATTTCTGGAAGTGTCATTTTCTCCAGATATGACGCTATTGAATCTTTATTTACTTCTTTCTTATTATACAGTTTAGCGTAGAATTTATAAAAGGCTCTACTAATGGTATTCTGTTCCAAATATGTTTTGTCATCTTCACAAATTTTATTTATTGTTTTCTTTTCCCTTCTCTTCTTCAGTTGCCATGCCAGGTACTTCCCAGGTTTATTTGCACCCTCAAACACTTTCTGATTCAGCCTTTTGAGATTCCACTCCAATTCTTTATTACTCATTGCTGTTAGCTGTTCTTGCAATATTTTAATTTCCTGGTATAATTTCTTTTTCCCTGGTCTCTTTTTTAACTGTATTTCCTTAGTTTTTATTTTCTCCTCAATCTCTTGTCTCTTCTCCTCTTTCTTCTTTCTTGCTCTACCATTTAAGTCCATTAGTATGCCCCTTATAACCGCCTTATAAGCATCCCAAACTTTATCAGTTGGTACTTCTTTATTCACGTTGTATTGTATGAAAAACTTTGTCTCTCTTCTCAATATTTCCATATTCTCTTTTTCCTGTAACAAATCCTCATTTATTCTCCATGCTTTCCTTTTTCTCCTTTTCCCTAGCTTCCACATAATTGGGTTGTGATCTGAGCCTACCATCGGCATTATTTCTACATCTTTAGTCCATAACGCCAAATCTTTTGAGGCCCAGATCATGTCAATTCTTGATAGTGTGGAGTGCCTTGCAGAATAAAAAGTAAACTGCCTACTTTTAGGATATTCTCTCCTCCATACATCTTCAAGAGTCTCTTGTTGAATCAACTCAAAAAAGAGCTTTGGTAATAGTCCTCTTTTCTTTTGTGCCATTGTAGTCTTTTTATCCAGTTCCAAGTCTGTCACTCCATTGAAGTCTCCAGCAAGAATTATCTGGTCATATGAAAGATCATCTAAATGCTTCCTCAAATCCTCAAAGAAGCTCTCTTTTGCACCGTTGGGTGCATAGATTCCGACTACCAACACTCTCTTTAAATTCCAAGTACATTCCACTGCTACAAATCTGGCTTCCACATCTTTCATTATAAATTTTGGTTGTAGCTCCTCTTTTACATACAACACCACTCCTCTTTTTTTCTTACTTGAGGCCGCTACAAAGTCTTTGCCCAATTTTCCCATTTTTAAATATTTTACATCCTGTTTTCGAATATGAGTCTCTTGCAAACAAACAATATCGCATTTTTGTTTTAGTAGCCAGTGAAAAATATTTTTTCTCTTGTTCGGTGAATTTAGTCCATTTACATTCCAAGATAATACTTTACACTCCATGTTCATAATCTTGTTGGTAAGTCTTTTTCATTGTCCCTTATAAATCGCTCCATCTCCCGCTCAGATCTGATACGCTTTTTGGCACCTCCAAATTCGAAGGACAAACCCTCTGGAAGCTCCCATCTGTACCTGATTTTCATGTCCTTCAACATCTGGATTAGCGTTTTATATTTTTTCCGATCTAATAACACTGATCTGGGTAATTCCTTCATTATAATAATTGTCTTGCCATCGATCTCCAATGGATCTTGAAACTGTTTAGTCACAATCTTCTCTTTCATGTTTCTTGTTGTAAATTGTACAATCACGTCTCTTGGTACTTTTCTCTGGGTTGCAATTCTCGAATTCACACGATATGCCACATCTAGGATAGCCACAACATCCTCCTCCTCCTTCCCCAGGTATTCAGCTAACACCTCCGTCATCTGTTCTTGCGCTGTCTTTCCTTCCATTTCCGGCAGACCGCGAAATCTCAGCTGCTTCTCCATATGTCTACTTTCCGCAACTGCCATCCTTCCCCTCATCAGTCTCATCTCTGTTTGTTGCGTATCTGCTAAGTTCTCCATCGCTCCTTCTACTGTTTTAACTCTCTGCTGCGTCCCTTGTAATTCACTTTGTATTGTGTCCATACCTTTTTTCACTTCTGACAGCTCCGATTTTACTTCTGACAGCTCCGATTTTACTGTCTGTTTAACCTCTTTAATCAGCTCCAATTTCATGTCTTTAAATTCTTTAATCACCTCTAAAAGTTTTTTATCCAGGTTTTCTATTGCCGATTGCCACTCTTTCTTCGACATCGTGGGGCTTGCTTTAGCTCGCTCCCACGAGTCCGCTCTCTTCCTTAGCTCCGTGGCGTTAAATTTGGTACCTTTTTTATTTCAAATGTCCCGGTCTTCTTGCATAAATTAATTTTAAAGGGTCCAAAATGTCGGGCGTCTTTTCTCTATGGTCTCTCTATGATTTTGTAATCCAATATGGCCTACTTCCTTTTCCGCTGAGGCCGCGACCCTTCCCCTCTCAAAGATGGCGATTCCCTTCTTCCTGCCCTCCGGCAAGGGCCGCTTCTCTCCAGCCGCTCTATTGTTGTTACGCACTTCCTGTCTCCCGTCCTCCCACAGCAGATCTCGCGATGGTGTCTTTTTCTCACAGCTCCAAAGCCACAGGTATTCAAAACAATAGTCCAATTTCTTTAATAACTTCTTTAAACTTAGTCTCTTTTCAAATACAACTCCTGCCGAAGCTTCCCCTCCTTTTCGCTAGTCTGTTGCAGTTTAAAAATCTACTTTTTTTCCTCTCTGTTTTTATCAATCTGTCCCGTATCAGAAGATAGTGATCTTTACCTTCCCTTCACTTTCCTCGGGTTGTAATCGCTGTTTCGATTTCAAATTCTCCTTTCCACTTCTTCCCCCAATCAAAGCTTGGGTATGTAGGTCTTATGCCAGCCGAGTTGGCCCCAAAACTGCCGCAGAGATTGTAGCCGACCCGTCGCAGGGTGGGACCTCAAGGATCGGGAGGGGGCCCGTTACGCAGAGCCCCCCCTCGTCCGAGATCTAACTCACCCTAGGGTCTTGAGCGTTCTTTGCCTGCTCTCCGCCTGAGAGCAGTCGGCCGCGGGCTATTTTCACCACGCCGGCCGCTTAAAACGGCAGTCCGGTCAGCTCCGCAAATGGAGCTGCGTTAGACCTCCATGAATCCCAAACCGGAAGTCCGTAGCTCTCCATTTCTAATCCCATCACTGGTTTCCATGTAACGTTTTGCTGAGAGGCTATCTCCTCCACTCTCTGCAGGGCTTCCTCACTCTTCTATCTATTGATTTGATTTGTTCCACTATATCTTGAATTGCTTGTTTACTCTCCACCAGTTGTGTCTGGAATTCATTCATTTTCCTTTTTAATTCTCCAACTTCTGAATTCAAATTTTTAATTTGGTCTACCACTTGAGATAGTGTACTTTGTATTTTCTGTATTCCTGTTTGAAAGACCTCTTGCAAGTTTGCTTGGGGATCTGATATAGTTCCTTGAGCCATAGCTGTGGTTACTTTCGACTATACTGGTGATGGTGGAATTGCCAATTGTGCTGTTCCTTTCTTCCCTTGTTTACTCATTGTACCCATTGTATACACAGTAATCTATTACATATTATTACAATAACGTTATTTTAACCTGGTTATCAAGATCTTATATGTTATATATAAATCCCCAATGCATTAGTTCTTATGGGAATAAGAACTCCATCTCTGCCTCTCTACCCCAATCCATCTCTACCTCTTTCTTAACCATGCAATAATTAACACTCAGTATATCATTCAATGTTCTTTCAAAGACCTGATATTTACTCAGTCAGCCAGCAGATGGCAGCAGATGACATTTGTTCGCAGGTTTACATTTTTCTGTTTCTCTCTACTTAACTCCTTTTAAATTCCTTTGGGAAGACTGTTAATTTGCAGATAACTCAGTCACATGACTTTACCACAGCGTGTTTCTCTTCTACTCCACAGAAGTTCCAAAGACAAAACAATGGCAAAAAAAGAAAGAAGGAGGGGAGGGAAAATGTCCTAGCCTTTTGTTCCAGATGTAGGAATCCACATGCGAGAACATATGCAGTGACGTGTTAAAAAAAAAGAAAAAATAGTAATATTAAAAAGAGAGCTAGATCAGAGGAGGGGGGGGAAGACAGGGCGTCCCAGCCAGAGAGAAAATAATGTAGTCTGTTATTCTCAACCTATAAATCCATCTATATCCCATCTGAATCAATCTGAATCAGCGAAGAGATGGAAAGCAAAAGGAAAAAGATTCTTAGCTTGAGAGGATGTAATAAACTCTCGTGTTTCCAATGTATAAATCAATCTAAATTCCATCCAAGCTCCTTGAATCCAAACTCCCAGCCAAAAAAGGAAAGGAAAAACAAAGTTGTATTTATATCCACCAATCTTAGGAAGGTAGCAATCCACTTTTAAGTATTTTTGAAGTTATTCCATAAAATAGGAAAGAAAAACAAGCAGTCTCTCTACAATAGATAGCCGCTCCACTGGGGAGGTTAGGCTGCCACTTCCCTTACTCCCCCTTCTAACTCTTTTCCAGTAAAGTGATTTATGGTCCTTAATTGCTTATCTTCTGAATACTTTGACCACACTTGGCAACCAACTCACAGTTTGAGGGTAGATTCTGTCTCAAGCAGAGTGAAGATTAGATTATTTCTGTTAAAGTCCGGCAGTCTCCAACTTAGTAGCCATATGGCTTCCACTCTTCCCATCTGGTCACAAGGAAAAAACTCTTCGAAAACTCTCCCCTCAGCTGCAACTGATGGATGAGTCCTCAAAGATACCGGGTAAGCATCCTCAAAGCATCCTCCAGACACCTTTTAGATATGTTAATCTCCCAGATGGGAGGGGTTCAGCTCGCCTCTGGAAGAGAGCTTCCGAGGCTTGACTGATCTCGTTGGAGCATTACCAGCTTCTCCATGTTGGCCTTTTATATTGCCGTTGCACACTGTATCAACATTTTCAATGAGTTATCCACTACCACTCTCAAGATCTCTCACTTAGTCAGTCTCCGCCAGTTTGGGCCTCATCATAGTGTATTTATATTTGGGATTTTTTGCCCCAATGTGCATTACTTTGCACTTGGCCACGTTGAACCTCATTTGCCACATTGACGCCCACTCGCCCCGCCTCAACAGATCCCTTTGGAGAGCCTCACAATCCTCCCTGGTTGTCAGCACCCTGAACAATTGAGTGTCATCTGCAAATATAGCCACTTCACAGCTTACTCCAACTCCAAATCATTAATGAACAAGATAAAAAGCACTGGACCCAATACTGAGCCCTCAGTACCTCACTGTTTACCACCCTCCACTGTGAATATTGCCCATTTATACTCACTCTCTGTTTCCTATTCATTAGCCAGTTTTTGATCCATGAGAGGACTTGTCCTTTTACCCCATGACTATTGAGTTTACTTAGCAGCCTTTGATGAGGAACTTTATCAAAAGCTTTCTGGAAATCCAGGTAGACAACATCTATTGGTTCACCCTTATCCACATGTTTGGTCACTCCCTCAAAGAACTCTTACAGGTTCATGAGACAAGATCGTCCCTTACACAACCCATGCTGAGTCTTCCTCAATAGCTTTTGTTCTTCAATGTGCCTACTAATTCTTTCTTTAATAATGGTTTCCACCAACTTACCCGGTATCGACATTAGACTGACCGGCCCATAATTTCCCGGATCTCCTCTGGAACCCTTTTTAAAGATGTTGGTGACATTAGCTACCTTCCAGTCCTCAGGAATGGAGGCAGATGTTAATGAAAGGTTACATATCTTTGTCAGGAGATCCACAAGTTCACATTTGAGTTCTTTCAGAACTCTTGGATGGATGTCATCTGGGCCTGGTGATTTGTTAGTTTTTAAATTGTCTATCAGTCGTATGTTTTTTGCAATGTGTTCCTCATAGTCCCTTTTTGCCTGCCTGATCACAGACTTGCATTCTCTTTGCCACAGCCTGTGTTCCCTTTTATATACCTCACTCCGATTAACTTTCCACCTTTTAAAGGAAACCTTCTTACTTTTTATAGCTTCCTTTACTTTGTTTGTTAACCATGCAGGCCTTTTTTTATACCTATTTTATACCTTATACCTTTTTTTATACCTTTTTATACCTTTCTTAACCTGCGGTATATATTTTATCTGAGCTTCTAGGACTGTAGTTTTAAATAGTCTCCAAGCTTCCCCAAGGGTTTTGACCATTTTGACCTTTCCTTTCAATTTCTTCTTCACATGCCCCCTCATCTCAGAGAAGTTACTCCTATTAAAGTTAAAAGTGGTTGTGTTGGTCTTTTTTGGCAGCTCCCTATTTATGCAAATGCTGAACTCAAAAAAATTATGGTCACTGTTTCCAAGCAGTGCAACCACTTTTACATTTCTCACCAGATCTTGGACATTACTTAGGACCAAGTCCAGGATCGCCTCTCCCCTGGTAGGTGCTGCGACCATCTGCTCCATAGCACAGTCATTGAGAGTGTCTAGAAACTCAGTCTCTTTCTTCCAACTTGAACACAAGTTGACCCATTCAATGTGTGGGTAATTGAAATCACCTATTACTACACAGTTATTTCATCTTGCCACTATCCTTATTTCTTTTATCATATTATAATCATCTATCTTTTGATTCGGTGGGTGATAACAAAATAATGGGCCCTTTTGGGCCCACTATTTTAATCCATAGCATTTCCAGAAGCAAACCTAATCTCTTAGCTTTTCATGTCTATGTTTTCTCCCAACACTAAGCATTCCAACTCCCTGATTTTACCTCGGACACTTCTAGCATTCATATATAAACATATAAACATATGAAACAGGGGGCAGACCCCCCTCCCCTCTGGAGGCAAGAGTCAGGTTTCATGGCCCACCTGCCTCAACCATCATATCTGCTGTGTGCTGTGAGTATGAAGGACATTCAACAAATTCGTTTAACCTGGAAAAATTGGCAAGATACAGCTGTCTATTAGCTCCCTTCCACTTTAATTTATATCTAAACAACCTAGCATCAAATGATGATGATCGATGCCCTCCACCTCAACTAGCTGAGACTAATGGCCCTGATCTGCCATTCTGTCTCACTCTAGAGTTGGCTTGCAAAGGGCCTTGCGAATTTTCTTCACCTATTGTCATCATGAGAGTCTGGTGATTAATTACCAGAAATTTGAGATATTTGTTTTAACCAAAAGTAGGAGATGATGCCCATTACAATGGTCAATTAATAGGTTCGATATCAAGCAGGACCTTTTCTTATTTGAGGATCCTGATTTCAGCAGATTTATCTAAGAATCCCCACTGTAGATTGTTGCTTAACCAAGTAAAACTGTACATAAATGGTATAAGCATGTTTTCTTATAAAGGGGGCGGGGGAGTATATTCCTGTGGGTGTGCAAGTTTTTTATTTGAAAACAGTCCCCCTACTTCTTTACAGTTCAGCTATATGGGTTAAAGCTGAACCTGATAATATTGATCAGCCCCTTGTTCATTTTAAGAAAATTGTAAAATGGACCTTCTTGTGTCTCAAATGTTGCATACTAGGCAGAATTTGATCACACATCTCTGGAAGCAACAGCATGGTGCTGTGCCCTTAAATTGAGATTAAAACAGGGGGATGGGTGGTTGTTGGGTTTTTTTGCTGAGGATGGCCTATTATACACTAGAGATATTGCCCGAGAAGAAGACGTGGTACAAAACAGGAATTGGAGAATCGTGCCTGCACCATCCCGTCGGCAATTCTGCCTCTTGGCATTATATTCACCTAGTGGAGACCAGCGAGTCAGAATTCCATCCCCCTTACGTCCTGGTGCTCTCTGTGATTACAAAACATTTCAGAACTTTTGAAATTCATTGGACAGACAAACATGAATTGATTTTGCATAGCAATATTTACTGATATGTTTATTGATATATTTATTGTATTTATTGAATGTATAGTATTGCACTTTTACACTTTAACACATTCTAAATATATTAATTGAATAGTTTTTGACTGCACTTTATATCCCTGCTGTTCTTTAGTCTACCTTGGTTAACAGGGATATCCCCTAGTGTTTTTCCTTTGGTCATTTGGAGGAGGGCAAGGAGCTGTTCCAGTTGGCAGCAGAGAGTAGGACCCGAAGCAATGGGCTTAAATTACATGCACAAAGGTACCTGCTGGATATTTGGAAGAACTTTTTCATGGTCAGAGTAGTTCAAAAGCGGAATCAGCTGCCTAGGGAGGTGGTGAGCTCCCCTTCACTGGCAGTTTTCAAGAAGAGGCAGAATGAATATTTGTCAGAGATGTCTTAGGCTGATCCTGCACTGGGCAGGGGGTTGGACTAGATGGTCTGTATGGCCCCTTCCAACTCTATGATTCTATGATTCTATGATTCTAAGTTGGTGGGGGGAGGGAAAAGGAGGGAAAGGCAAACAGACATGTATGCAAGTAGGAAACATTCCATCCAGTCTTTTAACCCATAAGGAAAATGCTGTCTAAGTTTCCATTGCAATTTCATCTTAACTGTCTTTTAATATAATTTTGGTCTACCAATGAAACTGACCAGCACAAAACCAAATTCCTAGGGAAGGGAGAAATTGATTGGAAACCCTGCAGTTCTTGACAGAGATAATTTATTTTTTCTTGACTAATTTTTTTTGGCAAAACACAGTACAAGGGACCTCTGTGAGAAGGAGGAAGAAAAAATGGGGTGGAGTGCTCGCATGTGTTTCCCGATGGGTTTTCAGAGAGTGAGCGGGGTGGGGTGGGGGGTCTAAATGAAGAATTGAGGTTCTGTTGCCTGTAGAGTGGCGAGAAGAGCTCTCTTGCATTAATAATACAAACTAGTATACCAACACAGGGTAAAGAAGTCCCTTCCTTCCCTCCTTCCTTTCTTCCTTCCTTCCTTCCTTCCTTCTTGGCCAAACTTTTCTGGGAATTCTCTTTCTCCCATTCATGTTGTCCAAGGAAAGGAAAGAGAAATGTGCTACTGCAGACTCTTTCCCATTCTAGTCATTGAAGATCTGCAAAGACTGTTTCTGGAGCCAGTTTTCTCTCTGCCTTCCAACTGGGGATGAAGGATACATCTTTTCAGGAAAGGAGGTGGGCTGTTGCGTATCGGAGGGGACTCAGGAAACTGCTGTAGGGGCGTTGTCTCGGGCATAGAGGTGGAGATAGACAGGCAACCAAAGCACCTTCCTGCCTTCTACACTGTGGGGTCTGAGGCAGCTGCCACAGTTGCCCCACTGCTAAGATTGCCCCTGGTCCCTCCTCCAGTTTTCTCCAAATGCCATAAACAGACCCATGTTCAGTTCTTCCAGAGCCAGACCGTGCACTATGGAGAGTGGGTCAAATTCCTCTTTACCTATGCTAAACTCCCAGCCACTGAGCCTTACAATGTAGTCTTCAATGTAGCCCCCCCCCCCGAATAATTGAAGAGGATTGGATGGTGAGAAACCACCTACGGATCAAGAATAAATGCACAGACACCAAACCAGAACCTTTGGACCAACTCTTTATTGTGTCGCAGTCATCATAGTTGCATTGGCAACTGCACCTACGAACTCTACAAAGGTGACTGGCCTATCGGGCAACTTGTCGATCTCTTCGTTTATGAGGTCTGAAGTTCCTGGATTATTTTCCTCCTGTGGGTGGAAAGTGAATATTTATGATTGTTTTACTGGTGGTATCCCCAAAATTAGTAGAAACCCGCATAGATTTTCCAAGATGGAAACAGGCAAACTCTTTTTCCTTGCAACACTTGTGATTCTGACACAGATAATCCTTCCAAACATCCCTCAGATATTCTGTATCGCACTTGGCTTTTTTCATTAAGGTCTCCCTTATTTTCTTCTCATTATGATTCTTTCATACCAGAATATACATCTAGTCAAATGAACAATCAAGATGGCGATGATCTCAAAGAGATGCCTCACTAATGAGTTAGGGACCGTGGATCTCACCACTATGTTGCCTTACGTACGATCTGTTGCTTTAAAGATATCCTCCTATGTACAACCTGTTGCTTTAAGTATGACCCTACTGGGTACATCTATGTTGTCTAATGTCAGTTCTAGAATTGCTTATCCTCTGTTTCAGCATTTCTTCAACATTCTATTGGATTTTTGCTAATATTATGTCTTTGTAAACTTGCATTTATTTACTTTATGGCATTATTTATACAACTGTACTTGACTGTGCTCATCTCACACTATGAAATCTGCTTTGAATCTCAGTGAGAAAGGCAGACTTTAAATGACATATATTAATAAATGAATTTTAATGGAAATACACTTTGGGCTCCAACGCTCTCTGTACTGTTCACCCATTGAACCCACCCTTAATTTAAAGGAAAGTGTTCCTCTTCTTCAGTTAATTAACATTTTTTTAATATCATGGATACACTTAAGAGTTTCTTTGGGGCATCAAGGAAGGAGTAGGGTTACCAGCCCTCAGGAGATTTTCACTGATGTGGCCTTGGTTACTGGCATTGCTGATGCCATGAGGTTATTTCTAGGCAAAAACCCAGGGATGTTAAACTCCCCTCATGGTGATCTAGGAATTCAGAAATCTCTCTGATAAACCCCATTGCAATGTGGAATTCCTAGAGAATGTTGAATGGGATGTGAAGCCACTTCCAGGTTTTCACCGGGAAGTTACAGTATGGTATCTGCCACACTATCCCCCCCGCCCTTCTCTCTCACTGGTAAATTGATGGGCAGCAGGCACTAGGGTGTGGCAGCAGAAGGCAGCTCACTGCTGCCTAGTACTTGGCAATCCCAGATGGAGGTCTATTCTTTCCTGGTCTCTGCATGTGCAAACAGCATCTTTGCCTCTGTGCCCTGCATATCTGGCTATCAGGCTTCCAATTGCTAGTAGGCAATCCTTGTTTTCGGTCATCTACAGACTTGAGGGCTCTGACTTCTCCCTGATTCCCCCCTCCAGTAGACAACATACCTTCAGTGTAGACTGTATGAGGGAGGGGGAAAGAGGTTGAGACAGAGGCTGTGGGTGACTAAGGCCTAGCTTTGTTATGGGGAGTTATGACATTCCCTTGCCCCCTTGCAGTGCCTAAGCTTTGAGAGGGGCAAAAGGGGTTGTCATTGCACCTCTGACACCCCAAGCCTGAAGGCCAGGGGAACCCGTTTCTTCCCTTATAAACCCTGGCAAGGCCACCATACAAACTTTGCTGGTTCTAAGGTGACCTTACTCAAAGTAACAGACCTCTGTATATGAAAATATACAGCCCAGCAGCCTATAGTTTTTGGCAGTCTCAAAAAGTGCAGTATACACAGATCCATGAGCCATAGCACAAAGCCTAACCAAGCAGAATCTGCATTAGAATAGCATAAAACTGTGTGTGTATAGAATGGAACTCTAGGCTAATTGAAGATTGCTGATTACTTGACTACCTGACCGGTGTTACCCAATAGAATGCCCAGCTTTGGGGAATACTCCAGTTTTAACATGTCATTGCTTATTTCTCCCTTTTCACAGCTGTAAAATTAATTTGTAATGTTCTCCTGGCTGAATGGCCTTGAAGACACAACTGGGAAGAAAGTCTCATCTCAGGTCTGCTTTGCTAGCAGGACTGAGGTGTTAGTTGTTATGTTAATCCTTCTTGGAATAGGGCTCTATGGCATCACAGGAGGGCAATTTCTTTTTCCAAAATTTGTCCTTTTAGATATAACAATAGATTCTTCTTATTATTGTTTTTTCTTAAAAAAAAAAAAGAATTTCTGCTTTTCTTCTCTTTTCTATTTTTCTATAACACATGAATGGACCATTTTGCAGCTTCAGCCCTTGCTGGGATTTTTCATTGATGTTTCACACCAATGCCCCAGTGATTGCCACCACATTAATTCCTATCTTGTCTCAGCATGAGCCTAGAAATAAAAGATGGAGGCTGCACCAAATCAATATCAAAGAGCAGTGAGTCATGCCAAAGACATAATGGAATGCAGGGCAGCTCATCCCATAGCCCATCCCCAAAGAGATTAAACCAGAGGGCCATCATCCCAAGAACTTCAGAGCCTCCTCCCTAAGCCATTTGACTCTAATGAACAAACCAGATTTCCAAAAGAATAAGCAACAGACTGATTTCAGCCATTTCTCCCCATATCTTAACCCTTATACAGGAAAATTTCTGCCCTTCTCTAATTCTGCCAATCACCCAGTCATAATTCTACAGTCCTAGATCAGTTCAAGGGAGCATTCTTGACCAGGAAAACTCCTTATTCACTTCATTAACAAAACTCCCTTTTCAAACTTGCTCATCTCTGGGAAGTTTGAGTATTTATCTCTCTACCATTAAGATGCCAAAGTCTCTTCCCCTCCTGATTTATTGCAGAAAGGTTAAGCAATCATCCCTGAGTAGAGATGGGCACGATCTGCATTACGGTCGGAAAAAAAACCCACGATAATGGCAATCTCGCGATCGTGACTCGGCAGATCGTGATCAGCTACGCCCAACAATCCAGCAATCGGGAGGGGCCTGAATCGGGGCATCTGTGCTCAGATCGGGGATGCGGACACTCTGGCGCCAGTAATCTATTGCCCTGGCAACGGAGCCAGGGGAATGCCTGAGCTGTGTTTCCCCTCCTTCTGTCAACCCGAATGGAAGCCCAGCTTTCCTTGATCAGCAGGGCTTCCTTCCAACCATGGAGCAGCAATGCACTCACCAGTTGGGAGAGGACAGCCAGGGGAGGGAGGGGGAAGGGGGTGTTCTGTAGCCATGGGCACTCCAAACCTTCTTTGCTTTTTAAAAAAATGGGGCTTTGTAGGAGGAATGGCTGTTTTTCTGTCTGTCACTCTCTGTTTTTAACCCTCTTTTAAAACACTGTATTTTGTGGGGAAACCTCAATCACGGCTCTGTGTGTATGTTTAAAAGGGAGTGGGTAAAAGCTGGATCCAGATGATTTTAAACGGATCCTCATGAATTCATATGATTTTTATATTGAAACAAAACAAAAAGGCTGTCATATTATAGATCATGTCCTAGTCTACAGACAGCAACAAAACAATCATGCATCCACTAATCCGTGGTGCTGCCATGGTACAAAAACATGCTAAAAAAGCACGGATCCTCATGGATCCTCTTGATTTTTAAGTGGGGCCACCCAAAATCCACCACAAAATCACAGACCATGTCTGTTGCCACAAATGGGACCAAGAAATTCAGCCATCCACTACTTCGTGGAACCGCCACGGCGCAAAAATACGGTTCAAAAGCACGGATCCGCATGGATCCTCTAGGTTTTTATATGGGACCACCCAAAATCCACCATACAATCCCAGATCATGTCCATTGCCACAAAAGGGGCAAAAAAAATCAGTTATCCACCGCTTCGTGGCACTCCCATGGTGCAAAAACATGGTCTAAAAGCATGGATCCTCACAGATCCTTGTGATTTTTATGTAGGGCCACCCAAAATCAACCATACAATACCAGATCATGTCCATTGCCACAAATGGGACCAAAAAAATCATTCATCCACCACTTTGTGGCAGCGCCACGGCGCAAAAACATGGTTCAAAAGCACGGATCCTCATGGATCCTCTTGATTTTTACATGGGGCCACCCAAAATCCAGTATACTGTCCCAGATCATGTCCAATGCCACAAACAGGACCAAAAGATCAAAAATATAACAGCCTTTTTGTTTTGTTTCAATGTAAATATTATATGAATTCATGAGGATCCGTGTCTCAGATTCATGTTTTTTCACTGTGGCAGCGCCAAATATTTTTGGATCTGTGTTTTTTATATTTCAGTCTGTGGACCTGGCTATGATATGTGATTTGATGTTTCATTTATGTTTTTCCTATATAAAAAACCATAGCATCCGCGAGGATCCGTGTGGATCCTGGTTTTACTGTCTTCCTGTTTAAAATATGCTTTTGTAAGACTGGCTGCTTGCTTTTAAAACTGAGTGGGGAGGAATGGAGGATTCTGTCCCTGCTTTTTTTTTAAAAGCTGGCTGAAACATGTTGATGGGGTGTCTCTCTCTCTCTCTCTATTTGGAGAGGCAGGGACGGTTTAAAAACTCCCCCCCTCTACTCTAAGTGCATGTGTGTGTGTGAAAACGTCCCCTCCCTGAGGGGAGGGGGCTCGTTGCTGGGTTAAACACTCCCCCCTGCTCTAAGTGTGTGTGTGTGTGTGTGTGAAAACATCCCCTCCCTGAGGGGAGGTGGCTTGTCACCAGTTAAAAACTTCCCCCCCTCTGCTCTAAGTGTGTGTGTGGGGGGTGCCCCTCCGCGTTGGCCTCCCCGATCCGAAACGGGACTTGTTCAGGGTGGATCAGTGATCTGGGGTCGTCGTCTGCGTGGATCCATGATCAGCTTGATTGGTATTTTTGGGGGGATCGTGCCCACCTCTATCCCCGAGCCTCAATTTTGGTAGCTGGTTTGGAACTCCTCTAGTTAGCCCACCTTCGTCTTTGGTCTCTCTTGGACTTGCTTTGCTTTTGCTTTCTTCTCCTGCCTGGTCAATTTCTCAGCTTACCACCATCTCACCACTGCTGAGGAACCCCTCTCCATTCCTCACCAAAATCAGTCCTGTATGTCTTTGGTTCTCCCCTTTTCACTTCCCCTATATGCAGGTAGCTATTGGAGAAAAGTGTTTCAGTTTGTGTAATAAAAATCCCCCCTTCCCATTGTTGTGGCAGTCATTTAATTTGGTCTCTCTATTTTAGTTCATTTTTTAAATGTAAGAATGCTTATTACTGTGGGGGCGTGGCTTTGACGGCTTACTGAGCAGAAGCCATTATCTGCTGCTCCTAGGTCTTTTGTTCTTAAAATAGCTTTAACTTACTATTTTGAAATAAATTAGTGTTGGGAAATGCCACTCAAGGCTTCTAAGGCTAATCAGAAACAAAGGAATGTTGGGGGAGTTTCTTCATTAGAGGATTTTTTCGCTTCCCAGAAGCAGACAGCACCTCCACAGCCCCATTGAGCCACAGAGACATAAATACTGCAGGCTCTTTCCTAATGACAACATTTCAATTAGAAGCCTTGGGGAAACAGCATTAAGAATTAAAACAAGATCTGATGGATATGATAACCCCTTTAGCTCATCGTACAGATGAACTGGAGACTCGGCATAAGAAAACTGCTCAAAAAGTGGAAGAAGGTATTTAAAAAGTTGCTGGCTTAGAAAAAAAAGATGGGAACAACTTCTCAAGATGGGTGGTCTAGAGACAAATTCATGATACTCGTTTAAGAGATAAAAATTTGAAATGTCGTGGTTTTTTACCAAATGCTGAAGCAGTAATGGAACTTTCATTTTCATGGCACCCTGGGCCCTTTTCACACTGCTTACCTTCACTCGCAACAATGCGGAACATTGCACTAAAAAGACAGAAGATCGCGTTGTCTCGCACGAGATTTGTGCAATGTCGTGCAAATCGCGCGCGAGAAAACGCGATCTTCTGCGGTTTTAGCGCAATGTTCCGCATCATTGTGAGTGAAGGTAAGCAGTGTGAAAAGGGCCCTGGTTAGCTACTTTGCTAAAACTGGAGAAGGGGGTGATGCCTTTAATTGTGAGAGCCTACCGAGTTGGCAAAATAATAAATATTTTTGAGGTAACCACTCTCAGGAGATAGTGGTGGAGTTTGCTGATTACTGGACCAGGAGGATAACTTTGATGGAAGCACTCCAGCAGAAAGGCTTAGATTTCCAAGGAAGCAAAATATCTGTATTTCCTGCCCTCTCCTCTGAAAGGTTTGCAGAGATTTAAAACCCACCATTTCTAAACTGCAGCCAGCTAGGGTTAAATATCATTGGCTACGCTCTGGCAAAATGTTTGTGGAGTATAACCAAGCTCAATACATTGCATATGATCATGCTTCTGGAGTAGCTCTACTATCTGCACTGGGACTGTCTACTTTAGAGCAAGCGAGAACTAGAGCTGAAAAAAGAAAGACTCAATCTCCACTGACTCCCGCTAAAAGTAACACATTTTATGTTACTGAAGAAGCAGAAAATGGAGAAATAGAATTTGTGGGGTTCTAAATTCTAAACTTTGAAAATTTTGAAGATGTTTTACTACAATTAGTAAGTTGAATATGTAATAACCCTGAATTTTCTGCATGCAAGGAGCTGGGGGATATAGGTGGCAATTTGGTATGTGCTCCCACATCAGAGGTCTATTGGTGGGGAAGATTTTCTTTTTTGGATTTCTTTCCCAGCTCACTACTTGGGCTTCCCTATACCTGCTTAGTTTTTTCGAGTTTCTGTACATATACCTGTTTGATAATTAGTTGTATTAGAAGGATTAATATAAGAAGATAAAAAACCTTGAAGAACCAGGAAATTAGATATTGTTGATTGTATTATAGCATTAATTAATTATCGTGTTGTAAAGTAAAGGGAAAAAAGAAGAACATAGTTTAAATGCACAACCAGCAATAACACTGCTTTATCAATATCTAATGTTAATTATAAGTTAGGTTGAATGTGCAATGTAGAATCTCTACAAGTTGTTGAGGTAATATACCTCAAACAGTATTTTTGTTTGGTTATACATTGTAATTAATTAGTTGTGTATGGTTCTTCAATAAAAAAAATTATTTAAAAAGAAATGCTTATTTTCCCCTCGTTCTTCCATGTACAGAGCTAAAGCTGGACCTCCATATACACTTGTTTAAAATCCCAAATATCTTTAAATACCCAGCCATATACGTGCTTATTCTGTGTTAGAAAAAGGAATGCCTTTTCTGATTACGAGTCCTTCGCATGGACAGCAATTTCACTAGCAACACCACAGGGGTGCTAGCAGGAAGGTAGAATGGTTTCAAAAAATACCCTGCCTCTGAGCATCTACAAAGTAAAATTTTGCACAACCTTCTTTCTTGTGTTTGCTCTCTTTGAATTCGTCTTTGATCAAAATTGAATGGGTTAGAAACTGACTTCATGTTATTCCAAGAGGAAACAGAACCAATTGTTGGATTTCAGGGAGAGACTGGGTAAAGAGAAATTAAGAGAATTCCTCTTATCAGCACTAGTTCATCATTAGCACAGAACTTGTTGAACCAGCAAAGGTTAGAGATCACAGTTTATATAGATAATGCATAGTCCGCATCCCTTTAAGAGGGAGACGAGGAGCCCTGATCCTGCCCAACTCTAGAGTTCTGTATTCTCACAAATTAGACTGAAATGTGTGAGAGCTCTTCTTCTGTCAGTTTAAACAGAACTTGGATGATAGCCTGCATTTGTCCATGAGATATTGGATCTCTGCTTTCAATATTTCAGGGGTGTCATGCCTAGAGTATAATAGAGATCATTGGAGCCTCTGTTCAGGATAGCATATATGGCTCTTCTCCTTTTCTCTTTTATGCCAATAACAGGACTCTTAGTCTGTTCAGGAAGAGACAAACTGTCCCAAATTAACCCTGTGAGCATCACTGCCTGGACAGATTTGAAGCTCCTACCCTAACACTAATTATATTAGTCTTATAGGTGCTACTGGACTCTTGCTGTTTTCCACTGGAATTGAGTGTGAGTTTCCCAGCCCATAAGCCAAATTCCTAACCCCTATCCCTGACTGGCGAACTTATCTATCCCTGGTCCCCAAAGAGAGCTCTGTTACCTTTTGAGAAACTTTGTTTAGAAACATCCCTATTTGATACAGCCTCAGAGATAATTTCTGTCCATCCTCCCAACATAAGGAAATTCAATTTCCCTCCTACCTTCAAACCTAATTCTTCCCCTTAGCTTCTGTACCTTTGCATTCTGAGATAGAAGGATAGAAGGTGGATATGCTGGCAGGTAGATACTTGAGAGGGAAGAAAGGAACTCAGCAAGGAAGCTTTTAGGCACAGAGAAGGTAGAACCGGGGGGGGGGGCTGTGCTCACTTAGACTTTTGGAAAATGGTCTCCTAAAGGTTGCATAATTTCTCGTTACTTGCAGTGGGTGGAAAAACTTGGCATTCTGGGGGATACAGTTATGGAGTCATCTTCTGTCTCATCCCATAGAAACTGATGTCTCTTGGAGCCTTGCATAGGGGAAAAAGATGGGAGAGGGATTTGCCCCCGAACCAATGGTGCAGGCAGGCTCCATCTCTGTTCATCTAGGCAACCTCTTATCAACAAGTGTTTACCCTTGCAACAAGTCGTTGGACATTTAGTTGTCTTCTGAAATTTCCCTTCCCCCAATCTCCATGATCAAACAGCCTAAGTAAGGAGGCCAATTACTCCTGCACAGAGAACCAGCCCATCCACCTCTCACCTGCATCTGCTCATTCACCAGCTTCCGTATCCCATCCTTGCTGGCCATGGGAGGATTTGTCCCTTTAAACGAAAACTTCTCGAAAATCTTAATGATATCTTTCAGGGCTGATTCAAGTTCAGTCAGGGACATCTTTGAGTTGGTTATTGATCTAGAAAAAAAAACATATAGTTCTGGGTGTGGGTGTGGGTGTGTGTCTATTGCATATATTTCCTATTACGCCTGGTGATAAAAATCAGATCCTCAGTCATTTTTCTGTCATTTCTCAAGGATTTCTATCCCTTTTGGGGTGGGGGAGAAGAAACAACCATTAATGCTTGGCTTAGATGTGGCTGCCGGGACTGTGTTTAAAGAAGATCACAACGGTTAAAGGTTAGGCCTGTTGTCCCTCCTGCACTGCCAGAAGCAAACAAAGATCCAGCTGAAATTTATCCTGAGCTTTAGCGAAGTTGTCCATGAGGTGATGGTGGTCCTGATGGTGTCCCCTCCTCCACTTGCCCCAGCCAGAATGAGGTCTACCATCTTCAGTTTCTTTGAGCATCTCCAACCCTGGGTATCCCAAACACCAGGTGGTTGTCATGGGAGAAGAATCAGCTCTGCCCAAAGGGTTATGCAACTGGGGAGCCAATATAGGGAGGGTATTCCAAAGAGAAACACCACAAATGAACAAGCTGTATCTTCTCTGAAATTGGGACCCTCCCAAGAAATACATCTAAGTTGACAAGGCTTATGGAATTTTTAAAGGAACATGAGACATTTCACCATCCATCATATCACTCAAATCCACCTTAAGGAAAATAGAAAAGTTGTTTGGTTCATATCATACCATCTAAGCAACCCTACCCTCTTTCAGTAAGACTGAGCAGTCTGGGAGATCCAACCCAAGCTTCTCACTTTACCTTTGAATAACCCCAAGATTGCTCTCCTCTTTCTGTCCCACTGAAGGATAAATCCCCACATTTGGCCTTCCTTGGAGGTTCTCTATCAAATGTTCAAAGGCCCCTGACCATTCTCCATTGCTTGCTTTTACTCTTGCAAGTGCCTCCCAGAGCACCTGAGGTGATATCTCCTCTCTCACTTCCTTCAAGCTCTTTCACAGGACCCACTTGTTCTCCGAAGCTACAACCTCTTAGTCTCTTTCCCCGCAGAATCTCTCCCGAAAGGTAGGACACTGAAATGAAGATACATCTTCCTGCTCTGCCTCCTCTCTCTTTTTTCTCCCTGTTTTCTCCCCTGTCTCAAATCGTACAGGTCTTTATATTTTTGTACTCATTAAGGTGGCATGCAAAATCATGACCCTGTTAAAAAAAAATAGAGAAATGGCTATGCAATATTTCTGGTCCCTCTCTGAAAAACAACACCGTAATTTGTGACATTGAGATCTTCCATGAATTTAACTAGGGAATATTTACATGTCTGATCAAGAGGTGGATTGTAAAGAATACTCACCAAGAAGCTTGCCACCTGATTCTTATAAGAATTCCAAATGCCTGTGAGGATGGGAATATACTAGGGGAACAATTTATATCCTTTTTTTTGAGACTGATTTCTAAAGAGGCATTGCCAATACAGAACATACTGTCCTGTTACTTCCTGCTTATGAAAAATTTTGTGTGCATTTTAAAAATATTATGGGACTTGAGTCCTGCTACATATGCTCATTTTTCTAAGTTTTATATACATAAGGAAATCCTTGAAAATGACAAAACCACCAACCATTTTTCTGGGCTTTTGTGGTGCAGTGGGTAAAAATATGTGATGGCTGTTCCTGTGTCCAAATCCAGCCTTGATCTTACTAATTCTTCAGTTTTGTCTCTTTGCCCGTCACCAAATTGGAATAGGACAGTTGTTACAGAACAGAGCTTACCTTATAGAAATGTTGATTTTTCAAAATGTAATGTCTTTGAATCTTTAAAAAAAAATGTATATGCCGCTTTTTTACCCAAATTGGGTCCCTAAGCTGGCAAAGATCAAGCCAGCAAAACATGAAAGACAGCATTGAAATTGTATATATACTGAATAATACAGTTAAAAAACAAACATACAAAAATACAAAGAAGGAGGAGGGCCAATACAAATTTCCTGGGGAGCATGTTAAATGAAATTATAAAAAAATCCTCACCTGCTGGCAGAAGACTAAGACAGAGTGAGACAGTGACTGAGAAGGCCCATTCTCAGGTTGTGACCCATTTAGCCTCAGATCATGTCATCCCCTCCTCTGAACAGGCCACTGACTCAGGCCTGAAAAGCTCAGAGGACCAGCTGGGCCAGGATGCAGGGACAACGGCTGACCATTCACCAGAGATCATGCTGCAAGAGACTGCAAGCAAGGCCCTGGCCAAACATATTTCCCAGAACCTGCAGGCCAGTCCTTGCTGTTTGCCTCAGAGACCACCACTGGGCCCTTGATAGGTAGGATATGAACCAGGCCCTAGTCCCTCCAGATTGCCTCCCATGCCACAGGATGGAACCCTGGCAACAAAGGCCTATACAGGGTGGTGCAGAGGAGTCCAAGTGCATGGCCGGTAGCTCATTACCACCCTGCAGACTCAGAGCAGGAGTCTGGCCAAGAGTCTTTCTTGCTGGACCATGGCCAGAGCAGAGCTTCTTCTTCTTCAGCTCCTGCTGACAGATGCAGCTGAGCCAGATCACCCTCAGGCTGAGGGTTGACAGAGCTTCAGTGCTGGATCAACCAGTTCAGTTCGCACAAGCCTCAGGTTCTCCCATCTCCCAACCTCCTTTGCAGGCCAGCTGGCCAAGCCACCAGCTCTCAAGGAGAGCATCCAACCAGGCACAGGACAGATGGCAGGGGCACCTGAAGCACGGCCTCTGAAACTTGCGTGGGTGGGCAAGTTCTTACGGGAGAATGCGCTCTTAAAGGTATGATAGCGCCAAGCCATGTAGAACTACAAACATCAATATTAGCACCCTGAGTTGGGCCACAAAGCAAACTGGGAGCCAGTGTAGATGGAACTGAGAAAGTCGATGTCTGCTGTATGGAATACTACGAAAATGTGAGCTTTCTATTCCATTCAACATAAATGTTTGCAGGACCACAGTTTGTCTTGCATTTTTATCACATTCTCAAAGAATTTTAGGGTAGATTACATGGATCTCCCCTTCTGTTTTATCCTATTCATGACCAAGTGGGGATTGGAATTTAATGCCATATAGAAATGCTTAAATGCTTTGATCACAACATTGCATTTATGACTGAACCTTGGCAGTTGATGCTTCAATACTGGAATGCTGTTCTTTAGGAAGCGTGGATGGTTCCTTCAGTTTTAGAAGGGATGTAAGGTGGAACACTTGGTGATGGTTATTATGTGTGACATCCTCTTATTTGCATTTCTGTCACTTTATGTTTGTGATGGCTGCTGCTAATTTTTCTTCATTATTTTTACTTGGATAGATTTGAATATGTGATGTTTTATCATATGTTTTGTCTCTTGTCATAGTGCGGGCACATGGATTCACAGGAGCAGGAAAGTGGAAACTCCTATGAGCTAAATGCTAATTTATCTGCATTCCCCGCCCCTCGATGCCCTGAATGCAAGGTTTAGGGAAAACATGTAGACTGGTTTTTATGGAGCACAATGGGCTACCTATTAGGGTTAACCATCCCCTGATTGTGAGGGATGGGGTGGGGCTGGGGCTGGAGTGATGAGGGAGAGGGATGATAGAAGGTCCAAGACTCGGAGAAATCCAATCGGGCATTGGAGTAGCAGGTGGAGGAGTTGAAGATGCAGTTTGAGGAGCTGGAGAATGGACTGCAGGCCTCGGAAGACAGCAAGCTTCTAACCCCCCACATCCTCATGGTCCAAACTGGAGAGCCCTGCCAGGGCTGATCCAAAGGCAGTAGGCAGAGGCTGGCAGCAGCTGGGTAAACTAACCTCTGTTGTGGAGATATAAGGAAAAAGGAATATCTCCGCAGTGGACGGAGATAGAGACTATCAAAGAAAGACAGAAAGAAAGAAAGACAGAAAGAAAGAAAGAAAGAAAGAAAGAAAGAAAGAAAGAAAGAAAGAAAGAAAGAAGAAAGAAAGAAAGAAAGAAAGAAAGAAAGAAAGAAAGAAAGAAAGAAAAAGAAAGAAAGAAAGAAAGAAAGAAAGAGAAAGAAAGACAGACAGACAGACAGACAGACAGAAAGACAGAAAGACAGAAAGACAGAAAGACAGAAAGACAGAAAGACAGAAAGAAAGAAAGAAAGAAAGAAAGAAAGAAAGAAAGAAAGAAAGAAAGACAGAAAGAAAAAGTAAGTCAGAGAATCTGCTGCACCTATTATAACAATGGTAGGTTGTCACAGCAATATGAAAATGATTACTTTAAAAGATCAAAAAGAAAAATGGAGAGAGGCAAGGGGAGGAATGGCTCTAAAATGCCAAACGACCAATCATCAAAAGATTGTGGGTGACAATGTCGGGACAAGGAGCCCAGAGACCTGAGTGGCATGTCCGACCTACTGCAGATACGTGAGGAGATGGAGAAGGTCAGGAAGATGGTGCTGGAAGTTATGGACGGAATGTAAGAAGTGTACCTAGCAGCGCAGGCCCGCAGATGCAGAGGGGGGCACCGATGAGGCCTCCCAACCAAGCGGGGCCTCTGGGTGGGTTGCCGCACTGAGAACTTGCCTGAGAAGAGAAAGGAGAATAAGGCAGGGCGACTGTCCGGTCCGAGAGTACACAGCAGAGTTCAGATAGTATGGAACTAAACTGACGGGCTGGTCAGAAGGGGTGAAGATAGAGTTTTCCAGAGCTGGTTTGAACCTCGACTTGATGGATAAAGTGATGGTGCAAGATGACCCTAGAATCCTCCTGGGCTGGATTCAACTGGCGTGTGAGATAGAGAATTGGGAGCAAATCATGAAATCATGAAGTTGCAGCATCAAACCAGTCAGTGGAAGGGTTTGATGGACACCCGGCCCCGGGATCAAGAGAGGTCGTGAACCAATATTCCTTTGAGTGAGAGAAATCAGAGAATGATACAAGGACTGTGTTTGAGATGTGGGAGAGCAGGCCACTTTGCTGCTGAATACCCTGGGGAGAAAAAGAGCCAGCCGGGGATGGAGCTGAAGCTGAAGCGGCTACCAGAAAGACACTAGAATAAAGCTTTGATTCATTGAAGTATTAGGCCCTTTTCGCACTTACGGTTTAAACCGCCATTTATGAGCATTCACCCCGATTGCAGTGGCTTCGGCATTGCACCTGTTCATTTCACACTGTCCACTGCAATTTCGATTTGGTGTCTGTGCTTCATTTCAAAACCTCGGTGCAATTTTGGGCTTTTGGGGCCTTGCAATTCACATCACACTTTTTTAAAAAAAATTCAGCATGCGTAGTAACGTTGCAATGTTGGAACCCTTCCCCCGTTTTTGCTGATTGGGCTGTCCCCTGCCCACCGGAGAGGCAATTGGTGGCAGAGTTCTGGGGGAAAACATGTACCACTCTCATTTTTTTAAATCAAGCCAGGAAAGGGTTAAAATGCTGCCGATTAATCTCCTCCCAGGAAGCAGAGGCTTGTTTCCAAAGGGCTGTGCAAAATGCTTGGGTTTTTTCCTCCTCTTTGGCAAAGTCTGAAACATGCCTGGGAGGGAGGGAAAAGCAACCATTTAATCCTTTCCTGGCATTTAAAGCCAGGAAGAAAGTGCAGGAACATTACAACGTTGCAACCCATTCTTGTCTTTAAAAAAAAAAGAATGTGTGTGCATACCCTAAGGGAGGAAGGAGAAAGCAGCTATTTAACACTTTCCTTGATTTTAAAGCTAGCAGGGAATTAGCAGCAAGCTTTGGAATCATTCCTGGCTTTTGAAAAAAAATAAAACAGCATGCATACCGGGAGGAAGGAAACCAACGAACAAGCAGCCTTATGACCCTCAGCTCGCTTTACTTAAAAAAATGGTGGACAAAGGAGTTCAGAGAGCTGAGGAGGGTGGGAGTGGTTAATTCTGCACAAACCAATCAGCTCCCAGGGAAAAGGAGAGGGTGGGGGAGAGAAGCAAAAAGGAGGCAAAAGTGTTCACATTAGCAAAATGCGGGCCAGCTGCCAGTCGGCAGCGAACTTAAAAAAACATCGGGGTATGTCCGCAGGGGGAAAAATCGGGGATACAACGGACAAAAAGCAGGACTGCATCCCATGACTGTTTTTAAGTGTGAAAACCTTGCAAACATGGGATGTGGAACAGGTACAAACGCGCTCTAAAAACCGAGTGCGAAATGTACCCATGTCTCCTCTCTTATTGGGTGGAATTCAGGGATTCTGACCCTGGTATACACAGATCATGATCTTACTATATAACTGAGTACGCATATTTCAGACAACTCACTTTCCACCCTCGTGCACCACCAGAGGATGCTGACATAGAGGGAAGCCTAGGCAATGCACCATGTCCCTCCAGGAAATGTGCCATTGTGGGAAGTGCTGGCCAGGAGCAGGATGGGAGCAGGTTGTAATGCCTGTCTGCCCCCTTCACCCAGCTGGTATTAGGAGTGAGGCAGGTGGCAATGTCCACCACCCAATTTAACCCAGCTGATATTAGTAGTGGAGCAGGACGCAATGCCCACCACCTGCCTTCACCCAGCTGGTAATAAGAGTGGAGCAGGTGGCAATGCCCTCTCCCCACCTTAACCCAGCTGGTATTAGGAGCGGAGAAGGTTTCAATGCCCACCCCCTTTGAACCAGTTGGTATTAGGAGTGGACTAGGTGGCAATGCCCACCCCCATCTTAACCCAGCTGATATTAGGAGTGGAGAAGGTGGCAACGCCCACCTCCCATCTTAACCCAGCTGGTATTAGGAGTGGAGCAGGTGGCAATGCCCACTCCCTGCCTTAACCCAGATGGCATTAGGAGCAGAGCAGGTGGCAATGCCCACCCCCTTCAGCCAGCTGGGATCAGGAGCAGAGCAGGTGGCAATGCCTGCCTCCTGCCTTAACCCAGCTGGTAATGGGAGCGGAACAGGTGGCAATCCCCACCCCCTGCCTTAACCCAGCTGGTATTTGTAGCAGAGCAGGTGGCAATGCACACCACTCTTCTGCCAGCTGGAATCAGGAGTGGAGCAGGTAGCAATGCCATCTCCACACCTTAACCCAGCTGGTATTAGGAGCTGAGCAGGTGGCAATGCCCGTCCCCTGCCTTAACTCAGTTGGTATTAGGAGCAGAGAAGGTGGCAATGCCCTCTCCCTGCCTTAACCCAGCTGGTAATATGAGTGGAGCAGATGGCAATGCCCCCCCATCTTAACCCAGCTGGTATTATGAGTAGAGCAGTTGGTAATGCCCAACCCTCCTCACCTTAACCCCGCTGGTATTACGAGCAGAGCAGGTGACAATACCCACTCCCTGCCTTAACCCAGCTGGTATTAGTGGTGGAGCAGTTGGTAATCCCTATCAGTTTTTGTTACAGGGTTTCTTGTTTGGTTTTCGTATTCTTTTTCAGGGGCCAAGAAGCGCCTTCATGTCACCCAATTTACATTCAGTTGTTGGCATGGAGACTGTTGTTAGGGCCAAAATAGCCAAGGAATGTGTGGAGGGGAGGGTTTTAGGCCCTTTCCCCTCCCCTCCCATTCCCTGCTTGACGATTTCCCCTTTGGGGGTGGTAACTAAGAAGGCAGCTGGTGAATTTCGGCTGATTCACCATTTGTCTTACCCCCGGGGTGGTTCTGTTAATGACACTACACCTGAGCACGTGTGCACAGTGCGTTATATGTCCTTTGACCAAGCGGTCAAAGTGGTAAGGCATTGTGGCCGGAGCATGGAGATGGCAAAATGAGACATTAAGTCAGCATTTCGCCTCCTCCCAGTCCACTTTGAGCTCCTGGGGTTTGCCTTTGAGGAGCAATTTTACATGGACAGGGACCACCTGATAGGGTGTTTTTTCTTGTGTTTTTTTAACGTTTTAGCACGTTCTTGGAGTGGGCATTGTGTCGCAGGCAGCGCTGCCGCAACACCGCCCACTATTTAGATGATTTTATCCTGGTGGGGCCCCCACAGTTGGGGCAATGTGCTCGCCTATTGGAGGACTTTGTCAGTCTTGCAGACAAGCTAGGGGTTCCCCTTGCACACGAAAAAACGGAGGGTCCTGCGACCTTCCTGACCTTTCTAGGTATGGAGTTGGATACTGAGCAGCAAACCTCCAGGCTGCCAGCTTAAAATTTCCATGACTTGAGGTCACGCTTGCAGACCCTCTTGGGGAAGCGTAAAGTGTCATTACTGGAGCTTCAACAGGTGGTAGGCCACCTTAATTTTGCGTGCAAGGTGGTGGTGCCAGGCAGAGCTTTCTTCAGGCGCCTGTGTGACGTGATGGGGACCCTCAAGCTCCCTCATCACCAGATCCATATCTCGGCTGGTATGAGGGAGGACATGGAGCTGTGGTGCCAATTTTTGGGAGGCTTTAATAGTGTCTCCTTTTGGAGGCAGGAGATGTTGTTGGAAGGGGACCTACAGCTTTCCTCTGACTCATCTGGAGTCATAGGGTTTGGAGTGTATTTCAGAGGGCACTGGTGTACTACACGTTGGCCCGAGGATTGGGTGGAGGCAGGTCTGAGCAGAGACCTGACTTTCCTGGAATTTTCCCCAATCTTAGTTGCAGTCCACCTGTCGGGAACGGAGCTGGCTAACCATTTGTGCTCTTTTGGTGCGATAATATGGCGTTGGTTCCGGTAGTAAATTCCCTCTCTTCTAAGTCCCCTAGGGTCATGACGCTGGTCCGGGCTTTTACCTTGAGGTGCTTGCACCTTAATATATTGTTTTCAGCCAGGCATATCCCTGGGGTAAACAATGAGGTGGCAGGTGCCCTGTCTCGTCTGCAGATGGACTAGTTTTGGCAGCTTGCCGCAGAGGCAGATTTGGTGCCAGCCCTGATGCCCCAGGAGCTGTGGAGGATTGGGAATCTGAGGCCTTCAGGGCCATCCAGTTAGCCATTGCCCCTAGTACCAGGAAGGCATATGATTGGGCTGTGCGGCAATTTGCTGATTTCAGGCTGGAGGTAGGTCTCTGCCAACTTTGGCCCATCCCCATGGAGCACTTGATGTGTTTTTGTGTGGCTCAGAAAGGTAAGGGTCATGGTGTCAAGTACATCCGGAGCCAACTGGCTGCCTTAGCCTTCACCTCCAAAGCCCATGGCTTGGTTGATGCCACTGGGGACTTCCACATTTGGAAGATGCTGGAGGGTTGGTCTTGGGAGTAAGTTACACCCAGGTATCTGAGACAGCCCATTTCTTCAGGTATTCTCCAGGGTTTGAAGGTTATGTGGTCCGCAGTCCGTAATTCACAATTTGAGGAGCTGCTGTTTCATGCTGCTTCTCTGACTGCATTTTTTGGCGCTCTCAGAGTTAGCGAGCTGGTTCCTCAGTCCCTTAAGGACAACTCCGGCCAAGCCCTTTTGGCAGCGGATCTTAAATTTAAAGGGGATCAGGTAGTGCTGAGAATTAGGCGCTCCAAAATGGACCAGCTACAAAAGGGGATGGATGCTTGGCCAGTGTATGCTCACTGATCTGTGCCCTGTTGCAGCCCTACAAAAATATATCAATGCCCGTGGAGATGCACCTGGTGTTTTGTTCCACCACACCAATGGTGCCCCATTGACTAAATACCAGTTCTGGACAGTCACAGGTAGGGCACTTAAGAAGCTTGGCCTGGCGGGGGGGGGTCAAATTTGGGACCCACTCTTTCAGGATTGGTGCTGCATCAATGGCCGCAGCAATGGGTTTTGCGGAACCCGAGATACAGAGGGTAGGCCGATGGTGTTCTGCTGAGTATAAGACATATGTGCGGCCTTTGAACAGGGGTCATTCATTTTGACATTGTTTTTATTTTAGGTGCTGTGTTTCGACATGGGAGGCTGCAGATCCTCATTTGTGGCCACAGTACGGTCTCTTGGGCAGCACACCAGGCAAAGTGGATGCCCATTGGGTCCCAGCTTGGACTCAGCCAGTGAGCCACAGTCGAGTGGCAAGGCAGAAGAGGCCTGTGCTGGTCTGGGTTGATGCCGCTGCTGTTTGAGGGGAGAACTGCCCCCCCTGCCTCACATCTTGGTCGTGCACCTGGGTAATGACCTGGGTACGAAGAAAGGCGTGGCCCTTTCTTGGCAGGCGTGGGACGACTTGCTGAAGATTTGCAAGTGGTGGCCTGGCGTTCTGATATTTTGCTCTGCAATGCTTCCGTGCTGGGTAAGGCAGGATGCATTGGACCACAACACTGTAGAAAGGGCTAGGTGGATGGCCAATAGAGCCCTATTCAAGGCAATGACTGGAGTTTTGGGGATTTACTTGCCCCATTTGCAGATTCAGGCTGAGTTTGCTGACATCTACCGAGGGTATGGCATGCATCTCTCTTCAAGAGGTAATAGTATTTTCCTGAATGACCTGTGGCAAGGGCTCAGGCTGGCCTTAAGCCATTTATGGGGCACCGAGGTCTAAGCAGAGGCTTGGCCTCTGTGGTGGCAGGAATTCAGTTAGGGGAAATCTGTAGCGGTCTGGTGAGCACCCTTGGCACCTCCCCATTGGTGGGGAATTGGGGTCTGTCAGGAGTGGCTGGCCCAGTTGCGAGGACAGACACCCTGAGTGGGGAACCCCTGGACAAAGCAGTCTCCCCCAGCTGCCATACGGCCGGGTGGGGGAGCTTTATAGAGGAGAACCACTTCACCTGGCCAGGCCAGGTCCCAGCCATTTGATGGATGGCTCGCACCCAGGGCAGCAGGTGTCTCACCCAGACAGGTCAGGGCGGGGTCCAGGAGTGACCCCAGGGCCTGACCTGTACCGCTAGTTAAGCCCTTGCTGTAGTTGATGTTTGCATGTTGTTATTTTAATAAAGCGGTCCATTTTAGAACCCAAACACTTGTCTGCCTTTCATTCCGACTGGTGGGGGGGAATAAAAATTTACTCATTTCCTTAGGATTTGGATTATTTATTATAGTAATTTAAAAATAGTCACACAGTAGAAAGAATCCCCACTCTGAGTTCATCCAAGAAAATGTTAACAAGTATGGACTAACGGGACTAAAAGAGAAAGGGCTCTTGGGTGTACAGTGGGTACCTCAGTGAAAATGTTGACTCAGTGAAAAAGACAAAATCCATGATGGGATTGTTAAGAATAATTCAGCAGTGGAATCAACTGCCTAGGAATGTGACGAGTTCCTCCTAAGTGGCAGTCTTCAAGGAGTGCCAAGATGAATACTTGCGGGGAATTGTTTATGTTATTCCTGCATTTGACAGTGGGTTGGCCTAGATGGTCTATAAGACCCCATTCAACTCTATGATTCCATTAGGAGATAGACAAAAAATACAGCCTCCAATATTAAAATGCTCCTGTACATTAATTATACCTTAATTTATAAAATGATTTATTGGTTGGACATGATAGATGTCTATAAAATTACTTTACAGAGGTGGGGTCTGGGGGAGCTCAGTGGCACCTGGTGTGGGCTTTCGGGGACCACAGATCTCTTTGTCAGATGCATCTGGCAGGGAGAGCTGTGGTTATCGAAGGCTCATATTGGAATTGGATGGTCTAGCTGTTGGGCTGCTACAAACTAACAGGGCAAACTCCTTTGAAGCCGACTGATCCACACACTAAAAGGAGATGTTTACATATACGAGCAAAGGAATGTTTTGGTTGCACCCTCCCCTTTCCCCCCCTAATTGCCTCTTCTCTCTCCTCCCCTTCTCCTCCCTCCTCTTCTATATTTGACCAGTCTCTGTATCAGGCATCTGACGAAGAGAACTTGATTCTCGAAAGCTTATGCTACAATAAAATTGGTTAGTCTTAAAGGTGCTACTGGACTCTTTTTGATTTTGCTACCACAGACTAACATGGCTAACTCCTCTGCATCTATAAAATTACTAGCAACGAAGCCCGTTGTGGGGAAAAAGATACAATGGGCTCTAGAAAAGGGAGGGTGGGCATGCAGGCATTTGGTCCTCTTTTGTCACTGATTCCAGCAGGTGAAGGAGGGTGGTGGGCATTGTCATCTGCTTCATGCCTGATCTGTCTGATCATGGCCATGTGAAGGGATAGTGGGATTTTCTACCTGCTTCATGCCTGATACATTCCAGGTAAAGGGGGAGCATTGCCTCCTGTTCTCCACCCTACTACAGCTGGGTGAAGGGGGGCAGGCATTGCCACCTTCTCCGAGCCTGATCCCAACTGTGTGAGTGTGGTGGGCATTGCCACATGGTCCCCGCTGGGTGAAGGGAGGAACAGGCATTGCCTCCTGCCCCACGCCTGATCCTGAAAGGTGAAGTTGGGTGGCAGGTTTTACTACCTACTCTGCTCCTGATCCCAGCTGGGTGAAGGGGGAGGGTAGGCATTTCTGCATGCTTGGCTCCTGACTCTGGCAGGATGAAGACAGGGTGGACATTGCTGCCTGCTCAGTGGCTTATTCTGGTAGGTTGAAGAGGACGGGCATTGAAACCTGCTCTGCTCCATATCCCGGCTGGGTGAAGGGAAGAAAGACATTGCCTCCTGCTCTATGCCTGATCCCAGCCAGGTGAAGGCACGAGGTGGGCATTGCCACCTTCTCCACTCCTGATCCCAAATGGGTGATGGCAGGGAGTGAGCATTGCCACCTGCTCCGCCACTAATACCAGCTGGGTTGAGGCAGGGGAGGGCATTGCCATCTGCTATGCTCCTAATACCAGTTGGGTTAAGATAGGATGTGGGTATTACCACCTGCACCACTCCTATTACCAGCGTCATTAAAGTAGGGGGTGGGCACTACCACCTACTCTGCTCATAATACCAGCAGGCTTAAGGTGGGGGAGGGCATTGTCATCTGATTTGCTCTTGATTCCAACTGGTTCAAAAGGGGTGGACATTGCCAACTGCTCTGCTCCTGATCCCAGCTGGGTTAAGGTGGGGGGTGGGTATTGTCACCTGCTCTGCTCCTAATATCAGCTGGGTTAAGGCGGGGAGAGGGCATTGCCACCTGCTCTGCTCCTAATACCAACTCGTTTAAGTTGGTGAGTGGGCATTGCCACCTGATCTGCTCTAAATACCAGCTGTTTTAAGATGGGGGTGGACATTGCCACCTGGTCCACTCCTAATACCAGCTGGATTAAGGCAGTGGGTGGGCATTGCCACCTGCTATGCTTAATATCAGCAGAGTTAAGTTGAGTCATGGGCATTGACACCTACCTTAGTGCTAATACCAGCTGGGTGAAGGCAGGAGGTGGTCCATTGCCACCTGCTCCAACCCTGCTCCCGACCTGGTCTTTCCACCATGGCACATTTTCTGGAGGGACAAGGTTCCTTGCCTAGGCTTCCCTCTATCTCAGTGCCCTCTGGTGGTGCACCAGGGTATAAAGTGAGTTGTCTGAAATACGCTTACTCAATTATATAGTAAGATGCATGTGGTAGAAAAAATGAATACAGAAAGAAGCAGCCTGGGTGAAGGCAAATAACAAGGCAAGAAGTATTCTTACTAATGCTTTAAGTGACAAACAGCTGTTAAGAGTCATTAACATGCAAACTGCTGGTGAGATTTGGGCGGAACTGGCTAAAATGCATATTAAAGGAATGCTCAAAACAAAAGTGCTCTTAGTGATGCAACTTTTCAGAATAAAATTTGACCCAGTCAAGTTCTGAGGGAACATATTCATACTTTAATAGAATTAACACAGAAATTGAGAGCTCTAGGGAAGCAACTGGATAAGGACCTGGCAGCATTGTTGTTAACTAGCCTGCCGGAAAGCTATTCAAATGTGGTGCATGCTATTGAAATGCAGGGGAACCTAAGCTTGACTCGCGTGCTGTCTAAATTGGAAGAGGAAAGAATTAATAAGCAATTTCATAAATATGAATCTAATGAACTTTGCCTGAAAGTTAGCTCAAGAAGTGATTTCTTCTGTAGCTTCTGTGGGAAGAAGAATTAAGCAAAAATGCAGGCTGTTTGAATCACAAAGGGCCAGCAACTCAGAGCCACAAGGCAGAGACAAAGGATTTCAGAAATGCAGACAGAGCCAAGAGCTCATAATGCTAATAGCCAGGCTAATGATGGCAGATCAAACAAGAAGTGTTTAATAGTTGCCTGAAAAGATGAAAGTGTGATAGAATGGGTCCTCGATTCTGGCGCAACCTGCCATTAATGCAAAGATGAAGAACTGTTTGATGAATTGAATCCACATCATAAAATGCTTTCAATTGCTAATGAAGAAACACTTATGGCTGAAGCAGTAGGAAATGTGACTGTATACTGTGTGCTACCCAGGGGCCAAGTCAGAGAAGTGCAGATTGCTGACTGCCTTTATGTTTCCGAAGTACAAAGCAAGACTAGTTGCAAAAGGATACTCTCCAAAGTATGGAGAAAACTATGATGAAACCTTTACACCTCTAATGAAACACACTTCAGTAAGAACTCTATTCAGCATAGCAGCCGCAAAGAAGATGCATGTGGAGCATCTGGATGTGAAGACGGCTTTTCTACATGGAGAGCTGAAAGAAATATGTACATGACACAGCCTCCTGGATTTGAACAGTCAAAAGACAGAGGACTTGTATGCAAACTGCAGAAAAGCATTTATGGACTGAAACAGGCTGCAAGGGCCTGGAACCAGAAACTGAACCAAATGCTTGTCTAGGAAAGATTCAAGCAAGGTGGGGCAGAATGCTGCCTTACTCAAGAAAGAAAGACAACAAATGGATTTATATTCTGATTTATGTTGATTATCTTCTTCTTTGTTATGAGAATCAACAAGATTGTGATGAAAATTCAGCACCAGAACCAAGATGTTGAGGTGAAGCATCTTGGAAATGTCAGCTTTTACCTCGGCATACAGATAGAGGGAGGGAGGATGGAAGCTAGCTTCTCAACCAAAAGCAAAAGATGATGGACTTCCTAGACTACATGAACATGAAAGAAGGAAGACTAGCATATATTCCAATGGAAACAGATTTCCTGAAACAAAATGGAAACACTGAACCTCTGAGAAACATCAAAATGTACAGAGAAGTAATTGGAAAACTGCTCTACATAAGTACAGTGACCAGACCTGACATAGCAGCAGCAGTTGGAATACTATGCTGGAAAAGTACATCACCAAGTGTGAATAACTGGAATGCAGTCAAAAGACTGGCAAGATACCTAAGAGCCACTGCACAACTGAAGCTCAAGTTACCAGCAAGCAACAGTCCCAGACTAAGGGGATTCATGGATGCTGACTGGGCAGAAGACACCAAAGACAGAAAGTCTACCAGTGGACAAGTATTCTTCTATGGTGGAGGAGCAATCAGTTGGACAAGCAGAAAACAAGATCTTGTAGCAGCATCAACTACAGAAGCTGAATACATATGAACAGTGGAAACATGTCAAGAATTCAAGTGGGTTCTACAACTGTTAGAAGACTTCAGGATAGATGAACCCAAACCCATACAACTGTTTGAAGATAATCAATCATGCATAAAATTTGCAAAGACAAAAAGAATTGGATTGAGAACCAAGCAGATTGACATAAATTGTCACACCGTAAGAAACATGCAAGAAGGGCTTGTTGAGCTACAATACTGTCCTACAGAAGAAATGATTGCAGACGTTCTCACCCATCCACTTACCAAAGAGAAGTTTCAAAGTCTATGTGAAAGGCTGAATTTTGTGGACTTTGTACCTACTCAAAGGGGAACTACCCTTTGAGTAGTTCTGTGAAGGAAGCCCCCCCCTCCTTTTTCTCGGTTGACTTTGTACACTAGACATTGAGAAGGGGTGTTGGAAATTGCAATATGTGGTGTTCAACAATGAAGGAAGAAGGGAAGAAGAGCCTTCCATACAGGGGGCAGCAAGGATCACTTAGCACAGTGAGGGCAGCTTCTCTCTTATTTCCTGGGGATCCTTTCCTTGTCTTGTCTCCTATTGGGCTAAACAGGGCAATATCCTGCTTCTTCTCTCTCCAGGCTCTCTCTTCTCTAAGATGTAGTCAGATAGTGAGCACCTATCTCTATCTCTCCACTTTTACTCTCAAGTATGTAGTTCCTAAATAAACATTTTAGCCTCTTAAGCAGCACAGCGTGACTTCACCATGCTTTATTTGCACTCTTCCCAACACAGTTGAGGTTTTGAAGGATGCAAAGGGAAAAGAGGGGGAGAGGCTCTTTTAGCTTTCACCAAAGCAAAAGCCAGGACTATGGCTCTGACCATCTGCACCAGCTTTTCCATGTTGCTACATGTCATTGGGTAAGATCATTCCGATGAGGAGCTTAAGTGAGAATATGAAGCATTTTGTAGCTACGGGATGAAATAATTTAGATGTGTCAATTTTGGTATCTCTGAGGTTGGGGGAGATTTGTGGGGCACATTCTTCAACCCCTGTCAATGATTCCCGGGCAGATAGCAGTTCAGCCTAGTCTGAAGGCTTCCAGTGAGTGGCAACCTCATTTCCACAAAGATATTTGGTTCCGTTCTGGAACTGCTCTTCCAATTTGGAATTTTCTTCTAAGATTCCACTGAAATCTATAATCCAGTAATTCTGGGGAACCAAGACCGAAGTCTTTAAAAAAAACTGCACATCTAGCTTGACCGTCAAAAACGCTACATCTGATCTTGGTCTTCATGTAACTTATATCTGTGTACATGAAGAGCACGTCTTCATTCTTCTCTTCTCTGGCCCAAATATTGCCATTCCTCCCATCTATCATAAGTTTCTCCTCAGTACTTACCAAACTCTCTGAAGTCCTCGATCGAGAGGTGATGAATGGAAGTGTATGCAAAACCTTGTACTGGTAAAGCTTATATGCAGGATTTGGAAGCATGACAAGACATATGATTCATATCCACATCGTTTATGAATGTCTATTAATTTCCTTCCCCACATCATGTAATGTCTACTTTGCTCCTGGAGTCTTCTTTAATTTTACAAGATTATACCCCTTGTCAGGATGTTTTAGTAATGATTTGTTATTCTTTGTTTTAAGATGTTTTTTAATTCCATCTAGACAACAACGTGTCTGAGTAAAGCAAATTCTTTAATCATTCTAAGATGAGCAGGATTTCTCATAAGGCTTCTGATGAATATTATTATAGTTCACATTGTCTCATTTCATCCTACTATGGAGAATTAGAATTCCAACAGCTCTATTTCATCCTCTAGCCAGATATTTAGCATCATTTTTCTTTGGTGGTACTCTCTGGACGTCTATCTAGATGGAGCAGGGGAGGCCACTCTGTTGTGAGGAAGACCATTTGTGGTGGAGCAGTAATAAGATGGGGAAAAGTCTGAAATAGAGGGTCAGATCCTCACCAGAGATGCTGTGACTCATATTAAGCTGGGAAACAACCCCACTAGGAGAAGAAAAAAAGAAGCTTCTACGTCTCTCCTGGTCAAGTATAATGAGGGCAAAGTTCCAAAAATAATGTGAAATATTACAAGCACTGAAGTGACCTCATTTAACTTATATTATTTATGGAGCATGCCTATTAAGTTTTTCTAAAGGAAAATATATAATTTGTCACATTGTCTCCATGAAAACTGTTTGGGTAAAGTTAAATTGGCATGGCCTTTTTATGCCCCCCCCCACTTTTTTTTGCCTCTGAGAAAACCCTCTTGAGCTAATCCAACAATATTAAAATTGTGATAAGTGGATGAGGTTAGCTGGCCTGTTCGATTACTAGCAGTCAGAACTCTCTCACTGAGTGGCAGTTTTTAGATATAAAATCATAAGCACCCCACCTTAAATATCAGAAATAAATTGAATGTCAACCAGGGAAGAATCTGGGAAAATATTTCAAAGGAGAGTCATGGTGGCTGACTAACTAAAAAGTTCTTCTACATCCCAGAAAGATGCATAAGTTAGGACAATGAGGCCCCCATGAAACTCTCTTAACCCATCTCATCAATGCCCAGATTAATCTCTCACCACCCTTTTATTTTAATCAAACAACACCCAAGCTATTTAGCAATCCTGGTATCTTTTCCATTCTGGTACTTCCAGAGTCATCAAGCACCATTTACACCTATGGTCCACTTCAGGTAGACCCATTATGCCTCTCCCAACTCCATTGTCTTTTTTTTTTTGAAAATTTTTTATTGGGTTAGGATCAGTTTTATTTCACATTACAGTCGATTCTCCCCATTCCTAGTTTCTAACCCCCTCCCTTTCCCCCCCCTTTTTGTTGACTTCCAACAGTTTTCCAACCCTTTGTCCCTTTTCCCTTACTCCTTTTAATCTCCTCTATCTAACAAATGTATATTCTCCCTTTATTCTAAGCAATACTTCTTTAACTGTTTTTAATGCTCTGTACCCTAACTATGCGTCCCTTTTTCCTTATTAGATAAACAATTTATCCCATTTTTCGTCATTCCCATTTCACTTATTTCCATAGATCATAAACCATATGAACCATACATTCATGTAGATCAGCCATTTTGACTTATACTCTGTATACATTACTCATTCTATCTTCTTCTTTCTATTTTAATTATGTTAATTATATTTTAGTTATATTTGGTTTCATTAATATTTCTGTTTCCCTTCGTAAATCTATATATCTGTCATCATATGATATCAATCAATTTGACTCGTATATATCTTCAGTTAACATATTCAGTTTGGTACATTATACAAATCTTACCAGAAAGAAAATGTTATTAGTTAGTCAATCCTTATAATTAACTCTTATAGTTAGATATTTTCTATCAATATTCTATTTATTGTTCTATATATGTCAATCTAGTAACCTAGCTGCTTAGAAATTCACGTTTACCTATTCTCCCCCCCGGTAAAGTCACCCCCCCTGCATTTTATTATATTTCAATAGTTCTCAAACTGCCACAGTTCACCTCCCACCTCCCATTTCTTCACCAGATATTGTTTCAGCTTCTCCCAGTCTGTGTTAAACTGTCCTGGGTCAAGGTTTCTCAGTTTTCTTGTCATTTTGTCCATTTCTGCCATATACAGCAATTTGTAGATCCAGTCTTCAATAGTTGGCACTTCTTGTACTTTCCATTTTTGCGCATACAAAAGTCTAGCTGCTGCTGTCATATAAAATAACAACGTCCTGTGATGGGCTGGAATTCCCTCCATTCCCAAGTTTAGTAGCAGGAGTTCTGGGCTCTTATTAATTTGAAATTGTAAAATCTCGCTTATTGCTCTTATTATTTCCCCCCAGTACTGCCTTGCTACCTCACACGTCCACCACATATGATAGAGGGAACCCTCATGTTTTTTGCATTTCCAGCACTTATTAGAAGTGTTCAAATTCCCTAGCGCAATCTTCTTTGGTGTCATGTACCAACGGTAAATCATTTTGTAAATGTTCTCTTTGATACTAGTACACGTCGTAATCTTCATTGTAGTCTTCCACAAGTATTCCCATGCCTCCATTGTTATTTCTTTGTTGAAATTTATGGCCCACTTCACCATTTGTACTTTAACTGTTTCATCCTCAGTATACCATTTCAACAGTACTTGGTATACCTTAGATATTCCCTTCTTGTCATCTTTTAAAAGCATCTGCTCTAGTTCCGAATTCTCTGTTCGTATACCTCCCTTTACAGAGTCCGAATTGTATAGATCTCTGATCTGTCTATACTGAAACCAGTCGTAGTTAGGTGATAGCTCCTCCTGAGTCTTTATTTTCAATTTAGATGATTCTATTCGGGTTATCTCCTTGTAAGTTAAACATTGTTGCTCAGTATCGACAGCTCTCGGATCTATCACCTCATATGGAACTACCCACAAAGGGATTCCTTCTTGCAAATAGACTCTGTATTTCTTCCAAATTGCATATAAACTTCTCCGTATATAATGATGCAGGAACATCGAGTTCGCCTTTACTTTGTCATGCCATAAGTATGCGTGCCATCCAAAAAATTTTTTATATCCCTCTAGGGCCAGTAATTTCTTATTTTTCAACATCATCCAGTCTTTCAGCCACACTAGGCAGATTGCATCATGATAAAGGCTTAGATTGGGCAGTTGCATTCCGCCTCTTTCTTTTGCATCTTGTAGGACTTTCATTTTCACTCGAGGCTTCTTGCCTGCCCAAACAAAGTCTGATATTTTCCTCTGCCATTTTTCAAACTGCTTGGAGTCCCTGATGATTGGTATTGTCTGTAGCAAAAACATTACTCTTGGTAACACATTCATCTTAACTGCTGCAATCCTTCCCAACCATGACAAATTCAGTCTATTCCATTTAATCAGATCTCGCTCTATCTGAGTCCATAATTTTTCATAGTTATTTTTGAATAAATCTATATTCTTTGCAGTCAGTTCAATTCCCAAGTATTTCACCTTACTTGTTACTTCACAATCCGTTATTTCCATTAGCAATTGTTGTTTTTGCTTAGTCATGTTTTTGCATAATATCTTTGACTTCTTTTTGTTAATAAAAAAACCTGCCAAATCTCCAAACTCCTTGATCTTGTCTATCACTTTTGGCATGTTCTCCATTGGGTCCTCTACAATTAACATTATATCGTCCGCAAATGCTCTGACCTTATAAGAATAGTCCTTTATTTTTATTCCACGAATTTCTTCATCTTGTCGTATTTGTATCATCAGGATCTCCAATACCAAAATGAACAACAGCGGAGACAACGGGCAACCTTGTCTTGTTCCTTTGCTTATAGTCAATTTCTTAGTAACCTCATCATTCACCACAATTGCTGCATTCTGGTCTCTGTAGATTTCCTTAATTGCTCTAATGAATCTTTCTCCCATTTGTAGCTTTTCCATGGTGGCAAACATAAAGTCCCAGTTTAAATTGTCAAACGCTTTTTCAGCATCAACAAAGAAGAAACCAACCTCTTTATCACAACGCTTATCATAATATTCAATAGCATTGATCACTGTCCTTAAATTGTCTCTAATTTGTCTGTCTGGCAAAAAGCCTGCTTGTTCCTCCTCAATAACTTCCGAAAGCCACCCCTTCAGTCTCTCCGCCAGTATCTTCGCAAAAATTTTGTAGTCATTGTTAAGTAACGATATAGGTCTGTAATTTTTCACATTAGTCAAGTCTTGGCCCTCTTTGGGGATCAATGATATATTCGCTTCATTCCAGGTATCTGGAATCCGTTGATCCTTTAAGACTCCATTGATCACCTCTTTTAGGAATGGTGCCAGTTCATTGGCCATTACCTTATAAAATTTAGCTGTAAGTCCGTCTGGCCCTGGCGCCTTTCCCAGATTTGCGGATTGTATTGCCTTGCTTAATTCCTCATCCGTTACTTCATTGTTCAGTCTATTTCTCCAAGCTTCCGAAATTACTGGGAGTTTCATTTTCTCCAAATATGTCGCTATTGATTCTTTGTTCACCTCTTTCTTGTTATACAACTTAGCGTAAAATTTGTAAAAGGCTCTACTAATGGTAGTCTGTTCCAGATACGTTTTATTATCTTCACAAATTTTATTTATTATTTTCCTTTCCCTTCTCTTTTTCAATTGCCATGCCAAATACTTCCCAGGTTTATTTGCACCTTCAAACATTTTCTGATTCAGTCTTTTAAGGTTCCACTCCAATTCTTTGTTATTCATTGCTGTCAGCTGTTCTTGAAGTATTTTAATGTCCTGATATAGTTTCTTTTTCCCTGGTCTCTTTTTTAACTGTATTTCTTTGGCTTTTATTTTCTCCTCGATCTCTTGTCTCTTCTCTTCTTTCTTTTTCCTGGCTCTACCATTTAAATCCATTAGTATGCCCCTTATTACCGCCTTGTAAGTATCCCAAACTTTATTAGTTGGTACTTCTTTATTCACGTTATATTGTATGAAGAACTTTGTCTCTCTTCTCAGCATCTCCATATTCTCTCCTTCCTGTAACAAGTCCTCATTTATTCTCCATGCTTTCCTTTTTCTCCTTCTCCCTAATTTCCACATGATTGGATTGTGATCTGAGCCTACCATCGGCATTATTTCTACCTCCTTAGTCCATAACGCTAAGTCTTTTGAGGCCAAGATCATATCAATTCTCGATAGTGTAGAATGCCTTGCAGAGTAAAAAGTAAATTGTCTGCTTTTAGGATTTTCTCTTCTCCATACATCTTCTAAAGTCTCCTGTTGTATCAGCTCAAAAAAGAGCTTTGGTAATAGTCCTCTTTTCTTTTGTGCCGTTGATGTCTTTTTATCTAATTCCAAGTTTGTCACTCCATTGAAGTCTCCAGCAAGAATTATCTGGTCGTAAGAAAGGTCATCTAATTGCTTCCTCAAATCCTCAAAGAAGCTTTCTTTTGCCCCATTAGGTGCATGAAGTCCAACTACCAATACTCTCTTTAGATTCCACGTACATTCCACTGCTATAAATCTAGCTTCCACATCTTTCATTACAAATTTTGGCTGTAGCTCCTCTTTTATATACAACACCACTCCTCTTTTTTTCTTATTAGAGGCCACTGCAAATTCATTGCCCAATTTTTCCAATTTTAAATATTTTACATCCTGCTTTCGAATATGGGTCTCTTGTAAACACACAATATCACATTTTTGTTTTAATAGCCAGTGGAAAATGCTTTTTCTCTTGTTCGGTGAATTTAGTCCATTTACATTCCAGGATAGAACTTTACACTCCATATTCATGGTCTTATTGCTGGTAAGTCCTTTTCATAGTCCCTTAAAAATCTCTCCCTCTCCCGCTCAGATCTGATCCGCTTTTTGGCCCCTCCAAATTCGAAGGACACACCTTCTGGTAATTCCCATCTGTACCTGATTTTCATGTCCTTCAAAATCTGAATTAGCACTTTATATTTTTTCCGATCTAGTAGCACTGATCTGGGTAGTTCCTTCATTATAATAATCGTCTTGCCATCAATCTCCAATGGATCTTGAAACTGTTTAGTCACAATCTTCTCTTTCATATTTCGAGTCGTAAACTGCACAATCACGTCTCTTGGTAATTTCCTCTGGGTTGCAATTCTCGAGTTTACACGATATACCACATCTAGGATAGCCACAACCTCCTCCTCCTCCTTCCCCCGGTATTCAGCTAACACCTCAGTAATCTGTTCTTGCGCTGTCTTTCCTTCCACTTCCGGCAAGCCGCGAAACCTCAGCTGCTTCTCCATGTGTTTGCTTTCCGCAACCACCATTCTTCCCCTCATCAGTCTCATCTCTGTTTGTTGCGTGTCTGCTAAGTTCTCCATCGCGCCTTCTACTGCTTTAACTCTCTGCTGCGTTCCTTGTAATTCATTTTGTATTGTTTCCATACCTTTCTTCACTTCTGACAGCTCCGATTTTACTGTCTGTTTAACCTCTTTAATCAGCTCCAATTTCGTGTCCTTAAGTTCTTTAATCACTTCTAAAAGTTTTTTATCCAGGTTTTCTATTGCCGATTGCCACTCTTTTTTCGACATCGTGGGGCTTGCTTTAGCTCGCTCCCACGAGTCCGCTCTCTTCCTTAACTCCGTGGCGTGAGATTTAATGTCTTTTTTAATTCAAATATCCCGGTCTTCTTGCAAAAACTAATTTTTAAAGAGTCCAAAATGTCGGGCGTCTTTTCTCTATGGTTCCTCTATGATTTTTGTAATCCAAGATGGCATACTTCCTCTTCCGCTGAAGCCGCGACCCTTCCCCTTTCAAAGATGGCGATTCCCTTCTTCCTGCCCTCCGGCAAGGGCCGCTTCTCTCCAGCAACTCTATTGTTATTACGTACTTCCTGTCTCCCGACTTCCCACAGTAGGTCTCGCGATGGTATCTTTTTCTCACAGCTCCATAACCGCAAGTATTCAAAACAATAGTACAATTTCTTTAATAACTTCTTTAAACTTAGTCTCTTTTCTCATACAACTCTTGCCGAGTCTTCCCCTCCTTGTTATTAGCCTGTTGCAGTTTGAAAATCTACTTTTACTCTTCTTTACTTTTAACAATCTGTCCCATATCAGAAGATAGTGATCTTTACCTTCTCATTCACTTTTCTTGGGTTGTAATCGCTGTTTCGATTTAATTTCTCCTCTCCACTTCTTCCCCCGATCGAAGCTTGGGTATGTAGGTCTTATGCCAAGCAGGTTGGCCCCAGAACTGCCGCAGAGATCGTAGCCGACCTGTCGCAGGGTGGGACCTCAAGGATTGGGAGGGGACCCGTTGCGCAGAGCCCCCCCTCGTCCGAGATCAAACACACCCTAGGGTCTTGAGCGTTCTTTGCCTGCTCTCCGCCTGAGAGCAGTCGGCCGTGGGCTATATTTCCCCCGCCGGCCGCTTAAAAACGGCAGTCCGGTCAGCTCCGCGAGTGGAGCTGCTTCAGACCTCCATGGATCCCAAACCGGAAGTTCCCCCAACTCCATTGTCCACCTCCAGAGAAAGACATCAATTTATTCTGTTTGGGGCAAATACATTCGCTTGCCCTAGGGAGCATTTTGCCCTATATCTGGAGTCTCTAGCGACCAGTGTTTGTGTATATGTGGTTTTTGATCTATACGTACGTCCTCAAATATGTTTGGGCCTTCACTTTTTCCCATAAAACACTGGTTGTTTTTCTGTTTCCTCTGTTTTTGAGATTGGTAACTGTAGGTTTCCATATAACTGATTTCTCCCCTATCCTCCCTGATTTCCTTTTAGTTAGCCACATATGTGTGCTGTGTGTGGATTTCTGCATGTCTTCCCTTTTATGCCTCTATTAATAAAAACCCTTTATGATTGAACAACTGCCTGGTTTATTTCAAGAGTTTGCTTAAGAGAACAATCCCTGTAAACATTGGGAAGAATCCCAGTTACCGTGACTCGCTGTGTCTTCTTTAATCTAATTCCTCCAACTAATTAGGAGACTCCTTATTTGGGTAACAGATTAATAGTGTATCACTGAAAATCTAAGTATCATGAGCTGACACAGAAGCCTAAGAGTGCAGACACAGGAAGAGTTCCAAAGAGAAACTCTTGCAGAAGTGTGTGTGTATGTACATAGATCCGTGTACAGCTACCAGGGTTGGAATCTTTTCCCCCTTTCATCTTTTGGGCCTCTGTCATTCAGCCACATTATTTGACTGTAAGTTTTTACAAATGGTTGTGAGTTTCTTAAGAGTGCAAGGGGGTGACATGTGATTCTTCACAAACTTTTCCACATCTTGGATTGATCAGGGTTGGTTGGAATCAAGGGTCAGAATTCTTAAGAATTGGCCACAAATCACCAGCTCATATTTGGTAATGGGAGGGCCCAGTACCATAGTTTTAGTTCCCAATGCCCACGTCCCTTGGAAGGAAAGCTCTGTGCATCTGCTGTGCTGACAGATTTGTTAGGGTTTAGGCAGCTAAATTTCTGTCCCCCAAAATTAAAATCCAAAGGGTTTAGGTAAGCCATCAGGACTGCCATGTCAAGATGGAGATTCTAAAGAGTCGACTTGGTTGCATGGAGGGTTGATTGCCTCTATCCATCCCAGTGGCTTTAGAGAGCTCCCTCTCTCAACCTGCTGTGTGCTGTTTCCTTAGCCAAATACTCCCAATAATCCAGAGTGTGTGAGAATTATAATAATAATAATAATAAATGAGAAAGTTTAGATCTTGTGGGACTTCAAACTCCAAACAGATAATAAGTTAAAGGCACCTAATACGTCAGATTGAAAAGAGTCCAGTAGCACCTTTAAGACTAACCAACTTTACTGCAGCATAAGCTTTCAAGAATCACAGTTCTATGATTGTTGTGGGTTTTCCGGGCTGTATTGCCATGGTCTTGGCATTGTAGTTCCTGACGTTTCGCCAGCAGCTGTGGCTGGCATCTTCAGAGGTGTAGCCCCAAACGACAGATTCTTTAATAATAATAATCTTTTATCTAATTTTTGTACTCTATACTCTATCTTGCACATTCTAATCTCATCAATATGGGACAAACAATTTGTCTCTCATTCTACATAACTTTAAATACTTCTATAAACATTATATACGTTCAATATAAGTCAATCAATTTAACTTATACTCTATATGTTATTCTTTACTTCCTTCTACATATCTTATATTCTTATATTCATTCTATTTTGATTATATAGTTTCTCCATTATACAGTTATCTGCCAGAAATAAAATTAGTTAGTTTCTATCCTTATAATTCTTGTAATAACACCTCTAATACTTAATACTATATATAATAGTCAAATAAAATAGTTGCTTAGAATTTCTCCTTTAACTTTCCTCCCCCCAGTAAAGTCACTTCCCTCTTCTTTTTTGTGTTTCAGTAATTTTCAAACTGCCACAGTTCTCCTCCCACCTCCCATTTTTTCACCAAGTATTGTTTCAGCTTCTCCCAATCCATGTTAAACTGTCCTGGATCAAGGTCTCTCAATTTCCTTGTCATTTTGTCCATTTCCACCATGTACAGCAATTTATAAATCCAGTCCTCGATAGTTGGCACTTCTTGTACTTTCCACTTTTCCGCATACAAAAGTCTAGCCGCTGCTGTCATGTAAAATAACAATGTCCTGTATTGTGCTGGAATATCCTCCATTCCCAAGTTCAGTAGCAGGAGTTCTGGGTTCTTATTAACTTGAAATTGTAAAATCTCACTTATCACTCTTATTATTTCCCCCCAGTACTGCCTAGCTACCTCACAAGTCCACCACATGTGATACAAAGATCCTTCATGCTTTTTACATTTCCAGCATTTATTAGACGTATTCAAATTCCCTAGCGCAATTTTCTTTGGTGTCAGATACCAACGGTAAATCATTTTGTAGACGTTCTCTTTAATGTTAGTACATGTCGTGATCTTCAATGTATTTTTCCACAAGTATTCCCACGCTTCCATTGTTATTTCTTTATTAAAGTTTATAGCCCACTTCACCATTTGCACTTTAACTATCTCATCTTCTGTGTACCATTTTAACAACACTTTATAAGTCTTAGAGATTTCCTTTTTATCCTCTTGTAGAATTACCTCCTCTAATTCCGAATTCTCCATTCTTACCCCTCCTTTCACACAGTCCGAGTTATAAAGATCTCTAATCTGTCTATATTGAAACCAGTCATAACTTGGAGACAACTCATCTTGCGTCTTTATTCTTAGTTTAGAAAATTCTATTCGTGTTATCTCCTTGTACGTTAAACACTGTTGTTCATTATCGACAGTTCTCGGATCTATTACTTCATAAGGAACCACCCAGGAGGGAATTCCTTCCTGTAGATAATCTCTATACTTCTTCCAAATTGTGAAGAGGCTTCTCCGAATGTAATGGTGTAAAAACATAGAGTCTGCTTTTATGTATTGTCGAAGGCTTTCACGGCCGGAGAACGATGGCTGTTGTGGGTTTTCCGGGCTGTATTGCCGTGGTCTTGGCATTGTAGTTCCTGATGTTTCGCCAGCAGCTGTGGCTGGCATCTTCAGAGGTGTAGCACCAATGCCAAGACCACGGCAATACAGCCCGGAAAACCCACAACAGCCATCAGTCTGCTTTTACTTTGTCATACCACAGATATGCATGCCATCCAAATATTTTTTTATATCCCTCTAAGGCCAGTAATTTGCAGTTTTTCAACGTCATCCAGTCTTTCAGCCACACCAAACAGATTGCATCATAGTAGAGTCTTAGGTTGGGCAGTTGCATTCCGCCTCTTTCTTTTGCATCTTGTAACACTTTCATTTTCACTCGAGGCTTTTTGCCTGCCCAAACAAAGCCTGATATTTTCCTCTGCCATTTTTCAAACTGCTTAGAGTCCCGAATGATTGGTATTGTTTGTAACAGAAACATCACTCTTGGCAACACATTCATCTTAACTACTGCAATTCTTCCCAACCATGACAAATTCAGTCTGTTCCATTTAATCAAATCTTGCTCTATCTGAGTCCACAGTTTCTCATAATTATTCTTAAATAGATCTATATTCTTTGCAGTCAGTTCAATTTCCAGATATTTCACCTTACTTGTTACTTCACATTCTGTTATTTCCGTTAGTAGCTGTTGTTTTTGTTTAGTCATATTTTTACATAATATCTTTGACTTTTTTTTGTTTGCATAAAATCCTGCCAAATCTCCAAATTCCTTGATTTTCTCCATTACCTTTGGCATGTTCTCAATTGGATCTTCCACAATTAACATTATATCGTCCGCAAATGCTCTGACCTTATAGGAAAAGTCTTTTATTTTTATTCCACAGATTGCATTATCTTCTCAAATCTGTATCATCAATATTTCCAAAACCAAAATGAACAACAATGGAGACAATGGGCAACCTTGTCTTGTACCTTTACCTATAATCAGTTTCTTAGTCACCTCATCATTCACCACAATTGCTGCACTCTGGTCTCTATAGATTTCTCTCACGCAATGAACAGAGATGAGGGCGATGAGGGGAAGAATGGCAGTTGCAGAGAGCAAGCATATGGAGAAGCAGCTGAGGTTTCGTGGCTTGCCGGAAGTGGAAGGAAAGACGGCCCAAGAACAGATTACCGAGGCGTTAGCTGAATACCTGGGAAAGGAGGAGGAGGAAACTGTGGCTACCCTAGATGTGGTGTACCGAATAAATTCAAAATTTGCAACCCAGAGGAAATTACCAAGAGACGTGATTGTGTAATTCACGACTAGAAACATAAGAGAAACAATTGTGAGTAAACAATTTCAAGACCCATTGGAGGTTGATGGCAAGATGGTTATTATTATGAAGGAGCTACCCAGATCGGTGTTGCTAGATCGGAAAAAATATAAAGCCTTAGTCCAGATTCTGAAGGACATGAAAATAAGGTACAGATGGGAATTACCGGAAGGAATGTCCTTTGAATTTGGAGGAGTGAAAAAGTGCATCAGATCTGAATTAGAAATGGAAAAGTTCTTGAGGGACAATGAAAAGGACTTACCAACAACAAGGTTATGAATATGGAGTGCAAAGTTTTATCTTGGAACGTAAATGGACTTAATTCACCGAATAAGAGAAAAAGTATTTTCCACTGGCTATTAAAACAAAAATGCGATATTGTGTGTTTGCAAGAGACTCATATTAGAAAGCAGGATGTAAAATATCTTAAATTGAATAAATTGGGCAATGACTTTGTAGCGGCCTCAAAAAAGAAAAAAGGGGAGTGGTATTGTATATAAAAGAGGAGCTACAGCCAAAACTAGTGATGAGAGATGTGGAAGCCAGATTTCTAGTAGCAGAATGTACATGGAATTTAAAGAGAGTGTTGGTGATTGGAATTTATGCACCTAATGGAGCAAAAGAAAGCTTCTTTGAGGATTTGAGGAAGCAATTAGATGAACTTTCTTATGACCAGATAATTCTTGCAGGAGACTTCAATGGAGTTACAAACTTGGAACAGGATAAAAAATCGGCAACTGTACAAAAGAAAAGAGGATTATTACCACAGACCTTTTTTGCATTAATACAGCAGGAAGATGTATGGAGAAGACAGAATCCCAAAGGCAGACAATACACGTTTTTCTCCGCGAGACATTTCACGTTATCACGAATTGATATGATCTGGGCCTCAAAAGACTTAGCGCTTTGGACTAAGGATGTGGAAATAATGCCTATGGTAGGCTCAGATCACAATCCGATTATGTGGAAGTTTGGAAAAAGAACTAAAAGGAAAGGATGGAGAATAAATGAGGACTTGTTACAAAAGGGAGAAAATATGGAGATGTTGAGAAGGGAAACTACGTTCTTCATACAACATAACATGAATAGAGAAGTACCAACCAATAAGGTATGGGATACCTATAAAGCAGTAATTAGAGGCATACTAATGGACTTAAATGGAAGAGCCAGGAGAAAAAGAGAGGAGAAGAGACAGGAGATTATGGAGAAAATAAAAACCAAAGAAACACAATTAAAGGAAAGACCAGGGAAAAAGAAAATATACCAGGATATTAAAATCCTTCAAGAGCAGTTGACGGCAATGAATAATAAAGAACTGGAATGGAATCTTAAGAGAATGAATCAAAAGTCGTTTGAAGGTGCAAATAAACCTGGGAAATACCTGGCGTGGCAATTGAAGAAGAGAAAGGAGAAGAAGACAATAAATAAAATATGTGAGGACAATAAAGTATACCTGGAACAGACGGCTATTAGTAGAGCCTTTTACAAATTTTATGCTAAACTGTACAACAAAAAAGAAGTGAATAAAGACTCAATAGCGACATATTTGGGGAAAATGAAGCTCCCAGTAATTTCGGAAGGATGGAGAGATAAACTGAATAGTGAAGTAACGGAGGAAGAGATAAGGAAGGCAATACAGTCAACAAATCTGGGAAAGGCGCCAGGACCTGATGGACTTACAGCTAAATTTTACAAGGTAATGGCCAATGAACTGGTGCCATTCCTAAAAGAAGTGATCAATGGTGTTATGAGAGATCAAAGGATCCCAGATACTTGGAGTGAAGCCAACATATCATTGATCCCTAAAGAAGGACAAGATTTGACTAACGTTAAAAATTATAGACCTATTTCGTTACTCAATAACGACTATAAAATTTTTGCGAAGATATTGGCAGAAAGAGTAAAGGGATGGCTATACGAAGTTATTGGGGAGGAACAAGCTGGTTTTTTACCAAACAGACAAATCAGAGACAATTTAAGGACAGTTATAAATGCCATTGAATACTACGACAAGCGTTGTGATAAGGAGGTTGGCCTCTTCTTTGTAGACGCTGAAAAAGTATTTGACAATTTGAACTGGGATTTTATGTTTGCCACTATGGAGCAGCTACAAATGGGGGAAAGTTTCATAAGAGCAGTGAGAGATGTCTGGGTATAAATTTAGGCTCCCGCCTGGCCTCGATTCACTCGGCTTCAGGCTGCTGAACGGAGAGGACCAACGGAGGCTTCGCATCGGGAGAAGACTCGCCGCGGCTCAGAAGCTGGGAGGAGGTGGAAAGGTCTAGCTGAGCTTCTCCACCCAACGTTCGCCTCGCAGATCATGGCTCCCTGCCCCTCCATTAGCACAGGGCAGGTGGGAGCACCGCTGTTGGGGCCCGGGCCAGAGCTGAACCCAGGCCCCGCCGTGGCGAAGACAGCCGGGAGAGGAAGGCTGAGTGGCGTGGCCAGCGCCAAACTCTTTCCTGCCTCGTGTTGCTCCCTGCCCCTTTGTTAGCACAGGGCAGGTGGGAGCGGTGGGCACCTTCCCCCAGCGCCAAGGACAGGATCAGCGGAGGAAATCCCCAGCCAGGGCCATGGCACCATCCAGGAGGGCCGGTGGGCGGGGAGACAGGGCTCAGGGGGGCGGCAAGGCGGCAGCAACTCCCCCTGGGGCCTCCAGCAAGAAGTGGGCTGCCAAAGGCCGGGGTAAGGAGGGCTCCCAGTCTAGCGAGCCTAAGCGGAAGGCCAGCGGCAGGGGGAGGGAACCCCGCACTGGGGGGGCCAGCGGCGGATTGCCTCTAAGGGCAGCCCACCCACCCCAGGGCTGCCTTGTGCGGCCACCCCCTCAGGCAGCAAGAGAAGGGCAAGGAAAGCTCTCCCTAAGGTCCCTCCGGGTAAGGGAGGCCTGAAGCAGGGAGGGAGTGCAGGCAAGGACAACACGGCCAGCTCCCTGCAGAGCATCAGCCATACCCTGGAACTGCTCACAGCCAGGGTGGAGAGCCTGGGGAACTCCAGGCCTGGGGGAGCCTCGTCTCACCCAGGGCCTGTCGAGGTCCCCTCGGGCGGGCGCCGCAAGGAAAAGCGAGGCAGCCATGCCAGAAGGCACCAAGGGGAGAGATCTTCAACCTCCAGTTCCAGGAGCTCCAGCCGCGGGCGGCGCCCCTCCACCAAGAGAAGGAAGGCTCCCAGGAGGAGGGGCCAAAGCCGCCGGCATCAGGAGGAATCAGAGAGCGAGGGATCCACAGGTGAGTCCTCATCTGATGACAAGTTCGACGGGGCGGGGTACTGGGAGACAGCGGCCGCCATCCCTGGGATCCAAGGCTGGGCTTCACGGCGCAGGGGTTCAGCTGGCACTGGGGATTCCCGGGAGGTTTGGGGAGCGGATGGTGAAGAGACACCCCCCCCCCTTCCTCGAGGCCCTTCACGGACAATGAGGATCCCCCGGGGATTCACCTATCTCACAAGGCCCGGGAAAGAATCCTAGATGGGTTCTACGTGGATGTTTTCTCCCTCCTTAGGCCAGAAGCAGAGGATGGTAGGAGTGCCCCTCCCAACAAACAGGATAAAAAGGCTCAAAAAAAGGAGACAGCTGAACGCACCTTTAATAACTGGATGGAAGGGTTCACTGTCTACATGGAGGTGGTGCAGATAGCATATCCGCAGTGAGGGTGGCACCTGTCCAACCATTTGAGCAACGTCCTGCGAGCCTGGGCCCTGGCGGGGGACGCTGCAGCTATGGACTATGATAAGGCCTTTCGGAAGAGGGCTTCCCACAACCCCAGGGCCAGGTGGGACCTCATCAGCCAGAAGCTCTGGCTCTGGCTGGTGGGCCCCCAAATGAAAGGGCGGGCCGAGTCTGCCCGGGGGGGACGCTGGTTCAGCCGGCGGGACAGGCCTCGCGGCCTGTGCTGGGAGTTCAACCAGGGCAAGTGCCAGCGGTCCAAGTGCCGCTATGAGCATTGTTGCGAGTCTTGTAGGGCCGCGCACTCCCACCAGGCATGCCCCCGAGGATCCCAGGCCATGGCTCCCTTTCGGGGGGGCCGGTCCTCCAATGGCAGTGCCCATAGGGATGGGGGGCCGAGCTCCACCGCAGCTCACCAGTCCAGCAACAGCAGCAAGTAGCCCGGGTTGCGCGGAATTAGGGTTGGCGCGCCCACCTATACGTTTGCAGGCCCTCCGCCCCCTCCTGGCGCAATAGCCTAACAGGCTAGCAGCCACCTTTCTGATGGAAGGCTTCTCCAAAGGCTTTCGGATTCCTTTCATGGGCCCCTGCGTGGCCACCTCCTCGGGCAACCTCAAGTCTGCCAGGGAGATGCCCGAGATGGTCGCTGCAAAAATTGCCAAGGAGGTGGGGGCTGGCTGGGTCTCCGGCCTCTTCTCCTCCCCCCCATTACCTAACCTCAGGGTTTCCCCACTGGGGGTTGTCCCCAAGAAGGCCCCAGGGGAATTCAGACTCATACATCACCTGTCATACCCGTGGGGTTCTTCAGTCAATGACTGCATCCCCCAGGAGCTTTGCTCAGTTAGATACGCCTCCTTTGACCAGACGGTTCGCTTGGTCCAATCTTGTGGGCGGGGGGCCCTCTTGGCCAAGTGTGATGTTGAATCTGCTTTCAGGCTACTTCTGGTTCATCCTCAGGACTTCTGCCTCTTGGGCTTCAAGTTCAGGGAGCAATGGTACGTGGATAGGGCCATGCCCATGGGGTGCTCCGTTGCCTGTGCCGCCTTTGAGGCGTTCAGCACCTTCTTGGAGTGGGCCGCCAAGGATCGCATGGGTTCCCCCACATTACTCATTACCTCGATGATTTCCTGATCATGGCGCCCCCTGGTGGTCACACTTGTGCCATCCGGCTTAGGATCCTCCAGGAACTGGCCGACGAATTGGGGGTTCCCCTCGTACCAGAAAAGACGGAGGGCCCCGCCTCCTGTCTCACTTACCTGGGGATTGAACTTGACTCTGAGGCTGGCCTTTCTCGCCTCCCCCCGGATAAGTTAGCCAGGCTTCGGGCCATCATTGCGGCCACGCTCACTCGGGAGAAGTGCACCTTAAGGGACCTCCAGTCCATCATCGGGCATCTCAACTTTGCCTGCAGAGTGGTTTCCCCGGGCCGCGCCTTTTGTGCTCGCCTGGCCAGGGCTTGCAGAGGGGCATCGGCACCACACCATCACATACGGCTCACTAAGGGGATAAAGGATGACCTCAGGGTCTGGGGGGAATTCCTTGCCAAATACAATGGGGTCTCGCTGTGGCAAGGGACCCTCTCCCCAGGCTCCGACTTGCAGGTGCAGTCGGATGCAGCGGGCAGCCTGGGGTTTGGGGTCTTCTTCAAAGGAAGGTGGTGCGCCCAGCGCTGGCCCTCATCCTGGGCCAGCTCCAGGATCCTCAGGGACCTCACCTTCCTTGAGCTGTTTCCCATCTTGGTCGCCGTGACAATCTGGCGGGAGGAGTTCAGGGATAAGCGGGTCCTCTTCTGGTACGACAGCCAGGCATCCGTCCGGGTGATTAACAAGCAGCCCTCTCGCTCTGAGCGGGTCATGCAGCTCATCCGGCATTTTGTTCTATGCTGTCTTTCTGCTAACATCTCATTTTCAGCCTGGCATATAGCAGGTTTGGATAAAAGCATGGCAGATGCGCTGTCTCGCTTCCAGATGGAGAGGTTCTTCTCGCTGGCCCCTCAAGCAGCGCGCACTCCCGACCCATTCCCGGTGAACCTGTGGCAGATTGGCGAGACACCGTGACACAAGGAATTCTCAGCTCAGTGGCTCCCACCACTCTGCGGGCTTATGCCAAGGCAGTGGCTCGCTTCCTCTCCTTCACCGAAAAGGAAAGGGAACGGAACCCCTGGCCACCATCCAAGACCATGATGCTGCGTTATCTGGCCCACCTGCGAGGATCTGGCTTCGCTCCAGGAACTATGCGGCGCGAGTTGTCGGCAATCTCGTTCTTCTGCAAGGCAGAGGGACTCCCTGACCCATGTGATGGTTTCCAGGCTCGCAGGGCCATAGAGGGGTGGGGAAGGGTCTCCCCGTGGGCACCTGACCAGCACAGGCCCATCACCCTGCCCATCCTGCGGGCTATTCTGCAGGCGGTCCCCGACATCTGCTGGTCCTCGTACGAGGGGCGGCTCGTCCGCACGGCCTTCACCCTGGCCTTCTTCGGGGCCTTCAGGGTCAACGAACTGGTGGCAGGGTCCCACCAGGATTCCTCTGGCGGGGCCCTCGCAGCAGGGGATGTAGTTCTTTCCAGTCGCAGTGTCACCATCTCGATACGGCAATCCAAAACTGACCAGCAGGGCAGGGGGGTCTCTGTCATCCTGCGGGCCTCATGGGAGCAGGCTATCTGTCCAGTCATGGCCGTCCGGTCTTTCTTAGCAGTCCGGTCTCACCTCCCTGGCCCCTTCCTGGTGCACAGGGGCGGCTCCCCGTTTACGCATTACCAGTTTGCGGCCCTCCTGCGGGCATGCCTACAGGCATCTGGGTTCCTGCCAGCGGACTTCGCCTCCCATTCCTTCCGCATTGGCGTGGCCACGGTGGCAGCAGACCTCGGGCTCCCTTCATCCGCCATCCAGCGGCTCGGCCGCTGGCGGTCCAGGGCCTTTCGCACCTACATTCGCCCTGCCCGGGCTCTTGCTCACTGAGTCTGTCTATGCTTCATGTTTCAGGGCAGCGGAGGATTGTGTGGATTTGCGGCCACAGTATCGTGCATTAGGCCGGGAAGTACGCGATGTCCTCAGGATGGGGAAGACACCTTGGGTTGGATGATCACATCGAGATCTGCTGGATCGGCTCCCGGGGCATGCTATGGGAGGCGCTGGCTCCCACCTTGGTCCAGCAGGCCCGCCGGGAGGGCCAGCCCAACGCCTTGGTCATCCAGCTGGGAGAAAATGACCTGGGCAGACGGGAGGCTCTGGAGCTGAAGCGAGCAATGTGCAGCGACCTGGACTATCTATGGGGGTTGTTTCCACGGACTTTCTTCCTGTGGTCGGACTTGCTCCAGAGGCGCTGCTGGCGTTTCGCGCGCCACCCGGAGAAGGTCGATGGAATCCGGCAAAGGGTGTCTCGCGCCATGGGACATTACATCTCTGCAGCCGGGGCCTGCTCATTCGGCACTCGGACATCTCGTTCCGCATGGAGGCATTGTTTCGCCCAGATGGTGTTCATCTGTCCAGCTGGGGGCAAGACATTTGGCTGCAGGACCTCAGGGATGGTCTGCTTGAGTGGTTGCGGCGGTAGGAGCTTTGGCAGGAGCCCCCCCCGGGTGGGGCTCTGGTGGTGGTTGGTCATTGGATCGGATCTCTTTTTGGGGAATCAGGGCCTCCGCCCTGGTTCCTGTAAGGGGATTCCCATAAGGAATCTTGGGGGTGAGTCACGGAGGTGCATGCCCAGCTCGGGGGCTGCCAGGTCGGACTCGCCACCAGGCGGCAGGGGAATCATGCAGGGGTGTACACCCAGATGATCTCCCCCTTAATGCCGCTCCTTGGTGCCCCCCCCAGCTGGGGGTCTGAGTGGGGAGGGTTCATCGGCTGGCAGGCGGGATCCGATCCATATGACTGCCTTCGCTCCTTACCTGCTGTTCGCAATAAAGTTGTGGCCTATTTTCACCCAGCCATTGTGTGGTCTCACTTTGTCACCTGCGCCTGCCAGCCTCCGTGCCATCAGCCTAGGCTGCAAGGCATAAATGCAGTTGCTGACAACTTATTGTTATACAGCCTGCAGTACAGTTCGTGCATCAGGATTATTTGAGAACTTCTCAGAATAAACCTTTTCTGCTTCTAAGTTTGATGCCTTGGTTTATTATTCAGACAAGAACGGAAACGGAAGGGGGACCTTGAAACTGGCAAACAGAGGTAATGAAAGTTTCCTGTGCTTGTTCAAAATTAGGAAGTAGCCTTGGCATCTCCCTGTGTGTGAACAATGTTGAATGTTTCAACCAACCCCACCATCAGAAGTTATGATGCAACCACCTTGTCAGTTCTAGGATTGGCAGTTCATGACAGATAGATTCCCCACACCCCTCACAGCAAGTACTCCAGGGTCCCTGGTATTAATTCAATGGCACAGTCCATAGTTCTATGCAGGGGGACCTCATCCACTCCCTTTTCATCAAACACTTGTTTTAAATCTTGATATTTGAGGGGTATTTGGTTCAGCTCCTCTCTGGTAAGTAATACAGTCTCTAGAGGTGAGGGAGCATTTCAGCCCCATTCCTGGGCCCATACATGACCTGTACAATTTTTTCCCCCATCAAAAAGTAACTCGCCTGTTTTCCATTTAATCTGGGGGTTGTGGTCCCACAGCCATTGGCTCCCCAGCACAAGTGGGTAGTTAACTACAGCACTCACAATAGGGATTCTGGATTCCCAGTGGCCTCCCATGCCCATGGGGACTGGTTCAGTTTGATAGGTGGCAGGGTCTTTCATGTTAGATCCATCCATTTGCTCAAATATTATGGGCTTGTTCAGTTCTATAACATCAGGCCCCAATCCTGTGACCAATGCTGTGTTTATTAAGTCCTGAGTACAAACAGAGTCAATTAATGCCTGTACTCATACATGGGTTCCCTTTTTAGGGTTAACTAAAGTCCTGGTTGGAATAGTAGAGCCCTTTTTTCTCTCACCTTTCTTGGCAATGCTTTTGGGGGGACCTTCCCTGGACACCGGGGTCAGGCTTTGGGACAAGTAGGAGCAGGAGTTGGATCCCACAGCAGGTGGTTGGCTTTCGGAGTGGCAACGTACTTCCTTGCAGCCCTGCCGTCGACTCTCCAGGCGACCGTCGATACGCAGGCAGAGTAAGATCAGGGCTGGGAGATTTGAAGGGTGCTCAGCTCGGGCCACCTCATCCAGCACCTCCTCAGACAATCCCTCCAGGTACTGGTCCATGAGTGCTGCCTCATTCCAGCCCAGGTTCTGTGCCAATAGCTGGAAGTCAGTGGTATAGTCCCTCAGAGTACCTGGCCCCTGCCGCAGCTGCCGAATGCGGAAGTTGGCCCGCTCTGCCTTCAGAGGGTCTGCAAAGATAGCCTTCAAGTGCGCCACAAAATCAGCAAGACTACTCAGCAGTGGTGAATTCATGAGCAGTAAAGGTGTCGCCCATTTGGCAGCGTTCCCCTTTAAGAGGCTTAATACAAAACCGACCTTGGTCTTGTCATCAGGAACATCTTGAGCCCGCAGCTCCATGTAGAGCTGACACTGTGCCAGGAATACAGGGAACTCTTCAACATTCCTTGCAAACTTCTCTGGAGTCTGCACTGGGCATTTCCGGGGAGGTGCAGGACCTGGCCTCAGGGTTACCTGCTGCTGCAACAAGGCTATGGTCTGGGTTAATTGCTGCACCTTTGTCTGCAGCCACTGGATCTGGGCAACAAGGTCAGTGGCAACAGCAGTGCCTTCCTCCATCGTGCTGGAGAATTTTGAGGGTGGCTTCAAACTGTCCTGCTTCAAGTGGCTGCCAAGTCTGCAGAGTGCTGCTGACAGGTAACAAGGTCCAGCTGGCAAGGCGAGGAATGTGCAAAGTCCGTAAATCAAGGGAGTAGTCAAGGACAAGCCGGGTCAGAGGTCAGAGAGACAGTTCCAAGGAGCAAACGCAGGCAGCACAGTAGCAGCTCAGAGAACTCGTTGAAGCCACGCTGAAAGGAGCCCTCCCTCTGGCTTTTATACTCTGAGAGCATTTGGTCAGCTAGCACAGCTGCTTCAAGTCTGCTCCTCTGAAGCCCCTCCTTCCTCTGAGAAGGCTGGCCAGTTCAGAGCCCAGAGGCATGCAGATTGATGTCGGGTCTGTAAGTCTCTTCTGTCCCTGCTACGCCGACATTGCTCTCGATAGTCTGGAGATGTTGGAGGGGATAAGGAAGCTGGCTGCGTCTGGGCTGGTGGCTCTGGGTGGGGAAGGGGAGCTTCTGGCTGGTATTCAGCATCTGACCGTTCAGCTGTGGTCGGCTGCTGGGAGACAGGCTGCTCCTCCTCAGGAGGAACAAGGCTGTCAGCAAAGTGTCAGCTGTTCCAGCTCCTCCTCCTCTGAGGACTCGTCAAGCTCAGGCTGTACTATGACATGGAGGCACTCCACTACTTATTCCAAGAGGATGAGGAACCATTTACAAACACTCTTTGGGTGTGATCTACCAACCTGTTACAAATAGTTACAACCAGTTAGTAATAGGATGCAAAACATATTTTATCACCTGGTCGACCAGAATATCATATGGAAACATATGAAAAACCATATTGAAATTGAGATAAACTATGTCCATTCCCCTGATTCATCTGACATGCCTTGTTCTTGAGGAACCCATGCTGGCTCTTAGTAATCAAAGCTTTCTTTTCTGAATGCTCAAGGCCTGACTATGATGGTCTTTTTTGAAATCTTTCCAGGTATCGACATCTAGCTGACAGGTCAATACTTACTAATCTTCTTTTTCCCCTCTTGAAGATGGGAGCATTTGTCCACCTCCAATCCTCTGGCACCTCGCCTATTCTTCTAGAATTCTTAAAGACAATAGACAACAACTCTACAGTTACATCAACCAGTTCCTTCGGTACCCTAGGATGCAATTCATCTGGTCCTGACTACTTGATTTCATCTAAAGAAGCTAGGTGTTTCCTTACCACCCCCGTCTATCCTAGGTTACAATTGCCTTCCTTCATTGTGTCTTCTCTTTTTCCAGGTTTAGGGGCTCAGAAAGATTATTTACCGCTGCGTCAGCTCCAAAAGTTCCATCCGCCATCTTGCCTTCTGCTGAGCTGCGGCTTCATTGTGCGCCGGAGCTCTCTTCTGGGAGAAGAAACTGCTGGCACTTGGCTGCTCTAATCGGCGACTTTTTCTTCCCCAATCCTTGTCCCCTCATTCCTTGCCGTTTATATGTTAGCAAGCTTTAATTAGCAAGATTCCAGGCTGGGGGGAGACGGAGCTCCTTCAACTCGCGTCCATCTACCCGGAGACCGACGCCACGCCCCGTCAAGTCATTGTTAACACAAATTGTCGCTCTCTGTTCTTTATATATTGACTTTACTGCTTTTATAAATTCTTTACCTAAATCCATCTTCTCCATCAATGCAAACATGAAGTCCCAATTCAAATTGTCAAAGGCCTTCTCTGCATCCACAAAGAAGAGCCTAACTTCCTTATCTGGATGTTTATCAAAATACTCAATGGCATTTATAACCACCCTCAGATTGTCTTTTAGTTGTCTATTTGGTAGAAATCCAGCCTGATCCTCTCCTACAAAGTCCATTAGCCATATTTTAAGTTTATCTGCCAATATTCTTGCAAATATTTTGTAATCATTGTTTATCAACGAAATTGGTCTATAATTTTTGACATCAGTCAAGTCCTGTAATTCCTTCGGTATCAAGGCAATACTCGCTTCATTCCATGTATCTGGAAGTCCTTTTCCTTGCAATATATCATTCATTATAGTTTTTAATACTAGTACAAGGTCTTCCTTCACTACTTTGTAAAATTTAGCTGTTATCCCATCCGGTCCTGGTGCTTTACCAATCTTTGCTGCGTCTATTGCTTGTGTAATTTCTTCTTCTGTTATTGGAGCATTTAACTTCTCCTTCATATTCATTGGTAAGTCTATTCTCTGTAGATATTGATCAATACTCTTCTGAGTTACTGCCTTCCTTTGAAATAATTTCTCATAATATTTATAAAAGGCTCGCTTAATTGTTTGATAATCGTTTAGTTCTTTTCCTTCTTCGATTATTCTGTTAATTATTTTATTCTCTTTTTTTTTGTTGCCAGGCTAGGTTCTTTCCTGGCTTATTTGCTCCTTCAAATGACTTTTGCTGTAATGTTTTCAATTTCCATGCTAATTCCTTATTTGCAATAGCTCTTATTTGCTCCTGCAGTATTGTGATTTCTTGTATTATTGGTTTTTTCCCTGGTTTTTTCTTTAATCCTTGCTCTTTTTTATGTAGTTTCTCCTGTATCTCTTGCCATTTCTCTTGTTTTTTCTTCTTATACTTGTTATTTAATGTAATTAAAATTCCTCTTACTACTGCCTTGTATGCATCCCATACCACCTGGTTTGAAACTTCATGAAATCTAAAGTAATTTTTCTCCAAGACCAGGTCAAGGAACTGCAACTAATACATGGTAGGAGGAGAGTCTGTAATTTGTTTGAATAGTGTTGTTTCCTGCACTTGCCTGGCAGCTTCATGCGGAATAGACATGTAAAGCAAATTAACATGTATAGTTAATAATACCTGGTCACTGTTGATAGATTTACCCTCAACCAATTCAATAAAATGTCTAGTACCTTTGAGGTAGGATGGCACAATAGTCACAGCCAGCTGCAAAATAAGTATCCAAGAAGTTGGCCAGTGGTTCAAGTATGGATCCACTGCCCAACACTATTGGTCTTCCTGGTGGGGAGGGGAATTTATTTTTTATATATTTTAGGCAACACATAAAATACTGGCACCCTCGGGGTTGGATTTATGAGTGCCTGATGTATAAATTCAGAAATTTCTCCTATGGCCTCATTTAAGACTAGGCTTCATTTAAGACTACCCTGTTCAGGTTCTCAATATGAGGAGTGGGGTCAGCGGAGAGAGGTGTATAGCTCTTTAAGTCACTTAGTTGTCTCTCCACCTCTCCTACATGTATTTCACTGTCTAAAATGACAATACCCCCTTCTTTGTCAGCTTGTTTAATTACAATACTAGAATCCCGGGCCAGTGCTACCAAAGCCTCATGCTCTACTTTTGAAAGGTTGTGCCACATCTTACAAGGATTCTCCTCCATTTTTACCACCTCTCATAACTAGATGTTCAAAAGTATCAATTCTATGGTCCACTACTGGGGGTAAGAAAGTGGATCAACTCTTAATGTCAAAGTTAGGTCTAGGGGTAGCCTGTTGCTGATCCTCAAAGAATCTTTTAAGTTTGATTTTTCTGATGAGTTTTAAAATGTCCACTCTAATTCGGAAGGATCTGTATTGAGGGTTGGGCACAAAGCTCAAGCCCTTATTGAGAACACTAAGCTCTAAAGATTTAAAGGGCGAGCTGATAGATTGAGTACTAAGTTCTTCTTTTGCCCCTGTAGGGGGATCGGTTTGAACCCTGCTTTAAAAAGCCCTTTGTTAGTGTACACAGTGTGGTTTCTTAAATTTTTAGTACTGGTGCCTTCATCACCTGATATATCTGTATCGGACAGTTCAGATGACTCTAGGTCAGAGTATCTTTCTAAGGGGTGAGCCCAAGAAATCTTCTTGTGGCTCATGATATCAGCCTGAGTCTGGTTCTACCAAGCATATACTTGACCTGTGGCATAATCTTGGCAGTCTCATTTGAATTTATGGACCTTAGCATCTCTAATCTTGAGCTCAAAGTCCTTAACCACTTTTTCCAGATCTTTAAGTTTTGTGTTATATTCTACTGTGGTGGTTGCCTCTTTAAGCAAGCTGTTAATTTGTACTATATTCTGTTCTACCAACTCCAGCTCCTGTTTACAGGTCTCTATCAATAACAAAATAAGATCAAAACTGCATTTATTAAGTATAACAACAACAACATTCGATTTATATACTGTCCTTCAGGACAACTTAATGCCCACACAGAGCGGTTTAGAAACTATGTCATTATTATCTCCACAACAAAACACCCTGTGAGGTGGGTGGGGCTGAGAGAGCTCCAGAGAGCCGTGACTAGCCCAAGGTCACCCAGCTGGCTTCAAGTGGAGAAGTAAGGAATCAAACCCAGTTCTCTAGATTAGAGTCCTGCACTCTTAACCAGTACGCCAAACTGGCTCTAGCTGTCCAACGTGTCCTAAACTCATCACTTTATGAAAACATACCTGGGGGTTTGTTTATTCTAAGTCCCCTTGTTATTTGCTGGGATTTATGATAATCAAACAGATTAGCTGCATGAAGTTGGAGCTTAACTTATTTGGACTGTAAGAACTGCAGTGTATTCCAGTCTTCCCTCTCGAGTGTACTGGCCTCCAAGACTGGCAACTCAAACCCCCACCATCCTATCAAGAAAAGAATAAAGGTGGGGGGCTGATCTCAGCTGCCTGGAATTTAGCTGCAATTTCAGGAGTCACCAGCTGCCACCTAGAAGGTGGCAACCACAGCTTTGTGCATCCTCTGTGGTGTCAGATTTGTTAGGGTTTAACAATTTTTCTTGACTGTGGAGTAAGGCCCCTCCATTCCAATATACTTGGCTTTTGAATTTGGACTAGGCAGCTCAGTTTGGTTCTTAACCCTCTTTCTCCTGCAACTCAGCAGGGGAATTTATTCAGACAGTTGCCAATTTAGGGCTTCTGCCAATTCATTATTAGATTTCTATTCTCACAATAAACTGATGAGGTAAGTTCAGCTGGCTGAGATGAAGGAAGTGGATTAGGATCAACAAGTGACCCTCAAAGTTTAATGAGGATTTAAACCAGTAGATGACACTCAATCCTCTACACTTCAGTGCTTCGAGTCTTTTATTTCCCTTCAGTGAACATATAATTTAATTAAAACTCTCAAAAAAGGAACCCTGATCTCATAAATACATCAAAAATCTTTCCTTTTCATTTTTCCTCTATGATTTAACCCATCTGCATATGCGCTTGTGTACATAAGGAACCTGTACATGATCTTAGAAGAAAAAAAGTGGCAAAATGTCTGTGCACTAATTTCTGGAGTGATTGATGCCAGAAGACAGGCAGAGTGGAAGTATGACACAGCTGGGCAAAACAACAGCTAGGCAGAACAACAGCTGGGCAGAATAGAGCAAATACATTTATCACTATTTATACCCTGAAATTCTAACTCAGGTGTGTTGGCATTTTGAAATGGAATATTGAAATTTATGCATTCCAGGGCAAAGTAAGAGATTTGCTTAATTACCCAGACTTTTTGGTGATCCATTCCATAGCTATCAATCTGTTCTTGGGGGTTTGGCAGGTTGTTTCACTATATTTCTTCCCATTCAGTGCATTGCAATTGGCTTTTTGCTCTCAGACATTCTCACACCCTCTGATTAAGTTCTATGACTCCACCATCCTTGCAGTGTAACCACTCTGCTCAGCTGACAACTAGATCCTTCAGTGCTCATCTAAGTAGCCCTAAGTACTAGTCTAAAGTACTAGTCTAAGTGGCCACCAATCAGTTTGAATTGACAGGTTTGGTGATGTTTGCAACTGCTTAGATTGAGTGAATGGCTTATATCTGTTTATAACCTAACAAGGCAGGGTCTGCCATCTGACATATTTGTAGCAAAATTTGCTGCATCCCTAGTTTTAGTTCTCATATCATTTTCAACTTTATATGCTATAAATACTGTTAGTTATATTAGCTCATGCCATAATAAATGGAAAACAATGATGTTTTACCAACATAAATAGTTAGAGACAACTACTACCTGACAAAATCTGGGGCCTATGTAGTTGAACTGTCAAAATCCCGAGCCATGAGGCTTTGTTTACCAGGCCACTTAGCTATCTCCACCAGACTGTGATCTTTACAACTCAACCCCTCTGCCTGAGAAACAGAATAGTCCCCAATTTCATTTGATCCTCTTTTTTATGGTACCCCTTGAGCAATGGGGGATGCAGAGGTTTTAGTCTTTAATCTATCACAAAGACCCCTGGACCCTGTGGAAATCAAGATATTAAATAAGGGGTTGAGTTTTGTGCCAATACTGAGGTACTCTCCCTTTAAGAACAGGGTAGATGTCTTTAAGCTTATTAGGCAGCTGAAACTGAAGAAGTTTTTTGAGGACAGACCAACTGAGGAGCCTATTAGATCACATTTTCACACAAAGTACCACTTCTCACTAATTCAAGCATAGAAACTTTTGAAAGAGTAATCTTGAGAGATATTGAAACAGCCAAGAAAATATTAGGAGTTTATGGCAGAATTTGACAGGAGAGGCGAGCATTATGTGCCCTAGCTGTAGATTCTAACATAATAATCAAACTAGTGGACAAAGGCGGTGGGATAGTGGTCCTTAACACTATTGATTATGAGAAGGAGGTATCCGGACAACTGAGTGATGTGGAGAACTATAAGAGAATCAGGTAAGACCCAAGCCAGCATATTGTGTACCTTATAAAGATTGTAATGGACAAAGCAAAGCTGGCTGGGGGAATTTCCCCCTCTTTACATCATGATCTGCTGAATAGAAATCCAAAAGTAACATCCTTCTATGTCCTTCCTAAAATCCACAAGGGGGGCTTTCCACCAAAGGGATGTCCTATATTCTCATGAAATAATTCATTGTTGGAGCCATTGGCATCCATTCATTGTTGGAGCTGATGCATCTGATGAAAAGTGTGGCGGCTCTTGAAAGCTTATGCTACAATAAAGTTGGTTAGTCTTAAAGGTGCTACTAGACTCTTTACTATTTTGCTACTACAACCCAATATGGCTAACTCCTCCGGATCTATGAACCATGAGCATAGTCCATTTTTTGAGCATTTGATTTTTTACCGGTGCTTTATTGATGACATCTTTGCCATTATGACGGCACCTGTCATAGCTACTAATTTCAGGGAATGGATGAATGCCCATTCCTGTTGTACACCTTACACCATTCATTACATATGGGGGAAAACATCCCGTTAGGTCAGTTCCTCCATATCAAGAGGAACTTCTTATTGGAATCCAGCTATCGGAGTGAAAGTAAGACTTTAGCTGAGAGAGGATATCCGAGACATATAGTTGACAGAGCAAGTTCTAGAGCAGCTGGAGTGGGACAGAAAAAGTTACTGGAAATAAAAACCGGACAGCAGGAACAGAGGATACATTGAGCAGTTCATTGCACTTGCACCTACAATAAGCCAGATAATTAAACAGCATTGGCACTTGCCTGGCTGTGCTGCGTTACCCTTTGTAGATTTCAGATGCACCAGCAGTATAGGTGATTTGCTGGTACATTCAGATATGATGGGAGATCAAGATAAAACAGATCGTCCCAAAGGACATCACAAGTACGGGTATTGCAATGTCTGAACTTTAACTATGGAAGGAGACATTATAACTTTGCATAAACCCAATCAGACCTTCTCGATCTGGCACTTCTCTACCTTCAGAACTCATGGAGTGATATCTGTAATAGAATGCTTTTGTTCTTTAATTTATATAGGAAGTACTATGCGTCCAATATGCACGAATATTCACGAACATCTTTCAAAAATCAGGTTGTGGAAGGTCGAGTGTTAACACATTTTCTTGAATGCCATCAAAATGAAAGGGAGTTACATTATACAGTGTTGGAGGGAGTATGCAACAGAGAGGGCAAAATTACACAGAAACATCTTTTATAAAGAGAGTACTTCTGGCTTAACAAGTTAAGAGTCCAGAGCCCCGAAAGGCTTGAACCAGGAGTGGGAATTGTCATGTTTTTAATGAGATTGGCCCCTTTAAGAGAGTGAGCAAGCGGAATGCAGTATTAGGATAGAAACCATCAGGTTAACTTCAATGTTCACGGAAATGGCATTTGTTTTGTGAGGAAAACCAGGTACATCCAATGAATAACTGACGAGAATGAAGGAAGTGAGTAAACACTGCATAATACTTATCAGTTGCGTGTAGAATTTTATTGTAGGACAATGTGTGTTACGAGTCTGTTATGCATATGTTTCTTGTCCAGACATTGAATTCCAGCCCTTGAAAAAGCACAGGCTGGGCTAGTGATCTGTTGCATGGTGCCATGGCTGGTGGCTTCCAATGGGCAGTGCTGAGATCTGAAACAGAATAGAAAGCACACATTAGAAAGGAGTTGAGAAAAACTGCTTACCTCTGTTCCTGCAGGAGCCTCTGGTGGAGTTTGTTGAACCTGCACACAGAACAAGAATGACTTTAAATGAGTAACAATGTTTACATGGACTGTTCCTTTCAATATGTATTGCGTGGTTAAAGATTGAAGACTGTTGATGATTGTTAATTGTTATTTCTATTTATTGAAAGGTGAATTTTTGTATGGATTGTTGAAAAGTTTGTATAGATGTATTTATTATATTGTAGGCATTATTGCACTTTTACTTTTTGAATAGACCTTTTGATACTGGGTATTTATGATATTTATTGGTTGAGGGGGATTCTTGATTTGGTAATCAATGGAACAATCACCTTCAGGTTGGACTACTGTAACTCACTCTATGGTGGGCAGCGTTTGGGCTTGACCCGGAAGTTGCAACTGATTCAGCATGTGGTGGTGCGTATTCTGCCCAGGATTCTGTTCCAGTCATATATAACACTGGCTTTGCATCAACTGCACTGACTCCCAGTGGAATTCCAAATCAGGTTCAAGGTTTTGGTGTTTAATGGCCTTAATGGACAGGGACTAGCATACCTGAAGTACCGACTCTCATCATATATTCCCCAGAGGGCACTTTGCTCAGCAGAAAAATATCTACTAGTGTTTCTGCCTCCAAGAAGGTTCACCTCTCCTCGACCAGGGCCAGGGCGAGCCTCGACCAGGGCCAGGGATCTATGCAATATATTTGTTGGTATGTTTTTACTGAAATGTGTCATTGTAGATTTTATTTTTATGCTACCTGTTTTTATCTTTTATATTGTACTCATTGATGGGATCCACTCTGAACCTGTTCACAGGGAGAGTGGACTATAAATATAAATAAATAATGTTTGATCAAGTTTAACCCCCAGCCTCATAATCAAGTCTGCAAGGGTCAAGAGAATTCCATCGAAAGTGAGAAGTATGATGTTCTTTAATATTTCTACCTTCCAAACCAACATCGCTTTTGTCTTACCTGGGTTAAGTTTCAATTAGTTTGCTTTTTGCCATTTGATTACAGTAGTGAGGCAGTAAATCAAGACATCTACTACATCTCCCAGGGATTTGGATGGTGAGAATGTTGAGTCTGGTGTCGTCTGCATCTTTATGACATTCAACTCCTTAGCTACAAATTATTTCTTCTATGGGCTTTTCCTAGAGATTTTATACCATGGGGGATAAGATTGTGCCCTGTGGAAACCCGCAAGGTAATTCCCACCCTGAGGATAGCTAGTCTCTCACAGCTACCTTTTGAGTCTGTTCCATGAGGAATGATTTAAACCAATGCAAGGCCCATCCTCTGGTACCTGCTTCTGCCTCCAAACACCTTCACAGAATGGCATGGAATACTGTATCAATGGCTGCAGATAGATCCGAGAGGAAAAACCCAAAACAGAGAGAATCATGGAAAATAAACCAGGAAAAAATGAACAGAATGCCGTGACAAACTAACTAAACTGCAAAAAATGAAGTAAAGAAATGAATTTGAATTGAATTAAATTTAAAGGGTTAGTAACAATCTCAACAATACATAATTCACTCATACAGTATAAGCATAAACATGTACACTACCAAAACAAACTCAAAGGCTAGGAAATAAGTCACCTATACAACAATGATATGGTCACATATTAGTATCAATCCACATAGGAGGAAAGTGCAAAATGCTAATATACAATAAATAATACAAAAGATACCAATGCAATAAATATAAAGTTACAGTGCCTTGAGTTACAAGACATTCTCAAAACATGTTTAAAGTGCAATGAAGCTATCAATACAAAATTTATAGGGAAATATTCATCAAATACAGTAGAAATATAAATTGAAGAGTAACTGCAATGGGGGTACTATTGTGTTTCCATCCCGTTCCTGTAATCTGGGCAGTTACTGCAAGCAGAAATCACAACTCAAAAGTACAGAACATTCCTAATCCATATGAAGCAAACATCTCACAGCTGCCAAGCCTCTGAGTTTGCTTTGGCAGTCTATATGTTTATGTTTATATTGTATGAGTGAATTATATATTGTTGCAATTGTAACTATCCTTTAAATTTAATTCATTTCAATTTTATTTCTTTACTTCGTTTTTGTGGTTTAGTCAGTTTGTCACAGTATTTTTTCTCACTAGATCCAAGAGGAACAAGAAAGAAGTATAGACTTTGTCTTCATTCAATTGGAGGTCGTCACCTAATTCAACCAGACCCATCTCCCGCGCATAGCCCAGTCTAAAAAGAGACTGAAAATAGTCCAGAGCATGAGTGCTACCTGTGAATATCTGGAGTTGCTCTGCTAGTGGGTTTTTTTTCAGTCACTTTGCCTAGAAAGAACCGATTACAGACTGGGCAATAATTGGCAACATGATTTTTGACTAGGGATGGTTTTCTAAATATTGGGTGGAATGCCTGAGGGAAAGATCCATAACTGGAGGAACAAAAAATAAGGATGGTCTTTGTCTTCATTCAATTGGAGATCATCATCTAAATCCACCAGAGCCATCTCCTTTTCATAGCCCAGTCTGAAACCAGACTGCAAGTGATTCAGAGCACCAGTTCTACCTATAAACACCTGGAGTTGCTCTGCCTCTTTGAGTGCCTGAGGGAAAGCACCTTAACTTAGTGATTGATCTACGATAAAATTAAGGGTTCATTTACATGGTCATTACCTGATTTTAGCAATAATAGAATGTAGTAGAATGTGTACTTTGCTCCTGCTGTCCTTTTTCATTTTGGCTAATTATAACCCTCGTCAGGAAGTTCTGAAAAGTGCTGTTTACTTTAAAAGTTTTATTTTATCCCATCTGGTAGGCAATGTACCTGAATTAAGTATATAAAATCATAGAATCAAAGGGCTTCAATGAGCCACATACACCCTCAAGCTCAAAGCCCTGATTAATTCATCCCCTTTGGAGGACTCTCTAGCCTTAGCTTCTAGAATACCAGGAAGAAGAACCTTCCCTCTGCACAGATAATGGACCTGTTCTCAAATTCCTCTGCCCATTAATAACTTCCTCACTGGGTTAAGCTGAGTTCTACCCTCCTGTAATTTTAGTCCTTTATGTATACCCTTCAGCTCTGGTACAGCAGGAAACAAATCCTTCCTCTCCTGTCTGGCAGCCCTTGATGGGCTTTAGGAGATTTTCATCTCTCAGTCTTTGCTTCTTCAGGGTAATAATTCCCATTTCCTTCCACTTTTCTTGGTGACATTTATCCTTAACATTTACCGGATTCGGCGAGCTGTTTCTTCATGTTAAAAGCAGCTCTTGGTGATCCCTGGCCCGAGGGACATTTGACGGGACTCAACCAGAGCCAGGGCATTTTCTGCCCTGGCTCTGGCCTTGTGGACTGCGCTCCTGATGGAGATCCCAGCCCCACAAAACTAAGATGTTCCACCTGGCCTTTGACTGAGAGCCAGTGAATTATTCTGCTTCCTGACCATCGTGCCCCATCTGCAACAACCCTGGACCTGTATCATGGCTGCATCCCTGGTTTTATAGTAGTTTTACAGTAGCCTGGTATTGTTAGAGATGCCTGGATTTTACTGTCGAATTGATTTTATATTTTTATGATATTTAACTGTCTATTTTTGTCCAGACAGTCTCTACCAAGAACATTTGATCTCTGTAAATGTCAGCTCTCTTAAGCTGGAAAAACTTTTCACACTCTCAGCCATGACACTCAGGGTGATTTTTGCCTAACTCCCTACCCACCAACTCCTTGAGAATTGTGGCAAATTAGTATCGAGGAGAATGCAGTGAGAGAGGGTAATTTAGGAATCTCCACCAATGTATATGAGGATTGTCCCTATTATTTTTATTTATTTATTTATTTATTTATTCGATTTTTAGCCCGCCATTCCCACGAAGGAGAACTCCTTTCAATAACCAGAGAAATATTTCAAAAAAAGAGAGGAATTTTTATTGAAAACAGCAATGATCAACAGCATACAACACACACATAACGTACACAACACACTTTGAGGGCTAACTAGGAAAGAGAGTAAAGGTCAGGTTACATTTACCATCCAGACATCCGGGTGAGATGGGGAGCATTGTGTTGACAGCTCTTCAAGGGGGGAAGGCTCGAACAAAGTTTGATGTGTTACTGGAATTGGTTCCTTGTGAGATGGGGGAATTAGCAGCAAGGAGGAAGCTACACAAGAGGAGTAACAAACGAGATCCTCCATCAATTTTTATGGGGGTCCTCTCCCCAAGGAAACTGATGAGAGATGGGTGTTTACAACACAGAGAACAATTTTTATTAATCAGAGGAGTAGAGTAGTCCATGAAGAAAGAGGGCTTCAAACATCCAACATTCTTGACCAAGAGAGGCTCAGATAGACTACGAGGGCACTATGCCTGGATTTAAGTAAGTGTGTACAATTTGCTTGGGGCAAAGCCCATATTCTTGTAGGGCAAATCAGACCCTGGGACCGGAGAGTGACTTCAGCCAGAAAAAGGACCCTAGTGGTCACCTCCTGAGAACAACAAAAGGTTTGAGTTCCTTGATTGGTGCTGCCAGAGTATGAAAAAAGAATTAGATTGATTTCTACTGGTGTCTTACAAAGAAACTGTAGTTAATTAAATGTTCCCAGTATTTAGCTGATGAATTTAGAGTTTTGCTTATATGTTCCCAGGAAGATTTTAAACTTATCAGAGCTGAATAATCATCCTAGATTGCAGGACAGGATCTAATCAATGGGAAGAGGGGTTGATTGGAAAGTTCAGGGTGAAGTGGCTCACAAGCACCTTTCTTGTCAAAGAGCTGAGCTCCGAGGCATGGGTGGCAGGAGACAATAGTGGCTAATAACTCAACATTCCATTCACATGGTACATGCATTTCAGTCTCCTGGGCAGGAGCTGGTAATGTTCTGCCTGCTGGGCTAGTGCGGCACAGAGTGCAATAGATTCACTGGCTTATAATTTTATATCATAAGCAGCTTATTAAATGGTAGAGGCTAGACGGACTGCTCTCAGAGAGTGGATGCTGGATCCAAGATATGCATACACTTTGGGGCTGAGGGGTGACCTATTTTATACCATGGATCCTACCCAGGGGCAAGATTGCATCTTCTGCCCCAAGAACAAAGATGTGAGTGGTTGTTCCTGGGGTGAGACAAAGGATTGAGATGTTGTCCCTGGGGTGAGACAAAAAGCTGGCAAACTCTCTCCAACATGGGACAACAAGCTGTCAAACAATCTCTGGGATGTGACAAAGAACTAGGTAGGTTTGATTAGGTCTTTCTGGGCAGAACTAAAGTTAGCAATTATGAACGATGACATGTGGAGGGCTGAGGCTCTCAGTTTTCGGAATGGGTTAATAATAGAGAAGTGGTTAAGGTGAGATGGATAGGGCATGTTGCATTGATTAATTCAGGAGCTCCATGAAGGCCCTACTGTATCAGGATCCTTAGTGTGCCTCTGGGGCATGGAAGGGAGTGAGCTGGCCTTGCCTGTTCTCCTCATATTTGAACATTCCATCTCTCGGGCGGGATCTGGCTTGTCTGCTTGGGCAGCAGTTTCCATGTTTTCTGCCTGCTTGGGCAGTAGTTTTAGTGCTTGAAGAACATTCAGAGAAGGGCTTATGGAACAACCATAATAATAAGCCTTCTAATATCCTGAGGGCGGTTCTGTCTGCTAACAATTTCTTCTCTTCCTGTCGGCCAAGAGGTCCAGTCTCACCTTGGCCTTCCAAGGCTCTATGGCTCAGGTGTGACTCAGACTGCCCATTGTCCTCCTCTGGCCAGGGTCATCTCCATTTCTATGGCAACAAATGGCTCTGCTCTAAAGAAGTGAATCATCTCCATCGGTTACCTCAACTGTTATGCTACTAGCCAGAAAAAGCAACTTATAGTACTCTGTATTGAATGCAAACCCAAGAAGGACCTTTTGTGGCTGCTACCTTTGACACTGATCATGAGGTAAGAGGGATTTCACCTCAATAATAGTGATTTTCAGGTAGATAAGGGAAGAAAGTTCATTAAGTGGTGCGATCTCTGTATCTGATCTCCTTCAGGTGGCCCACGCGTACTGGCAAGAAGTTAGTAAATTGGGTGACTCTCCATAAGCAAAGAAAAGTCCACCAATAGTGTGCGTGAATTATTCTGTGTGTTTAATTGCAGATGTTTGATAGTTCACTGACTGGGAGGTGCAGGTGAGAGTGCTGGTGTCAACATTATCTCAGGTCAGTGCCTCAATGTGGGAGATAGGCTGCTTCCACACACGTTGGATAATCCACTTTCAATACACTTTAGTGAACATTTTGAAACTGATTTTCCATGTGTGGAACAAAAAATCCACTTCAAAAGGATTGCGAAAGTGCATTGAAAGTGCATTATTCAATGTGTGTGGAAATGGCCGAAGTCTTGTCAGAAGGAGATGGAAATTCCTCAGTAGAAGAGAACCCTTCCCTGCTCCAATTAGCCTACATGGTCCATGAATTCTTAATGCTCTAGGGAGAGATTCCCCACCCCTTGTACAATAACAGGCGTCAACTGAAGATCCTACAAAACAGGCAAATCATGAAACCTATTAGGGGGCCCATCAGCCTCCAGAACCACCATACCATCCCCAAGGAGCTACAGGAGCAAACAAGGAGTTGTGACAGAAGCATAGACTTGACTAGGCAATAAATTATATCCCTAACACAATTCATGGCCTAGCACATCGCGTCCTCAGGAAAGAATAGCGCTCTGGAGCTTGGAAGTATTAGGGACCCAAATATCACTACAGGAAAAAGTGGGACTAACATTCTACATAATAGATGACTTACCTAAACATACCCCGCAAGAACCAGGATATGTTTCAGTCCGGACACCTCTGTGCCATCAGGTACCAGTGCACAAAGAATTCTGTTCTTATTCTTCTGTAATATTTGATCAAGGTAACAGCAGCCCTTTTGGTACCCTTCCTAATACAGAATTTCATGGAAATTGGATTTATTAGCAAATTTGGAACTGTGGATCCACCAGGTTTGAACTGAGATATAGGATTGTTTCTTACATTATGTATGCTAATTTTTGTACTTTGCACCTATGCTCTAGCAAACTGAATAAAATGTACATTGCAGCTAGCTTCCTGACAGTGTAATTTGCAATATCCCTGTCACCCTCTGCCTGAGTTTATTTTTCATCCAATGTATCTGAAGAAAAGTGCTCTGACTCTCAAAAGCTCATTCTCTGGAAATCTAGTCTATCTCTATGGTGCTGCGGGACCCAAATCTTGCTCTGTTATTGCATCCCATTGAGTATGGCTGAATCTGGTATGTTTTTGCTTTCTGGAAATCAAGCATTCTGCTGTATCTCAATAAGTTACCGCTTAGAAGTGTACCCATTTATGTGGTTTAGCTGCTTTGCACTTCCTTTGTTGAAACGAGACGCCTGACCAGAGGAGGACATGTGTCAGTTTCTGGCAAGTCTTGATGGAAAGTGTAGGCATCTCATCTGACTGCTACTGCAGGCTCAGCCATGCATAATTCCCCCAGTCTTAAAACAGCTCCACAGAGCTGCAATTTGCTCCATTTTGGGAAACATGAAGGCAATGGGTGCTTGCATGAGGAAAAGGAGGGATTCCTTGGGAACCCCCACAAGCCTCCCCCCCTCCTCTTCCTGCCCTTGTAGGAATCTGGAGGCTTCGGTGCTTCAGACAGTCCCCCCTCTCTTCAGCAGGCAGAGCGCAGTGGAGCAAGTCCCAGCTAGGGCCCAGCCAAGGGACACCGATGGGGATTTGCGGGGTGCCAGCAGGCATCCAGCTCTGCTCCGTGCTTGCAACCAAAGTGATTGTGAGGCCACCCAGTGCCTGCTGCTTGGCCCACCAGCGGCCTCCAGAGTGGGAAATGAGGTGGCAGCAGATGTGGGTAGCTGCTGCAGAGCCATGACCAAGCTGCCTCCTTTCATTCCCTGAGCAGCCCTGCACCTCGTCTGCCCCATGCTGTGCCTGCTGCCTTCCTTCAAGCAGTGGGGCAAGAGGTCCAGGGCTGGGATCCAAGTTCTGCATCTCTATTGGGCATGGATGAGATCTTTAGTCAGCCAGCCACCCCGACTCTCCTTTAAAATATTTTACCATACTTTTCTCTGGCTGGCATTCAGTTCTAATATTTGACGCAAAAATGTTTAAGATTTTTTATCTATAAAGTGCCCCTCAGCAGCTTTAATACGTTTGATTAGTCCAAGAGTGTTATCTCAGAGGCAAAAAAGGAGGGGAGATTTTTTAAAAATTCAGTCTCATTTATGTTTACCTGAACATTTTTCATGGAGACAATGTGACTAATGATATGTTTCCTTTTTAAACAATTAATAGACATGTTCCAAAAATAATAAGCTACATGAGGTCATGCCAGTGCTCATAATATTTCCCATCATTTTCAGGAACTTGACTATACCCAGCCAACTATATGTCCAGGAGAGACACAGAAGCTTCCTTTTTTCCTCTGCCTAGTGGGGTGGGTTCCTGCTTAATATCAGCCACAGCATCTCTGGTGAGGACCTGGCCCCCTATTTCAGTCTATCCCCATCTTATTACTGTCCTCCCACATGGTCTTTGTCTCAATCGAGTGGTCTTCACTGTTTCCAGCTACAGAGACTTCCAGAGAGTAGCATCTAAGAAAGATGGTGGTAAACATCTGGCTACAGGAAGAAATGGAGCAATCTGAATTAGAATTCTCCATAATAAGGAGTAAGTAGGAGGAAATGAGACAATGTAAACTATAATAATATTAATCAGAAGTCTTGTGAGAAATTCTGCTCACCTTAGAATGAGTAAAGAATACGCTGCTGTTGTCTAGATGGAATAAAACAACACCTTAAAACAATGGGAAAAACTCATTAGTATAACATCCTGACAAGGTATATAATCTTGTAAAATGAAAGAGGACTGCGGCAGCAAAGTACACATTATATGAAGTGGGGAAGGAAATTGATAGACATATATAAACGATGGTTTTAAAAAGCAAGGTAAGAAACCTCTAGCAGTATATATTAATCACATCTGTCTTCACCCTTCCAAACTCTGTATATAAGCACCATCAGTACAAGGCTTTGCATCTGCTTTCATTCGTTACTTCTTGATCAGGTACTTCAGAGAGTTCGGTAAGTACTGAGGAGAAATTTTATAAGGATAGATAGGAGGAATTGGCAATATTTGGGCCAGAGAAGAGAAAAATAAAGAGGAGACCTAAAAGTGCTCTTCATATACACAGAGATATGTTATGTGAAGAACAAGATTAGATGTAGTGCTTTTGAGAGGAATGGAGATCCATGCTTTTTGCTTCTTCTGTGGCGGCCATGATGAAATGCCATGATGAGAACCATTCTAAGGGAACCATTCTAAGGGTCAGAACCATTTTAAGGGAAAGAGTGATAAGCTGAGACATACCCAGCACTGAATACTACAACAACAATATTCAATTTATATACCATTATATACTTCAGGACAAATTAATGCCCAAGCACAGCATTTACAAACATCTTATGATTATCCCCAAAACAATAACCTGGTGAGGTGGGTGGGGCAGAGAGAGCTCTGGAGAGCTGTGACTAATCCAGGGACACCCAGCCAGCTACAAGTGGACAAGTGAGGAATCAAACTTGGTTCGCCAGATTAGAGTCCCACCACTCTAGTCTTTTTTTTTAGTGTTCTTTTTTTAAATTTATTTATTTTAAACAATAATAAACAGCACTAGACATTAAAAGCTATACAGTGAATACAGAAGGTAATGTCGTATAAAAACAAGAAAGTTGTTTACAAATGTTTTAACTCCAAAATACTGTCGTTGTTTAACCTTACAACTAGAAGTAAAATATACATTGCCTTTAAATTTGGTTTGTTTGTGGGACCACCTATTCAATTTTTACCGAATAACCATTCAACAAATATGTGCTTCTTCAAACATAGTTGAAACTATCCGTTATAGTGGCAAGAACACAACAATACACCACAATCTTTTAATAGTTAGACTTGATATGTAGATGTCTATATTATGAAGTAACCAGAGTTAGTTACTAAAATCAAAAAGAGTCCAGTAGCACCTTTAAGACTAACCAATTTTATTGTAGCATAAGCTTTCGAGAATCAAGTTCTCTTCCTCGAAAGCTTATGCTACAATAAAATTGGTTAGTCTTAAAGGTGCTACTGGACTCTTTTTGGTTTTGCTACTACAGACTAACACGGCTAACTCCTCCAGAGTTAGTTACTGTTTGCAAAATCTTTGATTTTAGTTGTGGCTTGTTTTCTTCTATATAGGTAAAAAAGGGAAACTATTTGTCAGTGAAGTTTGTTTCCTTAGGGAAATGTTCAGCTCTATATAAATCATCATTTATCTTTTCAAGAATAAAGTTGTTCCAAAGTTTATCAAACCAATTCTCAATCGTCGGTGCTTGGTTCACTTTCCACAGCATAGCTATGGCACTTTTGGCCGCAACAAAAAACGTTGCAATAAGCTTTCTTCTGATTCTTGGGATTGCTAAATCTTCCCATTGGTCTAGGAAGATGATTTTGGGTTCTAGAGGGACTTTGTAGCCCGTAATTATTTTGATCTCGCCTAGTACTTCTTTCCAAAAGTTAGAGATATAATCGCACTCCCACCAGCAGTGGGCATAGGAACCATCTTGTCCGCAATTCTTCCAACATAATGGGGATAAGGATGAGGAGATCAACGATAGCTTTATAGGGGTTAGATACCACCTATGAATGATTTTGTATGTCTGCAGTTTCATTACATTTACATGTGTAAGAGGACCAAATCTTTCCCCACATGGGGTTAGATTGATCAATTCCACAATCCTTATACCATCTGATTTGACAGTTTAATTGCTTTTTAGTTGTAATGTTTAGTAAGATTTTATATAGCTTGGCTATTGACCCTTTTTTTTGGAAAGTAGTATTGCTTAACAGTGTTTCAAATTCCGTTAACGGTGTGTTCATAATTGCTGAGAGATCTATTTTTTCTGCCATGTTTTTCAGTTGCAGATATTTATACCAGTGTAATTTCTGCTTTAATTTGTGTTCTAAGTCTACTTTCCCTAGCAGACCAGTTTGGGAGGCAATGTCTGTTAGTTTTGTTATATTCCCTTTCCTCCAAACTGCACTGAAGGAGGTATCATTTCCTGGCTGGAACCAGTGTTGCCCCAGGAAGGAGGCATACCTGGATATTGTGGGGCTAAGTTTCTGCCTATATTGGTCCCATGTTTCCAAGATTGGCATTATCAGTTTGTTGCTGTGCACACACTTTGGACGGTGGTTATTCTTTTCCCAGATCATATCACCTATTGTTACTGTTTTTAATAGGGCTTTTGTTATTAAAACCCAGTCTGGGGGGGGGGGGGTTCTAGATAGTACAATTGTAGGAGGTTCACCAGTCTTGTCGCTGCTTGGTATATTGTCCGGTCAGGGTAGTTAAAACCCCCAGCTGAGGTTTTTAATTTTAATGTAGAGAATGCTATCCTAGGATGTTTGCCTTGCCATAGGAAGTTGTTAAGAGTTATTTGCCATTGCGAAATTTGGAACTTAGGAACTCTGATTGGGATTGCTCTAAGTGGGAAAAGGATTTTTGGGATGAGAAAAGATTTGATGAGGTGGTATTTATCCATCCACGAGAGCCACTGCTCTAGTCTTAACCACGACACCAAACTTGCTCTTATGTCAGTGGCTGGCTGCTACAAAATTCTTTTTAGGTTGCCTGTTATAACACCCAGCTTACAATTTGGCAGGAGAGAAAAGAGCCTAAATCTAAGAAGATCTGTTTTGAATGGTGTTGTAACATCTGAACCCAGACTGGCCCAGGCCAGTCTCTTGCCTCCATGCTATTATTGCACAGAAGCTCTGGAGAAATATGCTGCAAGCAGGGCTGGATTGAGGGGGGACAGGGGAGTAGCCTGCCCTCAGCACTGCTAAAGAGGGGGCACTGGGCATGGCTGCCAGCCGCCTGGAAAGCTGAGCGCAGGGTTGGGAGACCCTTGCCAGCCCCGCGGATGGGGCGGCTGGCTTGCTGCACGCGCAGGACCTCCCAGCCCTGCACTCAGCCACCAGTGCAGCAAGCCAGCTGCCCCAGCACACACCCTCGCCGGTGCCAGCTCTGCAGCTCACCATGCGCTGGGGCAGCTGGCTTGCCATGCGAGTGGCACAGGGCAGTGGGGCATGCGAACTGCACAGATGGCCTCCTAGCCCTGTGCTCAGCCAGCTGTGCAGCAAGCCGGCCACCCTAGCACCTGGTGAGCCATGGAACTGGCGGCAGCGAGGGCATGTGCTGGGGCAGCTGGCTTGCCACGCAGGTGGCTGAGCACAGGGCAGGGAGGTCCTGCGCGTGCGACAAGCCAGCCAGCCACCCCAGCGCATGCCTGTGCTGCCTACAGTTCCACAGCTCACTGGGCGCTGGAGCAGCCAGCTTGCTGCGCAGGTGGGCATGCCTCCCGCCCTGCGTGATGATGTCACGAAAGTGCGTGCATGCGGAGCACCCGGGCAAAGTTTGCCCCGGGTGCCCGCATGCCTAGATCCAGCTCTGGCTACAAGGCCAACATTTTCTAAACATTGCATCATAAAGGAGTTTTCAAAGCAGGAGCCAAATCCCATCATACATGGTACTTGCCCGAAAGAGTTTTTTAAAAATAGGAGGAGTTTGATGTCTGCCCTCACCCTTCTAGAGCCCATTTTATTTTCCCCCCACAACGGGCTATGTTGCTAGTATATTAATACTGAAAGAATAACAGATTCTCAAAACTACAGATGACTACCATATTCTTCCGCTAGTTATTGGGGATTTAGTTGGGTTTAAAAGAGATGTGTTTGTGTGATGTTAAAAAATAAAACAATATATTAGTAGAATGGTAAATTCTACCATGAGTCTTAGTGATAATAGCTGAGTTTAAATAACCTAAATAAATAGAAATAATCCTACATTTCACCATGTGCCTACTTGGTTAAAAAAAGTCTTGTTAGTGTTAATGGCTTTCCCAAAATCTCTTGAGGGAGGTGAAGTTTGATATGTCACACTCCCAATGTTGTCTGACTTTCATTTAAAAGAACAGGACTGTCCTGGTGTATTAATAATAGTTGTTCAACCTTCAAATATGGAAGGAGAGGTATTCACATCAGACAGCAAATCCAATAAACCTTATCAGAACACCAAAGGTGAAAATGTATGTCCCCAAAGTGCTTAAGACAGCTCATCACTTCTCCTATGCTTCCATTTCCCCATCCCAAAATCAGAATTACATTGTCTTCATAGATGTATGTGCCTGGACAGCTCCTTGCTAGTGTGTGTGTGGGGGGGGGAGCGGGGAGGAATTAGTGACAAAGAGTAGGACTATATGAGAGAGGTAACTGCAGGATAACTCCACCAATTTTTATGGGGTCCTTTCCCCAAGGTAGCAAATGAGACTGGTGATCTTAAATGTTAAAGAATATTATTTTATTAACAGAGGAAAATAAACACACACACACACACAAGAAGCAATTAAACTGATTTTCATATACCCACAGAGTCCTAGGAAAATAGCCAGAGGTTTGGAATAGAGTGCAGGGTGGGGATAGTATATTTACCTATCCGTGAGAGTAGATCAGTCCATGGAGGAAAGAAGCTTCAAATGTCCAGCATTCTTGGCCAGGAGAGAGAGAGAGTCTTAGGGAAGTGACCCTAAGGGAGCAGCGCTTGGATCCAAGAAGCATGCACAGTTTGAACGAAGCCAGAGCCTTGGTTTTTATAGGGCTAAATGTGTCAGCAGGCAAGAGAGCCCTCTTGGCCATTAGGACAAAGGCCATAAAGACCATCTCTGGGAAGTAACAAAGGTTTGATTACTCTTTGCTTAGTGCTACCGGGGTGTGTAAAGAAAATGCAGTCTCTCCTGCTACCTCACAAAGAGGGCAGTTTGTTAATGAGTTCCCGGAACAGAGTTGATGAATTTAGATATGAAAATGGAGGTTCCCAGAGACAAATTAAACTTATTGGTGCCGATTGATTGCTTAACACCAAATACAGTGAGAAGAGCAACAAAAACCAATTGCAGCAAATAGCTCCCTCAAATGCAATGAACTCCAAAACCAGAAACATTTTAAAGTGCTCAGTTCTATAATTTAGAAATATATACAAAAGGTTCTACAACAGTCTCAGCAATAACACTATATCAGTAATTTTCCATATCAGTATCTCAACAATATTGCATTTAAATGTTAACAGCATTCATAATGTATACAAGTGAGGAAGGTCCAATAGTCCATATATAGTAGAGAGCTGGGAATTTCTCCAGTTCTCAAAAGGGCTTCCCATATACTTTTAAACATAACTTTTTTTTCTTTACAGAGTCCAGTGGCACCTTAGAGATTTTCAAAGTCTGAGCTTTCAAGCATCAGAGCCTTGAAGAAGGGAATGTAGACTCTCAAAAGTTTACAATCTGAAAATCTTGTTGGTCTATAAGGTGCCATTGGACTGGAATCTTCCAACCTCCAAATTCTCATGAATACATTACTGGAGTCCTGCACCTAACAAAAAGTCTCCTGAGAGTCAATCTATGTCTTTTGTTTTGGCACCAGGTTCTAGCCTCCTTTGGGTGAATCAAACGGCAGTAATCAGAAAGCAAAGCAACAGAAATATTCCTTACCTGAAAGGAAATTACAGGCTTTTGGCTCTTCTGACAGGGAAGGTCTGAGAACTTGTATCTTTTGGGGGAAGGTCAGATGGAAAATACAAGGTTGAAAGAACTGCTTTCAGGGAGGTTCCTCCACTTCTCTCCCAAAAGGGAATAGAAATGTCTGAGGAAAGAGTAGAAAAAAATCAGAACATCTGATTGTTTTTCCATGTTCTCTGAAAGTTAACACTAACACTAACGATAGATTTATATATTCCCCCTTCAGGACAACTTATCAATTCGGAGCGGTTTCCGAAGTATGTTATTATCCCCACAACAATCACCCTGTGAGGTGGTTGGGGCTGAGAGAGCTCTGAGAGAGCTGTAACTGACCAGAGGTCACCCAGCTGGCTTCAAGTGGAGGAGTGGGGAATCAAACCCGGTTCTCCAGATCAGAGTCCCGTTGCTCTTAACTACTTCACCAAACTGGTTGGGGATCAATATTCTTGCCATGAATAAAGTTGACAAGACAAGGGGGAAATGCCTGGTTTTTGTATTCCACATTTAAAGGAATTGCATTTACAACTTTTTTTAAAAAAAGCAGTTTGAAAGTATTGTTAGCTTTGCTTAAACTATAATATGGATAATATAGCTGATGAACGGAGAAGAAAATGATATAAAATGTGAATTAAACATGTCAATCTACTTTAGTCAGAATAAATTTAATAGTACAGAGGATAGTGTAATGTCTGTTAAGGTTATGCCAGATACATGGATGTGTTTTTCTATATTGGCAGCCAACTCAAGATGCCAGCGTCTGCATTAGAAGAGGCCGTAAAAACTCCTGCCTTGGATACTGAATACTTTGAAGAAAAGAATGGCATTCCAAACTTTACCAACAATGGGCTGTGTCAGCTGGTGAAAGAGCAGCTCCCAGTCTTCAAGAAGGTGAAGAGTGATGGGTTAATTCATTGTGCAGAAGGAACTGACTTACTGAAGAGACTTGTTTGATGGGGGTGGTTTGAGAGAGAGAGAGAGAGAGAGAGAGAGGAATGAAGGTGGTGGCAGGTGGATATCCATATAATTACTACAAATGATGTGAAGACCGGCTGTTGGGATCAAAAGAAATGGGACAAGGTTGTTGGACAGTGAATTGATTTAGCTGAGACTTTCTAGCCCTCCCCTTGCTATATGCTTCCTCCGCAAAGCTTCAAGAGAAAGAAATTTCAAGGCAAGAGATGGAGGTTTCTCCATACTCTACGTTCCCTGCCCTGCCCTCCAAAGTCTGTGATCTCTTCAGCCTTACTCCCCAGGGAGTTACTGGATGGTTCCTTTGTGACAAAATGCATGGCATGAGCCCCTTGATTTCACAGCCCTGTCACTCAAACCACTGAGGCCTTCTTAGGCCCTCAGTATTGGACGGTTTTATAATCGCAGGTGAATAGTTTAGCAATTACAGGATCAAATTGTTGTTCTGTGGGGGGGGGGGGATAATAATGAATGATGAATATGATGCAAGCTGGACCTGTAGGTGACAAATTTATGGAACGCTAGCTTATGGGCGCTCGCTTGGCATGCACCCAATCCTCTTTCTTTTTTTCTTCTTTTAATTTGTTTTTTAAAAATTCAGTTTAACAGAAGGGGATGGATACAGAAGAAAAAGGGTAAATAGGGAAGGAAAATTAAGACAAATATATATTTTTATTCTACAAAAATTAAAAAAATACAGAGTTCAAAACCAAAAGTTTGATTAATTTAGAAATTAATGTACCTTTGATGTAATCTTCCATTTCTTGTTCTATAGGAGTTTCTTTCTTATACAATTTGGAGAAAAAGGAAATAAATTGTTGAAGTATTTCTTTTTCTATTTGTTATTCCATCACACTTTTAAACTTCTGTAATCCTTTTTTCAGCTTCTTTCCTTAAACAACAAGCCAAAAAATGACCTGGTTTATTTGCATGTTCAAAATACATCTGCTTCATAAATCTTAATTTCTTCTGCATATCTTCAACTTGTAACAAATTCAATTGATTTCTTAAGTGCTTACTTTCAGTTAGGGATTTCTTATGTTGTCCTTCCAGATGTTGAAGTTTGGTTATAATTTTGTTCATGAGTTCTGCTTTCTCCTTCTTTTTCTTTGAGATCAAAGCTATTAGGTTCCCTCTCATAAAGGCTTTACTTGCTTTCCAAACCGTAGTAACGGAGACATCATTGGTGCAATTCAGTTGGAAGAACTCTTCTAAATCTTTCTTACACTTCTTTATAATGTCTTATTTTAGTAGTACATTGTCATTCAGTCTCCATCTTCTTTTCTTGAATTCTTCTTTCCACTCTATCAGCAGGAGGTTATGATCAGTGTAGATTTTCGGTTGTATCTCCCTTTAAATTCAGTAATTCAGATTTTGATATCCAGCACATACCTATCCCCGAATACCTTTGATGCCTATCTGAAAAGAAAGTGTAATCCTTAACTTTAGGGTTTGTAATTCTCCAAGCATCTACCAAGTGTAGCAGCTTCATGTAGTGCAGGACATTCTTGGATAATTTCCCTCCTCTTGTTCTTTTTGAGCAGTCCATCTTTAAATCCAATACTCCATTCATATCCTCACAAATAATAATTTCTCCTTGAAAATCTAGCAATTTATCAAAAAATTCTCATAGAATTTTCTTTGGCGTTATTTGGAGCATAATTTGTAGCTAAGGTACAGATTCTGCCTTCTGGACATTTAATTTTCAACAATAAATATCTTCCTTCTGAGTCTTTCAGTTCTTACATTACATCAACTTGTTGACTCCTCACATAGACTGCCATTCCTCTTTTCTTCTCTTCTGCTTCTGATGTAGAGATCTTGCCTAATTTTTTATTCTCCAAAATATATTCAGATTTTTTCTTGATGTGGGTTTCTTGAAGACGTATTATATCCACTCTGCATTTTTAACAGATTAAATGTTTTAGATCATTTTGTTGGGAAGTTTGTTTGTGTGTGTGTGTGTGTGTTATGTGCTATCAAGTAGTTTCTGACCTATAGCAACCCTATGAATGAAAGACCTCCAAAACGTTCTATCTCTAACGGACCTACTCAGATCCTGCAAACTGGAGGATGTGGCTTCTTTTATTGAGTCAAGCCACCTCGTTTCAGATCTTCCTCTTTTCCTACTGCCTTCCACTTTCCCTAGCATTATTGACTTTTCCAGAGAATCTTGTCTTCTCATGATGTGACCAAAGTACGATAGCTTTAGCCTTGTCATTGTAGCTTCTAAGGAGAATTCGGGCTTGATTTGATCTAGTGCTCACTTATTTCTCTTTTTTGCTGTCCATGGTATCTGTAAAACTATCCTCCAGCACCGCATTTCAAATGAATCAATTTTTTTCCTGTCAGCTTTCTTTACCATCCAACTTTCACATCCATACACGGCAAAGGGGAATACCATAGTTTGGATTATCTTGATCTTGGTTCCCAGAGAGATATCTTTATCTTTAAGGATCTTATCTAGCTCCCTCAAAGCTGCTCTTCCAAGTCTCAGTCTTCTTCTGATTTCTTCATTGCAGTCTTCCTGCAATGATTGAGCCAAGGAATAGAAAATCTTGAACAACTTCAATTTCCTCATTGTCAGCTTTAAAATTATGTAGTTCCTCGGTAGTCATTACTTTTGTCTTCTTGATGTTCAGTTGTAATCCTGCTTTGGCGCTTTCCCCTTTAACCTTCATCAGTAGTCGTTTCAAGTTTTCACTATTTTCTGCTAGTAATGTGGTGTCATCTGCATATCTCAAATTGTTAATGTTCCTCCCACCAATTTTCATTCCACCTTCTTCTAGATCTAATCCAGCTTTCCTTATGATATACTCTGCATAGAGGTTAAACAGGTAGGGAGATAATATGCATCCTTGTCTGACACCCTTGCCAATTGGAAACCATTCTGTTTCCCCATATTCTGTCCTGACAGTAGGCTCTTGTCCAGAGTACAAGTTGCGCATCAAAACAGTCAGATGTTGTGGCCCCCCTATTTCTTTTAACACTCTCCATAGCTTTTCATGAACTACACAGTCGAAAGCTTTGCTGTAATCTATAAAACACAGGCTGATTTTCTTCTGAAATTCCCTGGTATGTTCCATTAGCAATCGTAAATTTGCAAAGTGATCTCTGGTGCCTCTTCCTTTTCTGAATCCAGCTTGAACATCTGGCATTTCTCGTTCCATATATGGTAAGAGTCTTTGCTCTATAATTTTGAGCATCACTTTGCTTGCATGGGAAATTAACGCAATTATCCGTTAGTTACTGGACTCCTTGGTGTCACCTTTTTTGGGGATTAAAATGTAGACTGTTTCCAGTCAGTGGGCCATTGTTTTGTTTTCCATATTTGTTGACATATTCTTGTTAAGATTCTGATGGACTCGATTTCTGTGGCTTGAAATAGCTCTATTGGTATTCCATCTACTCTCAATTGCTTTGAGTGCAGCTTTTACCTCACTTTCTAGGATTTCTGGTTCTTCATCAAAAGATTCTTCGTCAAAAGTATCTGTCACCCTTCCATCTCTATTGAATAGTTCCTCAGTGTATTGTTTCCATCTTTCCTTTATTTTGTCATGCTCAGATACTGTGTTTCCATGTTGATCTTTTAGCATCCCAAGCCGTGGCTTGAATTTCCCTTTGATTTTTTTTGGATCTTTTGGAACAAATCTCTTGTTCTTCCTTTTTTGTTGTTTTCTTCTATTTCTTTGTATTGGTTATTATAATAGATTTCTTTGTCTCTGTGTGCAAGTTGCTGAAAAGCTGCATTTAGAGTTTTGACCCTATTTCTGTTGCCTTTTGCTTTTGCTTCTTGTCTATCTTTAGCAATTTTAAGAGTTTCCTCAGACATCCATTTAGGCTTCTCCTTTCTTTTCGCTACAGGGATAGTCTTTGCACATTCTTCCTTGATAATATCTTTAGTTTCAGCCCATAATTCTTCTGGCTCATGATCAATTAAACTTAGTATTGCAAATCTGTTCCTTACCTGGTCATTAAATTCTTCAGGAATATTATTTAGATTGCATTTTAGATCTATGATTCTTTTAGTGTTTCTCTTCGGCTTTATTCTAATTTTTGATATTAACAACTCATGATCTGTATCACAATCAGCTCCTGGTCTTGTTTCAGCTGAGAGAATAGAGCTTCTCCATCCACTGCTTCCAATTATGTAATATATTTGGTTCCTGTATTGGTCACTCAGTGATTTCCACGTATACAATTGTCTTTTTGGTTGCCTGAAGCACATATTAGCAATGAACAGGTTGTTGGCTTCACAACATTCTATGAGCCACTCTCCTGTTTCATTTCGTGATCCTAATCCAAATTTTCCCACTATGTTTGATTCTGCTTTATCGCCTACATTTGCATTCCAGTCGCCTATGATTATCAGCATATCTTGTTTAGGTATGCGGTCAATTTCTTCTTGGACACTTGCATAAAAGTTTTCTATTTCTTCCTCTTCAACAGCCATAGTTGGAGCATAAACTTGAATGATGGTTATGTTAACAGGCTTTCTCTGAAGTCTGATTGATATTACTTGGTCAGACTTTGTGTTGTAGCTCTTGACTGCTTGTGCTATGTCTTGCCTCACTATTTGAGCAACACTGTTTCTTTTGAGTTCATTTCTGCAGTAAAACACTGTGTGATTTTCTGACTGAAAATATCCTCAGTCGGTGGATTTTCTCTCTGCTTCTTCAGTATTAAGTATCTGATTTTCTTGCATGGAAATTTTACCAGTATGTCACATGGATTTTTATTCATGGCTGCAAATCTTGAGTAGATCCTGTATATTTGAGCTGTGCCTATATAGTCTTCCTCAATTTTAAAATAGACTTCTAATAATGCTCTGAATTCCTCTTCAAGATCTTTTTTTACAAAACCTTTTGGAATAAACTGAAATTGTAAATTGGAGTTTTTGTTTTGTACTTCCAAGGTTTCTATTTTTTGTTCTAGTTCCAGTTGTTGAGCTAGGAATTCTTGATGTTGTTCATGGTTTTTATAGTGTTTCTTAACTGTCTCAATTTCCTGTGTATTCTTCTGTGCTGTTTTTTGAACTTCACCCAATCTAGCAGCAAATTCTTGTTTCAAGGCTGAGGTGTCCTTCTTTATCTTATCACAAGTATTCTGACCTTCTAGTTCAATATTTTGTTGGGTGCGTTCTTCTGATTTCTTCAGCAAATCCTCAATTTGAGTTGTGATGCTTTGGGGATGTACTGCTAAATTCTGTTGAATTTTCTCCCATAACATCTTGTGAATCAAACTCATCAGAGTCATCTTTCTTATGGTCTTTCTCTTTTTCTTTCTGGTGGGCATTTTATGAAGCCTGTGTAATCTTCTCTTTATGAATATTTCATGCAAGCTTCACATTCAGACTGAAAGCACTTTGCTGTGAGAATTGTGGTCTTATCTCAGTTGGTCTTTGGAGATTCCTAAAATAAAAATAATCTACAAAGAATAAAATATTAGGTGCAGAAGAAATAAGAAAACATTAATATAACACAAGAGCAAGAAAAAATAATAGTATAAATATAAAAGGAGAAAATAAAGAAAGAAAGAGAGGGGAAATTAGCTTAGTAGAAATTGATGTTAATCTGTTAATATAGTTAGTCTAAATATTTTTATATGTTAATATATAAGATTAATTATCCCTTACAGATCTACTTTCAGTTCATATGAACCTTAGAGGCCTTCAAATTAAGTACAGGATTTCGAAACTTCTGGTCTCTTCCATATATCATATATTTAACTCCCCTCTTCCAGTAAATTCCTCCGACATTCCCACCCATCTATAGGAGTTACAGGCAAGGAAAAGAAAAGAAGGGGCTGTTGCTCTTTATTACAAGTTTCCCTTCCGCTTTCTTGGTATCTCTGTAGCACAAACAATTGCCTCTCAGAAAGATTAATCTTCACAAAAGAAGGGGGAGGTGGAGAAGGGATATAAATAAGAAGGTAAACCGTCCAGGAGCTGAGCTTATGGCTATTCCAAGCCTTTTCAAGTTACTCAGCACAGTTGTTAACAAGTCAGACAGGGATTCCCCCACTCCTCCATCCCTTGTTCGGCCACCATCCATTAGCATTTCTCTTGAAGAGGTTAGGGAGATAAACCCTCCCCCAGCGTTATGAATAAACACCACTGGAAAGTTGAAAAACAAGGAGTTATTAAAACTCCATCATTCAGCTTGGCATCTTCCCATGAGATCCAGCCCTCTTTCTTTCTTTCTTTCTTTCTTTCTTTCTTTCTTTCTTTCTTTCTTTCTTTCTTTCTTTCTTTCTTTCTTTCTTTCTTTCTTTCTTTCTTTCTTTCTTTCTTTCTTTCTTTCTTTCTTTCTTTCTTTCTTTCTCTCTCTCTCTCTCTCTCTCTCTCTCTCTCTCTTTTCTTTTCTTTTCTTTTCTTTTGTAGCAATCACTCTGTGGAATGGGTTCCCAAAAGAGGAGAGGGTGTTACCATCTCTATCAATATTTAGGAGGCATTGAAAGATCATTTTATTTGGCAATGTTTTTATGGGGTGTAGACTGCAGGCTTTTGTATGCCTCTTTGTAACTTGAGGTACGATGAAATATAAATATTTTAATAAAGAAATAAAGAAAAAGCAAGTTTAAAAAACTTAAAACAATTATTTGGTAGTTAAAGATCATGCCACTGATAATACTGCAATGCTTTTTCTGAGTAGCCATATGTCTTGAGTAAGGATAACATATCATTCCATGTTAATTGTTCTGAACATCAGAGATGCAGTGCCTCTGAACAGGAAGGCTCAATCCAAACCTGTTGTGAGAGAAAGCCATTCAACAAGGATGATGAATCGGACCTTTCTTTACTACATAATTCTAGTCATCTCTTAATACCAATACCAATACTAGTAACAAAATCTAATTTATATACTGCCACTCAGGACAACTAGTCCTGACACCCACTCAGAGGGGTTTACAAAGTATGTTATTATTATCTTCTCAACAATCGCCCTGTGAGGTGGATGGAGCTGAGAGAGCTCTGGAAGAGTTGTGACTGACCCAAGGTCACCCAGCTGGCTTCAAACAGAGGAGTGGGGAATCAAACCTTGTTCAAGCTGATTCCTTTCTCTTTCACTTACTCGTATCTTTGTTTAAATTTTCCTGGATGAACTGAAAATGGGGATTCTGTCTAGTAGATGACTATTTTGATATTATAATATTAAAGAAGCCAAATAATATGAGAATAAATATATTCTACATGAGAAAGGTGTTTGAAATTATGTAACAGACCAGCCATTTAAGAGCTTTGGTATCTGGGAGAGATTTCCATAAGTGTCCTAGAATGTTTATTTTTTACCCACAGAAGGAATGTGTTCCAGGAGCCATTAACTTCAGGAGCCAAGCTGATGAAGACACAGAAATTTTTTCCATAAAAATGGACCTAAATACAAATAATATAGGAGTACTTGTTGGAGCTACACTTCCAGTGGATGTGCGAAAAGTAGGGGAAGATTCAAGTCCAGAAGCACCTTAAAGACCAATTACATTTCCCAAGGCGTATGATTTCAGAGATCAAGGTCACTTTGTAAGATGTCATCCAGTGATCCTCCCCATTCCATAGAATATCATCATGAGAAAATAAAGAGCTGATTGAAAGATTCTTGTGCATTTCTTGGGCCTTCCATGATACAGTTCTTGTGTCTTTTCTGATCCTATCCAATTTTATTTCTCACAGTAAGCTGTTACCTAGATAGGTCTCCTTGTGAGTAGGGGGAATTAGTGGTAAGGAGAAGGCTGTGAGAGGTCGGTAACAAGTGAGATCCTCTACCAATTTTACCAGGTCCTTTCTGTTGGAATAGGCGACTCAGCCTGCCTTTGGGCACTGGGGGGCACTGCATGTCTCTTTGAATGTAATGTATAAGTCTAGCAATCTGCCATTCTCTTGCTTAAGGTGGGAACGCCTACTGACTCCTCTCTTGCCTCTGTGCCTCTTGGGAAATTTTCCTTTCTTCCCACATGGTCATCCAAAGAGAAAAGATGTAAATTCTCCATGCTCCTTATGGAGCCCTTCTTTTTGTCCACAAACCCACAAAGTGGGTGGGCTGCTCATTAAATTTGCTGATGATACCAAATTGGGAGGGGTAGCAAACACCCAAGAAGATAGAATTAAAATTCAACAAGACCTGAATACTCTGGAGAAGTGGGCAGCTGTGAATAGGATGCAATTCAACAAAGACAAGTGCACAGTATTACATCTGGGCCACAAAAATGAGAAGCACAAATACTGGATGGGGGATACACTTCTGGGCAGTAGTATATGTGAAAGGGATCTTGGGGTAAGAGTGGACTGTAAACTAAATATGAGCAGTCAGTGTGATGCGGTGGCAAAAAAGGCTAATTCAATCCTGGGTTGTATCAAAGGGGCCATAGCGTCGAAATCACAGGAGGTCATAGCCCCTCTCTATACTGCCTTGGTCAGGCCACACCTGGAGTATTGTGTGCAGTTCTGGAGGCCTCACTTCAAAAAGGATGTGGACAAAATTGAGAGGGTGCAGAGGAGAGCAAGAAGAATGATCAGGGGTCTGGAGACTGAACCCTACGAGGAAAGGCTGAGGGCCTTGGGAATGTTTAGTTTGGAGAAGAGGAGGTTGAGGGGGGACATGATTGCTCTCTTTAAATATTTGAAAGGCTGTCATTTGGAGGAGGGCAAAGAGCTGTTCCAGTTGGCAGCAGAGGGTAGGACACGAAGCAATGGGCTAAAACTACATGTACAAAGGTACTGACTGGATATTAGGAAAAACTTTTCCACAGTCAGAGTAGTTCAAAAGTGGAATCAGCTGCCTAGGGAGGTGGTGAGCTCCCCTTCACTGGCAGTTTTCAAGAAGAGGCTGGATGAATACTTGTCAGAGATGCTTTAGGCTGATCCTGCACTGGGCAGGGGGTTGGACTAGATGGTCTGTTTGGCCCCTTCCAACTCTATGATTCTATGATTCTACCTACAACCTTGCTGCCTAGTTTTAGGTCATTGTCACAACAGAGAATCTCCCATGTGGTATTATGTCTTCACAATTGTTTTAATAAAGGATATATTAATTGAGTACTGTTTCACAAATTTGTTTATACAGAGTAAGGGATGTAATAAACAATTTGTATATTCTTTTGTTTCTCTTGACACAACCATATACTACACCATATATTGCAACCTCCCTAGACCTCAATTATACAGGCATCTTATGCGTTCTAAAAACAATTCATTAAAGAGTCCCGTGCTCAAAGTGCTATCATGGATGTTATTAAAGTGCAATTGCTTTTGGCATCTTATGACACTATTTCTCATATAGAACTCGATTTGCCTTGCATACAGGTACAATACAGGTACAGTATAAGGGTAATTCCAGACACTGTGAATGTCACAGATCAAAAGGACCTATAATCATAGGTTCACGTAGTTGGTTCTGTGACTCGCAGTCACAGAACCAACTACGTGAACCTATGATTATAGGTCCTTTTGATCTGTGACATTCACAGTGTCTGGAATTACCCTTATACTGTGCAGTCACAGAACCAACTACGTGAACCTATGATTATAGGTCCTTTTGATCTTTTTTTTTTTTGAAAAATTTTTATTGGGTTAGGATCAATTATTTATACATTACAATCAATTCTCCCATTTTCCATTTCTAACCCCCTCCCTTTCCCCCCCTTTTTGTTGACTTCCAACAGTTTTCCAACCCTCTGTCCCTTTTCCCTTACTCTTTTTAAATTCCTCTATCTAACAAATATATAATCTCCCAATTATTCTAAGCAATACATTCTTAACTATTTTTAATACTCTATACCCAAACTATGAGTCATTATTTCCATATTGGATAAACAATTTATCCCATTTTCCATAATTCCGATTTCAAATATTTCTATAAATCATAAACCATATAAATCATACATTCATTTAAATCAAACAATTTGACTTATGCTCTATATGTTGCTCATTCTTCTTTCTATTTTAGTTATATTTAATTACTTTAATAATTCTATTTCCCTTCAATAATAATTCTATATAACTATCATCACATAATCAATCAATTTGACTCATGTATATCTTCAACTATATTCAGTTTAGTACATGGGCAGCCCAATCCTAAGAAGGGCACGGAAAGTGAACAGGAACCGAACTAAGGCTTGCGAGGGCGCATCTAGCCCGTACGCCCGCGTAAGTGGCCTTCCGCCCGCGCTGGGACGCGGCGCTGGCCCGCCGGCGGGCCAGCACCGGTGCAAGCCACAGGCGCCCGGGCGGCGGCGCAGAAGTGGCGTAGAGCCCTACGCCGACGCAGGGGGGGGCGGGGAGCAAGGTGGGGTCGGAGTTAGTCCGCTCCCTAAGCTCCTCCAGAAGCGGGAACGCCCACAGCGGCGCAAAAAAGCTACGCCACGGAAAAAGAAGGCGTAGCCCATAGGCGTCCATGGAACGGCGAAAAATCAGCCCCCTCTCTGAGCGCCTCGCCCCGCCCCTATGGCCCGAAGGAGCATAGGATGAGAACTATCCCGGGGACCAATCAGCGTGCGCGCCCGGCATGGACGAGCCCCCCTCTCTGCACCCAATCACCTGCGACCGCGCCCTACAAAACATCCGGCCAGCGCCGCCCAAACCCCCAGGTAAGTGAGCACTCGGCCGGAGGCTCTGCCCGTCTGCTGAGTGGCATTGCCCCTTTGAAAACCGAAACGGGCTGAGGGCATTCACATTGGCAGGCGCAGAATGCACTCGGGGGACTTTGCGAAAAACTGGGGGAACTTCGCATAAAGGGGAAGAGGTGCCTAACTGCCTAACTCTCTTTCTACCGTGATAGAAAGAATGACTCCACAGCTAACTGATGCATGCTAGTTGCTTCTAACTAAGCACAAACAAACTAACCCTTCCGTGGCAGAAGGGAATGACACTTTGCAAATTAACCGCATGCTCTCCCGTTTCCTTGCAGGTGCCCTGACTCTTGCGCTCCCACCTGGTGATGACCGACGGAGCGCTGACAGGTAAGGAGGAGGTGGGGGGGCATTCCGCAGATTAGTGCAAACCGCCCATTCACCTGAACCCACCCGCTCACTTGCCGCTTTGGGTGAGGCCCAGCAGGGGTGGGGGGCAACCATGGCCGCCCCTGGCTGCCTCAGAGGCAGGCGCCTCGAAAACCACATGTGGCCAGGTGTTTGTTGTGACCAGCTCATTCTCTCCCTTAAAGGTAAAGGCTTGCCAAGGCCGAGTGCATCCTCACCAGACCGTCATGCATCAGCTGCTGCCCTCGACCATGTGCAACCCCCCCCCCGGATGGCGGAGTGTGGGGCTTGCCTTGCCAGTGGAACGAGGCAAAGCCCACACGTGTCTTTTTCCCCCACAGGCACGTCCAGGGCATGGCTGCTCCCCCGCGCCCCGCCCTCCCCAAACATCTCTGACGGACGGTTGGCTGCAGCCCAGGAAGCACCGTCGCGCCGCGGCCTGCATCCCAGCCCCGCCCCTCCGAGCGGGAAGGAGGGCTGTGTGGAATGCTCCAGCTCCCTCGCCAGCCTAAACGCAAGCCCGCTCTTTCCAGTGCAATAAAACGAGATGTACAACAACTGTTTTCTGTGTCTGCGAGTCTGACTTCGTCCTCCGCCCCTCCCCCAACACTCCCGTCACATCTCCCCACCTGCACATTGCCACAAATGTATCCGACACACCCCGTCTTGCCTCCCCGCCCCCTCCCTCCCTCCTCCTCCCCCCTCCTCCTCTGTATTTGACCAGTGTCTGTACCACCCATCTGCCGAAGAGAACTTGATTCTCAGAAGCCTATGCCACAATAAAATTGGATAGTTTTAAAGGTGCTATGGGACCCTTTTTGAATTCGCTACCACAGGCTAACACGGCTAACCCCCCTGCATCTATGGCCAGGTAGAGGGTTGGGGCGGGGCATGTGAGCGGGGAGGGGGATCAATCCCCGGTGGGGAGAATAGCTGGCACCCGATAAGCAAGGGAGAGGGTGGTGCGAGCTGCCGCTGCAAGGGAGCGGGAGATGGCAGGGGAAACGGTCCACTCGCGGGAACCCTAGCCCCCACCAATGGAGAATCCAGGGTGGTGGCAGGCGGATGCCATATCCCGGGCAGGAGGTCTCGCGCGCCTGGGGAGGGTCGCCCCCATCGCAGCCGCAGCCCCAGCAACACAGTCCCATGAGCGGCCGCCTCCCAGAGTGGGTCCAGCCCCTCGGGCGTCTGCAGCAGCCCCATTGGTCATTCCAACACCTTCCACCCCAGGGCGTCCTGCCTCGCATCCAATCCCGTGGAGCAGTTGCCAGCCTCCCACGCCAACAGGCCATGGTTGTTGGGAGGGGTGGGGTGTGTCCGAGGCTGCGCGTGGCTCCGCCCTGGCTCGGTGCCGTCTCCTGCGTTCAGCAATTGTGGCCACTCGCGTTGCCCTGCCGGGGGGGGAACCACTCCGAGGCTGCCAGCCCCGCCAATCCTGCAGGGAAGGCCGCTGGCCCCGCCCACAGGGGCAGTGGAAGAGCGCATCAGCTGCGCAAAGTGGCTAAAATGCGGGAGCCCGAGGCCTCCCGGCTGGCTGCCACAGCGTGCCCCTTCCCCGGCCGGGCCATGCAGGCTGGGTGGCCACCCCAGGCCCGGGAGGGCCCCCCGATGGCAGGTTGCGTGACTGCCCCAGCTCAGGGCGGCATGCCAGGCAGGGCAGGTGCGTTAGGGCAATATGGAAGACATGCCAGAGCGGCCCCTGGCCAGTCCTTGTGCATCCTAAGCCCCCCCCCTTGGAAGGGATGCGCTGTCACCGCGGGCCTGGTCATGCGCTCATGGTGCCAGGGCAGGATATGGCTGGCAGTTCACCAAAGTATCGCAGGCAGACACGGGTCCATGTGTAGATGAGCTTTATTCCCAGTCCCACGGCGCAACGTACAGCCAGGCCCAAGGGTTCACGTCCCGCAAGGATGCACTTGAGCAGCACAGCATCCCCGCAAGGGAAGAGGGCCCTGGGGCCATAGGAAGCCAACCACCACGGCCCCCTCCCCTCCAACCCACAGGTCTGAGACGGGGGGGGGCCTGTGCTGAACCTATCCATGAACTATGCAGCTGCCAGACAGAAGATAGGGAATTGTTACATCTCAGACCCTCCAAGGTCATGCCGGCGGGCGGTGTAGTTCGGTGGGCAGCACAGAAACACTATACCCACAGCGGTCCCGGCTGCATGGAGGGCGACGGGTGGCGGGAGCAGTGGGCGGCCAGGCTCGGGGCCCAGCTCATTGCCAAGGCTGCCGGGAATGACCTCCTGGCAGATGAGGGTGCGATGACTGCGCGGCCAGTTTACCTGGAGGAGCTCTTCCCTGGCCGTGCGGAGGAGGCCCACCTCATACGAGCGTGGATAGACACGGCGCTGTGCGAGGTGGAGCATGACCTCCTGGAAGAGGAGGTGGCTGCGGGCCCTGCGCGCAGTAAGTCAGGGTCCTCGGTGCCATCCAGGGAGCCTCCTCCGCTGCCACAGAGGGCAGGCCATAAGGGCCCGGAGGCGTCCCAGCCACTTCCGTCGAGGCGCAGGTTGCAGGTGCTTGCAGCAGATGCCGGGCTGCCACCAATGGGTGCCCCCCCTCCCTCTCTCCCCCCTCTGCAGGGACCATCAATGACAGGTGGATGGCTGCCATGGACCGGGTTCACGGGGCATTCCAGCAGGCGCGGGCAGCGGCACCATGTGAGTCTCGCCAACAGGAGGGGCACGGGCATGTGGGGTGGGGCGGCCTGCGGCCGCGACAACAACCCCAGAGCCCACAGGGGCCCTGACGCTCCCATCCCCCACCTCTTGCCCCCACAGCGGCGCCCGCCCGGAGCCCCTCGCCAGATGAGGAGGAACTTGGGAGGGGCTTCACCGCCTGGTCTCCACCCCGCTACCCGCCACCCGCTGAAGACCCAGAGGGTGACCCAGTGGAGGGGCCTGGCAGGAAGCGGCCGAAGCTGGAGCCCGTCCCCGCAGACGGCCGGGCAGCTGCCGATATGCCATCCCAGGCACAGGCATCTTGGACCCCAGCCGGGCCCCTGCTCTGTAACGGGGATGCCGTGGCGGGGCCGCTGGCCTCCCCCTGCTCCGACGCGCTACCTAGCCCTCACCCTCCTGGCTGCTGAGGCCGGGGTTCTGGGTTGGCAAGCTGCTCTCTGGGCGCCTGATGCGGCCCTGGAATCGATTGGGAATAAAGCCAAGTTCGTTAACCGCTTTTCCCGTGCAGCCCGTCCATGGGGGGCGGTGGCTGCTGGCCGGGGCGGCTTTCCCATGCTCTCTACATGCAGGGGTTGAGGGAGCGGGGACTCGGAGGGGCCGCCTGAGACACCATAGGGGCGTAAAGGGCGAGTGTTTGGCAGGCCGAGCCCCCCATGGCCAGGCATGGCCCTCAGCGCGCAGCATGCCACAGGTGCTCCGCGACCCTGTCTCGCACAGCTCGGTCATGCTCCTGGGGCTCTGCAGGGGCGTCAGGAGAAAGGCGACCGGCGGGCGGCAGCCAGGGGTCCTCGCCTGGGCCCTCTGTGGCTGGCAAGGGGAGCTGCTGGCGCACGGCAATATTGTGCAGCATGACACAGGCAGCCACGAGCTTGGCGACGGTGAACGGCTGCATGGCCAGGCGGCCGCCCGTGTGATGGAGGCATCTGAAGCGCATTTTCAGCTGACCGAAAGCACGTTCGATCACCATCCTCGTGCGCCGGTGGGCCTGGTTGTAGTTGGCTCTGTCGGCGGGCTCATCCGCAGGGTATGGCGTCAGGAGGTAAGGCAGCAATGGATAGCCACGGTCACCTGCAAGGGGAGGCGGAGTTAGGATCTCCCTTCCCATCCCCGTCCCCTCACAGCTCCCCCACCAACTCCTGACCTAGGAGCCAGCCTCTCCCCTCAGGCCATGATGACAGGAGCCTGTTCAGGCCGGAGGTGGTGAAGATCTGTGCGTCGTGGACGCTTCCCGGGAACTTGGCAACGAGGTCCGTGAAGATCCCCTGGTGGTCACAGGCTGCCTGGACGTTGATACTGTAGAACCGGTGCCGATTCCTGTAGACCTGCGGCTCCTCTCTGGGAGCGCATATGGCCACATGCGTGCAGTCGACTGCTCCAATCACATTGGGGAAGCCTGCAAAGGAGGAGAAGCCAGCCCGGATGGGTGCCAACTCTGCCTCCGAGGTGGGAAAGTGGATGTGCTCGCGGATCCGACCAACTAGGGCGTCCAGGAAGGCATGCAGGCAGCGGCTGGCGGATGACTGGGAGACCTCCAAGGCCTCAGCCATGACTCCCTGGAAGGAGCCGGTCGCAAGGTAGCGGAGGGACAGCAGGACCCTCTGGAGGACGGGGATGCCCCGGGGAGCCGCAGCTTGCCCCTGAAGGGCGGGCGCGAGCTCCTCGCACAGAGCCTGTATGGCTGCCCTGTCCAGGCGGAAGCGGTCCAGGCAAGTCATGTCGCCCAGGAGCAGGGATGGCACCCTGGCCTGGAACCGGCGGCGGCGTCTGAGGCGGCGCCGCCTGAGGGCCGCTCGGACAAACACAGCTGGCAGGAGGTGGCTGGTCCGGATGGCTGGGAGCCGCGGCGGCAGTGGCGGGCACCAGGCGGGGATGATCAAGGTCCTGCCTGGAAGGAACGCAGGTTGAGTTTCAGCACCCTGAACCCCCCCCCCACGCACAGCAGCAGGCCTACCGGTCTCAGCGGTCCGTTGCAAGTGGTGCTCAGGAGCAGGTCCTCTGTCCGCTGCATGGGCCGTCCCAGCCACCCTTCCCGGTCCTGCACCCCCTGTGCCCTCCTCCATCTTGCCGAGGGGATGGGTGAGCACATGACTAGGTGGCTGGTTCCCACCACTTATCTCGGGGACCGGACATTCCAGCGGGCACTACCCCCATGTCTGCTGAGAGCACTAGTGGCGGCGGAAGCCAGCGCCAGGCAAACTGGACAGAGGCCGAGAGAGTGCTGCTTTTTGGGCTCGTGGTGGAGAATGCGGAGGTCGCCCTGAGCACGCACAGGGGCGCCTCGTCCCGGTCTCGACGACGGGCATTCTGGCAGATGGCAGCTGACAGGGTCTCGGCTGTGGGCAACGCGCCCCGCACTGCTCACTCGGCAATGAAGCGCTGGAATGATTCTTTCGGGCCCGCGCGCAAACGAGTGCGCCTCCTCATGTCTCAGGGGGTTCCTTATGAGCGGGCCCTTGACGAGGGGCTCCCAGGCCCAGAGGCGGTCATGCGAGCGGTCATCCCGGAGGCGGTGGTGGGCGGCCTGGGCGTTGAGGTCCTGCCCGGTTAGTATTTGTGGATTCAGGGAGGCGAGGGGGGGACGTATGGATCGTGGCACATGTGTGACAGGGCCTCTCCCGTGAGTAGGCACGGCCCCTGAGGGTCCAGACCCAAGCCAGGCGGAGGCAGAGGCAGCGGAGTCTGTGCCCCCCCTGGCAGAGAGCGGGGCCCAGGAACAGGCAGCCCTTCCACCGCCACAGCAAGCCCCTGCTGCCAGCGACGAGGAGCCTCAACCGGGCCCGTCGGGGGGCATGGATCCGGAGCACGGTATGTATCTGTGGCCCTGCTGCTGGTGGGGCCAGGGACCGGCTCGGCCGCCGGCCTCGGCCACACATCCAAGGCCACTCATGGCGCCGACCGGTCTCAAGACGAGGGGCTGCAGCCGCAGTTGGAATGGGTGTGCTTGGCCCGGCTCGGTGGCCTGTGGCAGCCCATGTTGGGCCGCTGCTCATCCCTCCCTGGGGCCTCTTCCCACCCATGTCTCGCTCCAACAGGGACCATGCGCCTGGAGATAGGCGGGGAGGTGATTGCCCAGCTGCGCGAGCTGCCACCCTCCCGGAGGACCTCTGCTGCCGGAGCGGCTCTCCTGCAGTCGCTCGGCTTCCCTGTGTCGGTGGAGGGTGAAGGTGGCCCTGGGACTCCGCCGGTTCAGGACACCTCATCGACAGAGCCGCTCGAGGAGCTGTCCCAGCCTGCAGCACCATCCCCTCCAGCCCCCCCGCCCCCGGGTGCCATGGGCCGTGTGCGGGAAGGACCTGGCTCCGCCTCTGAGGGGGAGGGGCCCATGGAGGGGATCCTTCCAGGCGCACGGGCTCGCAGCCCCCGCCCTGCCCAGCGGCTTCCCCCGACACTAGCCGCAATGTGGGCGGCGATCGAGAGGGAGCGGCTAGAGGTGCACGCTGCATGGGAGGAGGCGAACAACCGCGGCCGGGAGTTCATGGCTGCGGTACTGGAAGTGGGGGAAGGGGTCCGTGCCTCTCAAGTCCGTGCCGAAGCCCTGCTCGGGCGGCTCGTCGCCATCCTCGACCCTCCGGCCCCACCCGCTGCAGCAGCTCCACCCGCCCCAGAGGCACCCCTCCCTCGGGCCCAGTTGCGTGCGAGAGGCCGGGCCCGTGGACGGCCAAGGGGGTCCGGCCGCCGGCCTCGCCGGTGACCGCCGCTGCCGCCTTGGGGGTGGGGTGGGGTGTTTTGCTGCACAGACGGCTCTCCTACACGCCTCCCCTTCCTCACGTCTCCTGGGGGAGGTGGGATGATATAATAATAAAGGCTGATTTCTGTGCAATGGGTGTCTGTGTTCTTTGCCTTGGGATGGGGACGAGGGGGCAGGCCCGCTGTGTCTGCCTCTTGGTGGCGGCCTCAGGCCAGCCCTCCCCTTCGGCGCCACTTGGGGGCTGTCCCCTGCTGCCAGAGACTGGCTGCTGCCCTGGATTCCTCATGGCAGGGCGCCTGCCAGTCCCATGCCAACCTCTCTGGACGCGGCCGCCAGGGACTTGGTGCTACATTGGGCAAACGGGGGAAAGGCTTCTCAGACTACGCCCACCCCTCTCCTTCCCGACTGCGAGCCCCGCCCGACACACGAGCCGAGGCAGTCTGCCAGCATGGGCGCGGTTTGCCTGCTGCTCTGGGGCCTGGCCGGGATCGCGTGCTGCCCATAGGCTGCGCCTTTCCTGGCCCCTCCCCCTGACGCTTGTCAGGAACAGCGCCCTTTGGCTGCGCCTGGCGGCGGCCGTGGATCAGACCCGCCCACAACACTTTCTGGTTCTCCAAAATTGCATCTCTGCGCCGCTGCGGGCGCCGCTGCGGCCACACTTTGCTGGCACAGGATCCGGCCCGGCGGCGCCGCCACACCACCAGTGCAGCCGCGTCGGCGTTGGGGCCGGCCATAGGATTGCGCTGTAAACCAGTCTTACCAAAAAGAAAATATTATTAATTAATCAATCCTTATAATTAGCCCTTATGATTAGTAATTTTCTATCGGTATTCTATCTATCGATCCGTATATGTCCATATATATATCAATCTATTAATCTAACTGCTTAGAGATTCACGTTTGTCTCTTCTCCCCCCCGGTAAAGTCACCCCCCTCTGCATTTTATTATACTTCAGTAGTTCTTAAACTGCCACAGTTCTCCTCCCATCTCCCATTTCTTCTCCAAGTATTGTTTCAGCTTCTCCCAGTCTGTGTTAAACTGCCCCGAGTCCAGATTTCTCAGTTTCCTTGTCATCTTGTCCATTTCTGCCATGTACAGCAATTTGTAGATCCAATCTTCAATAGTTGGCACTTCTTGTACTTTCCATTTTTGCGCGTACAAAAGTCTGGCTGCTGCTGTCATATAAAATATCAATGTCCTATGATGGGCTGGAATTCCCTCCATTCCCAGGTTTAGTAGCAGGAGTTCTGGGTTCTTATTAATTTGAAATTGTAAAATTTCACTCATTTCTCTTATTATTTCCCCCCAGTACTGCCTAGCTACCTCACACGACCACCACATATGATAGAGGGAGCCCTCATGTTTCCTACATTTCCAGCATTTATTAGAAGTATTCAAATTCCCTAGCGCAATCTTCTTTGGTGTCATGTACCAACGATAAATCATTTTATAAATGTTCTCTTTGATACTAATACATGTCGTTGTCTTCATTGTAGTCTTCCACAAGTATTCCCATGCCTCCATTGTTATTTCTTTATTGAAATTTATAGCCCATTTCACCATTTGTGTTTTTACTATCTCATCCTCAGTATACCATTTCAACAGTACTTGATATACCTTAGATATTCTTTTCTTGTCCTCTTTGAAAAGGGTCTGCTCTAGTTCCGAATTCTCTATTCGTATACCTCCCTTTACAGAGTCCGAGTTATATAAATCTCTGATCTGTCTATACTGGAACCAATCGTAATTAGGTGATAGTTCCTCTTGCGTCTTTATTCTAAGTTTAGATGCTTCTACTTTAGTTATTTCTTTGTATGTTAAACATTGTCGTTCATTATCCACAGCTCTCGGGTCTATCACCTCATATGGAACTACCCACAAAGGAGTTCCTTCTTGTAAATAAATTCTGTACTTCTTCCAGATTGTATATAAACTTCTCCGTATATAATGATGCAGGAACATCGAGTTCACCTTTACTTTATCATGCCATAGGTATGCATGCCATCCGAATATTTTTTTGTATCCCTCTAGGGCTAATAATTTCTTGTTCTTTAGCGTCATCCACTCTTTCAACCACACTAGGCAGATTGCATCGTGGTAAAGTCTCAGGTTGGGCAGTTGCATTCCGCCCCTTTCTTTTGCGTCTTGTAAAACTTTCATTTTCACTCGAGGCTTCTTGCCTGCCCATACAAAATCTGATATTTTCCTCTGCCATTTTTCAAATTGCTTAGAGTCTCTGATGATTGGTATTGTCTGTAGCAAAAACATTACTCTTGGTAACACATTCATCTTAACTGCTGCAATCCTACCCAACCATGACAAATTCAACCTATTCCATTTAATCAAGTCTCTCTCTATCTGAGTCCATAGTTTCTCATAGTTATTTTTAAATAAGTCTATATTCTTTGCAGTCAGTTCAATTCCCAAATATTTCACCTTACTTGTTACTTCACAGTCTGTTATTTCCATTAACAATTGTTGTTTCTGCTTAGTCATAATTTTGCAAAGTATCTTTGACTTCTTTTTATTGATATAGAAACCTGCCAAATCACCAAACTCCTTAATCTTATCTATCACTTTTGGCATGTTCTCCAATGGGTCCTCTACGATTAACATTATATCATCTGCAAATGCTCTGACCTTATATGAATAGTCCTTTATTTTTATTCCTCGAATTTCTTCATCTTGTCGTATTTGTATCATCAGGATCTCCAATACTAGAATGAACAACAGTGGAGACAACGGGCAACCTTGTCTTGTTCCTTTACTTATAGTCAATTTCTTGGACACTTCATCATTTACCACAATTGCTGCAGTCTGGTCTCTGTAGATTTCCTTGATTGCTCTGATGAATCTTTCTCCCAATTGTAGCTTTTCCATAGTGGCAAACATAAAGTCCCAGTTTAAATTGTCGAACGCCTTTTCCGCGTCAACAAAGAAGAAACCAACCTCTTTGTCACAACGCTTATCATAATATTCAATAGCATTGATCACTGTCCTTAAATTGTCTCTTATTTGTCTGTCTGGCAAAAAACCTGCTTGTTCCTCCTCTATAGCCTCCGAGAGCCACCCCTTCAGTCTCTCCGCCAGTATCTTCGCAAAAATTTTATAGTCATTATTAAGTAACGATATCGGTCTGTAATTTTTCACGTTAGTCAAATCTTGGCCCTCTTTTGGGATCAATGATATGTTCGCTTCACTCCAGGTGTCTGGAATCCTTTGATCCCTTAAAACTCCATTGATCACCTCTTTTAGGAATGGTGCCAGTTCATTGGCCATTGTCTTATAAAATTTAGCCGTAAGTCCGTCTGGCCCTGGCGCCTTTCCTAGATTTGCAGATTGTATTGCCTTACTTATTTCCTCGTCCGTTACTTCACTGTTCAATTTATTTCTCCAAGCTTCCGAGATTTCTGGAAGTTTCGTTTTCTCCAAATATAACGCTATTGATTCTTTATTTACTTCTTTCTTATTATACAGCTTAGCGTAGAATTTATAAAAGGCTCTACTAATGGTAGTCTGTTCCAAATACGTTTTGTTGTCTTCACAAATTTTATTTATTATTTTCTTTTCCCTTCTCTTCTTCAATTGCCATGCCAGGTACTTCCCAGGTTTATTTGCACCTTCAAATGCTTTCTGATTCAGTCTTTTAAGGTTCCACTCCAATTCTTTATTACTCATTGCTGTTAGCTGCTCTTGAAGTATTTTAATTTCCTGATATAATTTCTTTTTCCCTGGTCTCTTTTTTAGCTGTATTTCTTTGGCTTTTATTTTCTCCTCAATCTCTTGTCTTTTCTCCTCTTTCTTCTTTCTTTCTCTACCATTTAAGTCCATTAGTATGCCCCTTATAACCGCCGTATAAGCATCCCAAACTTTGTCAGTTGGTACTTCTTTATTCACATTGTATTGTATGAAGAACTTTGTCTCTCTTCTCAATATCTCCATGTTCTCGCCTTCTTGTAGCAAGTCCTCATTTATTCTCCATGCTTTCCTTTTTCTCCTTTTCCCTAATTTCCACATAATTGGGTTGTGATCTGAGCCTATCATCGGCATTATTTCTACCTCCTTAGTCCATAACGCTAAGTCTTTTGAGGCCCAGATCATGTCAATTCTTGATAATGTAGAGTGCCTTGCAGAATAAAAAGTAAACTGTCTGCTTTTGGGATATTCTCTCCTCCATACATCTTCAAGAGTCTCTTGTTGAATCAACTCAAAAAAGAGCTTTGGTAATAATCCTCTTTTCTTTTGTGCCGTTGTTGTCTTTTTATCTAATTCCAAATCTGTCACTCCATTGAAGTCTCCAGCAAGAATTATCTGGTCATATGAAAGATCGTCTAAATGCTTCCTCAAATCCTCAAAGAAGCTTTCTTTTGCACCGTTAGGTGCATAAACTCCGACTACCAACACTCTCTTTAAGTTCCAAGTACATTCCACTGCTACAAATCTGGCTTCCACATCTTTCATTACAAATTTTGGCTGTAGCTCCTCTTTTATGTACAACACCACTCCTCTTTTTTTCTTGTTGGAGGCCGCTACAAATTCTTTGCCCAATTTTCCTGATTTTAAATATTTTACATCCTGCTTTCTGATATGGGTCTCTTGCAAACAAACAATGTCACATTTTTGTTTTAATAGCCAGTGGAAAATATTTTTTCTCTTATTCGGTGAGTTTAGTCCATTTACATTCCAAGATAAAACTTTACACTCCATACTCATAGTCTTGTTGGTAAGTCTTTTTCATTGTCCCTTATAAATCGCTCCATCTCCCGCTCAGATCTAATGCGCTTTTTGGCACCTCCAAATTCAAAGGACAAACCTTCTGGAAGCTCCCATCTGTACCTGATTTTCATGTCCTTCAACATCTGGATTAGCGCTTTGTATTTTTTCCGATCTAGTAACACTGATCTGGGTAATTCCTTCATTATGATAATTGTCTTGCCATCGATCTCCAATGGATCTTGAAACTGTTTAGTCACAATCTTCTCTTTCATGTTTCGTGTTGTAAATTGCACAATCACATCTCTTGGTACTTTCCTCTGGGTTGCAATTCTCGAATTCACGCGATATGCCACATCGAGGATAGCCACAACTTCCTCCTCCTCCTTCCCCAGGTATTCAGCCAACACCTCAGTCATCTGTTCTTGCGCTGTCTTTCCTTCTATCTCCGGCAAACCGCGAAATCTGAGCTGCTTCTCCATGTGCTTACTTTCCGCAACTGCCATCCTTCCCCTCATCAGTCTCATCTCCGTTTGTTGCGTGTCTGCTAAGTTCTCCATCGCTCCTTCTACTGTTTTAACTCTCTGCTGCGTTCCTTGTAATTCATTTTGTATTGTTTCCATACCTTTCTTCACTTCTGACAGCTCCGATTTTACTTCTGACAGCTCCGATTTTACTGTCTGTTTAACCTCCTTGATCAGCTCCAATTTCATGTCTTTAAATTCTTTTATCACCTCTAAAAGTTTTTTATCCAGGTTTTCTATTGCCGATTGCCACTCTTTTTTCGACATCGTGGGGCTTGCTTTAGCTCGCTCCCACGAGTCCGCTCTCTTCTTTAACTCCGTGGCGTTGAGTTTGGTACCTTTTTTATTTCAAATGTCCCGGTCTTCTTGCATAAATTAATTTTTAAAGAGTCCAAAATGTCAGGCATCTTTTCTCTATGGTTTCTCTATGATTTTGTAATCCAAAATGGCCTACTTCCTTTTCCGCTGAAGCCGCGACCCTTCCCCTTTCAAAGATGGCGATTCCCTTCTTCCTGCCCTCCAGCAAGGGCCGCTTCTCTCCAGCCGCTCTATTGTTGTTACGCACTTCCTGTCTCCCGTCTTCCCACAGCAGATCTCGCGATGGTGTCTTTTTCTCACAGCTCCATAACCACAAGTATTCAAAACAATAGTCCAATTGCTTTAATAACTTCTTTAAACTTAGTTTCTTTTCAAATACAACTTTTGCCGAATCTTCCCCTCCTTTTCATTAATCTGTTGCAGTTTAAAAATCTACTTTTTTTCCTCTCTGTTTTTGTCAATCTGTCCCGTATCAAAAGATAGTGATCTTTACCTTCTCCTTCACTTTTCTCGGGTTGTAATCACTGTTTCGATTTTAACTTCTCCTCTCCACTTCTTCCCCCAATCGAAGCTTGGGTATGTAGGTCTTATGCCAGCCGAATTGGCCCCAAAACTGCCGCAGAGATTGTAGCCGACCCCTCGCAGGGTGGGACCTCAAGGATTGGGAGGGGACCCGTTGCGCAGAGCCCCCCCTCGTCCGAGATCTAACTCACCCTAGGGTCTTGAGCGTTCTTTGCCTGCTCTCTGCCTGAGAGCAGTCGGCCGCAGGCTATTTTCACCTCGCCGGCCGCTTAAAACGGCAGTCCGGTCAGCTCCGCAATTGGAGCTGCTTCAGACCTCCATGAATCCCAAACCGGATGTCAGGGTCAAAAGGACCTATAATCATAGGTTCACGTAGTTGGTTCTGTGACTGCAACAGTATAAGGGTAATTCCAGACACTGTGAATGTCACAGATCAAAAGGACCTATAATCATAGGTTCACGTAGTTGGTTCTGTGACTGCACAGTATAAGGGTAATTCCAGACACTGTGAATGTCACAGATCAAAAGGACCTATAATCATAGGTTCACGTAGTTGGTTCTGTGACTGCACAGTATAAGGGTAATTCCAGACACTGTGAATGTCACAGATCAAAAGGACCTATAATCATAGGTTCACGTAGTTGGTTCTGTGACTGTGAGTCACAGAACCAACTACGTGAACCTATGATTATAGGTCCTTTTGATCTGTGACATTCACAGTGTCTGGAATTACCCTTATACTGTACCTGTATTGTACCTGTATGCAAGGCAAATCGAGTTCTATATGAGAAATAGTGTCATAAGATGCCAAAAGCAATTGCACTTTAATAACATCCATGATAGCACTTTGAGCTCGGGACACTTTAATGAATTGTTTTTAGAACGCATAAGATGCCTGTATAATTGAGGTCTAGGGAGGTTGCAATATATGGTGTAGTATATGGTTGTGTCAAGAGAAACAAAAGAATATACAAATTGTTTATTACATCCCTTACTCTGTATAAACAAATTTGTGAAACAGTACTCAATTAATATATCCTTTATTAAAACAATTGTGAAGACATAATACCACACGGGAGATTCTCTGTTGTGACAATTACATTACCGTGTTGCTCTATTTTGTTGTACACTAGTTTTAGGTCATGGCATAGAATAGGGAATGTAACTCTTTAGATTAGGATCTTTCCCTTTTTATTACCAGAAGATATTGCTATGGAAGAAATCTACAAAAAACTAAGTTCTATCTTTCTATGATTTTGTCTTAAGATTAATTAATGCACGTTTGTAAGGGTTTAAATGCTTCTGACTAAATTACTCTGCTATGTTACTCTGCTAAGTTACTAAACTAAACCAAACTAAATATATATTCCTAACACTTTCCCTGACTAGACTGCTGTTTTTCTAAATCAAAGATTCTTTTGTTATAGAGAAAATTCAAAGATACAGCAAGAGGCAAAAGTCCAAGTTTCACAAGCATCCAAGAATCCTAGGAAAAGCAGTTGGAGAATGGGGAATAGCTTGTAGGTTTCAGGTAACAGTTACCTATCAGAAGAGTAGAGAGGTCCATGGAGGAAGGTGGCAGGAACATTCAGTGTCCATTGCTGGGAGGATCAGAGGATTTCTAAGGGTACAGCACTTGGATACAAGTGAGCGTACCCAACTTGGCTGGGGAAAAGCCCAAGTGATTATAGAGCAAAATGGGCCATGAGGTTGGAGTGTGACTTCAGCCTGAGAAACAAAGACTTTAATGTTTGTTACCTGGAACAGACAAAGGAGATTGAGCAACTTTGAATGACATTCCGGGATGTGACAAAAGAGGTCGATTGACTGTTCCCAGAGCTGGACAATGAAACTACAGTTTTAATTAAGTGTTTCTGGGGTGGATGATGAATTTAAAGTTTAGATTAGGTGTTCTCAGGAAGAACTTAATCTTATCAGAAATGAATGATGGTCCTTGATTGCTGGATAGGATTTTAGGCAGGGTTTTGATCAATAGGAGAAAAGACAATGGAATGTCCAAAGGGTGTTGGAAGGATAAAGCATCAAGCACTTTTCTTGTCAGGGAAGCTGCCTGTCCTGAGGCTGGGATGGCAAGAACCAACTGCACCTAATCACTCAGCATTCCATTCACATTGCATGCACATTCCAGTCTCCCGGTTGGGAGCTGGCAATGTTCCACTCAGTTGGGCAGATTGCTACTGTGGCTTGAAGTGCAGTAGTTAGCAACCGTATGATTATGCCAATAATAAGGATGTAGTAATCTATGAAGAGCTAGGTGGACTGCTCACATTCCACTCCCTGTGAAGGAGCCCAGTCCCTCTGAGTGAATTTTGCAGTGTCACTGGGGTAGTCCAACTCAAGGACTTGACATAGGAGGGTAGGAATGAAGGAATGGGAGAGATGAATAGGGAAAGGTACCATCAACGTTCACTGAAAGAGAAAAGGGGCAATTTGGAAAGCCATGCCATATTAAAAACAAAAATTCTTTTTGGACGCTGAATTGTTGCTAAACTGAATTCAATCCAAGGGTAGTCTTCCTCTACGGACTAGGGCAAGAAAACACAACACAATGCTATAACTAACAAGAGGATTATTAAAAAAAAAAAACATTCTAACTCTAAGGCACAACATTTGTACATTTGAAAAAAGGCATTAATGTGAGCAGTCAACCCTGGCCTCTGCGATCCTTAATAGCAGCTTGTGATATAAAAAGCACAGAGCCCTTGTATTAATGTGCCTTGATTCATATTAATGAAACAGCCAGCTAAGCAAAGTGTTGTCGAGTCCCGTCCAGGAAAGTAAATCATTAATGTGAATGCAAAAGCCGAGTGATTGAGCATGATTAGATTCTGCCCCTCCAAGCTGCGGACATTCCGTCTTGACAAGAAAGATACTTACTGTGTAATCACTGCACATTCCAGTCCCCTTTCTTTCCATGATGGAATCCCACCCTAAGTTCTTAGGGCCATCAATAAGCTCTGATAAGTTTATATTCCTGGGAACATTTCATCAAGATCTAATATCAGCTCTGGGGAAATTAATTAGTAACCATTTCTTTGTACAGCACCAAGAGAACCCAATCTTACTCTTAATCTAAGGTAATTAAACCTTTGTCATTCTCAGGAATTGACTTTTACGGTCTGTCCCAACAGCTGAGGGGGCTTCCCAGCCTCAGGACTAGACATGGGCATGAACAGGAAAAAAACGAACATGGTGTTCATTGCAATCCACGAACAACGGACATTGACAAACATGACTTGTTCACAAACATGTTCATTGTTCGTGGGGGCCAGCAGGCTCTCCTCCAGCCATCAAGATCCCTACCACACCACTCCCAGAAACCCTATCTGAGCAGGCAGCAGGAAATGTACCAATAATAAATAACAGCTTGGCACCAGAGTCTGGCAGCAGCCCTGGAACCTGAAGGGGTAGATCCCTACCACACCACTCTCAGAAATCTTACCTGAGCAGGCAGCAGGAAAGGTACCAGTAATAAATAATAGCTTGGCCCAGAGCCTGGCAGCAGCCCTGGAACTTGAAGAGGTAGATCCCTATCCCACCACACACAAAGAAAATTCAAGCTCCAATGCACTCTCCCTGTCTCTTTCTCAAAATGCCAACAGCAACTGTTTCTCCCTCACTCTCTGCAAAACCAGAGCTGGGAGCCCCCCTCCTCCCTGCTCTTTGCTTCCTTGTAACAAATTTGGAGCTCCACACTTGAAAGGAAGACCTGCCTATCAAGCTAAATTGGGCTTAGATTGGGGTTTCCAGGGCAACAGCAGGAGCTCAGACAGAGTTCGGGCAGTCCTTGCCTCCGGTTGCCAAGGGAATTCATTGCAGGTGCCAGACTGTCTGGCTTGATGAACAACAATGAACAGCAATGAATGAGGCTTGCAACAACCACCTGTTTGTTTAGAATGGGGCCTCACAAACAGCTTGTTCACAAACAGCTGATTGGGCTGTTTGTGGCTTTTTTTTAGTTCATATTGCTGTTCGTGCCCATCTCTACTCAGGACATGATTTTCCCCTATAAGAACAAGGGCTATTGCCCCATTCTAACCATGCACGGTCTCCTGGATCCAAGCGCTGTACCCTTAGGATTTCCCTCTCTAAGCCTCTCCTGGTTGAGAACACTGGTCTTTTGAAGCCTCTTCCTTCATGGACTATGCTATGCTTCTGATGGTAACTATATCCCAAATTCCTCACTCTAGTCCAACCTCTGGCTAATTTGCTAAGGCTTTGTGTGCTTGTGCAAACCATTTATTACTTCTTGAGTGCATGTATTTTCTCCTTTTAATAAAAAAATACTCCTTATTTGGAAGCACATCAGTGTCATCAGTTTCCTTGTGGAGTGGACCCTATATGGGATTGGACTGGTGACTACTCTAGATCCTTACCTGGCTGCGCTATCATGCAAATTTATGTATTAACTCATGTGAGCTTTAAAAATTCTTGTATTTAGATAGGCACCGATACAGTGTATAAAATGTACAGTGTGTATTGTATTATAATGGTTATATGAATTTCTTATTGTATTGTTATTTATTGCACTTGAGCACTTTGCACTTTTGAACAATATAAATTGACTTTGTATTTATTCTCCTCCCAGTTGTGTTTTTTGTGCTGGCTTGATTACAATAGTCTTATCTTCCCCCAGGGCTTTAAGTGCTCTCCTTTCTGCTGTGGATAAATTTTGCCAGCTGTGATGTGACTTCTGTTCGAGCTCATTAATGTCCTTATTAATCATATACTCGAATGTATCAATTCTGTGATCACTCACAGGTGGCATGAACGTGGAGCCAGATTTAAGTCGCTTTGGGAGTTTAGAAGTATAGTCTGAGTTCTCCTGTCCTGATGAGCCGAAAAAAGTCCTCAACTTAATTAATCTAATAAGCTTGAAAATGTCCAATCTGGTTTGAAATGGAACATATCTAGGAGTAGGTACAAATCCTAAACCCTTATTGAGTACCCATTGTTCTATGCAACTCAAAGGGCGTTTAGACAGATTGAAAACTAAATTTTCCGACGACCCCTGTAATAAGGTCTCTTCTTGCCCCTCCCTAAAAAAGATTGTCTATTGGATGTAGGGACACTTCTATTCCTAAGGTGTCTAGTACTTGTTCCTTCATCCCCGGAGCTGTCTGATGCTCCGGAGGTTTCCAAGTCAGAAAAAGTTTTGACAGGATCTGCCCAAGTTACCCTACATTGGGGATCTCTATTAGATGTATTTGTTTCCCACCAATTATATACTTTGTTATTTGCATAATCCAAAGTGTCTCATTTGTATTTTTTGATCTTGATTTCTTTGGTTTTAGTTTCAAAAAGGCGTACCTCCTGCTCTATTTCTTTAAGTCTAACCTCAAAAGCTGTAGGAGCTGTTGTAGATTTAATGGATTCTAGGGTCTTTTGCACTTCCTTAGCTACTTCCTCACTTTCCTTTTTACATCTCCTAATGATGAGAAGCATCAAATCCAGGCTGCATTTGTTCAAAATTGCAGCCCAGTCAGTTTTAAATGCCTCATCGGATCCAAACATTCCTGGTGGCTTCTGTATTCTAAGGCCCCGTGGTATACGTAGAGCCTTATGATAATCTGATAATGTAGCCGCGTGCAAGTCATATTTGGTTTTCTTGCACTTCAGAAAGCTTAATGACTCCCAATCTCTCATGGGGGAAGTAGTGGACTCATTCATAATTGACGTCATACCCGCCAAAATTTCATCTTGTTCCTCTGATGAAAAAGCTAGAACCTCTTTGTAAGAAGCCATAGTGTACAAGACAGAAGGGTGTGTGTGTGGCAAACCCCATCAAAACCTGCTGGAGGAGAAAGGACAAGCCCACGGGGAATACAATGGAACAATACTTTACAACATGTCAAATTTTTAAAGTGCCAGTGCTATATAATTCATACACTCATATCTATCTATGTAACTCTCTTAGGAACAAGCATAAATATATAATACAAAAAGTGCTTTCATGAGTATTACAACATGTCCGGGTGTAATAAAGTCAGTAGGAATTCAGATCCTTGTGTTGGTCTCTTTCTTTCTTTCTTAAAGCTTTTCCATGCATAGAGTGGACACAGAGGTGGGATGGATGTAGGAATCCTCCTCAGGCTCGATCTGGGGCCGGCTAAGCAGCGCAGATTTCATGTCCTCTTCTATGGGAGCTCTGCCTCTGCTACAATATTACAACATTACAGTTTAAAGCATCTTAATCAACCTTAAAAGGCTACAATGTAATGCATGGCTTTACTTATGTTGCATGTACTTGAAGACTTTCGCATTATCGCAACCGGATTGGGCGGCTGTCTATTTCAACGCGCGCCCCACTCATGAGCAGCAGAGTTAAAAATACTCTCATCTATTTAGAGTCTAATTAGCGGGTGACGTATGTGTTAAAGCTATACTCCAACCCAATGCAAAATGCACCAGCGACAGCTCTCAGATAAACATAAAATGGTTAACAGTACGGAATTACATCAGGAGGTGGCGCCATAGGACTTCTAATGTCCCTCCCTTACAAATAGCAATTTAGGGATAATTCGTTGTTTAACCCCTTTGGTTTAACCACGTTCAGTCTAAAAATCCAGAAGGATTCCCGGTGGAGTAGAAATGTTTGTTGAGATGTATCCAACACTTCCAACACAGCTATTCGAAAAGCATTATCCACATATTTTTGTTCCTTAAAATGTACTGTCAAAGGTGCTTCCTGTACATCATTCCTAATCCTTGAAATGTGTTCAAGGATGCTAACCTTCAGGGGTCTGGTGGTACACCCTACATATACTAATTGACATGGGCATTGTAGTGCATAAATCACATTTTTGGTGTTGCAATTGGCAAAGTGGGTAATGATGCACTTATTTCCATTAAGATTTGGGTATACCCAAATCAAGAAGCCGATTCGGGAACAGCTATTCCTGAATCGGCAAGCCGATTTGGGTATAGCAATTCGGGTATCGATTCGGCTTGATTCGGCGGTTCGGGTAAGCTTTTCAATGGGAAAAAGCCTCCCCAGGCTTCTCTGAAGCCTGGGGGAGGCACTTTCCCACCGAAACAAGCCACAATTGGTGGGGGCCTTCCTCTAACTCCCCTCTAACAAACCCCCAAGTTTCAGACCTATTGGACTTTGGGGGGCCATGTTATGGCACCCCAAACCAAGTCCCCCTATTCTCGCCTAAAAAAGGGCATAGCTTTAGGTTGCTGCCGATGATGATTCTTCATTCATTTTTCCCTAAGGGGAACAAATGAAGAGGTAGGCTTTCTTTGCCAGGGGTGGCATTTTGCATGCAAAATGCCCCCCAACCCTCTGGGACCCTTCTCCCACCTCTACTCCCACCCCCACCAAGGCTCAGCCTGCTCCCACTTGGGGGGGCATTTCATGGCCTCCCCAAGTAGGTGCTCTCAGCCCCCAAAGTCCACCCCCTACAGCCCCACACAAACCCAATTTCCCCCCAGCAGCCACACACAGACCCAAATCCCCAGATTAGCCCCTCACAGACCCAAATCCACCCCCAGCAGCCCCACACCCACCATAACCCCAGGAACAGGCTGGCCAGACCTCCCCCTTTGTTCCCTATGCTGGGAACTTCTAAACTCTCTTTCCCAGGGCAATTCCACACAGCCCAGGGGTGCCACAATGGTGGGCACGCTTCTGAGTGCCAACTTGTCCCTGTGAAAGAGCACCTGACCTGACACACAGACAACCACCCCCTGACACCCCCACCACCTACAGAGAAGGCTGGCCAGCCTGCCCCATTGTTCCCAATGCTGGGAACCAACCTCACATCAAAGAAGGGAACACACACACAATGATTCAAGTTTAAAAACCTTTAGTTTCTCACTTTCAAAGTACAATAGGTCAACAAATCACATCAAATCACACTAATTGTCCCCCAAACAAAAGGACTACACAATTCACTACACATCAGAGAATCTTTAAAATATATTTGTTTTAACAAACTCTAAAATTTTTGAACAGAATTGGGTTACACAGTAGGAGGGCACAACAGGGCATGAAAAAAGAAGTCCCATAGATAAAATCAACACAACTAAATTCAAATCAGACATTCAACAAATCCATAACAAGACCTTTCAAAAACACTTTATTTCATGAACAGCTTAAATTTACACAGCAGTAGGGCACAAAAGGGCATGATAACAGCATGCTTGCGGTGAGTCACACTACACAAACATAACACAACTCAATTAATATCAGACAATCAGCAAAACTTGAAAACAGCAGTACAAGATGTGGGTTGCACAGCGGGAGGGCAAAATGGGTCAAAAACACTTTCTGTCTTGGACAGATATAGGCAACACGGAAGCAGGGCACACCCACAGGCAGGACAGCATTGTCTTAGTCAGAAAATAACACAACTATCATGAAATAAAATACACATTTGCTTATCCCCTCAACACCTCCTCCATAACAACAAAATACAACACAAAGACTTCTTCTCTTTAGCAATTTCTTTATTTTATAGGCGCGTGAGCCCATCTGTCAACCACCCCTCCATCACCAAACTTAATGGGGGGAAACCACTGCAACAAGGTCCAGCAGAACCAATGTCATTTCCTTTGGCTATGCTTTCAGTTCAGCCACACAAAGCTGGAGCTGGCACTGCCCAGGAACATACCACTGGTATTTGTGGAGTGGTGTTGCAGAGGTTCACACACACACACACACACACACACACACACACACACACACAGCCTCAGCATGTAACTGGAAACATCTGTGAGACATCTTCATTGGCTGGTGCCCATCCCCAACTCTTCCCGCTTCCCCCCGCCCCCCCCCCAAGCAAACCAAACAGCAACATTTCAACTTTTTTTTGTCAATGGTATGGTGCCTCTTAACATGATTATCTTGATGTGGGGTTACCACATCAATCAGAATCTGGCGAGAATAATTATTCAACAGGGATGCCCAGAAGTTGTCTCCACAATACCTACTCCACATTCAGGGTTAATGGGTATATTTTCAGCCAGTTCAAAAATTAAAAAATGGCTGCACTTGTAGGCAATTTAAAAAAAGAAGATGTTTTCAAAGACAAGACACATCAGCTGCTCAATCTCTTAACGTCTCAGAATTCCTGAAGAGAAATGAGGCAGGTGGAGTCTTGTACATTTGTTAGCTTTTTTGAGGTAAAGAAGAGTGATAGGAAGAATGAGGGATGGATGGTAAAATTTCTGAAGTCCCCAATAGGGGTCTGAAGGCCTTAGGGAGGTTCAACTGAGATCAATTGTTATGTATGAGGATTTTAAGTCTGTTCCTGTCTTTCCCACCCTGAAGGTGAAGAAGAGAGCATGGAGTGAGCAGTAGCAAAAAGAGCAAAATCCATCTCCATTGGGCCCCGATCATACAGTTCTAGCCTGTAGGGCCCATAGCTGGAGAACCCCTCCCAGTCAAATATCCCTTTGTATACAGAGCAAAAACCCACATTCCTTCACCTCATTGCAGCAGGCTGTGCTAGAAGAAGAGAGGATGATATAGGATTCAAGTTCTTTATGTGAGAGAGGAACTATGGGGAAAGGAGTTACAAATCACCTCTTTGGAATGTTGCTGACCCTTTTCTCCTTAAGTCATATTTGTTTAAATGTATCACCCAACCTTAGACCAAGGAGAGAATGGGATGAAACAGCAATCAAGAATCTGTCTGACAAAACAAGCCCTCCAGGGACAAAACTTCTCCTTTTTTAACCAGGTATGAAAGTGCTCCTCACAGAGAACATAACAAAGGTTGCCATTTCCAGCATGGAAACTTCCTGGAGATCTGGGGATGCAGATTGGGAAGAGCAGGATTTGGGGAAGGGAGGGAACTTGGCATAGCGAAATGTTGTAGAGTCCAACCTCCAAAGCAGCCATTTCCTCCAGGGGACCTAATCTCTATAATCCTTTGTTGTAATTCGGGGAGATCTCCAGGCACAACCTTAAAAATAGATTTGTCAGGTCTCCTTACATCCTGGCAGTAATGGGGACCTGGCACCTACCACAAACAATGTACTTGCTATGTGCGCACTGTGTATGCACATGCTCCTGCAGGGCACAATGATGTCACTTGAAAAAGTGACATTGTTGTGTAAGGTAGGAGCATGCCCAATGTGTGCTGGTCAGGAAGGTTTTTGCCTCAGTGGTTCAACAGGACCTTTTCCCCACACCGAATATGTGAGTGGCAGTGGGAGGCATTGGCTGAGAATGGGAGGGCAGAGCACTGTCGTAGTGTCTTTATAATAGTTGTTTCATCATCAAAAACAGAAGGAAAGCAAAGATGGAAGTCAAGCGTGACTGTAGTATAATTTGTATTCCTGTTCCTTCTTTGTTTTGCATCCCTTTTGTTGTTTATAAAATAAAAATATATATTGAAAAAAATTACATTAAGTTCTAGTCTTAATGAGATTTTTTATAAGATGATACAACGATGATGTAGGTCTCTTGAGAAATTGGCTAGAATGTGTAAGAGTATGTTGAATATAAATTGGAAATGTACTCAGTGGGAAGGATCATGCTTTCAGATGTGGTTGTCTTGTAAGAGAACAAAAACCTTTTGGAAACAAATATAATTATTAATATAGAAGATTTTAAAGAAGACATTACAAATGTAACCTGAGACTTTTTTTTATTGGGAATGTGGATTTTCAGTTGGAAAAAAAGTGTTTTATATATGATTGCTAAACCCAGAATGAGAGACCCCTCCAAATGTACCTGAAATGGAAAGTGGGAACCCACAATTGGAGGATAAGGGAGAATGTCCCAATAGTAATTTTCTTCATAAATTTACTATATAAATTTAATGAAATGTGTTATAGAGTAACAAGCGCTCTAATAAATAAACAAGTTAATTGAAAAGTTAATACAAGATATAAATACAGACTATTCCTATAATTACAATATACAAATAACAGATCCTATGTGACGACCAGACAAGGTTCTCAACACTGTGAAATGCCCCAAGTTCAGTGTCTAAATATTTTGATATAAAGACAGTGTTTTCTTTGTTCTTTTTCTGTAGGTACAGCCAGAAGAACAATGGAAGACCACTCGAAAGGTATGTATCCACAGTTGACAATGCTGTAAAGTAATAAAGTGCTTATTTTTTATCTTGCAAGTGACACCGAGAAGCCAGGGTACCCCACTGGGCAAAAGACCCCTCCACCCAACAACGGGGCTGGCTGCAAATCTCGGAGTTTCATCTATTGGACTTCCTCAGTGGCAGTTTAAAGGCTCACCCAATAAATCAATCCAGAAAGCATGATATTCTCACATTGTACATTGGTTCTCTCTTGTTGTTAACTGACCTTCTATGGCCAAGTTAAGCCCTTGCCTGCGAGATAGGATCTTTTACTAGTTTGGTCTGGGAAGATACCTCCAATGGAGAAGAAAAGAAACCAAACAGCCAATTCATAAGGTTATAAAATTTATTCAGATCAAATTTCTTTAAAAATCATAATACAGTGCTCTAAGAAGCCAGGTTGTAACAAGCGGAAAAGTGTGAATTACATAGAGTAGAAATCTAGGAATCAGTTTATTTCTATTAATAAAAGGCAAGCAGAAGCAAATGTGACAGTACTTAAGATATATATTTTCATAGTATAGCATGGCAGCAGTACATGTAGCAATACTCTCATAGCATAGCAGAGTATCTCACCAATCCAAGATGTCAGTATTGAGGAGAGAAAGTTTCACCTTTCCTTTTGGACAGTGTACCTGCAAAATGGAGATGAAGTGGAGAGAAAAAAAAATCTTTCCCTTCCCCTTTCTTACCTCCATCACGCTTCTCATGTCCATCTTTATACTCTTTTGGGCACATCTGCCCACCTCTCTCAACCAATCAGATCTCTTAGATTCTATCTCATCTTTGGCAGAAAAAGGCAAAAATCTGTAATATGACTGGGTCACCTTAACCTACTTCAGAATTTGCTATTGTTGCCCAAATTATGACAACTCATCTCATATACATCAGGAAAAATTCTCTGGGTTGATTTGACCTGTTCCTCAAGCCTACTAATGTTCCATTGCAACATCTGTCCTTGCTTTAGATGTGACTGTGTAAATACCCCATCATGACTCCATTTACTTATATAACTATCTTGGCAGTAGGGGTGTGCAGTTCGGGTTTCAGAAACCCGAAACAAACTTGTTTCGGTTTGTTTCAGGTTATCCGAAATGTTTCGGGAAACCCAAAATGTTTCAGGTAACCCGAAACAACAAAACCCTAAACGTTTTGGGTTGTTTCGGGTTTTGTTTCGGATACCAAGAATCGCCATTTTGATTTTGCTAGGCATTTGCCTTTGAAAGCGTCTAGCAAAATCCTGCTGGAAGCTAAGGCTTCCTGCAGGCTCTTAGAAGAGGGGAAGGGGGGAGAAGGAGTGAGTGACTCACTCCTTCTTTCACGCCTCACCCCTCTTGCATAGGAGGGAATCCTTTGCTTTGCAAATGCAAGGTGCATTAGCATTGCACTTTGCATTTGCAAAGCAATATGCCAGCAATTTGAGATTCCAGCCAAAATTAACAGGCAAGGGAGGGGGGACTTTAGGAGTCACCAATCCCACTGCTGCGTCCTTCTGCCAGCCAATAGATTCAAATCTTTGGCTGAGGCTGCAGCAGGGGATTTAAATTTGGGGCAAGACTGCTCTGGATGGAACAGTTCTGTTGCTGCTGCTGACCGAGAGAGGAGAGAGACTGCACCTGGAGGACATCTGCCTGGAGGATCAACTGTGCTGGACATCCTGAAAGGAGACCTGGTAGGCCTTTTTTTAATTTTTGTAAATTTATTGATGCTGGGCAACGTGCTGCTGTGGCCTGCCTCTGCAAAAAGATGCTTCAGTTTAGTCTGTCTTGGCATGGCCTGGGGGGACATTTTCAGGTTGGGCAAGACGACAATGTTTGGGGGTGGGGGGGTTCAGCATTGGTTGTTGTGCTTTCTTTCTTTAATGTTTCCTTTGTTATGCTTGAGTGTGGGGTGGGCTTGATCTACTGTTTCCCAGGCCTAAAAAATAAGTGTGCCAGCTTTGGGCCTACACAGGCCAGAAGCTCTGGTGGGTGGCTTTGTTGCTTTTCCACTGGCTGGCTCTCACAATTATGCTTCACAAACTGGATTGGTGTGGCTTGCTTTGCTGTTTCTGGTCCCCTTCATCCAATGCTTCCCACCAGGCTCTTAAACAAGTGTGCCAGCCTCTGGCCTACACACAGGCCTGCTGCTCTGCTGGGTGGCTTTGGCGCCTTTCTGCTGGCTGACCTGGCACTCACAAGCATGCTTCACAAACAGGTTGCTGACCGTTCGTGGACCTCTTCTGGACTGGACTGCACTTGGAGGACATCAGCTTGCAGACCTCTGCGTGTGGAGGATCAACTTTGCTGCTGGACATCTGGAGAGGAGGACTGGTAGGGTTGTTAAAAAAATTGTTTTTTGAATTTATTGCTGCTGCTGTGGCAATCTGCTAGCATATGCTTTAGTTTGGTCTTTATGGCTTGGGCTAGGGGGGACATTTTCTAGTTGGGCAAGAGGACATTGTTTGGGGGTTGGGGGGTTCAGTATTGATTGTTGTGCTTGCTTTCTTTAATGTTTCCTTTGTTATGCTTGAGTGTGGGGTGGGCTTGATCTACTGTTTCACAGGCCTAAAAATGAGTGTGCCAGCTTCGGGCCTACACTGCCCATATCTGGCACCCGTGGTGGTGCCAGGCCGGCACGGGCATACTAGTGTGTGAGTGTCCTGTCACCTGTTATTGGGGTTTAGGGCCAGCTCAATTCCGGAGGAATTCAGCTGTTTTGCAGCTGTTTTGTCAGGTTCCCCTACATAAATAGGGTCGCTTAAAAAGGCACTTGATTGTTCATCTCCAAGTCACAGAGCCACTAGAAACACAGATTTATACCAGGTAACTTAGGTCTCGAAAACAAAATTGACCTTTGTTTTCCCAAGCTTTTCTGATTAGTTAGGGTAGATTTCGGGAGGGGAAAGTATGTCAGAGAGGAAAGCAGAGAGAGGACCCGGGGGAAAGGTTAGGGAGAAATCTAGACGGGAGGAGGGGAGGGAGAGGGGGACTGCTGCGGCAGCCCCCCCATCTGAGCGGAGGAGGCCCTCCCCTGCGCTGCTGCCGTTCACCAGCCTGGCTTCTGGTGACAGGAAGAGGGTTCGCAAGGCTCTCTTTCCTGAGGCAACTGCTGGAGGGCCACCCCCAACCTGGGTGCATGAGGCAGGGGCTGGCACTGGGCAGGGGCCTGCTGCTGAGGCTCCTCCTCCTCCAGTGGTTGCAAGCCAGCTGCTGGAGGAGGGGCAGCATGTGGTGTCTCTTGGGATGGATGTGGGGCATGTGACTTTTCCATCCCTCACGATCACCCCAGGAACCCGGAGGATGTTGGAGGAACTGCCCGTGAGACCCCCCCTGGGGCGGTCCAGCCCAGTTTCCTCTGAGGCCAGCAGCAGGCCTCTTGCGGCTGTGTAGGAGGAGAGGATGCAGGAGGAAGAGGCAGAGACTGTGGTGGAAGAGCCCACATCACTGCCCCTTCAGCCTCATCCATCCCCGACTGCCCGGCCGAGAGTGGAACACGGTGTATCCGGCCAGAGCACCTCACAGGAGGTGCCTCAGGGTGGGCCCGAAAGCACTTCTCCTGTGAAGCGTGGGCTGCCCTTTACCTCCAAACTCTGGAAGCACTTCCAGACAATGGAGGATTCCCAAGCAGCCCAGTACCTGCATTGTAGGCAGTGCATCAGCCGTGGCAGAGATGTGCTGCATCTCTCCACGTCTGGGATGAGGACCCACATGAAGAGGCACCACCAGGCGGTGCTTCTTCGGGGGGAAAGTTCAAGTGGCATCACACGGCCGCCAGCTAGCCAGAAGGAGGCAGGCTCCTCTGGTGCTCTCCCCCCAAGGGTTCCTGTAGGGAAGGGATGCCAAGCCTCTCTCAGGGCCCTAGTGTGCCCAGAGAGGGGATCCAGAGGGCGAGCCGGTGCCTCACGCACCACATCGTCAACATGGTAGCGGTGGATGGGAGACCGTTTTCCATAGTGGAAGACTTCGGCTTCTCAGGGCTGCTCCACGATTTCTTTCCCTGGTACGCCGTCCCTGCTCGCACAATGTTGAGTAGATCGGTGGTGCCCTCATTTTACAGGACTGCCAGGGACCATGTGAAGGCACAGCTGTCCCTGGTTGCCGGGAGAACTGTGCACTTCACATCTGACATCTGGACCTGCCCAAGTGTGCAGCAAGCATACCTCTTGCTTACTGCTCACTGATGGGAACCTGAGGCAGTTGTGGGTGGGGGCCAGGGGGAGGTGCCTAGCACAGCTAGCCAGGGAAGGATGGGAGACCGCCGGGCCATCTACTGCAAGGCCTTGCTTCACGCCGAGGTGCTCGACATGTCCCACACGGCAGAGAACATCGCTGCCACCTTGAGGAGACAGTTGGAAGAGTGGGTAGGCCAGGGACCTGCCACTGTGGGATGCATGGTGATGGACGGTGGCAAGAACATGAGGGCAGCAGCGCTTCTAGTGAGCCAAGAGTGCATCTACTGTGTGGCTCACAAACTTCACCTAGTGGTGCGCTGGGGTTGGGCTCCTCGAAGGAACCCCTTGATACCCGGACTTGTGAACTCCAGTTACTGATCCAGAAATGTCGGAGGCTCACGAGTCACTTCTCGCGCAGCATGAAAGCCACGCACGAACTGTGCCAGACACAGGTCAGGACAGGTGTGCCGGAGCACGCTCTGATCACTGACGTAAGCACTCGTTGGATTACTTAGGTGGGGATTAGGGAATGGGAAAATGTCAGATCCTGCTGTTTGGAATGTTTAAAATGTTTTTCACAGTTAAACCCCCCCCCCCCAAAATTGAAATGTTTTTTAAGAGTTGATTTTCTTTAAAAAAAAAAACCAAAAAAAAGTTGTAATAATGTTTTTTCAAAGTTGAGATGTTCATTTATTTAAAAAAAAAACAAAAAAAAGTTGAAATGTTACTGTTTGGTTTGCTTGGGGGGGTGGAGAATGCAGGAAGAGTTGGGGCTGGGCACCAGCCAATGATGATCTCTCGCAGATGTTTCCAGGTAAATGCTGAGGCTGGTGTGTGGGTGGGGGGAAACCTCTGCAACAGTGCTCCAGAAATACAACTGTGCAGTGCCTTGGCAGTGCCCAGTCCAGCTTTTTGTGGCTGAACTGAAAGCATAGTCGCAGGAAATGACATTGGTTCTGCTGGACCTTTTTGCAGTGGTTTCCCCCATTAAGTTTGGTTATGGAGGGATGGTTGGGAGATGGGCTCACGCGCATAGAGATAAAGAAATTTTGAAACGGAAAAAAGTCTTTCTTTGATGTGATGTTGGTTCCCAGCATAGGGAACAATGGGGCAGGCTGGCCAGCCTTCTCTGTAGGTGGTGGGGGTGTCAGGGGGTGGTTGTCTGTGTGTCAGGTGCTCTTTCCCAGGGACAAGTTGGCACCATTGTGGTACCCCTGGGCTGTGTGGAATTGCCCTGGGAAAGAGAGTTTAGAAGTTCCTAGCATAGGGAACAAAGGGAGAGGGCTGGCCAGCCTATTCCTGGGGTTATGGGTGTGGGGCTGCTGGGGGTGGATTTGGGTCTGTGAAGGGCTAATGTGTGGATTTGGGTCTGTGTGTGGCTGCTGGGGGGAAATTGGGTTTGTGTGGTGCTGTAGGGGGTGGACTTTGGGGACTGAGAGCACCTACTTGGGGAGGCCATGAAATGGCCCCCCAAGTGGCAGCAGGCTGAGCCTTGGTGGGGGTGGGAGTAGAGGTGGGAGAAGGGTCCCAGAGGGTTGGGGGGCATTTTGCATGCAAAATGCCACCCCTGGCAAGACAAGCCTCCCCCAGGTGGAATTGGTGGAGAAAAGAGCACCTACTTGGGGACCCATGAAATGCCCCCCCAAGTGGGAGGAGGCTGAGCCTTGGTGGGGGGTGGGAGTAGAGGTGGAAGAAGGGCCCCAGAGGGTTGGGGGGCATTTTGCATGCAAAATGCCACCCCTGGCAAGACAAGCCTCCCCCAGGTGGAATTGGTGGAGAAAAGAGCACCTACTTGGGGAGGCCATGAAATGCCCCCCCAAGTGGGAGCAGGCTGAGCCTTGGTGGGGGTGGGTGGGAGGAAAGGTGGGAGAAGGGCCCCAGAGGGTTGGGGAGCATTTTGCATGCAAAATGCCACCCCTGGCAAGACAAGCCTGCCTCTTCATTTTTTCCCCATAGGAAATAATGAAGAAGATTAGCAGCAGCAAGCTAAATATACGCTCACTTTTCCCTTTCTTAGGCGAGGATGGGGGACCTGGTTTGGGGGGCCATAACATGGCCCCTCAAAGTCCAATAGGTCTGAAACTTGGGGGGTTGTTAGAGATGAGTTAGAGGAAGGTCCCCACCAATTTTGGCTTGATTAGGTGGGACAATACCTCCCCCAGGTGTCCGGGAAGACGGAGGCATTTTCCCATTGAAAACAACCCGAAACAACCCGAAACAACCCGAATCTATATCCAAAACACTAATCCAGAAATGGCTAGCCGTTTCAGGTTTTGCTCTTTCCGAAACGGTTTCTCGTTTCGGGTAAACCTGAAATGAGAAACCCGAAACGGTGTGCCTTTGCACACCCCTACTTGGCAGCTTATATGACTAAATATGAATACACTTTATACGGATATATGATTATGAATATATGATTACTGTATGATTCTGTATTAATAGTTATATGTATATATATAATGTATAAATGAATGGCAGCACTTATAACGTATTAATGAACATGACTACATAACTAACTCTAAATGAAGATTAGCAACCTGCAGAAAGGAACTGAACTCTTTCTATTATGAGTTCAAACTAAAGAACTTTGCTTTGCTTAAAGAAAGATACTCTCTATAATTTTGGGGCTTTCCTAACAATAATGAATAACCTTTTAGCTATTCCACTCCTTTTTCGTGGATGTGTATGTCAACAAACAAACGGGGGATTTCCAATGAAATAGACTTTATTAATGTACAACCCTAATAAGTATGAATCTTAAAAAGTGCAGAGAGGGAAAAGCAAACTTAAAATTGTCCCCATCTTCTTCTCGATCCAATCCCTTCAGCCACCATTTAAGGTCTCTCCATAACTTTTAAAGTAAGGTCTGTTTTCCAGAAACCATTAACTCCATTTGGAGGTTTAAGTGATCAAAGTTCTTCTAGGCCATTCGCCAAAGCAAATTCAAACTATTTCACATTTCAACTGTGACCTGGTTCTCTGCCAAGTTACAGCAACTTTTCTGGCTGGGTCTTCTGTCAATAACATTCACAATTATTTGCACAGCCTGTTTTCCAGAGCGAAGGTTACTTAAAGAGCAAAAATTGCTCCTTGTGCACCAAAAATCAGCTCCATAGAGCAGCATCAAAATCTATAGGCTTTGAGTGTTAGGGTCTAACATTGTGGCAGTTAGAGGCCACAAGAATGGGATACTATATGAGATACTATGTGATACTATGTGAGAATAGCTGCTCCACTACATTCTGGACCAGTTGTACTTTACGAAGCAGGCCCAAAGGCAGCTCAGTATAAAGTGAGTTACAGTAGTGTTACCAGAACTGCTATTTTAGGGGAAATTAGCATGCAGTCTGGGTTTTAAGTTAGCACAGATCTTTAGCCAATGTATACCAGAGTCCACCTTCAGGATTATTCATGCAATAAAGAAGAGACAACTAGTTAAAACAAACAGTGTTTACTGAGATGTTGCATAAGCCTACAATAACACATACATACAAGAAACATACAAGGGCTAAGCAATAAAGATTGGAAAAATAGAGCCATTTGCATTAGCAGGTACCCACTTGAGATCGATGGAATAGAGGCAATACATTACCTGGTCACGGTGAGAAGCAGAGATTCCAGCAGCGAGGTGGAGGAGGGCGATGTCCAGTGCCATCTGGGCTGGGGATGGGGTGCAGTGCCCGGCCATGCCCAGTGCCGGGCACTGGGCACAGCGCCAAATACCAAGCATGGCGCCAAGCACCGAGCACCTAGTGTCAGGCAAAGCCTGCTTAAATAGACGAAATGTGTCCCAAGGCAGAGCCCTGTGGGGTGGCCTGGGACTGGTTCTCAGGAGGTTTTCAACAAAAGATATAATGGTCTAACAAGAGACATGATGGGCCGAATAGCAGGAATTTGATGGGCCACTTTAGAGTCTAATTGTGTGATAGTGACACCCTTAGGCAGGGGACAAAAGAGACAAAAGAGAAGGGAAGGAATGCTGGGTGGGTTGATTGGATCTTGTCATGAAGCAGGAACTGTCTTGACAGGATCAGCCTGGAATGAGATGGCTGTATTGATATGTGTCCATTAGGTGTTCTGGTCAGTTGGCATGTAGCTTCCATCTCAGGGTGGCTTCCAGAAATATGCATATCAGGGTGAGGCTAGGCTCCATGGATGTGACAGGAGCCTGGTCTGGAAATGGCTGCTGCAGAGCACACAGTCCATAGTGGTTCTTCTTTGCCTGGGAAACATGGCTTCTCCCTTGGAACATCTTGCAGGCTGGCTAGCAGGCTGTCTATTGGCAAGGGCAGACTTCAGTGGCCATCTTGCAAGGAACTCCCCATGGGAAGTGGGTTCCTCCAGCTGGCACTGTGCTGCAGGCAGCATGGCTCTGGGCCCAGGTGGGGCATGTGTCCAAGGAGGCAGGAGGCATTGTTGTAAACAATCCATACTAGTAGAGAGGCGGGAAGCAGGCATGGGCAATGCGGCCTTAAACAGAGTCCTTGGCAGAGTCTTAAAACAGCAAGGCAGGAAACTGACACAGTTCAGAGCAGGCTCCATAACAGGGAGGCGTGGTCCCTGGCAACAATAGCCAAGCCTGGAGGTAACCATTGCATGGATTACTGTTGCTAGACATCTGGACATCTGTCATAGACATCTGGACAGAGACAAAGATTAAACAGCCTAGAAGACAAAATTGAGGACTCAAATACAGGATGCACCCAACACGTATTGGGTCTATGGGTGAGCATAGGACTTGCAGTCTGTTCTTTGTCAGGGGGAACTGACCTTCAGCAGTGCTCTCACTCAGCATTGTGAGGGAGCAGTGAGGGGAAAAGAAGTTTTCCCCTGACCCATTTTTGCCTATAGAAATGGCTGGGGGGTGTGGGCTTTCCTTCTCTTTTCTCTGTCTCCATATTTCCTTAGGATCTTTAACACCAGAGAAAAGGGGCAAGCCCTCTCCCTACTGTTTCCACTAGAGAAAACTGGAAGAGAAAGAAAACAGAAGCACCTTCTCCCTCCTCGCACCTTTCCTTCACATTGCCAAGCAAATGTACACTGCACAAGTTCCCTTTATGTATATCTGACTGCAAATCTGTTCATGCAACCAACCATCCCAGCCCCGAGCCTTGTGGAACACCGTAGTGCAAATCCCAGTGGCAGACAACTCATCTCTGACTGCCTACCTCTGTCGTGGATCTGCAAGGAACTGCCACATCTTGTCAAAGGCTGCTGATAAATTCTGTAAAAAGAATGATACACAACCCTTGCCTACTTACAGACATACAAATAGATAACATCAACTGAATCCTGTAATGCAACTTGGGGAACATGGCAGGAACATTTGCCTGTCCCAGGCGCTTATGCTTGGAAATGGCAGTGAATTTGAATGAGCATAATTTCAAAGAACCATCAAAGTTTCATCAAAGCAAGAGGATGTTCCAGAAGGGAGGAAAACAAATGATCTAAATAGAAATTGCATGCTTTCTTGTTGCATTAGCCTTGGAGACATCCTCAAAAACTGATTTTCAGTAGACTGTAAAAAATAAAAACAAGTACTGCAAAGAAACAATAAAATATGGTTGGATGGAATGCAAAATTAGAATATAAGGTACAACTTTAAAAGGAATAAACCAATAAGAAAGGGAGGAAGTAGTAGCATTATATGTCAAGGATAAATAGACTTCTGAGGGAATGCCTAAATCTGAGTGTGAAGGTCAGTTGAAAGCTTCTGTGTAAAAAGAAAAGGAGAAAGAAATAATGATAATATTATGGTGGGGGTCTGCTATTGACCCCCTGGCCAGACAGAGGACTCGGATGATGTTCTCCTAGACCAGATTACAAATGTTTCAAAGAGATGGGATGTAATAGTCAAGGGAGATTTCAATTACCCTGATAACTTTTGGAATTCAATCTCTGCAAAAAAGTTCAGGTCTAATAAATTCCTGACTTGTCTTGCTGAAAACTTTGTGTTCCAGAAAGTGGAGAAGGAAATAAGGGGATCTTGGACTTGTTTCTCATCACCAGGAAAGAACTGGTTGATGAAGTGAAAGTAGTGGGAATTCTGGATAATAGTGACCATGTAATTTCGGAGTTTAAGGTTTTGGGTAAGGGAAAGGCTGGACGTAGTTGGCTGCATTTCAGAAAAGCTAATTTTAACAAGCTCAAAGTTATGCTGAGTTGAACCCCTTGGTCAGAAATACTCAATGAGAAGGGAGTTCAAGATAGGTTGGAGTTTCTTAAAACTGAGATGTTGCAGTAATGATCACAAACGATTCCTATGAGAAAGAAACATGGAAGGAAAGTAGCCTTAGTGACTCCATAAACAGCTTCTATTCATCTGAACATTTAATAAGTGGAAGGAGGGCTGTATAACTAATGAGGAATATAAACAAATTGCCAGTGCTTGTAGAGAGAGTGTTAGAAAGACTAAAGTTCATTTGGAGGTTAGGCTAGCAAGAGATGCTAAACACAAACGAAAAGGGTTCTTTTGTTATGTTCCAAGCAATGAAATGAATAAGGAAATAATAGGCCCACTGTGGGGAGAGGAAGGTGAGATTTTAACAGATGATAAAGAAAGGGTAGAACTGCTCAGTTCCTACTTTGCCTCAGTCTTCTCTTGCAAGGGGAACTGTGCTCATCCTGGAAAAAGAGAAGACATGATGAAGGAAGGCAATTGTAGCCTGGGATAGACAGGGGTGGTATGGAAACACCCAGCTTCTTTAGATGAAATTGTCCTCAGGACCAGATGAATTGCATCTTAGGGTACCAAAGGAACTGGTTGATGAAACTGATGAAGCTTATCATCTTTAAGAATTCTAGGAGAATAGGTGAGGTGTCAGAGGATTGGAGGTGGACAAATGTCCCCATCTTCAAGAAGGGGAAAAAGAAGATGATCAATTATCGACCTCTCAGCTTGATGTCGATACCTGGAAAGCTTTCGGAACAGATCAACATAGTCAGGTTTTGAGCATTCAGAAAAGAAAGCTTTGATTACTAAGAGCCCGCATGGGTTCCTCAAGAACAAGTCAAGTCAGATGAATTAGGGAAATAGACATAGTTTATCTCAATTTTAGTACGGCTTTTCATATGTTTCCATATGATATTCTGGTCGACAAGGTGGTAAAATATGTTTTGCATCCTGTTACTAACTGGTTGTAACTATTTGTAACTGGTTGACAGATCACACCCAAAGAGTGCTTGTAAATGGTTCCTCATCCTCTTGGAGTGCGTAGTGGAGTGCCTCCGGGGATCTGTCCTGTGGCCTTTGTTGTTCAACATCTTTATAAATAACATGGATGAAGGAAGAGAGGGGATGCTCATGTAATACGGAGACGATAATTAATGGGGAGGGGTTGCTAGGATCTCATGGCCTTCTCTTACATGCTCAAAGTAATAATGATTGCCAGTTTGGGGAGAGGAAGGAATTTTCCTCCAGGCCAGATTGACTTGGTATCCCGGAGGATTTTTGGTTTCCTCTGGACAAAGAGCAGGGGTCACTGGGGGAGGTAAGGAAGGAGATACCCTGTCTAGAAATTCCTACATTGCCTGTCTAGATGACCCTTGAGGTCCACTCCAGATCTTTGATTCTATGATTAATTTGCATCAGAGGGTACTAATATTACTAGCATTAAATCATGGAAGACAGGTAATTCTAAACAGATGGGTGAGGTGTAAAGACTGCCAAGATTAAAAAACTGCCGAAACCTTATTCTTTCCCAAAGGTATGTGTTTGTGTGTGGAGATGATGGTGGCCAGCAAGCATCACCCCCGTCCCCCACATAACCTTAAAATATTAGGTCCACATTGATATGATTGAGGGTAAAGTGTCCGTGGGTGTGCTTTGAAATGTTTTGATTTGTTTCTTACATTGTCTTGCAAATACTCTAGAATAACAATGTAAAAAATATCCGGCAATTAGCAGAATGTCCAAACATGGGTTGTCATCTTCCAAAATGAAAGAAGACTGCAGGAGCAAAGTACATGTGCTATTAAATGGCGAAGAAATCATTAGACTAACAAAAATGATGCTTTGGGGAGGAGATGTATGAGGTCACCAGGACGAGAAGGAAATTCAAGGCTGTGGATACGAATTATTATCTCGACCCACCCTCCGAAAGACTGTATAAAAGCACTCTCTGTACAGGACTTGGTATTCAGAACGAGACCTGGCATTCAGTTTCATTCATCGTCTCTGCTGAGTTTGGTAAGTACTGAGGACAGATTTTTAATAATAATAATAATAGTAACATTTGATTTATATACCAGCCTTCAGGACAACTTAACACCCACTCAGAGCACTTTAGAAATTACGTTATTACTAACATCAAAGCCCATTGTGGGAATAAAATACAATGGGCTCTAGAAATGGGAGGGCAGTCAGGCAGGCATTCTCTCCTCCTCCATCACTGATTCAATCTGGTGAAAGTGAAGGGTGGGTGTTGTCATCTGCTCCATGCCCGATCTCGGCCATGTGAAGGGGTATTTGGCTTTGCTACCTGCTCCATGCCTGATACATGTCGGGTAAAAGGGTGGGGGATTGCCTCCTATTCTGCGCCTGACTACGGATGGGTGAAAGGGGGAAGACACTGCTGCCTGCTCTGAGCATGATCCCAATTGGGTGAAGTGGGTGAGCATTGCCACCTGCTCCCTGCTGGGTGAAGGGGGGAAGGCATTGCTGCCTGCTCCGAGCCTGATCCCAGTTGAGTGAAGTGGGAGTGGGCATTGCCGCCTGCTTCTCGCTGGGTGAAGGGAGGAACAGGCATTGCCTCCTGCTCCACACCTGATTCTGACAGGTGAAAGTGGGCGGCAGGCTTTACTTCCTGCTCTGGTCCTGATGCTAGCTGGGTGAAGGGGTGTGGGAATTGCCACCTGCTCTACTTCTGATTCCACTACATTGTCATGTCAGCGTCACCCTCTGGGTTCAAAGAAAGAATTGAAGGCTTGTATGGTGATCCATGGTGGGCCCTGAGGTAGTCCATGAGACAAAATCTGACATTCTAGCCAGTCTCAGCTCGAGCATTCATCTCTGTGGATCCCTGGTTCTGGAAATAAGCTGAAGACATCTGCAAAAAAAAAAGAAGAGAGAAAATTAGAACATCTAAAAAGGGCAGAAAACTACTGATACTTACCTTGCATTTTGAACTCAGAGTTGTTATCCTGCTTCCTTTGAAGACACGGAAGGGGAGTGTTCTCTCCCTCTTGGACTATTCTTTTGTATTTGCGTTTGAATTGTATGTTCACTGATATGTATTTAAGAGTGTAATGAGTGTAATAACTGTGAGCACTGATTGAGCATTGTCACTTTGAATAGATAAAGGAAGTTTCTTAATTATTTACTGCTCCTGATGCTAGCTGGGTGAAGGGGTGTGGGAATTGCCACCTGCTCTACTTCTGATTCTGCAGGGTGAAGACAGGGTGGGCATTGCTGCCTGCTCAGTGGCTTATTCCCGTAGGTTGAATAGGGCGGGCATTGCCTCCTGCTTTGCTCCTTATCCCGGCGAAAATGTTGGGACTAGACCCACGGGAAGCATTCAACAATATCAAACACCCACTTAAATAAATTTTTTATAAATTTTCAATATTTAAAGTGCAAGTGCTATAAACAAGGTTAGTGCAATACATTAGTTATAATAAATATACTAAATAGCTGATTCTTCATAACCTCAAACAAGCAATATAGCAGCAACGATTCATGTACAATTTAAATACATTCTACTGGAACAACCGGGAACAATAAAGTTGGTATTCATGTCCTGTCTCCATTGTCGTTTCTTCCAACAATTGTCTTAAGGTGTCTCCTCCAGATGGTAAGAAAGCCGCAGGATTGGAACTGGCAAGGCGAACCTTTTCACCCTATCTGGGGCCGGCTGAAGCACAGATTTCACAAAAGCTTCCTCAGGAGTAACTGCTCTATTAAAACACATACATACATTCTAAAACCATCTCAAAATACAATAAGTATTACACAAAGATCCTTCTTCCTATTGCAAGCATACAATAGGAAGAAGGATCTTTGTGTAATACTTATTGTATTTTGAGATGGTTTTAGAATGTATGTATGTGTTTTAATAGAGCAGTTACTCCTGAGGAAGCTTTTGTGAAATCTGTGCTTCAGCCGGCCCCAGATAGGGTGAAAAGGTTCGCCTTGCCAGTTTCAATCCTGCGGCTTTCTTACCATCTGGAGGAGACACCTTAAGACAATTGTTGGAAGAAACGACAATGGAGACAGGACATGAATACCAACTTTATTGTTCCCGGTTGTTCCAGTAGAATGTATTTAAATTGTACATGAATCGTTGCTGCTATATTGCTTGTTTGAGGTTATGAAGAATCAGCTATTTAGTATATTTATTATAACTAATGTATTGCACTAACCTTGTTTATAGCACTTGCACTTTAAATATTGAAAATTTATAAAAAATTTATTTAAGTGGGTGTTTGATATTGTTGAATGCTTCCCGTGGGTCTAGTCCCAACATTTTCGCCAGTTTCTAAGGAAGCAGCCATTGTTGATTTGCATTGCTCCTTATCCCGGCTGGGTGAAGGGAAGAAGGGCATTGCCTTCTCCTCTGTACCTGATCCCAGCCAGGTGAAGGCGTGAGGTGGGCATTGCTACCTGCTCCACTCCTGATCTCAAATGGGTGATGGTGGAGGGGTGGCCATTGCCACCTACTCCACCACTAATCCCAGCTGGGTCAAGGCAGGGGAGGGCATTGCCATCTGCTCCACTCCTTATACCTGCTGGGTTAAGGTGTGTGTGTGGGGGAGTGGGCATTGGTACCTCCTCCACTCGTAATACCAGTAATACCAGCTGGGTTAAGGCACAGGAACATTGTCACCTGTTCCAATTCTGATCACAGTCGGGTGTAGGAGGGTGGACATTGCCACCTGATCTGCTCCTGATCCCAGCTAGGGTAAGGTGGGGGGTGGGCATTACCACCTGCTCCACTTCTAATACCAGCTGGGTTAAGGCAGTGGGTGGGCATGGCCATCTGCTCCACTCCTTATACCCTCTGGCTTATGGTGGGGGTGGGCATTGCCATCTCCTCTACTCCTAATTCCAGCTGGGTTATGGCAGAGAGAGGGCATTGCCACCTGCTCCACTCCTAATACCAATTGGGTTAAGGTGTGTGGGGGGGTGGACATTACCACCTGCTCCACTCCTAATACCAGCTTTTTTAAGGTGGGAGTGGGTATTGCCTCCTTCTCTGCTCCTGATACCAGCTGGCTGAAGGCAAGGGGTGGGCATTGCCACCTGCTCCCATCCTGGTCCCAGCCTCGGCTTCCGACTGTGGCATGTTTTCTGGAGGGACATGGCACCTTGCCTAGGCTTCTCTCTATGTCAGTGCCCTCTGGTGATGCACCAGGGTATAAAGTGAGTTGTCTGAAATACGCTTACTGAATTATATAGTAAGATATGGGGAAACTTCTCTGTATTCAGTATCGGGTGACGTGAGTTTGCTCCCCAAAAGAACCAAGGGAGCAGATGAATATGCCTTCTTTATTGCTTCAGAACTGTATACATACTGTGCTTCCATAGTTTCAAATCCCACAACAATACATAGGTCCAGAGGAGTTAGCCATGTTAGCCTTTAGTAGTAAAATCAAAAAGAGTCCAGTAGGACCTTTAAGACTAACCAACTTTACTATATCATGAGCTTTCGAGAATCACAATTCTCTGTGATTCACAGTTCATCATGCATCTGACGAAGAGAACTGTGATCCTTGAAAGCTTATGCTACAGTAAAGTTGGTTAGTCTTAAAGGTGCTACTGGACTCTTTTTGATTTCACAACAATACACACATTCTATGATCTGGGTTTTTAAATTCTTGGTAGGCAGCAAGGTTTTGGTAGCAGATGCTGGATGACAAGCAAGGAAGGCTGCGAGGGATGTACGCTTTGCCTCTGAGAAATTCTCCTGTGCATAAAGTTTAGCTGCTGTGCAGACTCTTTGTTCAAGAGAGGAACGTTGTTGGCCCACTAGCAATTGCCAGCTACATAGTGGCAGCTAAGTTGGGCTGCAGAAAGTGAAAGAACTGAGTTTCCCAACTCCTCCCACCCCCTTCATAGGGATTCAAGAAAAAGAGGCAAAAGCTAATTCACTTCTCAGTTTATAGCAGCTTTAAGACTAACCAACTTTACTGTAGCATAAGCTTTCAAGAACCACAATTCTCTTCATCAGATGCAGATGAACTGTGGTTCTCAAAAGCTTATGCTACAGTAAAGTTGGTTAGTCTTTAAGGGCTACTACAGACTAACACAGCTAACTCCTCTGGATCTACTTCTCAGTTTATGTAATCCTGTATCCAGTGTGATGTTGGCAAAGTTAGTTGGCTCTAAAAGAGAAACACTTCCCAGTATCTGTCTCAAATTTGGGAGAATGTAACCTATGGGTAAAGGGCATAGTTTATTCTTAACTTAATTTTCTGTGTCTGTCTGTGTGAAAGGAACGTAAAGCCCCAAATGAGTTTCCATTAAAAAGGAAGGAAATTGCATTTGGATTTTATTTGGGTTTTCTTTCCTTACAGCACTACTGTTCAATTGTGACACTGAGAAAATAGTTAAATTCAGACACGATAAGAAAAGAAATGAATCCTTTAACAGCAGAACTTCTGACAATATATAATAGAGCATGTTTGAGCTTGGACAAGCAACTTTGATGCCAGACTGGAAGTGTTGCAGTTTGTCAGACTGTTGCATTCCAGTCGGCCTGCTTCTGCCCTCCTCCCTTCTGCAAGACGACAGAGTCTCTTGATTTCAAAAGGTTTATTTAGGAAGACAGCATACAGGGTCTGGGTCCACATTCCAGAACTTTAGACAGTCCTGGCTGATCACAGACTAAGGTAGGAATGAGGTACTTGATGAAAGCAATTACATTTCAATTCCTTGGTTCCCATCCTCCTCCCCCCAGAGTTCTCAGTGCTGAGCATTCGGAGATGAGGAAGCGGGAGTCTCAAGGTCAGAGCTGCAGACATAAGATAAACTTGCATTCTCTCCCACGGAAGGAGCTGTCTGGCCTTCAACCTGGAAGAAAGGAAAGGCTAACAACTAACACATTAACATGGCGTAACTATTGTTCAGTATGTTAGATATGGTAAAGGAAATAGACTAGACAGGTATACAGTTTAACATAGCAAACTCCAGGCATGATGCATAAGAAAGAAATCACATTGTTCAGGTGGGGAACTCTGAAGATGAGATCCTGAATATGGCAGATCCGACACAGTTCACCAGAATTTGTTTATTTACATCTGAACATCTAAATCAGGTTCATCTGGATTTCTCTTACGAAGTTATCTGTTTCACTTTTAACCCACAGAAGGAAATCATCCGAGAAGGTTGTCACTTCAGAATGCCACTGGTAGGTAATATGGACAACATATCCCTCAGAACATGAGAAAAGCCTTGCTCGATTACACCAGTAGTCCACCTAGTCTTGAACCTGTTTCACACCTGTTTCACACAGTAGCCCACCAGTTTCTCTGGAGGGCCAACAACCAGGGCATAGAGAGCAAAGGGCTTCCCCTGATGCTGTCATCTAATAGTAGGTTTGGAGATTTACTGTACCTGAATGTGGTAATCCCCATAACGCCGTTGTCATGGATTGGCCTATTCTCAATTAATCTGTCCAATCCTCTTTTAAATGCTTATGGCCATCAGTATAAATTAAAGAATTCTCGTGGGCAGAAAGAACCACTATTTCATTACTGTTACTGTTAAGAAGGTTTTTGACCATCTTGCATCTATTATCCGTTAGTTCCTTGGGAGCCAACAAGTACTATCAATATTGGAGAGGAAAAGAACTCCCTATTCATTTTTTCTACCTCATGCGTAATGTAATGAATGTATACCTGCATCCCTGCCATTAATATGTGTTTTGTTTTGCAGTCTATGCTGAGTTATTAATGTGCACTGTGCTGGAAAGAAGCGAGTCAGTTATCAGTTATAAATATGTACTTTCACTTCAAGCAGTGAACGGCCTTGAAGGCCAGATGTGTAAGACAACATGTAGCTATTCTCACAGACAAGAATGATCTAATGCTGTGCTGTTCCTGAAATGCTCTTATCAATTCCCACGTAACTCTGCGGGTGTTCGCACCAGAATGCAATGGACCCCAGGGTGGGAAATTTACCTATATCTAGTTAGACTCTGTTTGAATAATCACATCTGCCAATGACCATCTTAAAGACCTTGTACTGAAAGATCCTCAATAAAGTTACCTGAACCAAGACACCTGCATGCTTGCTTGTAAGAGGCTTTGGGATTGAACTGCCAAGGACTGACACATAATTTTACACACCTCTATCATGTCCTACCCAGTAATCATGTTTTAAAGGTACAATTAATGTATTGGCGCTTTTCAGTACTGGCAGTTTTATTTTCACTCCATCTTGGGAATCATAGAATCCTCGTGTTGAAAGGGATCCTACAGGCCATCAAGTCCAACCCCATGTCCAATGCAGGGACAGCCTGAAGCTTCCACAACAAGTATTCATTTCGGCACTCTTTGAAGACTACCAATGAGGGGGATCCCACCACATCCCTAGGCAGTTCATTCCACTGCTGAATTACTCTTATTAATCCCCATAAGGGAGATTATTTTTCACTGTAGTTCACACTTCTTTACATTGGATGAACTCAGAATTCTCTCTACTGTGTGACTATTTTTAAATTATTTTAAATAATGCAAATGATAAGGAAACGAATGGGAAAGTGTTTGACATTTTGTAATAAATTGACCATACATGAGCCATCCTTGTGTTTCAACTCAGAAGAGTTTGTTTACTTCCATCTGGAAGATTTTTACCAACCATCCTACAATTTTCTCTTTTCATCCACAGAAGGAAAACAGTCCGGAAGTCCTTAACATAATCGAAGATGAAGTGACAGGGGAATTATCTATAGAGATACAAAAATTTGGAGATAATATTGGTGCACTTGTTGGTGCAGTGGTTTCGGTGGATCCACCCCTTCCATAAAATGTCATCATGAGACAATAAAGAGCTAATTGAAATGTTCTTGTGTATTTTTGGCCTTTTTGTGATAAAGTTACTGCATCTTTTCCCATCCAATCCTATTCATCTTCCTCCCTGTAAGCGGCAGTGAACACCAGGTTGCAGGGCTCAATGATTTGTTGCTTAGCATAGATGCTCTAACTTGAATCCTCTGAGTGGGCACCTTGGAACACACTGCTTATAATGCTTCAGTTCCCACAAGGCACAAATGGCAGTTGTAGTGGAATAGCATGTGAACTGCATGCCAGAGGCTGTCTCAGGCACACAGAACTTGTTCATAAGTAGACATGGGCATGGACAGCATTACAAACAAAAAACCCCACAAACAAGCCGCTTGGCTGCTTGCGAATGGGCTGTTCGGGATGCGCCATTCCAGCCAAACAGGAGGCCACCGCAAGCCTTGTTCGTTGTGCCCGGCTGCTGTTTGGGAAGCTAGACACTCAGGCACCTTCAATCAATTGCCTTGGCAATGGAGGGGGGGTGCCTGAACTCTGTCTGCACTCCCTCTGTCTCCCCAGACACCCCAATCAATCACCCCAACATAGCTTGATGGGCAGGTCTTCCTTCCAAGCATGGAGCTGCAAATCGGTTACAATTGGTAACTTGGGAGCAGACACCAGGGGGGAGGGAAGGAGGAGGGAGGGGTGTTCTGTGGCCATGGGAACTTCAATCTCATCCCTGCAAACTCTGTTAGGTGGTTCTGACTGCCAACCACAGACCTCCTGCATTTCTCAATGAGTCCTCAGCTTATAAAAGGACACTGCGCTCACAGTTCTGGTTTCACTTTCAGCAAGCAGTAGAGTGGAACAGAGCTGTTAGCGTTTTGGGAGAGATAGAGGGAGAGTGCATTGGAGCTGGGCTTTTTTCTGTGTGTGGTGGGTGGGATAGGGAGCTATCCCCTCCTTCTGGTTCCAGGGCTGCTGCCAGGCCCTGGGGCCAAGCTCAGTGGGCAGCTCGGCTGAGGGCTCACCCCGATTATTAGTGCCTGATCTGTTCAGGTCTATGGGAGTGTTGGGCAAGGGCTCTTGCCTCTCCCTCTGGTTCCAGGGCTGCTGCCAGGCTCTGGGGCCAAGCTCAGTGGGCACCTCAGCTGAGGACTCACCCTGATTATTAATGCCTGATCTGGTCAGGTCTCTTGGAGTGCTGGGCTAGGGCTCTACCCCCTCCCTCTGGTTCCAGGGCTGCAGCCAGGCCCTGGGGCCAAGCTCAATAAGCACCTTGGCTAAGGGCTCACAGTGTTCTCTCCTTTTCTGTCCTCCTTAATTCTAGTTTGGTGGCACAATGAGTCTTCCTATTGTGTTGGCCACCAAGGGTGGTCATGGGGTGAAGTGCAAAGGCAGTCCTCCTGGTTTACTTGAGGAAAGCAGTACTGGATGTGACTTGTGAGCAGCATAGAGTCCTCCCGCTCCCTCAAATTCACCTGTGGGGGCTGTCGAGGAGGCCAAAGAGGTCTTTCCGCTTGGGGGAAGAGGATCTCTCTCAACATTTTGAGGAGGGGGTTGGTGACAGATACCTGGAGGAATGGTTTGTGTTTTATGAAACATCCCTCCTGTCCTCATCCCAAACTCTCAGTGGTGTCCCTGCCTGCAGTCCACCACTCACATCATCATCTGTAGCCAGCTCCGCAGTGCAGCCTGTAACCGTTCGTCCTCCTTCCCCTGGGACAGTTAGTGGTCCACATTTCAAAACCTCCATATGGATGCACTTTTGGGCCCTTCCTAATGACCTTCATGTGGTTCGTTGCCGTGCCTGTGATGTCCTGGTGTGCAGGAGCAAGAACCCGAAGCACCTGTTGTCGACGGCCCTGTCTCGGCACCTGAAGACGCACCATGTGAGCCTGTGGTCTCCGTCTTCGCCCAGCGAAACATTCGTTGGGGGGAGAAAGGGGGAGACCAGCTCTTCTGAGCAGAGATCAGTGGGAGCGTCACCATGTGACTCAACTACATGTGCAACAGCTCCTGAGCTGTTGCACAAATGCCCAAAGTAGGCTGCCGCCAACATCACCCACCTTCCTGCCTTTGCAGAAAGGAGGGGATGGCAAGGACAGGAGAGGTCATAGGGAAGGTTGGAATGGTTCCATCCAGAGAGGAAGAGGTAGAGTGACGTGGAACTTTTCAGGGAGAAGAGGACAAAGGGTTACCAAGCGGAACAGGATCGAGAAGACCCAAACCTATGAGAGCCTGGGACACATCCCCTCCCCGGCTCAAAGGGGTCCATGCCCAAAACCTCTGGGTCCCCCTCTCCCACTCTGACAACTTCATGTTCCCTCATTCTTCCTTTCCTTCTCGGGTACTGCCATGAGTCCCTTCCCGAACACTTGCACTGCCCCATCCCCTCCTTTCTGTGATGGCAGGGAGGTGGGTCAAGGCAGCAGCTGCTGATGAATCGGGGTCCTCCCATCTCCCTTGCAGGATATTCCAGTTGTGGCTCATCACCGCAGCCAGAACCCCTGGGTCCTCCTCTCCCTGACCACCCGGCGGCCGCAGTCTTCACCCACCTTGCTGCACAAGCGGATGCGTCATCCTCCTCTGACCCAGAAGCCTGGTGGGTGGGCACATGGGGGGTGCCACCAGTGAGCAGCCAGACCCCCTGCCCCCTGAGGGGAGGCAGCACACCACTGCCTCCCCATCCCCGCCAGGCCCAGGCCCGGCGCCCACAGTCCTCACCCACCTTCCTGCACAAGCAGATGCATCATCTGCCTCTGACCCAGAGGCCTGGTGGGTGGGAACATGGGGGTTGCCGCTGGTGAGCGGCCAGACCCCCCCCCCGAGAGGAGGTGACACTCCAACGCCTCCCCGTGCCCATGGGAATGTATAACTCCGAGATCCATACTGCAATCTTGACCAAACTTGGGTGGTGGCTGTAGAAGAGCCTGCTGCACATTCCCCATGAATATGGGCTCTCTAAGTGCTCAGGGGGCCACTCTGGCACTGCCGAACACCAAACATGTTTGGTAACGGGACATGTTCGGTTCCGTTCGGCTGTTCATGTTCGTTGTCACGAACGAACACCAAATGGCCTGTTCAGGGTTTTTTTCCTGTTCGTGCCCATGTCTATTAATAACATCTAAGACATTTGAATTTCATACATATTCCATCCCAGTCAAAGTCTTATTGGGGCCAAGCCGGGGAGTATTTAGGTCCAGGCAATTCCAATTGTTTTAAGCATTGTTGGAGGAAAGGTCTGAAGAAACTAGTTATCAGTCACAGATGCAAAAACCACAAATCCACATCTGTTTAGAAATGCCCTGACCAATGTAGCATTTACTTTTTTTTGCTTGCTTGAGTCATCTGCTCAGTTTGCATATCTGACCACATCTACTACTCAATACTGAAAAGATCTTCTCTTTCTCCATTCTTTCATATTTTCATAATATGAACACAGATACTTCATATTTCATTTCAGAATGTCTTCTCTCTCAAATCGACCTTCTCACCAGTACATGGGTGTTTTAACAGCATGTGCCCTTTTGTGTGAGCTCTTAACATAAAAGTTCTTCTAACAATCTGAATGCATTTTATTTATGTTATCTTCTCCCTCACTCTCTGTTTTTATTTTTAAGACTAACAAAATGTATCATAGGTTATAGTCTTATAAGTGGTACTTGTCGCTTGCTATTTTCTACTGCTACAGAAAAACATGGCTACCCGTTTTGATTTTTCATTTTAAAACTCATTAGCACTTCATTTCTTGTTCTGCCCCTAAAACACACAATGCTAGGCACTTGATGTAAGGAGGAAGTGTTACTGGATTGGGTCTCCTTGCGACTAAGAGGGGGGCATTAGCAACAAGGAGAAGGCTATGCAAGAAGCGTGACAGTATTCTTTTATCTGCAAACATGCCCTAGAACAGGATCAGAAGGATCTGAGGTTTCTAAGTCAGTTTACTGTTCGGGGACATGTGTGCCAGTAAAGAAAACTTTCGCCACCATTGGGCACTATTTTGAATAAATGCAGTATGGACTTAATAGTGTTAATTGTTGAGATTTGCAAACAGGAAATCACCAATATTGACAAGGAGATAACACAGGTTTCTGAATCTCTTATGCAACGGGGAGAGTTTATGCCTGGTGGGATAATGAACCCACAGGAAAGAAGGAAAGAAAGATCACATGCGCTAAACCCCTAGAACAGTATTCTGACTTAGAAACCTCAGAACCTTCTGACCCGGACACATCCGGAGACGAAGGCATTAGTGCACGTAACCTGAGAAGCTGTACTATTCATCCAAGGACTTCTTTTTTGGCAAAGTGCCCATACTATTGAAGCAGGAAGAAAACCTAGTTTTTAACATATCCTCCCGCCCCCTCTCTCCTGCAGAACTTTACCTGTTGAACAAGGGTTTAGTGTATCTGCCTACTCCCATGTATGATTCTTTTCAAAACAGAATTGATTTATTTAAATTGATTAGGGTGATTAAGTTGAGAAAATTCTATGGTGATCAGCCTATGTCCACTGGTGAAACAATGAGAATAAAAAGTCAGTCCTCTTTTGTGCCATCTATTTGTGATTCGTCTATTGATACCTTTGAACGGATGTTATATGGGGACATTGAGAGGATGGAGAAACAAAAGAACCACATATAGTCTAACTTAACACAGCAGGACTTGAAGAACCTTAGATCACTAGATAGAGATCCCTCCATCATAATTAAGCCAGCAGATAAGGGTGATGGGGTGGTAATTTTAGATAGGGATATTTATGTTGCAGAGGTGGAAAGGCAACTAAAGGATGAGAACAGTTATGTACCTATCTCAGAGGACCCCACACCCCACATTTTATGACTCATCTGTATAGTTTTGGATGAAGCACTGTTGGCAGGTTCTATCACTGATAGAATCCATAAAGCTTTGATTAATACTTCCTCAAGAACTCCAGTATTTTATATACTGCCTAAGATTCATAAAAAGATATTTCCCCCACCGGGTCATCCCATTATTTCGAGTACCAATTCAATCATAGAGCCTTTGGCTAGATATATCAGTTTCTTTCTACAACCTGCTGTGGCACACACCTGCTCTTACATAAAAGACTCTGGGGACTTTATAAAGAAGATAGAGGGAATGCATGTAGATGAAACCTTTTTATTGGTTACCATGGATGTTGCATCCTTGTATACATTGATTCCCCCACAAAGGAGCATGCAGCGTGGTAGAACACACTCTAATATCATGTCCCAATGAGAATGCTCCCACTGAGTTTTTATTACAGCTTTTTGACTTGGTGGTAGAAAAAAACTTCTTCCATTTTGCAGAACAATTTTATTTTCAGAAATGTGAAGTTGCCATGGGCTGTGCCACAGCATCCAGTGTGGCCAACCTCTACATGGCTAATTTGGAAGAAGCCACAGTTTTTGACATGTCTGTTAATCCTTTTTAAAACATTTTTAACATGTATTACAGATTTATTGATGATTTATTTACGGTAATTTCTCTAGTGGAGGATATAACAACTATAGGTAATTGGTTTAACTCCTTGGACACACATATTCAGTTTTCATGGCAGACAAGTAAAGAGGAGATTAACTTCTTGGACTTGACAATATACAAAAGGGAGGACTGCACTTTGGGGGTAAAACCCTACAAAAAGAGAACTGACCACAACTCTAATTTAGAGTTTGACTCACACCATCCCCATCAACTAAAGAATAATATCCCCTTTTTGTAGTCCATTCTGACTTGGGGTCTAGTGACTACAATCCTGATCTACCAAAAGGACATTATAGATATGGGTATTGTCACTTATGCCCCAAAGCCATAACTGGTGATCATATTAGAATACCATCCTGAGACTTCCGGTTTGGGATCCATGAAGGTCTAATGCAGCTCTAAGAGCTGAGCTGTCCAGGCTGCTGGTTTGGAGGCTAGAGGGGCGAGGATTTGCCCGTAGCCAACTGTTCTCAGGCATAGAACAGGCGTAGAACTCTCAAGAACCTGAGGGCGCATTGATCTCAGGCAAGGGGGGGTCCTGTGCAACGGACTCTCTCCCGTCCCTTGAGGTACCACCTGAAGAAAGGTTTTGCCAAGATCTCTACAGCAGTTTTGGAGCCAATTTGGTTGGCATAAGACCTGCATGCCCAAGCTTCATACAGGGACAAGGGGACTTGAAGTGAATTGAATACAGAAACAGTGATTACAACCCATGAAAATGACTAAGAAGGTAAAGATTACTATCTCTTGAAATGGGACAGATTACTTTAAGAAACAAAGTACTAAAGCGAAATTAAAAACTGCCACAGATTGATTACAAGGAGGGGAAATTCTGGCAAGAATTTTTTTTTTAAAAGGACTATGTATAACGGAGTTAGTAGAGAAAGTTGATTATTGTTTACATACCTGCGGAGAGAAAGAGATAGTGGACTGTGGGAAAGTCTCAACATCGTGAGAATTGCTGTGTGTGGCAAAGGAACAGGAAGTACGTCAGAACGATAGAGAAGCTGGAGAGAAGCGGCCTTTTCTATGTGACAGGAAGTAGAAGAATGCCATTTTGAAGAAGGGAATGCTCGTGGCTTCAGTGGAAGAGGAAGTAAGCCATCTTGGATTAGAAGTATAGTTGAAATAACCATAGAGAAAAGACACCCGACATTTTGGACTGTGTAAATGTGTTTTTTTAAGAAATAAATTAAATTCGGGACTTTCAAAAGTAAAAGTATATAAAGTTAAATGCCACGGAGTTAAGAAAAAGAGCGGACTTGTGGGAGCGAGGTAAAGCTAGCCCCACGATGTCGAAGAAGGAGTGGCAAGCAGCAATTGAAAGTTTGGATAAAAAAGTTTCAGAAGGAAATAAAGAAGTTAAAGATATGATACAAGAGATGGCGAAAGAGTTTAAAGAGACACTTAAGAAGGAACTGGCGGAACTGACAAAAGGTATGGAAAAAATACAAAACGACTTGCAAGCGACACAGCAAAGGGTTAATGTAGTAGAAAATGCAATGGATACCTTAGCAGACACGCAACGAACTGAGATGAGGGCAATGAGAGGCAGAATGGCTGTAGCAGAAAGTAAACATATGGAGAAACAACTGAGATTGTTGTGTGTGGTGTTGTATATAAAAGAAGAATTACAGCCAAAATTAGTAGTGAGTGATGTGGAAGCCAGATATTTAGCAGTGGAAATTATGTGGAATTTAAAGAAGCTGTTGGTGATTGGAATATATGCACCTAATGGAGCAAAAGAAAATTTTTTTGAGGACATGGGAAAACAACTGGATGAACTATCTTACGATCAGATAATTTTACCTGGAGACTTCAATGGAGTTACTAACTTGGATGAAGATAAGAAATCTGGAACTGCACAAAAGAAAAGAGGATTATTACCAAAGTCTTTTTTTGCAATAAAGGAACAAGAGACTCTAGAAGACTTGTGGAGGAGACAGAATCCCAAAACTAGACAATATACATTTTATTCTGCAAGACATTTCACTTTATCACGAATTGACATGATCTGGGCCTCCAAAGACTTAGCGTTATGGACTAAAGAGGTAGAAATAATGCCTATGGTAGGCTCAGATCACAACCCAATCATGTGGAGATTTGGGAAAAGAAATAAAAGAAAAGGATGGAGAATAAATGAAAATCTTTTGCAAGAAGAAGAAAACATTGAATTGTTGCGAAGAGAGACCAGATTCTTTATACAACATAATATGAATAAGGAAGTTTCGACTAATAAGGTATGGGACACTTATAAAGCAGTGACTAGAGGCATACTAATGGATTTAAATGCAAGAGCTAGAAAGAAAAAAGAGGAGAAGAGGTTAGAGATTATGGAGAAAATAAAAGCCAAAGAGACACAACTTAAGAAGAGACCAGGAAAAAAGAAGATATATCAGGATATTAAAATCCTACAAGAACAATTGACGGCAATGAATAACAAAGAATTGGAATGGAATCTTAAGAGAATAAACCAGAAGTCGTTTGAGGGTGCAAACAAGCCTGGGAAATATTTGGCGTGGCAACTGAAGAAAAGAAAAGAGAAGAGAATTATAAATAAAATTTGTGAGGAGAATAAGACATATTTGGAGCAGGTAGCCATTAGTAGAGCTTTTTTAAAATTTTACGCAAAGCTGTACCAAAAAAAGGAAGTGAATAAAGACTCTATAATGAGGTATTTGGAAAAGATGAAGCTCCCTGCAATTTCTGAAGGTTGGAGAGAAAAATTGAATAGGGAAGTGACGGAAGAGGAAATAAAAGAGGCAATTCAGTCAACAAAATTAGGAAAGGCACCAGGCCCGGATGGACTAACAGCTAAATTTTATAAAGTAATGGCTAATGAACTGGCGCCTTTCCTGGGAGAAGTGATTAATGGAGTTATGCGAGATCAGAGGACCCCTGATACTTGGAGAGAAGCTAATATATCATTGATTCCTAAAGAGGGACAGGATTTGACCAATGTTAAAAATTATAGACCAGTTTTGTTGCTGAACAATGATTACAAAATCTTTGTGAAGATTTTGGCTGAGAGAATAAAAGGATGGATGTCTTAATTCATTGCGGAGGAGCAAGCTGGATTTTTGCCAAATAGACAAATCAAAGATAACTTAAGGACAGTTATAAACGCTATTGAATACTATGACAAGCGTTGTGATAGAGAAGTTGGTTTCTTCTTCGTGGACGCTGAAAAAGCATTTGACAACTTGAACTGGGACTTTATGTTTGCCACTATGGAAAAGCTGCAAATGGGAGAAAAGTTCATACGAGCAGTGAAAGAAATTTATAGGGACCAGAGTGCAGCAATTGTGGTGAATGATGATGTGACTAAAAAATTAACAATAGGTAAAGGTACAAGACAGGGTTGCCCTTTGTCACCATTGTTGTTCATTTTGGTTTTGGAAATACTGATGATTCAAATACGGGAAGACAATGCAATCCGAGGAATAAAAATAAAAGAGTTTTCCTACAAGGTCAGAGCATTTGTGGATGATATAATGTTAATTGTGGATGAGCCAATTGAGAATATGCCAAAGGTAATGGAGAAAATAAAGGAATTTGGAGACTTGGCTGGATTTTTTGTAAATAAGAGGAAGTCAAAGATACTATGTAAGAATATGTCCAAACAGAAACAACAAGAACTAATGGAAATAATGGACTGCGAAGTAACAAATAAGGTAAAATATTTGGGTATTGAACTGACTGTGAAAAATATAGATCTATTCAAGAATAATTATGAGAAATTGTGGATACAAATAGAGCGAGACTTGATAAAATGGAATAGGTTAAATTTGTCATGGTTGGGAAGAATTGCAGCAGTAAAGATGAATGTATTGCCAAGAGTGATGTTCTTGTTACAAACAATTCCAATTATCTGAGACTCCAAACAATTTGAAAAATGGCAAAGGAAAATATCGGATTTTGAGTGGGCAGGCAAGAAACCCCGTGTGAAAATGAAAGTATTACAGGACGCCAAAGAGAGAGGTGGAATTCAGCTGCCCAATTTAAGACTATATCATGAAGCAATATGTTTGGCATGGATAAAAGAATGGATGACACTGAAGAATCGCAAATTACTGGCTTTGGAGGGATATAAAAAAATATTCGGATGGCATGCATATTTGTGGTATGATAAAGTAAAAGCAGATTCTATGTTTTTACACCACTATATTCGGAGAAGCCTCTTCACAATTTGGAAGAAGTATAAAAATTACCTACAAGACGGAATTCCTTCCTGGGTGGTTCCGTATGAAGTAATAGATCCAAGAACTGTCGATAATGAGCAGCAGTGTTTAACTTACAAGGAGATAACACGAGTAGAATTTTCAAAATGGAGAATAAAAACAGAGGAGGAGTTGTCTCCATGTTATGGATGGTTTCAATATAGACAGATCAGAGATCTTTACAATTTGGATTGTTTGAAAGGAGGTATAAGAATGGAGAACTCAGAATTAGAAGATGTAATTTTTCAAGAAGGTAAAAAGGAAATTTCAAGGATTTATAAAGTACTTTTAAAATGGTTTACAGAGGATGAGACAGTAAAAGTCCAGATGGTGAAGTGGGCTATAAATTTTCACAAAGAAATAACAATGGAGGCGTGGGAATACCTGTGGAAAACGACTTTGAAGATTACGACATGTACAAGTATTAAAGAGAATGTCTACAAAATGATCTATCGTTGGTACCTGACACCAAAGAAAATTGCGCTAGGAAACATTAATATGTCGAATAAATGCTGGAAATGTAAAAAACATGAAGGATCACTATACCACATGTGGTGGACTTGTGAGGTAGCGAAGCAATACTGGGGAGATATAATTGAAGTAATTAATGAGGTTTTGCAAACCCAAATAAATAAGAACCCAGAATTGTTGCTACTGAACTTGGGAATGAAAGATGTTCCAATGCAGTATAGAACATTGTTATTTTATATGATTACAGCAGCAAGACTTTTATATGCGCAGAAATGGAAAGTACAAGAAATACCAACTACAGAAGATTGGATTTACAAATTGCTGTACATGGCTGAGATGGACAAAATGACAAGAAAACTTAAAGATCTTGATCCAGGACAATTTAATGCAGATTGGGAGAAATTGAAACAATATCTAGAAAAAAAATGGGACGTGAAAGGGGAACTGTGGCAGTTTGAGAATTACTGAAATGTAATAGAAGAAGAGAGAAGTGACTTTACCGGGAAAGGGGGAATTTAATTATTAAAATCTAAGCTATCATTGGGGTTATGATAAAATTAAAAATTATAGAGTATTAAATAATAGATGTTTTACTATGGATATATAAGATTAAGCTAGTTAGATATTATTTACAATATATAGCTTAAGTAAAGAGTATATAATGGATATTTGAGTATAACAGTTACCTTATAGACTTAAAATAAGCTTAGAATAAGAAATAGTAAAAGATGGGTGTGTAATAGAATATTAGAGTCTAAGCTAATATCAGAATCAGGATGATTGTGGAAAGTAAAGAGTTTAAGTAAACGGAAAGTAAAATGGATAGAATGTTATATTTTTAATATCTTGATTGCTAATATATATTATTATGCTAGCATTATCTTATGTAGAATATATGGTTTAACTGAGGTATTTAAAGGGAAACTTGTATTACAGAGATATTTTAGTAGAGATTTAACAAGCTTAGAGAAAAGAGTATTAAGTGTATGTTTAATAGAATATATGAGATACTAAGTAATTAAGTAATAAGATAGACTAAGGGTTGGAAAACTGTTGGAAGTCAACTAAAAAGGGGGGAGGAAAGGGAGGGGGTTAGAAATAGACTTACAAGGGGGTAATGTATGTGTTGAATGATATTATAATCTAATCCAATAAAAAATTTTATTAAAAAAAATAGAATAGAATACCATCCTATAACTGCACCATCTATTTAACTCAGTTTAGTACATGTCAATCTTCTGGGGTAGTATACCTTATTATATGTAAGTGCAATAAGCTGTACATAGGCACTACTGTCAGACAACTTAAAATACACTAACTAGAACATATGTCTCCTATACGCTCCAAGGTCGTGGAAACTCCTCTAGTGGAACATTTTATTTCTCAGGCACATAGTGAAGAGGACTTTCGATTTACTGTACTCTTCTCAGGAAACAATATTTCCAAATGTACTTTGCAGAAAATGGTACTTAGGAAGGAAGCATAGTGGATCCATACTCTCAATTCGCTTAAGCCTAACAGATTAAATAGTGAACTGGACTTGTCTTGTTTCCTTTGATTTTGTATGTGACTGTGAAGATACTTTAAGTACATATTGTCACCTGTCTCTTTAAATTGTTTTGTGGTGTTAATTGCTTGATTTTTATATGCTGCCTATTCCTAAGAACTGTGCGCAAGGACGCCGACAGTAATTCGCTTGACTTCTGTATGGGATAATTGACTGGTTGATGCTTGAAATTGACATTACTTATTGACGTTTTGGTAAGTTGTTTTTACAACATAACATTTGTGGTTTATTGGACATAGATTTATCATTGCTTGGAGCATAGATTCCCAAAAGAAATATTTTAGTACCATAAAAGTCCACCTCCACGCCAACATACCTTCCATGTTCATTAGTCAATGCCAAGTTAGATCTTAAATGTGGTACAAAATTACTTCATTCTTCTTTTCATTATCCACTCAAATTCTTGTCTGAAACCTTGAAATGTGCAGCACCTAATTCAAATTGCTCTCTATATGAATCTTGTTGTTCTGACATCTGTTCTGTTGATCCTTCTGGTGTTATCTCATCCCAATCCCTATGTCTTTCTCGAAAATCTCTGACCTTTGGGACTGAATTCAGCCTGAATATTTGTTTCTTAAATGTGAAGATCACAACTTCTGGAACATATCATCTGAACGTAATCTTTTTTCTATTTTTTCTACAAAAAGAGCATAGTTTTGCATTCTACATAAAATTCTAAGAGAGGTTTCTTTCAGAATTATTATATCTGTAGTGTCAATTTTTAATTTTCTATTGAAGTGTTATTGTAAGACCTGCTCCTTAACATTCCTTCTTAGAATGTACACCAGAGTGTATCTTTGGAGGTTATTGATCTTTGCCATCCTGGAATTAACTCTCTGTACTTGATCAGTTTCTGACTGGAAATCTTCCTGGTCACAGCCTAAAAGATTGACCATAGCTATATTCATCTTCTCTCTGATGTCCTTCTCTGGAATTGATCTGAGCCGCAAACAAAACTCCTTTTCTCTCATTTCCAGTAATGCTAACTTATTTAACAGAAGGTATAGGTAAGGAAGGTAAAGGTATTCCTCTGTGCAAGCACTGAGTCATTGCTGACCCATGGGGGATATTGCATCATGATGTTTTCTTGGCAGACTTTTTATGCAGTGGTTTGCTATTGCCTTCCCCAGTCAGCTACACTTTACCCCCAGAACTGGGTATTCATTTTACTGACCTCAGAAGGATGGAAGGCTGAGTCAACCTTGAGCCAGGTACCTGAACCCGGTTTCCGCCAGGATTGAACTCAGCAGAACTTGGACTGCAGACTGAGATGCTTTTCTTTATTGCTTTGGAATTTTACCTGCATTGCTTTCTTTTAGTTTTTAATCCCCTAACAATATGCATATTAGCATTACTGAAAATGAGAGAAAAGGAGTTTTGTTTGCGGCTCCAGAGAGCCAGAGAAGGACATCAGAGGGAAAACTCCCATTTCTGGATACCTTGGTCATCCGCAAAGCAAACTTTCAGTTAGGTCACAAGGTCTACAGGAAACCAACTCACACTGATCGGTACTTACACAAAAACTCCAATCACCACCCCCGACAGAAAAGAGGCATAATGAAAACATTAGTGGATCGTGCAAGACGGATATGTGAGCCGCACTTTCTCAATGAGGAAATTAATCATCTAAACCACGCACTTCAGGCAAATGGCTACTCCAGAAATGAAATCCGAAGAGCAATCAAACCCAGGATGAATCAAACAACCAAGGAAAAACAGTCTCCTACAGGAAAAATGTTTTTGCCATATATCAAAGGAATTACTGATCAGATGGGAAAGCTTATGAAAAAGCATAACATTCAAGCAGTATTCAGACCCACCCGAAAAATACAACAGATGCTACAATCAGCAAAAGACAGTAGAAACCCCCTCACCTCTGCAGGAGTATACCGTATACCCTGCAGCTGTGGACAAGTTTACATCGGGACCACAAAGCGTAGCATCCAGACAAGAATAAAAGAACATGAAAGACACTGCAGACTTGGACAACCTGAAAAATCAGCAGTGGCTGAACATAGCCTAACTCAAACAGGGCACAGTATCTTATTCCAGGACACCAAAATACTGGACAACACTTCCAACTACTTTGTCAGACTGAACAGGGAAGCCATTGAAATTCACAAGCATAAGCACAATTTCAACAGGAAAGAAGAAACCTTAAGAATGAACAGAGCATGGTTTCCAGTTCTGAAAAACACCAGGCTAACAAAACACTCTACACCCGACAATAGCCCTGCAGGGAAGATTAGCACATCAAGTACCAATCCATATGCAAAAGAACCTCCTCAGGATACAGTGAAGCCTCCCGGCCATTAGCATTCCACACCCTGGGAAACTCTTACAGGATGACTCAGCTCAACCCCACCCCTCCTGAGTAGATATAAATGACCTGCCAACATCTTTTCCACACTGTGACACTGAGAGATCTCTGTCTTTTGGTGCTACACCTCTGAAGATGCCCGGAAAACCCACAACAACCAATACGCATATTCTATGATCTGAACATTTAAATTCTTGGTAGGCAGCAAGATTTTGGTAGCAGGTGCTGGAGGACAGGCAAGGAAGGCTGAGAGGGATGTACACTTTGCCCCTGAGAAATTAACCTGTGCTTAAAGTTTAGCTGCTTTGTGTCAGAATCTTTGTTCAAGAGAGGAGAATTTTGGACCACTAGAAATTGGCATTTACATAGTGACAGGTAACTTGGGCTGCAGAAACTGCAAAATAATTGAGTTTACCAACCCCCCCCCCAATCCCCTTCACGAGGATACAAGAAAAGGAAGCAAAAGATAATTCACTTCTCAGTTTATGCAATCCTGTATCCAATGAGAAGTTTATGTAATCATGTATCCACTGTGAAGTTGGCTATGTTAGTTGAATTTAGAGGAGAAACTCTTCCCAATATCTACCTCAAATTTGGGAGACTGCATCCTATGAGTAAAGGGTATAGTTTATTCTTATTTATTTTGTATGTCTTTCTGTGCGAGAGGGACACAGAGCCCAAAATAAATTTCTGTTGAAAGAAATTGAAATGGCATTTAGATTTTATTTGGATTTTATTTCCTTATAGCACTATTGTTCAATTCTGACATTGAGAAACTAGTTAAATTTAGATAAACAGGAAAGAAATGTACCCTTAAGCAGGAGAACATCTGACAATATATAATAGAGCATGTTTGAGCTTGGATAGATAACCTTGGCATCAGACTAGAAGTGTTAAAGCCTTCAACAATATATAGAAGTGTTAAAGTTCCAGAATTTGCTTATTTACATCTTGAAAATCTAACATAGGATCTTCTGGATTTCTTTTACAAACTTACCTGGTACACTTTTCACCCAGAGAAGGAAATCAGACCGGGAGGTTGTCAGGTCAGAATGCCACCGGTAGGTAACTTGAACAATGTGTCCCTAAGAACATGAGAAAAAGCCTTGCTGGATTAGATCAGTAGTCCATCTAGTCCAGAATCTGTTTCATCCAGTAGCCAATCAGTTCCCCTGGATGGTCAGCAACTAGAACACAGAGGACAAGGGCTTCTCCAGATGCTGCCACCTAATTGTAGGCTTTAGAGATATACTGCACCTGAATGTGGTAATCTCCATAGATCCGTTGTCAGGGATTGAACTATTCTCAATTCAAATGCTTATGGCCATCATTCTAAATTCCACAATGCTCACGTGAAGCAAGTTCCAGTATTTATTTACTGGTTCTGTTAAGAGAGTTTTGACTGTCTTGAATCTATTATCCATCAGTTCCTTAGGAGTCAGTTAGTGCTACCTGTCTGATCCAGGCTGCCTGAAGGGAGACCGGCATTGCCACCTGCTCCACTTCTGATCCCAACTGGGTGAAGGTGGGTCAGGAATTTCCTCCTGCTCTGCTGCTGATCCAGTCTGGGTGAAAAGGGCTGGGCATTGCCACTTGCTCCACTCCTGTTGGTTTGTACCTTCTCCTAATATCAGCTGGGTGAAGGCAGGGGGTGAGTATTGCCACCTGCTTCATGACTGATCCCAGCTGGGTGAAGGTGGAGGCAGGCATTGTCACCTTCTCTGCTCCTGATAAGAGATGGGTGAAGAACAGATGGGCATTTCCATCAGCTCTGCTCCTGATCCCAGCTGGGTGATGGCAGGGGGCAGGCATTGCCACATACTCCACTCCTGATCACAGCTGCGTGAAGGCAGAGGGCAGGCGTTGCCCCCTGCTCTGCACTTGATCTCAGCTGGGTAAAGGGTGGAAGGCTATTGTAACCTGCTCTGTGCCTGATCCCAGCTGGGTGAAGGCAGGGGCAGGCATTGCCACCTGCTCTGCTCCTCCTCCAACCTGGGTGATGGCATGGTGGCGGCATTGCCACCTCCTCTGCTCCTGATCAGAGATCACCAGCTCATTGACTGAGGAAAGAACTTGGTTGGGATTATATGCTGGACAAAAACTCAAATGATTATTATCCCCTGAGAAAGTGGTTACATGAGACAATCATGTAAATCCTTCATTCATCCTGTCGGGATGAATCAGATTGATTTGAATCACCCCATTGTGCTTCAAGTCCAGAGGCAGGACTCTTCTACAGTACCTTGGAGTCACAATTGGTGCTGCCTGTCGAGTAGGAGAGAGATGTTTTAACAGCAGTGAAGTCCATATTGGTGAGATATGACATCTTTCTCTTGATATACTGAAGAAAACTATCTGAAGAGATATTCCCACTACTCACCACTACCATTCTGCCCCAGATGAACTTTAGTATAGAGAGTGCAGCCTCGTGTCATAAATATCTCTTTTTGTAACACTGTTTTAGGATATTGGAATTGTATTTATTGTAAATAGTGTCTTGATATTGACAGTCAAGAAGTTTTGAGAATGTGATTTATTTTATGGTTTATTCATTGTTACTTGACTAATCTTTTCTGGCGCATAGGATTATTGGTTGATGCCGGTGGCTGTAATTTATATAATGCCAGTTATTTAAGTTATATATTCTTTCATATTCATGCAGTGAGTACCTTAAATTATAAAAAATTATAAAAAATATAAAAATTCCACTGGAATTTGTTACTGTGTATTGTAGAATGACTTGTGTATTGTGGGAATTTTTGTGTGTATTGTTGTGCTGCTCCTGATCCCAGCTGGGTGAATGCAGGAGGGGGGTGGCGGCAATGCCACCTGCTCCTCTTCTGATCCCATTAGTGTGAAGGGCAGGCAGGCATTTCCACCTGCTCCACTCCTGCTCCAATCTGAATGAAGGTGGGAAGCAGGCATTTCCACCTGCTCCGCTCCTTATTCTGGCTGGGTGAAGGTGGAGGATGGGCATTTCCACCTGCTTTGCTCCTGAGCCCAACTAGGTGAAGGTGGGGGTGGGCATTGCCCCCTCTCTGCTCTGCATTCCAGCTGGGTGAAAACGAGGAGCTGGCATTTCCTCCTGCTTTGCTCCTGATTCCAGCTGGGTGAAGAGGAGGATGGGCATTGACGATGGCTAAACTCCTGATTAGGGGTGTGCAATTCGGTATTCTGATTATGTTAAAGATACCGAATCAGGGCCATTTTGGTTTTTTTCAGTATTACCGAAACGTTTTCTGAATACCAAAAAAAATCGGTAATACTGAAACAGAGATTGCCGAAACGATTCGGCCATTGTTTTCAATGAGAAAACCTTCTCCCGGATTTCCGGGAGTCTGGGGGAGCCATTTTCTGTCCGAATCACACCAATCTTGGTGGAGACCTTCTCCTAACTCTCCTCTAACTACCCCCCAAGTTTCAGAAAGATTGGACTTTGAGGGGGCCATGATATGCCCCCCCCAAACAAGGTGCCCCCATCCTCCACTCTCCATGGTTCTCTATGGGGGAAAACAAGTCGTCTTTCTAGGTGGCTTGGGGTGGCATTTTGTAAGCAAAGTGCAACCAACTTTCAGGGGACCTGCTCCCACCTGTCCTCCCACCCTCCACCACGTTTCAGGCATATTCTACGATTCCCTATGGGGGAAATAAAAGAGGCTTGTCTGGCTAGGGGTGGCATTTTGCATGCAACATGCCCCCAAACTTCAGGGGACCTCCTCCTACCTGTCCTCTCTCCCTCCACCAAGGCTCAAGCAGATCCCACGTTGGGGGGGCATTTTATGGCCTCCCAAAGATGCTGCTCTTAGCCCCCCCTTTCTCCATTATTTTCTATGTGGGAAATAAGAGAGGCTTGTCTGGCTAGGGGTGGCATTTTGCATGCAAAATGCCCCCAAACTTCAGGGGCCCATCTCCTACCTGTCCTCCCACCCTCCACCAAGGCCCAAGCTGATCCCACTTTGGAGGATTCTGTGAGTGGGAAGCCACACTTGATCGCCACGCAAGATATTATGACAAGCCACATCTGCAGGGACTGATTGAGAGTTCTGATCTTCTTGATGGATATCCCTTAAGAAGGTAGTGAGTGATGAAACATATTTAGTCACAGCATCACTCTCTTCAGTCAAGCTCTCTAGTTTTGGAGGGCTATAAAAGACTGGAAATGGTCTGCCAAACAAAATCTCATATGGTGTTAAGCCATGCCTTCTATTTGGTGTGTTTCTCAGGTGTAGCATGGCTAGTGGCAGTGCATCAATCCAGTTTAATCCTGTGTCATCACAATTTTTTTTAAACTTGTTCTTGATGTCCCCATTCTTTCTTTCAATTGCCCCCGAGCTCTCTGGATGACAAGGCACATGAGTCGCATGATTGATGTGCAAGGTGGCCAATAACTTCCTGAATAACTCTGAAACAAAGACGGGGCCTTGATCTGCCCCGATAACCACAGGTATTCTGAATCTTGGAATTAACTCTTTAAACAGACACTTCACTGTTACCTCAGCTCTTTGATGTTTCGCTGGAAAACACTCTGTTCATCTACTAAACATATCTACCACTGTCAAACAATATTTAAATTCCTTACAAGGTGGTTATTCAATGAAATCAATTTGCAGGTGCTGAAATGGTTCGTAGACCCATGGGAAGTCATTTTGCAGTCGCTTGGGTTTTACTGTAAATTTTTAACATGTTTGGCAAGACTGACTTTCTCTTTTAGCTTCCAGAAAAACTCCTGGCGCATACCAGATTTTCAATATTTGCATTGCTAACCCTGTGTCCCATTCCCACGTGGCCCACCTGGTGGGCTGCATGGGCTAAAGCTCTGACCATTTCCCTTGGCGCTATTGGTCTACCATCAGGGGCCACATACAATCGTTCAGTCAGGGGCAGCCAATTAATCAATTGGGCTCCAGCCTTGAGCCAAGCCTCTTTTTTTGCTGGTGGTGCTCTTTGTTGTACTTCAAAAAGAGATTTAGACTTTTGAAATTTCTATCTCTTCTTGTGCTCCCATTTGTAAAACTGGACAATTTTGTGCTGCAAATTTTGCTGCCCTATCAGCCTGTTCATTTCCAAAGCTTTCAAAAGTATCACCTCCTGTGTGGGCAGTACAGTGTGTAACAGCCAACTGAGCTGAGAGCTGGAGGGCTTCAAGCAAACGGGCAATAAATTTCCCATTTGCCACTGGTGTTGCTGCAGCCATGAGAAAACCCCATGCTTCCAAATTTGTCCTACGCCATGACACATGCCAAAGGCATAGCAGGAGTCTGTGTAAATATTAACCCGCTGATTAGCTGCCAATTCACAAGCCCTTATAAAAGCAAACAGCTCAGCTGCCTGTGCACTAAGATGTGAGGGGAGGGCTGCAGCCTCTACTACAGACTCCCCACAGTTAACAACAGCATATCCCACTGTTATGCCAATATAGATTAAAATCACATGACAATAATCAATACTGAATAGTACTAGGCCAAGCTCCTGTATTCTCTAGATGAACTTTTAAACGTTGCATGAACTTTCTGTATATTTTTTTTCTATGTGTTAGGTAATTCAACAGGTGTGCTTTCATCCTTAGACAGTTAATTAAAATAGTGGACTCTATTGAGATAAATGTTCCTCTATCAGAGATTCAACCAATGGTGATCGTTCAACTTAACTTTTCCTGACACTTGTTAGAGATTTGTAGTTTTGTTGTGCAGATCAGACTATGACATAATTTTTCACTAACTGGAAGGCTGTACTATGGAGATTATGAATATTCAGTGAAGTTTCAAACCAATCATTATTTGTTTGTGCTATCATGTGAATAGACCTTAAATATTTGCATATGATGAGGTATGAAGTTTCAAACACAGATGGTATGGCAGGGTACCGATGGAAGAAATCTCTTGAGAGATTCCAGGTGAGAACCTATCTTTAACTATGTATTTCATAGAAACTTTGAGCATGTTAAACTTAGGATTTATTAAGAAATGTTAGCAAACTTATTTCTTATTGCCTTTCTGTGTTCTGTTTTTATAGGATTTATATTAATAGCCATTTATATTTTGATTACTTGCTTCATTAAAAAACTAGGGTGTATTTTCAATAAAGTGAAATAAACTCTAGACAGGTGTCTGTGTGTTTGATAAAGAGTTGCAAAGCAATATTGAACCCTATATAAATACATGTACTGATAAACAGCTGGTTCAAAGAACTTAACTGTTTGGCAGGTCTAAAGACTAATTGCTGCAAGCTTCCCAGGAGAGAGATTCATCTTTCTCTTGGCTAGTTGAAGCTTAGTTTTAGACACGGGCAAAAGCTCGTTACACCACTCAAGGCTGACCCATTCCATCCCATTTGGCTGAAATGTCCAGCATTCAAGTCAATTATCGGGGTACACTTATCTGTATTTAGGCTACCAACTTGGAGGCCTCTCAAGCTGTTGCTGTGAATACGCAAGGGGTAAACACAATTTTCTTGGGTCACATATGTTTCAGGAATTATATTTCAGCCTGTGGACTTAAAATTAAGTATTCTATCATGGAACCTGGGAGGCTGGAGCAACAAGATGCATGACTCTGACTTTTTAACATTTCTTTCCAGCTATGACATGCTACATCTCCAGGAAACCTGGATCCTGTATCTCGATTCTCCATCCATGCAGGGCCATAGGGCATTTTCCATGCCCATGACCAAAATCCACTGAAAAGGAAGTGGTAGTGGAGGACTGGTAACTTTTATCTGTTCATCTAAATGCTGATGTGCAAGTTTTAGAGAACAGTTGTCCTAAAAACATCCAGACTCTACTTAAAAGGGGTTCATACTTGGGGCCCTTGTTATGTGTCATTGTGTATATTCCTCCTAGGGGCACTGATTCCCAGTGAGGGAGCCGTCTCTGGGATTTCTTACTATCTACACTGGAAATGTTGATCTCCTGACACTCTATTGATAAGATCATCTTATGTGGTGACTTTAATGCAAGAATAGGTCAGGGGGGAATGGATGTACAAGCAGGTTTGAATGACCAGACCGCAGCGCGCACGCACCTTTTAGACCGCTCTGCGATGGACATGGTCATAAAAAAGCATGATTTAAAACTTCTGGAACTCCTTTCATTGCTCAGCTTACATATTCTTTCAATTCATCTGGAGGGACTTTCACCTTCCTGTTCACTTGCAAGTCCAGCACAATAGACTACATAGCCATCTCTTCTACTCTAATGAATTTGGTGGCTAGATGTGAGGTTGTAGATTCTGCCCTGAGTGTCCACTCTCCTCAGAGGTTATTACTCAATGCCAACCCCAAGGCATTACTAACTCCAGACCCTGACTTTGCAGAAAGCAATACATCCAGCCTTAGGAGATTTAGATGGTCCAGAAAATTACATAACATGCTAGCCCAAGCCCTCATCAGCCCAGAGCTGACCTCCCTGAAATCTGCTCTATTACATCGTAGCACTGACGCCATAAAGACCTTTGCTGACATCAATATGTAACTTAAGCCATATTTTACTAATAATAGACTCATGAAAATACATCCAGCCGTAAAGAATGATTGGTATGATAATGAGTGCAAAGAGCTTAAAAAGGTTCTAGTTTGCATCATGAGACAATCCAAATGAAACACTGAGCAAAAGAAAATTAACTATGCTAAATTTCTCTGGAACGAGCTGGACTGTGCAGTTACCGAAGAGAATAAACCCTGTTTCTGGGAATGAATGGCTGACAGAAGAAGGTATCTAGAAATGGAAGTTTACCCTCGGTTTCTCTCTCCATGGTGAATTGTATGTTCAGGTGGATATTGCTGAGGTGGTTTAAAAACTCCATCAAAAACACATTAAGGTTGTTAGAAGAGTGTTTGTGTTCTCTTTTTTAACTCAAAATTTGCACAAGATAAAGTTGTGCTTAGGTGTGTGAGGAAGCAGGCGGTTGTGACCTCTGTCAGCAAAACAAATCAGAATAATGTATCCATTTGCATAGCTATATGGCAGCATTGGTGATTTCATACCTGGAAGGTGGGAAACCTCTATCCTGGCTTGCTTGCTTGCTTGCTTGCTTGCTTACTTATTTTAATCGGTTTATACTCCGCCCTCCCTGTGAACTGGTCCCGGGTGGCTTGCAACAGAAATAAACATACCCCCCCATTTAACAGGTAAATTCAGTCGCCTCTAACAATATTCGGCTGTTACAAAACTACTATCAAACCATGGGTGCAACAGTTGCAGGAAAGGGGCTCTTAGCCAAAGGCTCAGCAGAACATCTCCATTTTGCACACCTTGAGGAACTGCTATAGGTCTCCAGGGGCCCAGATCTCCAATGAGAGTGCATTCCATGAGGCTGGATCCAGGACAGAAAAGGCCCTGGCCCTGGACGAGGTCAGCTGAATGTGCCTTGGGCCAGGGACGACAAAGAGCTGCTTTTAAAATGATAGAACAGCTCGGTGAATTTGGTAATGTAAAGGATAAATGTTACCAGGAAAGGTGGAAGGAATTGGTAATTGTTACCCTGAAGAAGCAAAGATTGAGAGATGAAAATCTCCTAAAGCACACGAAGGGCCGCCAGACAGGAACATTGTTTTCTGCAGGACCAGAGCTCAAAAGTAATCATAAAGAATTAAAATTACAGGAAGGTAGACCTCAGCTAAACACAGTGAGGAAGTGAGTAATGGGCAGAGATTTTGAGAACAGGTCCATTATCTGTGCTGAGGGAAGGTTCTCCTTCATAGTGTTCTAGAAGCAGAAGCTAGAGAGTCATCCAAAGGACATGAATTAATCAGGGCTTTGAGCTTGAAGGCTTATGTGGCTCTTTGAAGCCCTTTGATTCTATGATGATATATACTTAATTCAGGTACATTGCCTACCAGATGGGATAAAATAAAACCTTTAAAATAAACAGCACTTTGCAGAACTTCCTGAGAAGGCTTATAATTAACAAAAATTGCCCCCTATTGTTCAACCTGAGTCCTAGCTACAGTGATCCATGCAATGGTCACCTCCAGATTAGGCTGCTGTAACTTGCTGTATGCAGGGCTTCCCTTTGGTCTGACCCAGAAGTTGCAGCAGGTCCAGAAAGCTGCTGCATGTGTCCTGACAAGTATACCATGCAGGGCACATGTGACTCCAATTCTGCAGCAGCTTCACTGGTTATCTGTAGAGTTCCAGATCAGGTTCAAGGTTTTGGTTGTAACCTATAAAGCCCTAAACAGACTAGGACCGCCATACCTGAGGGACCGCCTCTCCCTGAATGTACCCCAGAGAGTGCTCAGATCAACAGGACAACATCTACTGGTGGTCCTGGGCACTTGGGAGGTTTGACTGGCCTCAATCAGGGCCAGGGCATTCTTGGTCCTGGACCCAACCTGGTGGAACTCTCTTTTGGAGGACACCCAGCCCCTCCCCAAGACCTTGTGTCCTTTGGTGGGCCTGCAAGACAGAGATGTTCTGCCAGGCATATGGTTGAGGCCAGTTCCCTTGATCCATCTAGCCTCCCACCCTGTCTCCTGTCAGCGGGAGGCAATGGGTTGCTTGCCCCCTTGTAGGAATGGTAACAAATCATATGCCAACTCACGTGCCCACCCCTCCCTTCTCCTGATGGATTGTAGTGAAGGGTGAAGGAAATCCCATCCTGGGATAATAAGAATTATGGGCAGAGTTTTATACCACTGAATTGATTTTATATCCATGATTTTATTGTAAGAGACAAGGTAATATTGTGTTTTTTACAGTTGTTGTAATCCACCCTGAGCCCATTCATGGGGAGGGTGGACTATAAATAAATAAATAAATAAATAAATAAATTAATTAATTAATTAATTAATTAATTAATTAATTAATTAATTAATTAATTCTATTATTGCTAACATCTGGTAACGACCACATAAAGGAACCCTTAATGTTTATCATAAATAAATCACTAAATTAGGTTCTTTCTCCCAGGCACTCAAAGAGGCATTGATGTTCTGGACCATTTTCAGTCTGGTTTGAGATTGGGCTATGGAAGGGAGATGGCTCTGGTGGATTTAGATGATGACCTTCAATTGAATGAAGACAAAAGCCATGTTTCTTTCTTGCTCCTCTTGGGTCTATCTGCAGCTGCTGTTACAGTAGACCATGCCATTCTGTTAAGGTGTTTGGAGGCAGAAAGAGGTATCAGAGGATGTGCCTTGCACTGGTTTAAATTGTTCCTCATGGAATGGCCTCCAAAGGTATCTCTGTGAGGCCTTTTATCATCACAATCTCATGCCCGCAGCTGGGGAGGCAGTAAATTAATCACTGACAGTCCTCAACATTAGCATGAACATTCCATTCATGTGTTAGCCTCCAGAGTGGTATTCAGTGCTGAACCCTGATAGAATTCCCCAGTTGCAGATCAGTCTGCATTAATCCAGGGGCCCTGTGATTTTTATATCACAGGCCTGTATCAAACATGGTGGAGGCTGGAGCCAACTACTTACACTGTGAGAGACCAACTATCCTCAGGCTGGGAATTATCTTGTGGGCTTCCACAGGGCACAATCATATCACCATGCTACATGTAAAGCCACTAGACTCAATATTTTGCTATCTAAGTCCCTGGGATATTCAGTAGATCTCTTGATTTACTGCCTCACTGTACTTATATTTATAGGATGTACTTCCAGCAAACAACCTCAGAGTGGATCACATTGCTAAGGACAATATAAAAGATTAAAAGGTGGCATAATAATAAAATTTTCAATGATACAATTCAGTAAAGACATAGCAGGGTACATTTTACACAGATCCCTCAAAACATCAAAAGATCCCATAGGGCAGGGTGTACAGTTTCCAGATGCCTGGCAGACCAGGCAGTGCTACCCCAAGCAATGCAGGGGGTAAATTGCCCGTTTGCTCCAATGGAGGCCGGCAGACTTGCGCAGCACATCGTGTGCCGCTGGGCCATGGAGAATGGCAATAAGCAGATTTAAGGTGAAAACCTGTAAGTAAGCGAATCCCTTCTGATTTCTAAGCGTATGCGAAGGATTGGTGGGAGTTGAAGCTAAGAAGGCATGGATTTCTTCCCCTTCACGGAGTTTCGGAACTTAGCTGGCGCCCCCCCCCTAAGATGGCGATGAAAAAGCAGAGCCCTGCGATGAGTAAATCGGTGATGGCGATGTTACAGGGGAAGGGGGAAACTTTGGAAGAGATGGTCAGACGAGTGGTCTTTGAAGCTATGCAGCCCTTTGTAGCGAAGTTAAATGAAATGGGGCAAAAGGTTGATTCAGTGGAAAGCGAAGTGAAAACCATTAAAGAAACAGCGTCTGGAGCAGAGCAGTCTGCACGCGAAAACGTAGTACTCATGAAAGCAACAAGTAAAGAAGTAAAGCTCTTGGAGAATCAAATAATAGGATTACAAGTGGACCGTGCCCAAATGGTACTGCGTCTTCAGAATGTAAAAAAGGAGCAAAGTGAAAATTTAAAGGATTTGGTTTCGGAACTTTTGGCGTCATTCGCAAAGGCAACTAAAGAAGAGTTAAAAAGCGATATTCTGGAAGTCCGTCGGACATCTTCAAAATATGCAATGAAGCATATAACAGACTGTGAAGTAACAAATAAGGTAAAATATTTGGGAATTGAACTGACTGCGAAGAATATAGACCTATTTAAGAATAATTATGAGAAATTGTGGACTCAAATAGAGCAAGATCTGATTAAATGGAATAGGCTGAATTTGTCATGGTTGGGAAGAATTGCAGCAGTAAAGATGAATGTATTGCCGAGAGTGATGTTCCTGCTACAAACAATTCCAATCATGCGTGACACTAAACAATTTGAAAAATGGCAAAAGAAATTATCGGACTTTGTGTGGGCAGGCAAGAAACCTAGGGTGAAAATGAAAGTATTACAGGATGCTAAAGAAAGAGGTGGAATGCAGCTGCCCCATTTAAGATTATATCATGAAGCAATTTGCCTGTCTTGGATAAAAGAGTGGATGATGTTGAAGGATTGCAAGCTACTGGCTTTGGATTGATATAAAAAAACATTCGGATGGCATGCATACCTGTGGTATGATAAAGTTAAAGCTGACTCTATGTTTTTGCACCACTATATTCGGAGAAGCCTTTTTGCTGTTTGGAAGAAATACAAAAACTATATGAAGGACGGAATCCCCTTGTGGGTGGTTCCGTTCGAAGTAATAGACCCAAGAACTGTTGGAAATGAACAACAGTGTTTAACATATAAGGAGATAACATTATTGGAATTCTCTAAATTAAGAATAAAGACGCAAGAGGAACTGTCCTCAAGTTATGGATGGTTTCAATATAGACAGATAAGAGATCTCTATAATTTGGACTGTGTGAAAGGAGGACTGAGAATGGAGAATTCAGAATTAGAAGAGGTGATACTTCAAGAGGGCAAAAAGGAAATTTCAAGGATCTACAAAGTACTTTTAAAATGGTATACAGAAGATGAGACAGTTAAAGTTCAAATGGTGAAGTGGGCGATAAACTTTCATAAAGAGATAACAATGGAGGCATGGGAATACCTGTGGAAAACGACTTTGAAGATAATGACTTGCACAAATATCAAAGAGAACGTTTATAAAATGATATATCGCTGGTATTTGACACCAAAGAAAATTGCGTTAGGGAATACTAACATGTCAAATAAATGCTGGAAGTGTAAAAAACATGAAGGATCTTTGTATCATATGTGGTGGACTTGCGAGGTAGCTAAGCAATACTGGGGAGGAATAATAGAAGTGATTAATGAGATTTTACAATTTCAAGTTAATAGAAACCCAGAATTGCTGCTACTGAACTTGGGAATGAAAGATATTCCAGCACAACATAGAACATTGTTATTTTACATGACAACAGCGGCTAGACTTTTATATGCACAGAAATGGAAATTGCAAGAAGTACCAACTATTGAAGATTGGATTTATAAATTGCTGTACATGGCTGAGATGGACAAAATGACAAGGAAGCTCAGAGACCTCGATCCAGGACAGTTTAATATGGATTGGGAGAAACTGAAGCAATATTTGGAGAAAAAATGGGATGTGGAAGGGAAACTGTGGCAGTTTGAAAATTACTGAGACTTTATAAAAGAAGAGAGAAGTGGCTTTACCGGGAAAGGGGGATTTAAATATTAAATTCTAAGCTACTATCAGGGTTAAGATGAAAATTCTGTTTTATTACACACAGTATTAAATAGCAGACATATTATTATGAATAGATATTATGAATATATATGAGCATGCTAGCTGGGTATTTTTTATTGTAGTTAAGTTCTTAGTATAACAGGTATTTCATATAACTAAAATAGATTGAGAATAAGAATAAGAAATGTTTAAAGAAATATATAGACTATAAATTAAATTGATTAACTTATATGAGGGAGAGTAAAGAGATTAAGTAAGGGAATAGAAAATGGATAAAATGTTATACTAATAATATAAAGGTTATTAAAATGCTAGCAATGTGTTATTTAGAATATAAGATTTAGTAAAGGAGGGGTTAATGGTAGTTCTGTGTTTAAAAAAAAAAGAATAACAAGCTTAGAAGAGAGTTTAAGTGTATGTTTAATAGATTACATGAGGTATTATGTAAGTAAGTAATAGGATAGATAAAGGGTTGGAAAACTGTTGGAAGTCAAATAAAAGGGGGGAGGAAAGGGAGGGGGTTAGAAACAGATATTAACAAAGGGGGAATATTTGTATTTTATGATTATATAATCTAATCCAATAAAAAATTTTATAAAAAAAAACAAAAACAAAATATGCAATGAAGCGTCAGCTGCCTCGCGAGATTATTATTGACTTTTCATCTAAGAAGACTCGGGACACCATCTTATATAATTCGTATAATGTGGACTTGGACTATCTGGGCAATAAGGTTAAGATATTGAAGGATGTTCCATTTTTGGCTCGTAAAAGAAGATTTAAATATAAAAGACTTGCGGCTTTCCTGAGGAAATGTGAAGTAAAATATAAATGGTTGTTTCCAGAAGGCATCTGGTTCAGATACAAGGATCAAACCTACAAGATAACATCGGAAGTACAGCTGAGGGACTTTTTGTTTAACCATCAGGAGTTTCAGCAAGAAGAAAGTCCAAAGTCTGAAGGGGAGAGTGGGGGGGAGGAGGGAATGAGCGCAGCTATTGTAGCTGCGCAGAGAACTGAGACTGAGATGCGGGGGGGGGGGGGAGAAGACCTGATCCTGAATGTAGTCTGTATTTTATAAGATCGACCAATCTGATAGCATATTAGAAAGTTAACTTTAAAGAAAAATTGCAGTATGAAGGGAATACAAGACATGTAGATGTAGTGTGTGTTTTCTGTTTATATGTTGCTCTTCCCTTTTCCCCAGTCCCCTTTTTTCCTTTATATTTTTGTAGTTTTTTGTAGTTTTCTATAATAAAATAAATAAATAATTTTTTAAAAAGATCCAGTTCATCTGGCGCAAAATTGGTGCTATATATGACCAGAACAGAGTCTTGGTCAAATTACATGCTACTGATTTCTGAACCATTTGTAATTCTATATCAAGCCCAAATGAAGCCCAGCACTGTTACCTGAAGTGGTCTCCTTGCATAAATGGGATTTATGAGGGGAATTAGCAAACAAGGAAGATGGCTATACAAGAGGGGTAACTGGAATCTATCACCTTTGTAAACCAGGTCCCTTCCTATAATAAAGCAAGGGAGGCTGGTGCTTAGTATAAAATAATAATTTTTATTGAACACAAGAACTTCATGCACATACACACAGGTTACTGGGGAAAATAACCACACATACACAGAGTCCTAGGAAATATAGTCAGAAGTTTGGGAATAGAGCAAGAGGGAGTAATTATATCTACCTATCCTGGAGGAGGGATCCAGTCCGCAGTAAGGAGAGAGAGAGAGAGAGAGCTTCAAACGTCCAGCGTCTTCGGCAAGAGGCTTAGAGCAAATCTCAAAGGAACAGTGCTTCTGGATCCTGAAACATGTTCAAACATGTTCAAAGGAAGAGAGGCTTAGGGAAGTGACCCTAAGGGAGCAGCCTGGAAGCTAGCATGATTTGAATGGGGCTAGGGCGCAACCTTTATAAGTAAAATGTGCCCTGAGGTAGAATAGCCCACCTAGCTGTTAGGACAAAGACTCCAATGGTTAGTTCCTGGGTTGGACAAAAGGTTTGAGTACTTTGATTAATGGCTGCCAGGGTGTGTGAATGCAGATGCACAACTAGTTCTAGCCCTGCACAAAAAGGATGGTTTTCCAGATGAAGTACACCGGAGCTAAGTTAATGAATTTAGGTGGGGAATGCACTGTTCCAGGAATGACAGTACGTGCTTATGAATGTCAAATGATTAGATCCTCAATCAAGGTCAGGAGATCTCATCATGGAAGGAGGGGAAGGAATGTGCTAAGTGGGGGTGATGCTTCAAGTCCTTTATTGCTCTGGTCATGGGTGAGGCCAGGAAGATAGCAAGTCCAATCGCCACTCAATCACTCCGCATTCCAGTGTGGCATTCCATGCATGTCTGGTTCTCTCGGACGGGACGTAGCAATGGTAGGGGCTCTCTGGTGGCCATACAGTAGGCATTTTAAACTCCAGAGGCTTGTACATTTTTAATATCACACGCAGCTATATGAAAACTGCTGTACAACTGGTGGAGACCAGGCTGACTGCTTACAGCACAGAGCAAATTACAGCAGTCCAAGTTGGAGGCAACCATTCCATAAATTATCAAAGCCAGGACCTGATCTGCAAAAGATGAAAAAATGCAGATCTGACTATGTCCATGACTTGGTCCTCCATAGATAGCATGTTCTTGTGTACATAAGGAACCTGTAGCTGATCTGAGAAGTTAAAAAAAAATGCGTGCACTAATTTTGGGAACTATTTAAGCCAGAAGTCAGAGCAAAAGTATGACCAAGTCATACAGAATAACAGCTGGGCAGAATAGAGGAACTTCATCATGAATTATAGGCTGAAATTCTAACTCAGATGTGTTGGCATTTTGAAATGTAATAAGGAAATTTGTGCAGTCCATGGTAAAAGAAATGATTTGCTTCCAAAGCAAGAAAGAAAGCCAGGAAGGAAATTTAGGAAGTTTTTCTTTGGGGAAAAAAAATTAAGGTATTTTAAAGGATTTTTTAAAAAGTTAAAGTTTAAGATAAGCATTTTCCTTCCCATCAGAATGAATTATGGGAATTAAAGGGCTGCTTTATTAAAATTAAAACATATTTGTCAACACGGCAAGGGCCTAACTAGCGGTACAGGTCAGGCTCTGGGGTCACTCCTGGACCTCCAACCTGACCTGTCCAGGTGAGCCACCCGTTGCCCCAGGTGTGAGCCATCCATCATATGGCAGGGGCCTGGTCTGATTCACCCCCTTAAAGCCCCCCAACCCAGCCGTAAAGCTGAGGGAGGACTAGCTTGTCCAAGGGTTCTCCACCACAGCGTCTTACCTTGCAGCTGGACAGTAAAGCAGCCAGCCACTCCTGAAAGACACCAACTCCCCATCAATGGGGATATACCAAGGGTTGTCACCGGCCCTCTCATTTCCCCCAACTTCTAACCTGCCCCCACTAAGGCCAAGCCTCTGCTTAGGCCTTCCTACCCCACAGATGGCTTAAAGCCAACTGAGCCCTTGCCACATCTCCTCCAAAATGTTATCCCTTCCGTCTCCTCAGTAGAGGTCAGCAAATGCAGCCCTGATTTGTGGATGGGGGGGTACCCCCCTTTCCCAATACTATTAAGAGAGCTCTAGGGCTTTCGCCTAGCCCTTCACCCCAGTTCCAAGCTCCTTGCACACCACAGGCAGAGTCTTGGATTAACCTCCTGTCAGCCAAGTGGCCCCCAGTTCCTCCATCTACAGAAACTTCCAGAGATTCCCAACTAAGAAAGATAGTGGTAATAGCTGGCTACAGGAAGTAATTGATCATTTTGGATTGGAATTCTCCATGACTAGAATAGTTCAGAGGAAATGCGCCAATGTTAATAATTATATTTGTCAGAAGTCTTGAGAGAAATACTGCTCATCTTCAAATGAGTACAGAATATGGTTTACTCAGGGATGTTGTCTTTAAAATGCAGTAAAAAATGCCTTAAAAGAATAAAAAGCAATTAGTAAAACATCCCAACAAGGCGTATAATCTTCTAAAATGAAGGAGGACTGCGGGAACAACAGACACATTATATTACACAGGGAACGAAATGGACACATCCGTAAGTGATGTTTTAAAAAAAGGAAACGAAAAATTCTCCAGCATCCAAACGATATTTGATGTGCAGGATATGAATCAAATGTATCCTCACCCTTCCAGCTCCAGTATAAAAGCACCCTCAGTACAAGACTCTGCACCCAGTTTCGTTCATCATCTTTTGGTCAAGGTCTTCAGAGATTTCGGTAAGTACTGTGAACAAAGCTTAGAAGGACAGATTAGGTGACCAGAACTGGCAATACTGGGACTAGAGAAGAGAAGAGAAAAAAGTGGGCATGAGAGCATATGCACAGAGAATTGTGATGTGAAGATATGTTTTTCTGCTGCTTCAGTGACCAAGGTTAGATATAGTGGGTGTAATCAGACGATAGATTTCAGTGGAATCTTAGCTGAACCATTCCAAGTGGAAAGATTGGTTCAAGATCACAACGAAATATTTTTGTGGGAATGAAACTGTCCCTCATTGGAGGACTCCAGGAAGAGGCTGAACTGCCATCAGTAGGGGATGCATTGAGAAGAGAGTTGAAGCAGGTGGCCTGCAAAGCTCCCCCAGGCTCAGACATTCCAAAATTCAATGCATTTGATTTGTCAAAGCCTGTACCTACAAAACACTTCTTATTCTCTCCAAGCTTCTCACTGGAATAATCTGGCCCGGTGACATATTGCAACTTGACAATGCTGGTGCAGATGGTAAGAGCCCCAGAGCTGACTACTGTTGGTGAGAAAGACCCATCAGATGTCGTCTGTCTCTGACTGTACTCCATTGAGTTCAGCTCTACATCTCTTTGAGGATGAAACTACATGAGACAGCATTCTCAAGTTCAGCTGGAGATGCCCTGCCATTTTGTAGAATGAGTTCCCATTGGGGAACTCCTTTTCACAGTGCTGTGGAGGCTCAATTCTCCTTGAGACCAGCATGGTGTTGGGAGAGGAGGGGTTCCTGCCCAACCCCTGCACCATTTTTCTGACCCAAAACACTGCCAGGGGGATTTGTCATTAAATAATACACCCTGTTGACATTTCAGCTACACATTTAAATCAGTTGCAATTGAGTGTTAATTGTTCTGAGCATCATGATGAGTACACTGCCTCCAAACACGGAGGCTCATTCCAAAGCTATCGTAAGAAAGAGGCATTCGATAGGGATGATTGAGTGGACCTTTCACTCCTACACAGACACACTGAACTAGTTATTGTCTTTCTAGATCGGCAGCCAAGATGTCCCTGACTCCACTGGAATCAGCCTTGCAAACTGTTACCAGGGTTTTCAACAAATACAAGGTGGAAGAGATGAATTCACCTGAATCGACCAAGGAAGAACTGGAGAAGCTAACCAAGGAGCAGCTCCCAAACTTGATACAGGTGAAAACGGGTAGAGTGGCTCACTGCATAAAAGGAAGTGCTTAAATGGGCCATTTGATGTGTGGTTGGTTTGGGGAGGGGCAGAAAAATTAAGATCTTTGGTGAAATTCCATTTCCCATCCTCAAAGCTCCATAGCAGTCCAAAGTGTGCTAGCTGGAGGAACATGGATGGGAGGTCATGGGGTTCATCATAGGTACATGAGAATATTCTGAGCCCTTTGCTTGTTCTGAAAATCTCCAAGAGAGACCAGTTTCCTAGGGAGGAGACACAGTTATGTTACCCCCCCCCCTTACACTCTCCGAACTTGCAGCCTCTCCTTTCTTGGCTAGTGAGGAAAATCTCAAACTCTAGGAGCAGTATTCCTTCATGCCCAGCATCCTCCACAGAAAGCCTTTTTATTCAGCACCAAAACCTCTTTCCCCAAATCAGCAAGTCAGGACAGCAAGTGTCTACCTACCTACCCACCTCTGTTGATATCCAGTACATGGGAGCTATATTAACAGTGTAGGTAAAATCTTCCTGTTACTACAGCCAACTGTACAACCTATAGCAATCAGCTGGTAAGCTCAGTGAGTCTTCTCTTTCTAAAGGTGTTTTTTATTTCTTCTGAAGCAAAACTTTCAAAGAGATTCCAGCTAACTTAAATAGCTTCCTCTTCCCAAAGGTACTTCAGACATCTAAGGGTGTTGTGAATATATACAAGGAGAAGGACAAAGGCAGGGATGTATTAAGAAATGGTAATAGAAAGAGAAGGAGGGACATGAAATGTAGAACTTTAAAGTTATGATAAGCAGTTAGTAATGAGCTAGGGAAAGAAGTTGATGTAGAAGTTTTATGGAGAGAAACATTAAGAATCTATTTTGACCCGAATTCTGCAGGATTGATGAGATCCCTATAGGAGAGGCAGGGGCATACCCTGGACTCTCTTTTTCATTCTTGCCTCTGTAACTCTGCTTGCCTCTCAGTTGGCACAAGCAAAGTCTTTGCCTCCTTCTGCAGCTATGTTCACATTCTGATGGCAGAGATGGGGACATATAGCATGAAGGGTCACCATACTTCCTTTCTCCCGTGTGAAGAGAGGGACAGTGCTGAGAAATAATGTGGAAGCCATTTCCAAATCAATAAAAAAATCATAAGAATTAGATAAAAATGGAAATGCTGTGTATGGAAATGTCATTCAAAACAATATTCCTGGGCAGGCAGATTAGTTAATTGTTCTGGTTTGATTATGTCCCTGTCAAGTGTCTTACTTTCTCACATGGAAATGACATGCAAAAGTGTTGATGTTGTTATGTCTATTAAGGAGTCTACAGAGTCAAATAAACTAGAGATTTTAGGAGAAACGTGTGTTCGTAATGATAGGTAAATGCATATTCTGGTTGTGGTGAAGAGATGATAAGTTGTTTTGCGTTTGAACACTTCCAGTGAATAAAATATGCAGTGATCGTGAGTCTAAGCCCACTGAGGGTTTAATTCCCATTCTGGATTATTAGATAACAACAATAATAGCAAAGTGATCCTGGACATACGTAAGAAATGATTTCTTCACACAATATTAAATTTATGGGTGAAGCTCACTGTCATTGGATTTTTGGGTGGCCACTAGGGGTGTGCGATTCAGGTTTTGGCAAACCTGCAAAAACCCGAATCACCCCAATTCGGATCGATTCGGAGAAATCCGAATCGATTCGGGTTTTCCGAATCGCCAAACTCCGAATCGATTCGGATTTCTCTGAATTGATTCGGATTTCCCTCAGGTGCCATTTTGCTAGGCGCTTGCTTTGGCAAGCGTCTAGCAAAAGCCTGCAGCAGGCTCTTAGAAGGGGGGGGGAGGAGTGAGTCACTCACTCCTTCTGTCACCCCCCCACCCCTCTTGCAGTAAGCCAAGCATCCTGCAGGCTCTTTGAAGAGGGGGGGGAAAGGAGTGAGTCACTCACTCCTTCTGTCACCCCCCACCCCTCTTGCAAAGGATGGAAGGGAATCCTTTGTTTTGTCTTGCCAATGCAAGGTGCTTTGCCAATAGCATTGCACTTTGCATTTGCAAAGCAAGGCCAGAGATTCCCTCTCAGGTAGGGGAGGGGGAGCAGGAGGAGGGTGGCGGTTGGAGTGTAGGGGAGGTAAGGCAAGGGAGGGGTGACTTTTGGAGTCACCAATCCCACTGCTGCATCCTTCTGCCAGCCAATAGATTCAAATCTTTGGCTGAGGCTGCAGCAGGGGAAGGGGATTTAAATTTGGGGCAAGACTGAACAGTTCTGTTGCTGCGTGCTGAGAGAGAGGACAGAGGCTGTGCCTGGAGGACATCTGCCTGGAGGATCAACTGTGCTTGTCTGGACATCCTGAGAGGAGACCTGGTAGGCCTTTTTAATTTTTATAAATTTTTGGATGCTGGCTGGGAAATGTACTGCTGTGGCATGCCTATGCAAAATGATTCTTAAAGTTTAGTCTGTCTTGGCTTGGCCTGTGGGGACATTTTCATGCTGGGCAGGAGAATGGTTGGGGGGGGGGGTTTCAACATTGGTTGCTGTGTGCTTTCTTCCTTCAATGTTTCCTTTGTTATGCTTGAGTGTGGGGTGGTCTTGATACACTGTTTCCCAGGACTAAAAAATGATTGTGCCTGGCTGGGCCCACTGTCTAGAAGCTCTGCTCGGTGGCTTTGGTGCTTTCTTTGTGTTGGCTGGCCTTGCTCTCCCAATCACGCTTAACAAACTGGATTGGGGTGTCTGGCCTTGCTGGTTATGGCCCCCTTTCTCCCATGCTTCCCACCAGGCTCTCCAACAAGTGTGCCAGCTTTGGGCCTACACAGGCCAGAAGCCTGGTGCTGTGCCTTTGTTGCTCTGTGCTGCTCGCTGGCCTGGCTCTCCCAATCACGCTTAACAAACTGGATTGGGGTGTCTGGCCTTGCTGGTTATGGCCCCCTTTCTCCCATGCTTCCCACCAGGCTCTCCAACAAGTGTGCCAGCTTTGGGCCTACACAGGCCAGAAGCCTGGTGCTGTGCCTTTGTTGCTCTGTGCTGCTTGCTGGCCTGGCTCCCCCAATCACGCATAACAAACTGGATTGGGGTGTCTGGCCTTGCTGGTTATGGCCCCCTTTCTCCCATGCTTCCCACCAGGCTCTCCAACAAGTGTGCCAGCTTTGGGCCTACACAGGCCAGAAGCCTGGTGCTGTGCCTTTGTTGCTCTGTGCTGCTTGCTGGCCTGGCTCCCCCAATCACGCATAACAAACTGGATTGGGGTGTCTGGCCTTGCTGGTTATGGCCCCCTTTCTCCCATGCTTCCCACCAGGCTCTCCAACAAGTGTGCCAGCTTTGGGCCTACACAGGCCAGAAGCCTGGTGCTGTGCCTTTGTTGCTCTGTGCTGCTTGCTGGCCTGGCTCCCCCAATCACGCTGGGGGATTAGGGAACGGGAAACTGTATCCTTCTGTTTGGAATGTTTAAAATGTTTTTCAGTGTTGTGGTTTTTCAAAAAAAGAAAAAAAATCCAAAAAAAGTTGAAATGTTTGTTGAGAGTTGTATTTTTCTTTAAAAAAATGAAACCCCCCCAAAAGTTGAAATGTTTGTTAAGAGTTCAAATGTTAGTTTTCTATTAAAAAAAAAAGAAAAACCAAAACAAAATTTATAATGTTGCTGTTTGGTTTGCTTGGGGGGGGGAGCGGGGAGAGTTGGGGATGGGAGCCAGCCAATGATGACGTCTCATAGATGTTTCCAGTAACATGCTGAGGCTGGTGGGGGGGGGGGGGGGCTCTGCAACACCGCCCCACAAATACCAGTGTTCTATACCTTGGCAGTGCCAGCTCCAGCTTTGTGTTGTTGAACCAAAAGCATAGCCCAAGGTAATGACATTGGTTCTGCTGGAACTTGTTGCAGTGGTTTCCCCCCAATTAAGTTTGGTGATGGAGAGGTGGTTGACAGATGGGCTCACGCACCTGGAAACAGAGAAATTGTGAAAGAGAAGAAGTCTTTTTGTGTCGTGTTTTGTTGTAATGGAGGAGGTCTTGAGGGGATGAGCAAATTAGTATTTTATTTCATGATAGTTGTGTTATTTTCTGACTCAGAGTCTAAGACAATGCTGTCCTGCCTGGGGTTGTGCCCTGCTGCCATGTTGCCTACATATGTCCAAGACAGAAAGTGTTTTTGACCCATTCCCCCCCCCCCCCCGTGCAACACTCTTGAAATGCTGGTTTCAAGTTTTACTGATTGTCTAATATTAATTGAGTTGGTTGTGTGTTATGTTTGTGTGTTGTGTGACTCGCTGCAAGCATTGCTATTTTAATGCCCATTTGTGCCCTTCTGATCTGTGAATTTAAGAAGTTCTTGAAATGTGGTTTTTTTTTCAAAGCTCTTGTTAAGGTTTTGTTGAATCTGTGATTTGAGATAGGTTGTGTTAATTTTGTCTATGGGACTTCTGTTTTCATGCCCTGTTGTGCACTCCTACTGTATAACCCGATTCAGTGCTAAAATTTTAGAGTTTGTTAAAAAAAAATTTTAAGATTCTCTGATGTGTAGTTAATTGTGTAGTGCTTTTGTGTGGGGGACAATTAGTGTGGTATGTTGTGATTTGTTGACCTATTGTACTTTGAAAGTGATAAAATAAAGTTTTTTAAAGCTTGAATCATTGTGTGTGTGTTCCCTTCTTTGATGTGAGGTTGGTTCCCATCATTGGGAACAATGGGGAAGGCTGGCCAGCCTTCTCTGTAGGTGGTGGTGGGGGTCAGGGGGTGGTTGTCTGTGTGCCAGGTCAGGTGCTCTTTCCCAGGGACGAGTTGGCACTCAGGAGTGTTCCCATTGTGGCACCCCTGGGCTATGCGGATTTGCCCTGGGAAAGAGAGGAAGTTCCCAAAGGGGGAGGGCTGGCCAGCCTGTTCCTGGGGTTATGGTGGGTGTGGGGCTGCTGGGGGTGGATTTGGGTCAGTGAGGGGCTAATGTTGGGATTTGGGCCTGTGTGTGGCAGCTGGGGAGGAATTGGGTTTGTAGGGGGTTGTAGGGGGTGGACTTTGGGGGCTGAGAGCACGTACTTGGGGAGGCCATGAAATGGCCCCCCCAAGGGGGAGCAGGCTGAGCCTTGGTGGGGGGTGGGAGGAAAGGTGGGAGAAGGGCCCCTGAGGGTAGGGGGGCATTTTGCATGCAAAATGCCACCCCTGGCAAAGGAAGCCTTCCTCTTCATTTTTTCCCCATAGGAAAAAATGAATGAAGATGAGCAGCAGCAACCTAAAGCTATGGCTTTTTTAAAAGAGAGGATAGGGGGACCTGGATTGGGGGCCATAACATGGCCCCCTCCCAAAGTCCGATCATTCTGAAACTTGGGGACTTGTTAGAGGGGAGTTAGAGGAAGGCCCCCACCAAATTTGGGGTGATTCGGTGGGAAAATGCCTCCCCCAGGCTTCAGAGAAATCTGGGGAGGCTTTTTCCCATTGAAAAAAACCCGAATCGATCCGAATCGATCCGAATCGATCCGAATCAGTAAACCCGAATCGGCTGGGCGATTCGGATTTCTGCTAAATCCGAATCGGCCTCTCGATTCAGATTCAGCAGATTCAGAAAAAACGAATCAGGGTGCCTTTGCACACCCCTAGTGGCCATGAATTTAAGTGGTTATTTTTAAAAATGCTTAGGTAAATTCATGAAGGTAAATAGATCTGTCAAGAGATATTACCGCTTAGCTGGAGGGGGGCTGTAAAAGTGGGTGGTCTCATTGCCCCTGCTGGGATCCTCCTAGGAGATCTTATGGCCACTGTAGGAGACAGGATGTGTTTTAAATAATTTACCAATCTAAAAATGAACATTAGTAACATGAAGGTCTGGAAAAGATATGAATATAGCTGAAGAAACAGATCTACTGCAGAATGTGGCATGCCTCAACTGTTTAGGCTTTCTCCTATGAAAACAGAGTTTATGTGGGATGAAAGACAACACAAAGATAATTTTCAGGAAAATTGAGAAACAGCCCTCCCAAATCCCTGCGCTAAGTAGGAGCTGATATGAGTGACACCATCTAAGAAAGGGGCTTGCAATCTTCCAAAAGCCTATTCCTACATGTGTGAAACAATTCCAAAGTGTTTTTTTAAATGCTCGACAAAATATGATCTATTCCAAGGTTTCTGCCCCTTGCCCACCAAGGAATGGGCCCCAGATATGCACACATGTTCAGAAATAATAATTTTTAAAAAATGGAAATATTTGGCAAAGCGGGTGGTGATTCAGCAATGAAATTAAAAGTACTTTAATACCTTTAACCAACAGTGCCACCTTCCCACGCTCCTCCACTGAGGCTCAGGACAGTTGGTAGCCTACCAGTCATAAAGGAAGTAGGATGTAGAGAAGAAGAACTTTAGCCATGCAATGTTTGAATGGTTAACAGAAGTGCTCTGTCAGTGACACTGGGTGCCAAAATTTGAAGTGTAAGAAATACAAAAATTCTCAAATGCATAACAATGATAGTTATTTAAATTCAGTGTGAATGCAACGATAATTGTTAAAACATTCCTTCTTTTAAATTCTTTTTTCAAACACAGGCTGCAAATAACTCTGGAGCTACTGTCAAGGACTTCGAGATTCCATCCAAATTGCTCAACCCGATGGAGTTGGTAGTAAACATACGTGTTGAGGATGTTCCAATAATTTCATTGCCTCGATAGAGTTAATGAGGCCAACATGCCTTTAGAAACAAATGAGATCTCCAAAGCCTGCTAAATGGATTTCTCTCACACTCTTGTTTCAAGCCAGCAATAAAAGTCTGATTAATATCCTTTTGGTTATTTTTTTGTAATTATTTTTCTGGGATTCTTGGGAGTTATACACTGTAAGGTGTTTTTGTTTAGATGTCTATCCAATCCTATTGTTCCCCAAATGTGGGGTGGGTCTCCTTTTGACTTGAGGGAACTAGAATAAATGGAGACACTGTGAGAGGGGGTAACTCTGAGCTCTCAACCAATGTATACCGGGATTGTTCCCTAAGAGAAATTTATGAATGAAACAGGTAGATGTTCAACAGGAAATGATAAAAAGGGCAATTGCACAGAATATACACAACACACACACAATGGTAACTAGGAAATAAATGAGGAAGATGGACAAAGATTCAGAGTGGGGTTGTTACCTGAATTGGTCTCCTTACAAGTTAGAGAATTTGGGGGGGGGATTAGCAGCAAGGAAGATGGCTATGTGAGAGGGGTAACTATGGGATCTTTTCACCAATTTCCCAGATAGTAGTTGAGATTGATGCTTTAGGTTCAAAGAGCAATATTTTATTAAGAGAGGAAAATGCACTCACACAAATAGGAGTAAATAATAAAAATGGTTACACACAGAGTGAGTCCTAGGAAGCTAGTCAGAAGTTGGAATAGAGTGAGGTAGGGGAAGTATATCTACCTATCCTGGAGAGTAGCCCAGTCCACAAAGGAAGTGCATAGCTTCAAATGTCCAGTGTTCTTGGCCAAGAGAGCAAGAGGCTTAGGGTAATCTCAAGGGAACAGCACTTTGGATCCAATGGGGCAAGGTTCCCTATTCTTATAGGGTAAACCGTGCCCTGAGGTGGGAGAGCCCTCCTAGCCATTGGAACAAAGGTCCCAACAGTCTGTTCCTGGGAATAACAAAGGTTTGATTACCTTGACTACTTGCTGTCAGGGTATGTAAAAGAGAATGTCAAGTGTCTCCTGGAACTCCACAAAAGGGACAGTTTGTTAATGGATTCCACTGGAGCTGAGTTGATGAATTTAGTTGGGGAATGTACCTTGCCCTGGAATGAATTCTAAGAACTTATGAGTTCTAATTGATTTCTCCTCAATCATGGGCTGGGGATCTCATCACGGAAGGAGGAGAAGGAATGTGCTAAGTGGGAAGACACTGTGAGGCCTTTCTTCCTCTGGACTCCACTCAGAGCTGAGAGGACTGTAAACTAATCACCATTGGTCACTCTGCATTTACATTTGGCATTCCATTAATTCCTAGATCTCCCAGGCAGGACTCAGCAAGTGCTAGCTGGAATTCTCCTGTTTGCCAGCCAAACTGCATTTAATCCAGGGGCCCTGTGATTATATATCACAGGTAGCTATTTTAAATAGCTATTAAACATGGCGGAGGCTTGGCCATCTGCTTACAGGGAGATATTTACCAGTCTAGCAGAGGAAGGAAATCTGTAGAGGCAGCAGCATGAATTAGCAGCATTGTGTGGCAAGAAGAAAGCTCAGACATGTATCTGAGGGTGTGCATATGGATCGAAGAAACACACTGTCAGAGTGTCAGTTTTATAGTCATTTCTCAAGCCATAGCTACGCCATGTTCTCTTGTTATAATCTGTAGCTGTTTAGTCCTCTCAACTATTACAACTATTATTTAGCCACAGATCTGACATTTTGTTACGAATCACACCTGTTCCAATGCCTAAGCCAGGGCAGACCGATGCCAAAGCCGCTCCTTACAGGGACCCTTTGTTTGATCCTTATGCCTCCCCCGGATCGGAAGGACTGGAACGTCAAGGACCCGTTCAAACAGGAACGGGGTCTTCTGTTACTACGATTTATACCCTCACTCCTAGTAGAACTGATACTCGACCCACAGCAGCAGCGGATCCGCTGATATCCTTGCCGACGCCGACGCAGTGGGGATTGAGGCCAAGGGACGCGAGGGAAAGGAGGGTGAGTACAATGTTCACGCAGCCCCCACTGGAAGGCCAATGGAGCTTGGGAGTGATCGCAGAGCACCCCAGTAGTCAACCTTGGTATCACTGGAACCGTGAGACTGACCAGTTGGAATGGGATCGAAGAGGTTTGGAGAGCACCCAAACATGGGAAATGTCCCACCGTGATATGCTGAGTTGCAACTATGCAGAAGTCGCTCCGTGGACAGGACAACACGATCCAAATGAGCACATGCGGATACAATTACAAAGCCGAACCATAGCAGTAGATGCCGGAATTTCGGCAGTCACAGGATTAGCAAAAGGAATCCTGGCGGGGAGATCGAATGAAGAGCAAGGTACTGGGACCCAGGGCATGGGAGAAATAAAGCCTTGGCCTGGGGCAGCCGCATCCTATGCAGAATATTTAGAGACTACGCAAGTCCCTAATGAACCTCCCCATAAATATGCAGAAGCTGAGGCCACCGCGGTGGCCCCAGGTTGTGTACAGGTACTAGAAGAGAGACTGTCTAGTATGGATCCTCCATACTCGTGGTTGGAGGATCAGATGGGAACCAAGAGAGGGCTTCTGGCGTACAGAGCATCAGTCAGAGTTTGTCAAATTTACAGAGAATTATTCCGGGGACAGGCACCGCTCTGCAAGAACAGCAGCTCCTGTTAGCGGATGATCAGCAACAACCCGTATAGCCACCAAATCCACTGCCGAAGCCCGTGGAGGAGAAATCGGATGAAACAGAAGAAGAAGGAGGAGGAGGAGGAGGAGGAGGAGGGGAACAACCGTGAGAGGAGCCTATAGAGACCCCGCCTCAGCCCGGGGGTACACCACAGTGGCCGCAGGAGGAAGCTCCGGTCCTTCCACCGACACCAGTTCAGCCGCAAGGACAGCCAATCCCCCAACCGCCACCAACCCAGCTGCGAGGACAGCCGTTCCTGCCAAGACTTGTAGCACCGATTCCGCGGGGCACCACTCCTCGGCCAATACTGCAGCCAGGACCAATTCCAAGGGGCACCACTCCTCGGCCAATACCGCAGCCGGGACCGAGAGGACCCCCTCCGCCAGTACCGCCTGTGCCGAGAGGACCCCTTCCGCTGGTACAGCCTATACCGAGACCCCAAGGGGCCCCTCAACCGAGGCCCCAGCAACCTCCTGTGCAACCTCCTCCGCAATACCCTGATGTGAGACCTCGGCAAGTTCCAGTTCCAATACAATATAACCCACTGCCTGCTCCGGTCACCAGACCTCAAGAATTGCCAATGGGGTGGGTAAAACTGGAAGCCACTTTTGACGGGGATCCCTCCTAATTAGGATTTTTCCTAGTACAAGCTTTACAATTCTTTGATCGTTGGGGACATTTGTTTGGAGATGAAGCCAGCCAGATCGAACATTTGGGGTCTCGTTTACAAGGAAAAGCAGCAGAATGGTATGTAGCCCTTTATGAATTGGGGCCCCCCGAATTGAATTCATTGCAGGGTCTAGTAGATGCACTCCGAACCCAATACAAAGACCCCCTAGAAGAAAGTAGAGCCAGAACAGAATTACAATCAATTAGACAAGGCAGCACGTCGGCTAGAGACTATGTTACAAAATTCCGACAGCTGGCTGCTAAATGTCCAAGGTGTGAGGAGTCCACCAAAATAATTCTGTTCAAACTGGGCATGAATCCCAGACTGTTGGACAGGGCCCTTAAGCAAGATAATCCTCCCACACTTTTAGGGTGGATTCAATTAGCTTGTGAAGTTGAAAATCGTATGCAAGAAGTACACTTGGTTGAACAGCAACAAACCGCTGGGCACCGGCGCTCATCCGTACTTGTGAGAGGAAGTAGGGGTACTGGATATGCAACTAGAGGAGCGAGAGATGCTAGATGGCAACAAGGGTTGTGTCTACAGTGTGGCCAAGGCAGTCACTTTGCGGCACAATGTCCGTTCCGGCCTGTGCAAAGAAATCCGTTCCCACCAAGGCGTCCAGCCCCCATCTCTCTTCCCACGCCGGCCCGCCCAACACCCGCTCCAAGAGCGACAAGAGGCAGAGGGACCTTCTGCAGAAATCCTCCCGAGAAAGGTTTAGAGCTAGAAGAAATTATGGACTATGATTCAACAGCTCTAATCGGTGAGGAAAACCCCGAAAGTCCTGCCTCGGGAAACGAGATGGATCTGTCGTAAAAGGACCCAAGCGGCAGATCAAAAATCAGTCAGTTCCAATTCCGGAAAGACCTCATGGGTCCATACTATTCATACCAGTTACGTTAGTCAATCCAGAAAGAAAAACACATATCCATGTGCAAGCACTCATAGACTCAGGGTGCTCCAGAGACATTATTGCACCAGCTTTAGTGAATGGATTAGTACTCCCAATAAAAGATCTGGAAACTCCAGTCATTTTTGAACAAATGGATGGCACCAATATGAATCCAGTCACTATCGAAACGATACCTGTCATCACAGGTATGGGACAACATTGGGAAATGAGATCGTTCGTAATTAGCACTACAGCCAAATATCCATTAATTTTGGGAAGCAGATGGTTGTGGGATCACAACCCATCTATAGATTGGACGGTCAGAAGCATTACCTTCTCACATGATAAATGTAAAAGTCATCATTGGGACCAGAATTGGGGTAACAACCCTACCCTCATTGAGCAAGCCCTGTTAACTCAGGAGGAACTTAACCAAATACCTAAACAGTACAGAGCCTATGTCCAAGCCTTCACTGAAGAAGAAGCCAACTTCTTACCTCCCCAACGGAGGACGGACTGTGCTGTGGAAATTTTACCGGGTTCATCTTTACCTAAGGGCAGACTGTATCCCATGAGCCCAAATGAGCGGGAGGAGCTCCGCAAGTTCATTGACACCAATCTACAAAGAGGGTTCATCCGACCCGCGAATAGCCCACATGCTGCTCCAGTGCTATTTGTCCAAAAAAAGGATGGGGGATTGAGACTGTGCATGGACTTTAGAGGACTTAATGCAGTCTCCTCTAGCAACGCCTATCCCATACCACTCATCAGAGATCTACTCAATGTCGTGGCACAAGGTATGATCTTTACAAAATTGGATTTAAAAGATGCTTACTTCCACGTTCGTATAAGGGAAGGCGATGAATGGAAAACCGCATTCAATACGCCCCTCGGCCAGTACAAATACTTAGTTATGCCTTTCGGCCTGGCCGGGGCACCTTTGGTTTTCATGTCCATGATCAATGAAGTTTTGCATGAATTTTTATATAAGGGAGTAGTTGTGTATCTAGATGATGTCCTAATTTACTCAGAATCTGAAGAGGAACATATAGATCTTGTGAAAAAAGTCTTAACTACTCTGATGTGTAACAAACTGCCTATTAAACTGTCCAAATGTGAATTTCATAAGACAGAGCTCATTTATTTGGGATATTGCATCTCCAAAGATGGCTTGAAAATGGACCCAAGCAAAGTGCAGGCTGTCCAGGAATGGCAAACACCCAGTACTTGTAAAGAACTACAATCTTTCCTAGGGTTTGCCAACTTTTATAGAGAATTTATAGCTAACTTTGCTCAAATAACTCTTCCCCTTACTGAACTGCTAAAAACCAAAGACAAAGGGGAGCAAGCTGAAAAACCAAGTGCTAAATTAACTTGGACACCACAGTGCCAATCAGCGTTCAATCAACTCAAAAAGCAATTTATTTCTGAACCGGTGCTGCAACACCCTGATGAAAATCGCCCATTTATCGTACAGGTGGACGCCAGTGATACTGCGACAGGGGGCATCCTCTTGCAGCGTGGGGAGGATGGTGTGCTTAAACCCTGTGCCTTCCTGTCCCGAAAATTTTCTGAACCTGAAAGAAATTGGAATGTTTGGGAGAAGGAGGCTTTTGCTGTAAAGACAGCACTCTCCACCTGGAGACATTGGTTAGAGGGAGCCCGTCATCCGTTTGAAGTCTGGACGGATCACAAACATTTAGAAGCCTTACGCAGCCCTAGAAGGTTAAATGCCAAGCAGCTTAGATGGGCGGAATACTTTTCTAAATTCAATTTCACTTTGAACTTCTTGCCCGGCAAAACTAACTTTCTTGCCAACGCCCTATCGCGCATGCCTCAACATAAAAGCAAGAGGGAGGAGACAATAGACACTGTCTTTTCACCTACGTAATTGGGAGGAGTGGTCACAACACGCAGCCGCGCAGCCCAGCCTCCTCAACCAGATCAAGGGTGGAGACTAAAGCTGAAATCTGGAGTGGAAAAGGAGGGGGAGAAAGTACCCAAGGAAAAATTGCAGCAATCCGAGCAGGGAGAGTGGCTATGGGGGGATCGATTTTATGTACCCAACAGCTTAAGGAAAGAAGTATTACAACGTTGTCACGATGCCCCCACAGCTGGCCACTATGGGTACTTAAAAACACTCCATCTAGTGCAACGGCAATTTTGGTGGCCAGGTATGCGCAAGGACATTTCACAATATATAGCGTCATGCCCCATTTGTCTCAGTGCCAAATCACGCAAGGGCAAGCCACCCGGACTGTTGCAACCTTTGGAAACGCCAAGCAGGCCATGGGAAATCATTTCCATGGATTTTATCACAGATCTTCCCCCCCCCTCCAAGGGCCACACTTGCATTTTGGTCGTAGTGGATTTGTTCTCCAAACAAGCTCATTTCATATCCTGCACCACTATACCCTCGGCCCGAAAACTAGCAGATATCTTCTTAAAGCACATTGTTAAACTGCATTCTTTTCCGTCAAAGGTGATTTCGGACCGCAGCGGGCAATTTGTTGCCAACTTCTGGCGGGAGCTTCTACAGCTTATGGGGATTGAACAAGGTTTAAGTTCCAGCCATCATCCTCAAACCGACGGACAATCCGAAAAAACTAATCAAATACTAGAACAATTCCTCCGCTGTTATATCAACTTTCAACAAGACAACTGGATTGATTTACTACCCCTAGCAGAGTTCTCGTACAATAACAGTGTGCATGCCTCTACAGGAGAAACCCCCTTCAAAGTGGTATATGGCTTCCACTTTAAGCCCTTCCCTTTTGAAGCGCTCCCCCCTCCTACTTCAGCCTCCAAAGATGTTTCAGAATGGTGGGGGGAAGCAGCTCAACAATGGACTCTAATTAAAGAACATCTAAACAAAGCCAAACAGGATTACAAAAAATACGCTGATCGCCACCGTGTGGCCGAATGGGACTTACAACCAGGAGACTTAGTTTATCTGTCTACAAAGAATTTAAAAGTTACTCAAACCAGTCGGAAATTAGCTTTGACATTTTTAGGACCTTTTCCCGTTCGTAAAGTAATCAATAAAGTGACTGTTGCCCTGGATTTACCAAAGAATCTGCGCCATGTACATGATACATTCGATGTCAGCCTTTTGAAAAAAGTCCCCCCAGCAAATCAATGGCACACCCGTGCCCCTCCTATTCCAACATTGATTGATGATCAGACCCATTATGAAGTGCAGCAGATCTTGGACTCTAAATTTAAAAGAAACCAGTTGTTTTATCTCATCAGATGGAAGGACTTTGACTCTGGGTTTGATGAATGGGTGCACTCTGTACATGTTCATGCTCCTAGACTAGTTAAGGCATTCCATACTCGTTATCCGCATAAGCCGGGGGGAGGGGCTAAACGAAGTTCTACACGAATTTCTGTACAAAGGGGTGGTGGTGTACCTTGATGATGTATTGATTTATTCGGACACCGAGGAAGAACATATACAAACGGTACGAAAAGTCTTAGCCACCCTGATGAAGAATAAGCTGCCCATCAAGTTGTCCAAATGTGAATTCCATAAAACCGAACTCACTTACCTCGGGTATTGTATCTCCCAAGAAGGTCTGAAAATGGATCCAGCCAAAATACAGGCGATCCAAGACTGGCAGACACCCACCACCCGTAAAGAACTACAATCTTTCCTGGGTTTTGCCAACTTCTATAGAGACTTCATAGCAAATTTCGCCCAAATCACGCTCCCCTTAACAGACTTGCTGAAAACCAAAGATAAAGGGGACCAAGCTAAAAAACCCTCTTCCAAACTGTTATGGACCCCCGATTGCCAAACGGCCTTCGAATGTCTAAAAAAGCAATTTGTAACGGAACCCATCCTCTCCCACCCCAACGAACAATCCCCTTTCATAGTACAGGTTGACGCCAGCGATACGGCGATAGGGGGAGTTTTACTACAGAAGGGGGAGGATGGGAGACTGCGGCCTTGTGCTTTCTTGTCTAGAAAATTTTCGGAGGCGGAAAGGAATTGGAATGTGTGGGAGAAGGAGGCCTTTGCAGTAAAAGCAGCCCTTACTAACTGGAGACATTGGCTGGAGGGGGCGCGATACCCTTTCGAGGTCTGGACGGATCATAAAAATCTGGAGGCCCTCCGAAGCCCGCGCAGACTGAATGCTAAGCAATTGCGATGGGCGGAATTCTTTTCCAAATTCAACTTCACTCTAAATTATCTCCCGGGCAAAACTAACTTTTTGGCGGACGCCCTATCGCGCATGCCCCAACACAAGAGCAAAAGGGAGGAGACTGTCGACACTGTCTTCTCGCCTACGCAACTTGGGGGCGTGGTGACTACTCGCAGTCGTGCCAAGCAGCCCCTCCCGGCCAACCAAGAGTGGAAATCGAAACTTAAAACTGAAGTGGAGAAGGAGGGGGATAGAGCTCCGCGAAACAAACTGACCCAATCCCCACACGGGGATTGGCTAGCTGGGAGCAAATTCTATGTCCCAGACAATCTCAGGCTGGAGGTCTTGCAGCGCTGTCATGATGCTCCCACTGCTGGACATTATGGGTATCTGAAAACTTTGCACCTAATCCAAAGACAATTCTGGTGGCCGGGCATGCGCAAAGACATTTCCCAATACGTTAGTTCCTGCCCTATTTGCCTCAGCGCCAAAACCAGGAAAGGGAAGCCTCCGGGTCTCCTGCAACCATTGGAAACGCCAAACAGACCCTGGGAAGTAATATCCATGGACTTTATCACTGATCTACCTATCTCAAAAGGACATAATTGTATTTTAGTTGTGGTAGATCTGTTCTCCAAACAAGCTCATTTTATCCCCTGTACTGCTATACCCTCCGCTCGAAAACTAGTATCTGAAAACTTTGCACCTAATCCAAAGACAATTCTGGTGGCCGGGCATGCGCAAAGACATTTCCCAATACGTTAGTTCCTGCCCTATTTGCCTCAGCGCCAAAACCAGGAAAGGGAAGCCTCCGGGTCTCCTGCAACCATTGGAAACGCCAAACAGACCCTGGGAAGTAATATCCATGGACTTTATCACTGATCTACCTATCTCAAAAGGACATAATTGTATTTTAGTTGTGGTAGATCTGTTCTCCAAACAAGCTCATTTTATCCCCTGTACTGCTATACCCTCCGCTCGAAAACTAGCGGATTTGTTTCTAAAACACATCGTAAAATTACATTCTTTTCCGTCCAAGGTGATTTCGGATCGCGGCGGACAGTTCGTTGCCAACTTCTGGCGGGAGCCTTTGAAAATGTTGAATATTGAGCAAGGCATCAGTTCAAGCCACCACCCACAAACCGACGGGCAATCCGAAAAAACAAACCAAATATTAGAACAGTTCCTTCGTTGCTACATCAATTTTCAACAAGATAATTGGGTGGACCTTCTCCCTCTGGCCGAGTTCTCATATAACAACAGTGTACACGCTTCAACGGGGGAGGCCCCCTTCAAAATTGTCTACGGGACTCACTTCAATCCCTTCCCGTTGGACGCACCCCCTCTCCATTCCTCTAAATTGCCAGATGTATCTTCATGGTGGGGGGAGGCGGCGCAGCAATGGACTCTTATTAAGAAACACCTTGAAAAAGCCAAACTGGATTACAAAAAATACGCAGACCGCCATCGTGTGGCCGAATGGGAATTACAACCCGGAGATCATGTGTATACTTCCACAAAAAATCTGAAACTAGCTCAGACAAGCCGCAAACTCACTCTGAAATGGGGAGGCTGGTGTGGTTGAATGGAGATCGGCCGCTGAGGAGGGGGTTGGAGGTGTCGTAGTGGTGCAGGCCGTCCCGGTTGGTTCGGGGGTGGTAAGACGGGCTGGTCCTGGGGCTGCTGCAACGGTATGAGCTGCGGTCGAGGTGAGAGGGGCCGCAGCGGCGAGGGTCGGACAGGTGGAAGGCCGCGCGGGCTTGCCCCTCCGGGCGTTGTTAATCTGGGAAGCAACGGCTGGCCTCGTGGCGCTGTTAGACCGTCTCCCGTAGGTTGCCCGACGGGGACAGTGTCTCGCGGTTGACGAGGGGCTCCCTCCTCGGATGGAGCCGCGTGTGCTCCCGCTTGGTCCGGCCGGACCGTTATAGGAGAAGTATGAGGGGGTATCACCGGTGTATCACTTGGCTTTTCTTCCCCTTCCGTAGGCCTCTCAACGGGAGTCTCGTCTGGCGGCACATCCCCTCCCTGGTTAGGAGGTTCGGTGGGGGTCTCTCCGGGTGGCTCAACCGGGTTATCCCTTCTCGGTGGAATTTCCTGCTGTGCGGGAAGTTCCTTAGGTTGTTCTCCCGATTCGCCAGGGTAGGTGCCCCCCTCGCCGGTAGGTGACGACCGCTGCTGAACATCCTCCACCGGATAGGAGATGACACTTTGGAGGGTAGCTATCTGTATCGCCATCTCTTCAGGAGACAGTCTTTCTCCTGCTCCCATTGCCGAAATTAAATGGATGGCATGAGCCAAACTTTCTTCCATATCCATCAGTTTAGCTTCTAACTGTTGCATTCGACTTGGCCCCGGTTGCTCGCTTATGGAACCTTCATTCGTTGCACTCACCGGGGAAAAGGGGCCCCAAGGAGGAGGGTCCCCTTGGACGACTCGCGATCTCGCGGCTAGAATTCCCTTGGCCATACCCGTCACGGCCGAGATGCTGGTATCTACCGCATAGGTGCGACCTTGTATCTGCTCCCAACTTTGTTCAGGGACCTCCGTTGGCTCTTTCCACGGAGCAAGTTCAGAGTAATCCCAACTCAGGGCGCCGCGGCGAGACGTGTCCCCCTCCGTCTGCTCGAACGTCCTGTTCCAATAGCGCCATGGTTGGCTGCTGTCTAGCTCAGGGACGGTTTCTAGGCTTCGGCGCCCGTCCATCGAAACTCGTGGATGGAGTCCACCTGCCCGACGCTCTCTGGTTTCTCGGGGTCTGGCTCCCCACTCCGACGGGGTGGGTACCGAAATCAAGGGGAGAGCGGTCGCTTTCGGCCTTGCCCCGAGGTCGGCTTCGGTCTCGTCCCGAGTACTGAGTTCGATGAGAGGCGGGGTGGAAGTGGAGGCTCCGGTTCCGTTCCCGGCTGCTCCCAGCTCCTGGGAGTCTTGGGCTTGCACAGGTTGATTGTCGGGAGACGCATACGGATCAAACAAAGGATCCCTGTCCGGGACAACCTTGGATTCCGCTGGGCCCGACTCAGACATGATTGGTAACAAAATGTCAGACTGTGGCTAAATAAGGCACTCACTACAGGGTTCCCTTTAGAAGCAAACACAAGTCCATTGTTTGTAAAAGGAAACTTTACTGCAGAAAAGGTCCATTATAGTCCACTGTCCTGAATAGGAGACTCAGGATGGTACATGATCATTGTTACCAATGAAGAGCAAGCATAAGATACAGAGTAACAATACCCATCTGGATCAGCCTCCCCCCACAGTTCTCAAAACAACATCTCTCAGTCCTGGGAAGCTGCTCTTCTCCAAGGCCAATGCTTGGTGGAACGGTGTTAGACAAAACAGTCTCCTCCGGTGGGAATGCTGCCTGGGAACTGGTGCACCTGGGAAGAAAACACTCAAACACTAGAAGCATTAGAAAATGGAGTCAGTACAGTTTAGATATACACTGGACCTGACAGTGAGTGCCTTATTTAGCCACAGTCTGACAAAGCCCTTCCCTTTTGAAGCGCTCCCCCCTCCTACTTCAGCCTCCAAAGATGTTTCAGAATGGTGGGGGGAAGCAGCTCAACAATGGACTCTAATTAAAGAACATCTAAACAAAGCCAAACAGGATTACAAAAAATACGCTGATCGCCACCGTGTGGCCGAATGGGACTTACAACCAGGAGACTTAGTTTATCTGTCTACAAAGAATTTAAAAGTTACTCAAACCAGTCGGAAATTAGCTTTGACATTTTTAGGACCTTTTCCCGTTCGTAAAGTAATCAATAAAGTGACTGTTGCCCTGGATTTACCAAAGAATCTGCGCCATGTACATGATACATTCGATGTCAGCCTTTTGAAAAAAGTCCCCCCAGCAAATCAATGGCACACCCGTGCCCCTCCTATTCCAACATTGATTGATGATCAGACCCATTATGAAGTGCAGCAGATCTTGGACTCTAAATTTAAAAGAAACCAGTTGTTTTATCTCATCAGATGGAAGGACTTTGACTCTGGGTTTGATGAATGGGTGCACTCTGTACATGTTCATGCTCCTAGACTAGTTAAGGCATTCCATACTCGTTATCCGCATAAGCCGGGGGGAGGGGCATTTTAGAGGGGGCAGAAATGTCAGGTTCAGAATGCTTTCACCTATGTTGTAACCAAAGAGACTCCATTTTAATTCTTCTAGTGTTCTGAGTGCTTCTTCTACAGGTGCCAAGACATTCCCTAGCAGCTATCTCACAGAAGCGGAATGTTTTGACTACAGCTTTTCCAGCCTTGGGAAACTTTCACATTCTCAGCTTCAAGCAGCTTGTTTTGAGAACTATGGGGGGAGGTTGGGCCTGCTGGGGTTTGATACTCTGTACCTTGTTCTTTGCCTATCATTCGTAACAATACACGTGTACCAGCCCAGATATTGCATCTGGGCCAGTGGACTATAATGGTTGCCTTTTTCAGTAAATCTTTTGAAAACAACGGACTCTTGTCTGATTGCAGAAGGTAGTCTGGATTACAACTATTATTTAGCCACAGATCTGACATTTTGTTGAGAATCCCTTTTAACTTCCCAACCCCTCAACTGGGAGAGATGGATACCGGATCACATCTGACAGACCCTTCCGAACCAGGCACAGAGGGTGAGGGGCAGTTTCCACAGCCTGACAGTGGTACCGATCAGGTGTGAGTGAACAGGGAAGGTGCCAGGCCCTGGACCAGCATGGGATGAGGATTTATCCCTCTAATGTCCATGCCTACACCCCGGCATTGGGGCCCATGGCACCGGGATACCAGAGAAAGACGTGCCAGCACTATGATTTCCCACTCTATGATGGACTTAGCTCCAGTGTCGGAGGACCTGGGAGCAACAGGAGGCCTGGTTTGGGAAACCAGCAGGAGGTGCACCCTCTCTGCCCGAGAAGCCCGGGCCAGCACTCATCAGTGGTATCGTTGGGATGAGGTGGCGCAGTGCCTGGTGGAAGTGAATCTGCCAGAAGAGATGGGCAGTCTCCCAGATTGGACTACGCCGTGCACAGAGCCCATGAGCTGGGATTATGCGGATGTCGGTTCAGTCGGAACTTGGGAGAGTGAGGTGGAGGATCCTGAAAGACAGGGACGTTTGGCCGCCCTGCAGGGGCAAGTGCTACAGTACTGAGTTCTAGCTGTGACTGGAATTGCCAAGGGTTGGGTGGCTAGCATGACTGAGATGCTGGATCAAGTCCCTTTGGGGGCAGCCGCCGCGTCTGGTCCCCAAGACCAAGTTCCAGGAGCCCAAGCCACGGAGGAGGTGGTGGAGAGAGCCGACCGCCAACAGAGCGCTTGGGAGGAGACCTTGCTCCAGCCGCCCAGGGAGGACGAGACGGAACCCGACCTCAACGTAGAGGAGGAGAACCACTGCCAACCTCTGGAAGTGCAAATGGAGGTGATGCAAGCAGATTTAGTGCAAGCCACCTATTTGATCGCGTTGCTGGTTCAAGGTGAGGAAGGTGCGGGGTGCGCCGGGGCCCAGACCCCAGCGGGACTACACCAGTTGCTTGAGTTGGCAGCGGCCAGGGGCAGCGCAAGACCGGCCGCCCTGCCCACGCACAGCCCACCAATCCCATTGCCACCACCCCCGGGAGGAGTCGCTCCCGCTAGAAATGGTGCACGAGGGGGGGTAGCACCCCAAGGACCAGCACCAGGAGTCCCTCCAGTGGGGGGCCACCTGGCACCTATCGTCGGAGGAACAGCCCCTGTGGGTCCAGGGCCTGCTATCCCTACAGCAGCCATGCCTCAACCTCAAGGGCCGGCGCCACTGCTGCAGCCAAGGCTGCAACCAGGACCAGGGGGAGCTGGGCCACCAGGGAAACTCCCTGTTCCACCTCCACCTCAGCCGCGTTCTGTTGCTCCAGGATCGCTACCAAGATCTAGGCTGCTGAGACCCATGCCGGTTCAGCTGCATCCCCAAGGCATACCACCTGCACCGCGACGACCACCTGTCCAACTTGTGGACATGGGAGGAGCCGATGAGGGCGAACTACCAATGGGATGGATTAAGCTGTAAGCTACCTTTGATGGTGACCCCCGTAAGTTAGGGTTCTTTGTCGTACAAGCCCTGCAGTTCTTCAATCAATGGGGTTACCTGTTCCCTAATGAGGAGAGCCGAGTGATGCATCTTGCGGCCCGCCTGGAAAGCATAGCAGCTGAGTGGTATGTAACCCTCTACTATATGGTGTCCCCAGAACTGGGAAGTCTACAAGCCTTTATTGCCACGCTCAGGGCCCAATATGAAGACCCTCTAGAAGGGGAACAGGCCCGCATGGAACTGCAAACCCAGTCAGTGAGAGATTATGCAGCCAAATTCCGTCAGCTGGCAGACAAGTGCCCACAACAAGAGGAAGGAACCAAGATTGTACTTTTTTGGAATGGGATGAACCCCAAGTTACTTGACAGGGCTCTAATGCCAGATGATCCGCCAACGCTTCTGGGGTGGATACAACTGGTTTGCAAAGTGGAGAATTGCACTCATGTGGTCCAAATGGTTGAGCAACAACAGGCCATGGGGACCCAACGAGCCCCGCCAAGCCAGTGGGGAGGACGGGGTGCTCCCGCTATGAGAGGAGCCCGTGGGACAAGGTGGAGTCAAGGACTATGCCTCCAATGCGGAAACAGTGGGCATTTTGCAGCCCAATGACCCCTCCGGGTGCAGGTGCCGGCACCCCCAGCATGTCCCACTCCAGCCCCATGGTCCAGCAGGGGCCGGGGTATAAGTAAGAAAGGGTGCACCGAGACGAGCCTGGAGGCGGAGGAAGTGTGCATGGAGTTCGAAGCCCAGGTCCCGGAGGCCAATGAGCTCAGACTGCCATCGGGAAAGGAAATGGATATGTTGTGAGGAGGCCCCAACGGCAGATCGAGGAAAAGACCACCCCGAAGGAGGTGAGAGAAAGAGGGGCCATATTATTCATTCCCATTATGATAGTAAACCCTAAGAGGGGGACCCACATTTGAGTCCAAGCATTAATTGACTCAGGATGCTCCTGAGATACTATAGCCCCAGCGCTAGTAAACGGACCGGGACTAGAAATGCATGAACTAAAAGTCCCAATTATCTTTGAACAAATGGACGGCTCTAATATGAACCCAGCAGTCCTAGAAACAGAGCAAGTGCCAACAGGCATGGGCAAGCATTGGGAAATGCGTCCATTTATTGTAAGCCAAGCCGCCAAATACCCGCTCATCTTAGGCAGTAGATGGTTATGGGATCATAACCCCTACATCAACTGGGCCAAAGGGATGATAGTCTTTGATCCAGAATATTGCCAAAAACATCGTTGGAAGGCAGAATGGGGTGCAGTAGCCCCCACGAATTCAGAAGTCACCCTGTTAACCACTGAGGAGCTAAGTCTAATCCCCCCAGAGTATCAATACATGGCTCAAGCCTTTAGTGAGCCTGCCACCGCACCGGAACATGGACTGTGCTATTGAATTAATACCAGGAGAAAAGCTCCCCAAAGGAAAGTTATATTCCATGAGTCTGGCGGAAAGGCAAGAACTCAGGAATAAAGCAAAAGCTGACTACAAGAATTATGCAGATCGCCATCGTGTGGCACAATGGAAATTACACCCCGGAGATAAAGGGTATGTCTCCACCAAAAACTTCAGAGTGGAACAACCTAGTAAAAAGTTGGGCTTGAAATACTTGGGACCATTCCCAATAAGGAAAGTAATCAATGATGTGACTGTAGAACTGGAATTACCAAAGAATCTGCGCCAGGTCCACCCAACTTTCCACATCAGCCTGCTCAAGAAAGCTTCTCTCCCAGATGAGTGGCATCCCAGCAGATTGGTGCCACATCCAACCATGATAAAAGATCAAGTTCACTATGAAATTGAAGAAGTCTTGGACTCCAAACGCAGACACAATAAGCTCTTTTACTTAGTTAGATGGAAGGACTTTGAGGAGGGGTTTTGTGAGTGGGTAGAAGCTTCTCATGCAAATGTTCCCAGACTGATTGCTAAATTCCATAAAAAGTACCAAGAGAAAGTGGGAGCAGAAGGGTGAGGGGAGAGGTCTTAAGAGGGGCAGAATGTCAGAGTGTCAGTTTGCTAGTCAGTTCTCAAGCCAAAGCTACGCCATGTTCTTATGTTATAATCTGTAGTTGTTTAGTTCTCTCCCTCCAGGCCCAGGTGCTGCCCAAGCAGCATATATCCATGGGAGCGAAGAATTCTTATCAACCAGTTCCGGCCAACCTTGACGTCCTCACCTTCCCAGGCCTTCTAGACAGGACTAAGGGGGGAGGCTGGGAAGGGGTGTTTGAAGTGTTGTTACTTTCATTTTGTGTGTCATTCTCAACAAAGCTTTAGTTCAGCCAAGGCTTTTCTAGTCCTTGGAATATGGCTACTTGTATCCTGAGCATTGTCTTTCAATAAACCTTTTGGAATCAAGAAACTTTGTGCTTCTTGCAGAAGGGGGGAGATGAACTCTAGATAACTGGGATTCCATAGTCTGACACACACACACACAGAATCCCACATCTGGGGCGCAGTCAGTAAACTGTGTTTAGGAGGGCTTGTCAATCAAATACACACAGGGAAGCACACGGGAAGCTTTAGCTCTAGCAACATAGCCTGTTGTGGGGAAAAAAATACAACAGGCTCTAGAAAGGGGAAGTTGGGCAGGTAGGCATTCGCTCCTCCTCCATCACTGATTTCAGCTGTTGAAGGATGGGGGTGGGCACAGTCGTCTGCTCCATGCCTGATCTGTCTGATTTCGGCCACGTGAAGAGGTGGTGGGCTTTGCTAACAGCTCCATGTGTGATACATGCCAGATAAAGGGGTGCATTGCCTCCTGTTCTGCACCTGACTATGGCTGGGTGAAGGGGGCAGGCATTGCCGCCTTCTCCGAGCATGATCCCAACTGGCTGAAGGGGGGTGGCATTGCCACCTGCTCCCCACTGGGTGAAGAGAGGAACAGGCATTGCCTCATGCTCCACACCTGATCCTGACAGTTGAAGGTGGGTGGCGGGCTGCTCAGTCGCTTATTCTGTTAGGTTGAAGAGGGTGGGCATTGCCACCTGCTCTGCTACTTATCCTGCTAACGAGGAAGGAAACCCTCACGGGAGAAAGGAAATAATACAAATCTTGCTTCAATTTAAAGTACAATTGCTAATAGTCACTTCTATTGTCTCATATATAGTTAATTGGATGACCAAAATATATCAAAAGAACTCGATGTCGTTAGGATTCATATAACAAGGAAACAAAAGTCCGGGAGAGACACATAAAGAGACCACACCGTATCTTCTCTGGGTGTAATTGGTCCCGTTGTCCAAAATAAAGTCTCTGCCAAAGGCAATTGTTATGTCCTGTTTCTTCTTTCAAAATAAAGACTGTGCCAAAAGCAATAGTTGTGTCCTGTTTCTTCTTTAGTTATTTATACAGTTGCTGCTGTGAAGCTTGGCAAATCACAGCCCTACGCCCAATCTGGGGCCAGCTGAAAAGCTCAGATTTCACAGAATTTCTTCCTCAGGCGTGTGGTATAAGAGGACACTGGAAGATAATATAATACAATTAACATCTTCTACATTCCATCCTTGAAATATAATGCAATTCTACAAGTTCCACAAACAAAATAAGATTACAGACCTTATCATTGTTGTCACAAATCACTACAGTAATGTTCCCGGATAGTGGCAGCTGTATCTTCTTAGGTGCACCCTGTGATAGTTTCCCTTTGAGTTTATATCCACCCCCCATAATTCACACTCTCTTTCTTAAAGGAACACTCAAATTAAGAACACAAAATGCAATTACAAAGTAATTCATAATTACTACAGTACTCACAGAGTCAATTACAGAATCAGTTACAAGTAACAATGATAGGAAACAGTTCAACATTAATACACTATTAAGTTCCAATGGTTTAGTTGTTTTCAAGGTATGAATCCAATAGGCCACTTTTTGCAACAGACTGTTCTGGTTGGCTTTTGCTAAAACACTAAGAACCGCCACATGAAAATCTAATTCTGAATGATGTTGATTCAAAAAATGTTGTGTTAGCGGGGCCTCAAGGACATTATTCCTAATGCGAGATATATGCTCCAAAATACGTGTCCTAAGTGGCCTCGTAGTGCATCCCACATACAGTAGTTGACAAGTACATTTAATCAGGTACACAGTCCCCTTGGTTTGGTATGTAGCAAAATGGTTAAATTTAACTAGTTTATTTCCTATGGTAATCTGTGGACCTTCCCATATCAGTCTACAGATGCTGCAGTGACCACATTTGAAATTGCCAATTGGTGAAGTTCTTTCTGGTTCTCCAATTGGTAATTTTGCATGAACCAACATGTCCCTTAAATTTCTTGTGCGGCGGTACCCACAAAGAGGACGCAACTCACAACCCTCAATATCCGCTACTAGTCTCCAATGGTGGTCTACAATTCTCTTAATCCTGTTTGCTAATGGAGTGTACTCCAATGCCCATTTTATTCTGTCTTCCACTGGGGTATCACGATTTTGAAACAGAGATGCTCTATCTCTACTTCGTGCTCTCAAAAATGCTGACTTAATAACCTCCTGAGGGTAATTCCTATTAGCAAATTGTTGGCACAGAGTAGCACCAGCTTTCTCAAAGTCCTGCAGGGAAGTTGAATTACGCTTGATCCGTAATAACTGCCCATATGGAATGAATATTCCATATGAATATTGGTGGAAAGATCTAAATTCCAAATAGGAATTCCGGTCAGTCTTTTTAACAAACGTTCTCACTTGGACTCTATAATTCACGTCCCTATAGGTAGTGATGTCCAGGAAGTCAATGTGAACTCTATCGAACCGCCATTCAAATTGTACGTTTGGGTCACAGGTATTAATCCAGGTGCAAAAAGCCTCAACCTGATCATACCCTCGAAATAAAAAATACAGATCATCAAAATATCTCTTATACCAAAAAAATCAAAGTTTCAAAAGGATTGGATTCCTGTAGGATGTGTTCCTCCTCCCATTTTGCCATGAATAAGTTGGCGATACTCGGAGCAGCCGAGCATCCCATGGCTACACCCTTTATTTGAAAGAAAAAAGAATCCTCAAATTGAAATTACTCAGAAGGATTTTTTTTTAAATACTCCTTTCTGCTTTCCATGGCTTTTGCTTTTAGCGAACTGGTGACGTCCACTTTAAAGACATCATTCCATAGCTGCCTGGTGACGTATTCATTCTTGGCTTCTGTGGTCCAATTTTGGGGGGTGCTTAATAAGCAGTGGGAAACAGAAAGGTCATGAACAAGTAAATTCACTACGGATATGTCTGTCCAGATACTCCACAGCCCAGCTCCCAGACTTACCTGGAGAAAAGGATGGGAGAACCCCAGGAGACAACTGCCCAGCTGCCTCAACAGACAGTTGCCCGGGGTTGAGCTGTCACAGCACCCCAGCAGTAGAGTCAGGGCACCCAGAGGCTCCAGAGAAGGCAACACAGCTAACAGCATGGGAAGGGGAGAGCCAGAGGGGGAAGCCAGCCAGGGAAGGACAGCCATGCCCAGCATCAATGGACAGGCAGCCCAGATGCTGGCCGGGGCGGCACCTCAGGAACAAGGCCAGGGAAGTGCAGCCACTCCCAGCCCCAATGGATAGGAAGCCCAGATGCTGGCTGGGGTGGCACCTTGTGAGCAGAGACAGCTGAGGCGCATCACCTGGAAAGTCCCTGCCAGCCCAATCCTTTTTTTTTAAAAAAATTTTTATTAGTGAGTTTAAATTTCCAAAATTATTACATACATTCCCTTCATATCTAATTAACTCTATCCCCCACCCTTTTCCTCCCCCCTCCCTATCGACTTCCAACAGCTTTCCAACCCTTAACTCTTTTTATTACTTAAATCTATTCCATTTATATTTTCCTACCACGTATAAATCATAATATCTCTTACTCTAAGCACATTCTAATTCTTTTGCACTTACTCTATCAAATATACTATCAATATAATATATATCATATACCACTCAATGTAGCATAACACAGTGTAATATAATCAAGGATCACAATATCTCTTACTTTAAACATATTCTATTTCTTTTAAACATATACTCTATCAGATATACTATAGTATATATTATAAAACATATATTGTGTGCTATGCCACCAATGTAGCACAGCACACAACATAATATAACACACCAGCATAATATAGTATACGATCTGATCCACTAACTCATCATAATATATTGTATATAATATACCACATTAATATACCTATTTAACTATTCCCATTATCCCATATATTCTAAGTAAAATTCCCCTAAATATTATACTAGCTTAGATTATAGTTACATTCCCCCTAAATGGTAAGATCACTTCTCTCTTCCCTTTACAACATTGTTCTTTAAAAATTCTCAAACTGCCACAGTTCTCCTTTCACATCCCATTTTTTTCCCAAAAATTGTTTCAGTTTCCCCCAATCAGCAATATATTGTCCTAGGTCAAGATCTTTAACTTTCCTTGTCATTTTGTCCATTTCTGCCATGTACAGCAGTTTGTAAATCCAGTTTTCTACAGTTGGTATCTCTTGTATCTTCCATTTCTGCGCATACAAAAGTCTTGCCGCTGCAGTCATGTAAAAAAACAATGTTCTATACTGCACTGGAACAGTCTCCATTCCCAAGTTCAGTAGCAACAATTCTCAGGTTCCTATTTATTTGGATTTGTAAAATCTCATTAATTGCTTCGGTTATTTCTCCCCAGTACTGCTTAGCTACTTCACAAGTCCACCACATATGGTATAATGATCCTTCATGCTTTTTACATTTCCAGCATTTATCTGACATATTAATATTTCCTAGCGCAATTTTCTTTGGTGTTAAATACCATCTGTAAATCATTTTATACACATTCTCTTTAATGTTCATACAGGTTGAAATCTTCACTGTATTTTTCCATAGGTGCTCCCACGCCTCCATTGTTATTTCTTTATGAAAATGTATTGCCCACTTCACCATCTGGACTTTTACTGTTTCATGCGCCATAAACCATTTTAGAAGTAGTTTATAAATCTTAGATATTTCTTTCTTGCCTTCTTGTAGTATCACTTCCTCCAGCTCCGAATTTTCCAATCTTATACCTCCTCTCAGGCAGTCCGCATTATAAAGATCTCTGATCTGTCTGTACTGAAACCATCCATAACAAGGAGACAGTTCTTTTTCTGTCTTTATTCTCAGCTTTGAATATTCTATTTGTGTAATCTCTTTGTAAGTTAGGCATTGCTGTTCATTATCAACAGTTCTCGGATCTATAACTTCATACGGGACCACCCATGAAGGAATTCCATCTTCCATATATACCTTGTATTTCTTCCAGACCGTGAAGAGGTTTCTCCGAATGTAATGATGCAAAAACATAGAGTCCGCTTTTACTTTTACCACATGTATGCATGCCATCCAAATATTTTTTTATGTCCCTCCAGGGCCAGCAACTTATGTTTTTTTAACATTATCCAGTCTTTCAACCATACCAGACATATTGCTTCGTGATATAGCCTTATATTGGGCAGTTGCAAGCCACCTCTTTCCTTCGCATCTTGTAACACCTTCATTTTCACTCGTGGTTTCTTGCCTGCCCACACAAAGTCTGAAATTTTCCTTTGCCATTTATCGAATTGTTTGGAGTCTTGGATAATTGGAATAATTTGCAACAAGAACATCACACGTGGCAAAATATTCATTTTTACTGCTGCTATTCTTCCCAGCCATGATAAGTTCAGTTTGTTCCATTTTATTAAGTCTCTCTCTATTTGTATCCACAATTTCTCATAGTTATTTTTGAACAAATCTATATTTTTTGCAGTCAGTTCAATACCAAGATATTTTACTTTGTTAGTTACCTCACAGTCTGTTATCTCCATTAGCTCTTGCTGCTTCTGCTTCGTCATATTCTTACATAAAATCTTTGACTTCTTTTTATTCACATAAAATCCAGCCAAATCTCCCAACTGCTTTATTTTCTCTATTACCTTTGGCATATTTTCAATTGGGTTCTCTACTATTAGCATCATATCATCCGCAAAAGCCCTGACCTTGTAGGAAAACTCTTTTATTTTCATACCTCGAATTGTATCATCCTCACGTATTTGGATCATCAGTATTTCCAAAATCAAAATAAACAACAATGGAGACAGAGGGCGACCCTGTCTTGTTCCTTTACTTATTTTCAGTTTTTTAGTCAAGTCCTCATTCACTATGATTGCTGCACTTTGGTCTCTGTACATTTCTTTAACCGCTTGTATGAACTTTTCTCCCATTTACAGCTTTTCCATGGTGGCAAACATAAAATCCCAGTTCAGATTGTCAAATGCTTTTTCCGCATCTACGAAGAAAAAACCAACCTCTCTGTCACAGTGCTTGTCATAGTATTCAATAGCGTTCATTACTGTCCTCAAGTTATCTTTAATTTGTCTATTAGGTAAAAATCCCACCTGTTCTTCAGCAATGAATTCTGACATCCATCCTTTCAACCTCTCTGCCAACACCTTTGCAAATATTTTATAGTCATTATTCAACAACGAGATTGGTCGATAATTTTTAACATTAGTCAAATCTTGGCCCTCCTTCAGAATCAATGTTATGTTGGCTTCATTCCATGAATCAGGGATCCTTTGATCTTGCATTGCTCCATTCATTGCATCTTTCAGGAAGGGCGCCAGTTCATTGGTCATCACTTTATAGAACTTTGCCGTTAATCCATCTGGTCCTGGCGCCTTTCCTATTTTCGTTGATTGTATAGCTTCCTTTATTTCCTCTTCCATCACTTCCTTATTTAATTTCTCTTTCCATTTTTCAGTAATTGTTGGAATTTTCCTCTTGTCTAAATATTCCGCTATTGAATCATTACTCACTTCTTTTTTTTGATACAGTTTTGCATAAAATTTGAAAAAGGCTCTACTTATGGCAGCTTGGTCCATCAACACCTTATCATCTTCTAGAATTTTACTTATAGTTTTCTTCTCCGTCCTTTTTTTTAATTGCCATGCCAAATATTTCCCGGGTTTATTTGCACCTTCGAACGACCTCTGATTCATCCTCTTTAAATTCCACTCCAGTTCTTTGACTCCGTTGCCGTCAATTGCTCCTGTAGAATTTTAATATCCTGATATATTTTCTTTTCCCCCAGTCTTTTCTTAAGCTGTATCTCTTTGGCTTTTATTTTATCAAAAATTTCGAATCTCTTTTCCTCTTTTTTCCTCCTACTTCTTGCATTCAAATCCATTAGTATGCCTCTTATCACCGCTTTATATGTGTCCCATACCTTATTGGTCGGCACTTCTTTATTCAAGTTATATTGTATAAAAAATTTGGTCTCCCTTCGTAGCAACGTAATATTCTCTTCTATATGTAACAAGTCTTCATTTATTCTCCATCCTTTTCTTTTGTTATTCTTGCCAAATCTCCACATAATTGGATTATGATCTGAGCCTACCTTAGGCATTATCTCCACATTTCTAGTCCAACATGCCAGTTCTTTAGAGGCCCAGATCATGTCAATTCTTGATAATGTAAAATGCATTGGAGAGTAAAATGTGTATTGTCTATTTTTAGGGTATTGTCTCCTCCATACATCCTCTAGGTTTTCTTGTTCCTTAAGCATAAAAAACGCCTTTCCTGCCAGCCCAATCCTGCAGGAAAGACTGAAGAAGAAGGGAGGGGGAAGAAAAGGAGGCACACCTGGAGGAAGCCTCAGCTGGGACACATTCAGCCCCACCCTGTTAGAGAGGCAAGGAAGGACAGGAGGAGTTAGTGAAAGGGAAGGAACACCTGAGAGCAGACACAGCTGGGCAGCATCAGGGGAGGGAAGGAGCTTGGAAGGAAGGCTGGGGACAGCTAAAGGAAACCCTATAAAAGCTGACACAGGAGAGTGTTAAGGGTGGGTTGTGATGAAGTGGAGTGGAGGGAAGTGAGAGAGGTCAACACTGCGAGGAGGAAGATGGATGGTGGAGAAGGCGATGACAAGTAGGAGGGTTGGCTGGGTCAGGTTGAGCAGGCCGGCGAGTGGACTGAGAGGGAGACAGGGTGAGGTATACCACCCCTCCTTCCACAGAGCAGGGTCTTGCAACATCTCTGACACCGCTCTGAAGTCAGAGTAAGGCAAGCTGATGCCCTGCCCAGCAGGGTACGCTGTGAGCCCTGACAATGTCCAAATGAGGTTCTTGGGATTTTAGTCCAGGCTTTGCCATGTGCCATGTATGTGTCCATTTTGAGGCTGCCTTATATTTAATCTGATCCTCTTTGTAATCCAGGGCAGCGTGATGGGCCCTGAAGTACTCCTGCACTCCACAGAGGCCCAAAGTTGTGTGAGGGAGCACATTGCACCACCCAGGAGAACGCCCCAGGAGGTGTGTTCCCCCACTTTTTCCCACATTGGCCAGAAAAATGGGGCTGAGGAGTGGAGGGCTGGAGTTGGGATCCCCTGCCCTGAGAGGGGAAGTGGCAACCCTAGGTCCTGGCCACAACCTGGTAGAAGTCTTTGTCTGCAGAAACCCAGGCCTAACAAGATATAGCATCATTTCATTGGACCTGTCAGACAGAGATGGTACACCAGGCATATGGTTGAGGCTAGGTTATGGGTGAACCTTCCTGCCAATCTCCTGTTGGGAGCTAGGGTAATCCCCACCCCAATTTCCATCAGTGAGACCAGTACTGCTGTCAGACTATGGAATCCCAGTTATCTAGAGTTCGTCTCCCCCCTTCTGCATGAAGCACAAAGTTTCTTGATTCCAAAAGGTTTATTGAAAGACAACGCTCAGGATACAAGTAGCCATATTCCAAGGATTAGAAAAGACTTGGCTGAACAAAAGCTTTGTTGAGAATGACACACAAAATGAAAGTAACAACACTTCAAACACCCCTTCCCAGCCTCCCCTCTTAGTCCTGTCTAGAAGGCCTGGGAAGGCGAGGACGTGAAGGTCAACTGGAACAGGTTGATAAGAATTCTTCGCTCCCATGGATATATGCTGCTTGGGCAGCACCTGGGCCTGGAGGGAGAGAACTAAACAACTACAGATTATAACATAAGAACATGGCGTAGCTTTGGCTTGAGAACTGACTAGCAAACTGACACACTGACATTCTGCCCCCCTTAAGACCTCTCCCTTCACCCTTCTGCTCCCACTTTCTCTTGGTACTTTTTATGGAATTTAGCAATCAGTCTGGGAACATTTACACGAGAAGCTTCTACCTACTCACAAAACCCCTCCTCAAAGTCCTTCCACCTAACTAAGTAAAAGAGCTTATTGTGTCTGCGTTTGGAGTCCAAGACTTCTTCAATTTCATAGTGAACTTGATCTTCTATCATGGTTGGATGTGGCACCAATCTGCTGGGATGCCACTCATCTGGGGGAGAAGCTTTCTTGAGCAGGCTGATGTGGAAAGTTGGGTGGACCTGGCGCAGATTCTTTGGTAATTCCAGTTCTACAGTCACATCATTGATTACTTTCCTTATTGGGAATGGTCCCAAGTATTTCAAGCCCAACTTTTTACTAGGTTGTTCCATTCTGAAGTTTTTGGTGGAGACATACCCTTTATCTCCGGGGTGTAATTTCCATTGTGCCACACGATAGCAATCTGCATATTTCTTGTAGTCAGCTTTGGCTTTGTTCAAAATTTTTGGATTTCTGCCCACTGTTTTGCTAGGGCGGTCCACCACTCACCTAAGTCCCCCAAACATGTGCTGGGGGGTTGCATTTCAAAGGGGAATGCTACTCCTTCGTAGCCATGGATGATTTTAAAGGGAGTCTCTCCTGTTGAACTGTGTACCACGTTGTTGTATGAGTACTCAGCAAGATGCAAGAGCTGGGTCCAATTATCCTGTTGGAAATTAATATAGCATCGGAGAAATTGCTCTAACACTTGATTAGTTCTTTCGGACTGTCCATCACTCTGGGGATGGTGGACAGAACTTATTCTTTGTTCAATGCCCACCACTTGTAAAAGCTCCTGCCAGAAGTTGGCAACAAACTGAACTCCTCGGTCCGATATTACCTTGGAAAGAAAAGAATGCAGTCTTATAATATGTTTCATGAATAAACTGGCCAACTTTTTAGCTGAGGGAATACTGGAGCATGGAATGAAGTGGGCTTGTTTGGAGATCAGATCCACCACTACTACAATACAGGTACAACCTTTAGATAGGGGGAGATCAGTAATAAAGTCCATGGAAACCACTTCCCAGGGCCTGATGGAAGTTTCCAATGGTTGTAGTAGTCCCGGGGGCTTCCCCCTCCTGGGTTTCGCCATAATACACGTGGGGCAGGAAGCTACATACTGAAACACATCCCTCTGGATACTGGGCCACCAAAACTGTCCTTGTATCAAATGCAAAGTTTTCAGGTATCCAAAATGGTTTATTGAAAGACAACGCTCAGGATACAGTGTCCATATTCCAAGGATTAGAAAAGCCTTGGCTGAACAAAAGCTTTGTTGAGAATGACACACAAAATGAAAGTAACAACACTTCAAACACCCCTTCCCAGCCTCCCCTCTTAGTCCTGTCTAGAAGGCCTGGGAAGGCGAGGACGTCAAGGTCGACCAGAACGGATTGATAAGAATTCTTCGCTCCCATAGATATATGCGGCTTGGGCAGCACCTGGGCCTGGAGGGAGAGAACTAAACAACTACAGATTATAACATAAGAACATGGCGTAGCTTTGGCTTGAGAACTGACTAGCAAACTGACACTCTGACAACTGCTCTCTCCAACTCCCACCCATAGAACATTTTATTGGTGTGGGATAAATTGGGACGTCATCTGAGTTTTTATGATAGAACTGTAAGATAGTTATGATTTTAATGTAAATTTTGATATACCTTATAATATAATGTTATCTGCTTTGAGCCCATTTGTGGAGAGAGTGGACTAAAATTTGAATAAATTAATTAAATTAATCAATCAGGGAATTTGTTAAGTATTAATGAAAACTGTCAGAGAGGAAGGTGGAAAGAACATATCATGGTTACTGTGAAGAAGAGAAGATTATGAGATGAAAAATTCCTGAAACACATAAAGGGCTGCCAAATAGATGAGATTTTCTTTTCTGCTGTACCAGAGATCCAAAGTAGACATAAAGGACTAAAATTACAGGGGGGTAGATCGCTGCTGAACACCGTGAGGAAGTGACTAATGGACAGAGGGGTTTGAGAATAGGTCCTTGAGAATAGATCCACCTGATCTGCTCCTAATACCAGCTGAGTGAAGGTAAGGGATGTGCATTGCTACCTGCTCCATTCCTAATATCACTTGTGTTGTTAGGTGTTGGGCATTGCCACCTGCCTCACTCCTAATATCAGCTGTGTGAAGGCAGGAGGCAGACATTGGCACCTGGTCCCATCCTGCTCCTGGCCTGAGCTTCCCACCATGGCATGTTTCTGGAAGGACATGGTGCCTTGCCTAGGCTTTCCTCCATGGCAGCGCCCTCTGGTGGTGCACCAGGGAATAAAGTGTGTTGTCTGAAATACGCTTACTCAATTACATAGTAAGATTCTGCAAATACTCCCTGAGCGATCAGGCTTGATTCAAGGTTTTGACTTTCACATACAGAGCCATTTGTGGCCTTGGTCCCTAATCTTTCTGGGCTGCCCTTCTCCCTATGCTCCACCACACACCTTTGCTCATCTGAACCAGGCTTCCTGCAGGTGCCATCCTGAAAACGGGCAAAATTAACATCTGCCCTTCATGCGCTTTCTCTCTCTCTTTTTTAAAAGAAATTTTTATTAGGTGAGTGCAAATTTTTGAACATTATTTCAATTCTTAAACCTAAATATCAATTTCCCCCCACCCTTTCCCTCCCCCCTTTTCTGGTGACTTCCAACAGTTTTCCAACCCATATCCTATTCTATAACTTACTTTTCTATTCTCTCTATATATAATTAACTCATATTACATTAATAAACTAAATAATTTCCATTAAACTCAAATCTATTTAAAATTTAGACTTTACAATAATTAAAACTTCTCTTTAAATGGTAAAGATTACTATCCCCACTAAATTCCCCTAATAACTTTCAAATTGCCACAGTTTACCCTTCATGTCCCACTTTTTTCCCAAATACTCCTTCAATCTACCCCAGTCTTTAAAAAATTCTTCAGCATTCTGGTCTCTCAGCCTTCTTGTCATTTTGTCCATTTCCGCCATGTACAGCAACTTTTGTATCCAATCTCCAATAGATGGTATTTCTTGCACTTTCCATTTCTGCGCATATAGTATTCTTGCCGCTGTTGTCATATAAAATAACAACGTTCTATATTGTGTAGGAACATCTTCCATATTTAAGTTCAGTAGCAGGAGTTCTGGGTTCTTTATTATTGAAATCTGCAAAATCTCATTTATCATTTCTAAAATATCTCCCCAGTACTGCCTAGCTACCTCACAAGTCCACCACATATGATACAATGATCCTTCATGACTTTTACATTTCCAACATTTATCAGACATTTTAGCATTTCCATAAGCTATTTTTTTTGGCGTCAAATACCACCTATATATCATTGTAAAAACGTTTTCCTTAATACTGGTACAAGTTGAGATCTTCAATGTATTTTTCCACAGAAATACAGAGAATTGGTTCAAATGCTGAAGGATTTGAATATTAGATACAGATGGGAAATACCAGAGGGTTTGAGCTTTGAATTCCGAACAGTCAAAAAAACAATTAGGTCTAGTCATGAGATGGAGAGGTTTTTTATGGACAATGAAAAAGACTTACCTAAAAGATCCAGAATTTGATCATGGAGTGCAAAATCATATCTTGGAATGTAAATGGACTGAATTCACCTTCTAAACATAAAAATATCTTCCATTGGCTATCCAAACAGCATTGTAATATAATTTGCTTACAAGAGACCCATATTAAGAAACAAGATGTGAAATATTTAAAAAATGCTAAATTGGGAAGGGAATTTGCAGCTTCATCAAAGCAAAAAAAAAGAGGAGTAGTTTTGTATATTAAAGATGAACTGCAACCTAAAATGATATTTAATGATGTGGAAGGAAGATACATAGCCATGGAAATTATTTGGAATACAGAAAAGATTTTGCTGATTGGGATTTATGCACCAAATGGAGCTAAGGACAATTTTTTTAAGGACTTACAGAAACAACTGGATGGACTAACTCACTCACAAATAATTTTGGCAGGTGATTTTAATGGAGTTATGGCTTTAGGTGTTGACAAAAAAACAAAGGGTGCACAAAAGAAAAGAGGATTATTGCCAAAATCCTTCTTTGAAATGAAGGATCAGGAGAACTTGGAGGATACTTGGAGAAGGAATAATCCTAAAGTAAAGCAGTATACGTATTTTTCGCCAAGACACTTGACATTATCAAGAATTGATATGATCTGGGCCTCTAAGGACTTGGTTGTATGGACAAAAGATGTGGAGATAATGCCAAAAGTAGGCTCAGTTCATAATCCAATTATGTGGAAGTTTGGAAAATGCACCAAAAGACGAGGATGGAGAATAAATGAGGATTTGCTGCAGCAAAAGGGCAATTTAGAATTGTTACAAAAGGAGACCAAATTCTTTATACAGTATAATTTGAATAATACCGTTCCAACCCACAAAGTTTGGGATACGTATAAGGCAGTTATCAGAGGAGTATTGATGGACTTAAATGCAAGGGATAAAAAGAGAAAAGAAGAGAAAAAGAAAGAAATTGTGGAGAATATAAGAACTAAGAAGGTACAATTGAAGAAAAGACCAGGGAAAAAGAAATTATATCAAGAAATTAAAATTTTGCAAGAACAATTGAAAGCAATGGAGAATAAAGAGTTGGAATGGGAATTGAAGAGATTGAATGAAAAGTCGTTCGAAGAAGCAAATAAACCTGGGAAATATTTAGCGTGGCAGCTGAAAAAGAAAAAAGAAAAAAAGGTGATAACTAAGATTCAAGAAAATGGAATGACATTGACCGATCAAACAGCGATTAGTAGAGCATTTTTTAAATTTTATGCAAAACTGTATCAAAGGAAAGAAGTAAATTTGGATGCTATTGAACAATACTAAGATAAAATTAAATTACCATCGATATCAGAAAATTGGAAGGAAAAGCTGAATGCAGAAATTACAGAGACAGAGATAAAAGAAGCTATTCAGTCAACTAAATTAGCCAAGGCACCAGGTCCAGATGGAATTACGGCTAAATTTTATAAATCATTGGTAAATGAATTGGTACCTTTTTGAAGGTGGCAATGAATGAAATTTTAAGAGGACAAAAGGTCCCAGAAACTTGGAATGAGGCCACTATATCATTGATACCAAAGGAAGATCAGGACTTATGTAATGTTAAAAACTATCGACCTATTTCATTGCTGAACAATGATTATAAAATTTTTGCAAAAATTTTGGCGGAAAGATTAAAGGAAGGGCTTGTGGAATTTATTGCAGAAGAACAAGCAGGTTTCCTTCCAAATAGGCAAATCAAAGACAATTTGAGAACTGTTTTAAATGCGATAGAATATTATGACAAACACTGTGAGAAGGAAGTTGGTTTCTTTTTTGTGGACGCAGAGAAAGCTTTTGATAATTTAAATTGGAGTTTTATGTTCGCCACAATGGAAAAAACTGCAAATGGGAAAAGATTTTATTCAAGCGGTAAGAGCGATTTACAAAGACCAATGTGCAGCAATTGTAGTTAACAATGACTTAACTGAAAAACTGGAAATTAGAAAAGGTACAAGGCAGGGCTGCCCACTATCTCCATTGCTGTTTATCTTGATTTTGAAAATGTTGTTGATTCAGATTCGAGAGGATGATGCTATAAGAGGCATAAAGATTAAAGATTTTACCTACAAAGTTAGAGCTTTTGCGGATGATGTGATGGTTATTGTGGAGGATCCAATACAAAATATGCCAAAGCTGTTAGATAAAATAAAGGAATGTGGAGAGTTGGCTGGATTTTATGTCAACAAGAGAAAGTCTAAGATATTATGTAAGAATATGACCAAACAAAAGCAACAAGAATTGATGGAAATTACAAATTGTGAAGTAACACACAAAGTAAGATACTTAGGAATTGAGCTTACAGCGAAGAATATTGACTTGTTCAAGAATAATTATGAAAAGCTATGGCAGCAAATTGACAGAGACTTAATTAAATGGAATAAATTAAATCTGTCATGGCTGGGAAGAATAGCGGCAGTCAAGATGAATGTGTTACCATGAATTATGTTCTTACTACAAACAATTCCAATTATCAGAGACAGTAAGCAATTCGAAAAGTGGCAGAGGAAGATTTCCGATTTTGTATGGGCAGGCAAGAAACAGCGAATAAAAATGAAAGTTTTGTGTGATGCCAAGGAAAGAGGTGGACTGCAATTACCGAATATTAGACTATACTATGAAGCAGTTTGTTTGGTTTGGCTTAAAGATTGGATGTCATTGGAGAACTGTAAGCTACTAACTTTGGAAGGCTAAAAAAAATTGTTTGGATGGCATGCCTACTTGTGGCACGATAAATTGAAAGCTGATTCTGTTTTTGCATCATTATGTGAGAAGGAGTCTCTTCACAATCTGGAAAAAATATAAAAGTTATCTGGGCGAAGGTATCCCCTCGTGGGTGGTACCATATGAATCTATTGACCCAAGAGTTATTTATAACAGAGATCAATGTCTGTCCTATAAAAAGATTCTCATTCAGGAACAAAATATGATAAGAATTAAAACAGAAGAAGAGCTAGCTTCATGTTATGGATGGTTTCAATATAGGCAGATAAAGGACTTGTATAACTCGGATCGCTTAAAAGGTGGAATTAAATGGAAAGATTCGGAACTGGAAGAAGCTATATTCCAAGAAAGTAAGAAGAAAATTTCAAAAATTTATAAAATTCTTTTGAAGTGGCACACAGAGGATGAAACTGTTAAAGTCCAGATGGTGAAGTGGGCTATAAACTGTCAAAGAGACATAACAATGGAGTCATGGGAGTATTTGTGGAAAAATGCCTTCATGCGCTTTCTCTATGGTGGTCCCCACTTTATGGAATGGACTGCCTGAAAAAGTCAGGAAAGCTCCCACTCTCCTGGCTCTCCACAAACTAGACAAAACTGAATTATTCAAGAAGGCTTTTTATCATAGATAACATGTCTGTGCTGTAGGGAAATGATTCAGGGAGATGTATTGGTTAATGGATAAAAAAGGTAAAGGTAGTCCCCTGTGCAAGCACTGAGTCATTACTAACCCATGGGGGGGGGGCAACGCATCATCATGTTTTCTTGGCAGACTTTTTGTTAAGGGGTGGTTTGCCATTGCCTTCCCCTGTTGTCTATACTTTACCCCAAGAAAACTGCGTACTCATTTTACTGACCTTGGAAGGATGAAGGCTGAGTCAATCTTGAGCCAGCTACTTGAACCCATCTTCCACCAAGATCAAACTCAGCTCATGAGCAGAGCTTGAGCTGCAATACTGCAGTTTACCACTCTGTACCATGGGGCTTTTAATGGATAAGCTGTCGATACTTTTATTGCATACTGCCTGTTGCTGTAAATATGCTTCTACTGTATAATTCCCACAAATTGAATATGTTGTTTCAATTTACTTTAGCTTTGTTTCAGCATGGTTTCTGCTTTGTATTGGATACCTGTTTGTTTTCAAATGTATGCAGTCCTTACCCTACCACATCATTTATTGAATGTCCCAGATGTTGGTTATATTGACTTATCCTTCGTAATCCACTTGGAGTTTCAGTGAGTAAAGCTGACTGTAAATAAATTAAGTATGTAAATAAGTAAATAAAATAGATGGGGAAGGAAATGGGCAGGTTTGCAGAAATGATGTCAAGAAGAAAGTCCATCTCGCCTCCAGCACAAGAAGGAAGTTGGATGTTGTAGATATGAATCTTTTGTCTCCCCACCTCTCTGAAGCCTGTATCAGCACAAGACTCTGCATTCAGTTTTCTATATCACCTCTTCATCGAAGACTTCAGAGTTTGGTAAATACAGATGTATAAAAGGATAGATTAGATGGCAGGAACTGGCAGTTTTGAGGCTGGAGAATAGTAAACGGGACAGGAGAGCACTCTTCACATTGAGAGATGTCACATGAAGAGGGCAAAGATGTGATTTCTGATGCTCCAGAACCAAGAGTAGAAGTAGTGGGGTTAAGTTACCTGGCAATGGATTTCAATGGAACCTAAGGATGAAATTCCTAATGGGACAAGCAGTTCAAGGAAAGAGCAAGGCAAGGGGTAGACATGGAAAGCTTCTGGGTGGAAGGGCAGCAAAGTAGAAAGGATGGAAACAGTACAAATCACTATCACATCTATCCTGGGCTTCTCTTGAAATGGGCCAGACTCCTTTCCTAAAGGGCTCTGATTAAGAGGGAAACTGAGGGCCAAGCTACAAGTGACAAATGACACTTGAACAGCAAGTGTATTTCTCCCTGTTCACTTGCCCTCCACTCAATCCACTTGCCATTCAAGTGTCATTCGTCACTTGTAGCTTGGCCCTCACATTCTTCGCAGCCTTCCTGGTCCTAAAAGAACAGCCCAATTCAGCCAAGATGGCTTTGTTGTTTGAACATGCAGCCTAGGCCTGGCATCCTCTGGGCGCTGCCTAGAAGTCATGGAAAGGACAGGGGAGGATCTCAGTGCCTCTCTCATCTTAGCTACCCAGACTTATTTTGGTTATGGGGTGGTGGCAGTGAGGGGGCAACTCTGTGGTACAGAGCATTCTCCCCAGCAACCCTCATTTTGCTCCTGCCACTACACTGACTCGAGGCAGGAACTGAAGCAGTATGGGCAGGAGGCTGTTTGTAGGGAACTTTGTAGGCCACCTGTTTCACCCCCCTGCTCAATAAATTCCATGTCAATCGCAGTCCAGCCTACCCCTGAAAATTCCAGTGAGGGACAGCTGCTCTTCCACAAAGATATTTGGTTCTGTCTTTGAACTTTGAACTGCTTGTCCCATTAGGAATTTTATCCTTAGGTTCCATTGAACGCCATCACTCTATAACTTAAATCCACTCTGGTTTTAAAGCAGCAAAAATCATGTCTTCGCCCTCTTCATCTGACAGCCCTTAATGATGACATTGAGGAAAGTCTGATGTACAGTGTATTATGTTAGTCAAGTCTCAATGTTCACATGGTGTGGATCCACATGGCCCCATCAGCCGTATCCAGATATTGGGTCCATCGGATAAATTGAGACTGAGGAAAGCATTTTTGTAGCTTCAATAATTTCCTTCCTGGCAGTACTGTTGGATCCAGTATAACCGCTCGGCTCTTAACTGAGTCTGCAAGGGTCAACAGAACCCCATCAAAACTGTGGAGCACAATGTCCTTTCATACCTCTGCATTCCCAACTAGTATCACTTCTGTCATTTTCCATTTGTTTGCTTTCAGCCATTTGACCTCAGCAGTCAGGCAGTGACTGAACACCTCTACTGCATCTCCCGAGAATTTGGACAGCAAGATCCAAAGCCTGGTGTCATCTGCATATTTGCAATTACCAGGTCCATAGCTATAAATGATTTCATCTAAAGGCTTCACATTGAGGTTGTATAGCAAGGGGGAAAAGATTGTGCCTGTAGAACCCTGCAAGACAATTCCAACCCTAAGGGTAGCTGGTCTCTCACAGGTACTTTTTGAGTTCATTCCATAAGGAAAAAAATTAAACCAGTGCAATGTATATTTTCTGACATGTACTACAGCCTCCAAATGCCTTAACAGGATGGCATGGTCTACTGTATCAATGGCTGCAGATAGATCCAGGAGCTATGGACAAACATGGCCTTTATCTACATTGAATTGGAGGGCATCACCTAGAGCACCAGAGCCATCTCCGTCCCATTGCCAGACTGAAACCAGACTGAAAATGGTCCAGAGCACCAGAACTTCCTAAGAATACCTGAAAGTGCTCTGTTAGTGTCATTTTAATCACTTTGCCTGGAAAAAACAGACTACTGACAGGGTAATATTTGGCCACATCATTTTTCTCTAGGGATGGTTTTCTAAGTAGTGGGTGGGGAGTTGCCTCTTTGAGTGGCTGAGAGAAAGCACCTTCAATTAGTGATTGATTTATGATAGATATTAAAGGTTTGTTTATGTGGTCATTACATGATTTCACCGATAATAAAATGTCATAGAATGTGTAATTTGTTCCTGCTGTCCTCTCTTATTTTGGTTGATTATAACTAGGGGTGTGCAAAGGCACTGTGTTTTGTGTTTCTTGTTTCGGGTTTACCCGAAACAAGAATCTGTTTCAGAAACAGCAAAACCCGAAACGGCTAGCCGTTTCGGGTTTAGCTTTTCGGGTTTGTTTCGGGTTGTTTCGGGTTTTTTAATGGGAAAATGCCTCCGTCTTCCCGGACGCCTGGGGGAGGCATTTTCCCACTAAATCAAGCCCAAATTGGTTGCGACCTTCCTCTAATTCCTCTCTAACAACCCGCCAAGTTTCAGAGCGATTGGACTTTGGGGGGCCTTGTTATGGCCCCCCAAACCAGGTCCCCCTATCCTCGCATAAGAAAGGGAAGGGTGAGCATATTGTTAGCTTGCTGCTGCTCACCTTCTTCTTCATTATTTCCTATGGGGAAAAATGAAGAGGCAGGCTTCCTTTGCCAGGGGAACCCTCTGGGGCCCTTCTCCCACCCTTCCTCCCACCCCCCACCAAGGCTCAGCCTGCTCCCACTTGGGGGGGGGCATTTCAAGGCCTCCACAAGTAGGTGCTCTTTTCTCTACTACTTACATCTGGGGGAGGCTTGTCTTGCCAGGGGTGGCATTTTGCATGCAAAATGCCCCCCAACCCTCAGGGGCCCTTCTCCCACCTTTCCTCCCACCCCCCACCAAGGCACAGCCTGCTCCCACTTGGGGGGGCATTTCATGGCCTCCCCAAGTAGGTGCTCTTTTCTCTACTACTTACAGCTGGGGGAGGCTTGTCTTGCCAGGGGTGGCATTTTGCATGCAAAATGCCCCCCTACCCTCAGGGGCCCTTCTCCCACCTCTACTCCCACCCCCCCACCAAGGCTCAGCCTGCTCCCACTTGGGGGAGGGCATTTCATGGCCTCCCCAAGTAGGTGCTCCCAGCCCCCAAAGTCCACCCCTTACAGCCCCACACAAACCCAATTCCCCCCAGCTGCCACACACAGACCCAAATCCCCACATTAGCCCCTCACAGACCCAAATCCACCCCCAGCAGCCCCACACCCATAACCCCAGGAACAGGCTGGCAAAGACCAGCCCTCTCCCTTTGTTCCCTATGCTGGGAACTTCTAAACTCTCTTTCCCTGGGCAATTCTGCACAGCCCAGGGGTGCCACAATGGTGGGCACACTTCTGAGTGCCAGCAGGTCGCTGTGAAAGAGCACCTGAACCACAGACACCCTCCCTTAAATTCCCCCACCACCTACAGGGATGGCTGGCCAGCCAGCCCCATTGTTCCCTATGATGGGAACCAACTGCACAACAAAGAATAAAACACAAACAACACAAAATAAAGTTTTTTACAAATTATTTTCTCCCTTTCAAAGTACAAGTAGGCAAAGCATTATGACACATTACACCAGCAGTCCCCCACACAGAAAAATAACACAACTCACTTAACATCAGAGAATCACAAAAGCACAATTCCTGTCAAAAACACTTTATTTCTTGAACAGCTTTAGGTTACACAGCAGGGGGGCACACCAAAGGGCATGGCAGCAGTATCTTACACAAAAATAACACAATTCACTTCACATCAGAGAATCACAAAAGCACAATTCCTTTCAAAAACACTTTATTTCTTGAACAGCTTTAGGTTACACAGTAGGAGGGCACAACAGGGCATGATAGCAGTGTACTACACAAAATAATACAACCCACTTCACCATTTTTGACAGCAATTGTGTTTGAGTGATTCTCTGATGTGAAGTGAGTTGTGCTATTTTTGTGTAGTACACTGCTTTAATGCCCTGTTGTGCCTTCCTACTGTGTAACCTAAAGCAGTTAAAGAAATAAAGTGCTTTTGACAGCAATTTTTGGGGTGATTCTTTAATGTGAAGTGAGTTGTGTTATTTTTGTGTAAGATACTGCTGCCATGCCCTTTGGTGTGCCCCCCTGCGGTGTAACCTAAAGCTGTTCAGGAAATAAAGTGTTTTTGACAGGAATTGTGTTTTTGTAATTCTCTGATGTTAAGTGAGTTGTGTTATTTTTGTGAGGTGGAATGTTGGAATGTCCTTTGGTGTGCCCCCCTGCTGTGTAACCTAAAGCTGTTCAAGAAATAAAGTGTTTTTGAAAGGAATTGTGCTTTTGTGATTCTCTGATGTTAAGTGAGTTGTGTTATTTTTCTGTGTGGGGGACTGCTGGTGTAATGTGTCATAATGCTTTGCCTACTTGTACTTTGAAAGGGAGAAAATAATTTGTAAAAAACTTTATTTTGTGTTGTTCGTGTTTTATTCTTTGTTGTGCAGTTGGTTCCCATCATAGGGAACATTGGGGCTGGCTGGCCAGCCATCTCTGTAGGTGGTGGTGGAATTTGAGGGAGGGTGTCTGTGGTTCAGGTGCTCTTTCACAGCGGCCAGCTGGCACTCAGAAGTGTGCCCACCATTGTGGCACCCGTGGGCTGTGCAGAATTGCCCAGGGAAAGAGAGTTTAGAAGTTCCCAGCATAGGGAACAAAGGGAGAGGGCTGGTCTTTGCCAGCCTGTTCCTAGGGTTATGGGTGTGGGGCTGCTGGGGGTGGATTTGGGTCTGTGAGGGGCTAATGTGGGGATTTGGGTCTGTGTGTGGCAGCTGGGGGGAATTCGGTTTGTGTGGGGCTGTAAGGGGTGGACTTTGGGGGCTGAGAGCACCTACTTGGGGAGGCCATGAAATGCCCTCCCCCAAGTGGGAGCAGGCTGAGCCTTGGTGGGGGGTGGGAGTAGAGGTGGGAGAAGGGCCCCTGAGGGTAGGGGGGCATTTTGCATGCAAAATGCCACCCCTGGCAAGACAAGCCCCCCCCCAGCTGTAAGTAGTAGAGAAAAGAGCACCTACTTGGGGAGGCCATGAAATGCCCCCCCCAAGTGGGAGCAGGCTGTGCCTTGGTGGGCGGGGGAAAGGTGGGAGAAGGGCCCCTGAGGGTTGGGGGGCATTTTGCATGCAAAATACCACCCCTGGCAAGACAAGCCTCCCCCAGATGTAAGTAGTAGAGAAAAGAGCACCTACTTGGGGAGGCCATGAAATGCCCCCCCCCAAGTGGGAGCAGGCTGAGCCTTGGTGGGGGGTGGGAGGAAGGGTGGGAGAAGGGCCCCAGAGGGTTGGGGGTCATTTTGCATGCAAAATGCCACCCCTGGCAAAGGAAGCCTGCCTCTTCATTTTTCCCCATAGGAAATAATGAAGAAGAAGATGAGCAGCAGCAAGCTAACAATATGCTCACCCTTCCCTTTCTTATGCGAGGATAGGGGGACCTGGTTTGGGGGGCCATAACATGGCCCCCCAAAGTCCAATAGGTCTGAAACTTGGGGGGTTGTTAGAGACGAGTTAGAGGAAGGTGCTCACCAATTTGGGCTTGATTCGGTGGGAAAATGCCTCCCCCTGGCGTCCGGGAAGACGGAGGCATTTTCCGATTGAAAAACCCGAAACAACCCGAAACAACCCGAAACGTTTCGGGTTATTTTGTTTCGGATAACCTGAAACGTTTCGGGTTTCCCAAAACGTTTCGGATAACCCGAAACAACCCGAAACAAGTTTGTTTCGGGTTTCTTTCGGGTTTCAGAAACCCGAATTGCACACCCCTAATTATAACCATTGTCAGGAAGTTCTCCTAAGTAATGTTTACTTTAATGGTGTTATTATTTTATCCCATCTTGTAGCTGTCTAGCCTCTGCTTCTAGAACACCAAGAAGGAAAAGGTTCCCTCAGCACAGATCATGGTCTAGTTCTCAAACTCTTCCATCCTTTAGTCACTTCCTCCTTATGTTCAGCTGGGATCTACCATCCCGTAACTTTAGTCTTTCGTGACTATTCTTGAGCTCTTGTACAGCAGAAAACAAATCTTTCCTCTCTTTTGTCTGGCAGCCCTTTATGTGCTTGAGGAGTTTTTCATCTCACCATCTTCTTCACAGTAACTATTCCCAGTTCGTTCCACCTTTCCCTCTGACATTTATATGGCACATGGCCAAGCCTAGATTAAAATCCACAGGACCCAAATTGCACTTATACCTTGTAAATTTACTGGCTTCTGACAGTTCCATTTCTGTTTTTCCAGTGCTGATTATGCACCCTCCTCCCCTAAAGTAAATTTCCTTGGAGCATCCCAAAAGAGGATTCAGTCCTCTTGCAGGCGGCAGTTATTCCCACTTTGCTCAGCATTGACAATTACTACACAGTAATTTAAGTGTGTCATTTTTCTGTGTCCAATAAGGCTGGGATTTGCATGCAATGATTGACATCAGCCTAGTGCCCCATATTGTGAAGGCCACTTAATGGGACCACAATAGCAAAGGATGAATACTGCAACAAGCAGCTATGGAATAGTGGTGTAAAAATGGACTTCACCAGTTCACTAAGAAGCAAAAGTCAAGGAAAGCAGAAAGGAATGGTTAGGAAAACCATTTAATAAAAATTCTTGCCGGGAAGTGTTAAGAATCAGCCCTGAACTTTGAAATATGTTGTTTTTGTCAGGGGCATAATGTCTCAGAAGTTTTTTGGTGAATATTGTAGTTGTAGTCATATTTTATGTCATCTTTCATACTAGGTGCTCTGCCCCTACTTGCATGGTTTTTCACCCATTAGCTTGCTGCACGCACACTATTCAAAGGAAGTCTGAATACTGAAAGAGCATTTCTGTGTCCTGCCAAAAGAGTTACACCAATACTGAATGAGGCGACAGTAAGAGCGATCGTCCCTTATTGAGAACTCTAGCAAAAATCAGATTTATAACAAATGCTAAACTGGACATTTCTTCCTGATGAGGATCCTAAGGAATTGTTCACATCTCCTCCATTTTATCCTCATGGCAATCCTGTGAGGTAGGACTGGCAGAGAGGGTGTAACTGACCTAATGTAAGTGAACAACTTCCTGTGGGAGAGTGGGGATTTGACTTGAGTGTCCTCTGGGCTGAGAGGCAGGAGGAGTCTGGGGAGGATTGGGAGGTAGGGGGGCAAGGAGGGATTTGAGGAGGATTGGCAGGTGGAGGGGCAAGGGGGGTCTGAGGAGGACTCAGAGACAGGAGGGGTCTGGGGAGGATTGGCAGTTGGAGGGGCAAAGGGGGTCTGGGGAGGGCTGGCAGGTGGAGGGGCAAAGGGGGTATGGGGAGGGTTAGCAAGAAAAGAGCCAAGGGGGGTCTGGGGAGGGCTGAGATGCAGGAGAGATCTGGAAAGGGTTGGCAAGTAGGGTCAAGGGGGGTCTGGGGAGGGCTGAGAGGCAGGAGGGGTCTGGGAAGGATTGGCAGGTAGAGGGGCAAGGGGGATCTGGGGAGGGATGAGAGGCAGGAGGGGTCTGGGGAGGATTGGAAGATAGAGGGACAAGGGGGGTCTGGGAAGGGCTGAGATGCAGGGGGATGATGTGCCTGTATCCCTGTGAACTGCGCTGAAGCCAGGGAGTGCTGATAGCTCCGTCAGGGCTCTGAGGATGGCAGGCTCTTCGCCTCTGCCCTGTCCTTGCCAAGAGTGGCATGGTGCAGCTCCAGTGGGTCCCCTAGGGTGGTGGGCACTTTGTCACTGAGAGCAGCGTGCCATGGCTCCAGCAGGCCTCATAGGGTGACTTGCACTTTGTTCATGCCCCATCGCCCCTGCTCTGCAGAGGGTGGCATGCTGCTGCTCCAGTGGGCCTCAAAGGGCGGCTGGTACTTTGCTCCCCCCCCCGTTGCCCTGGATCCATGGAGAGTGGCGTGCCGTGGCTCCAGAGGGCCTTGCAGGGTGGCAGGTGCTTTGCTCGTGCCCTGGTTCCATTATGAGCAGTGTGCCGTGGCTCCAGTGGGGCTTACAGGGCAGTGGGCACTTCGGTCAGGCCCTGTCGCCTGGGCTCCAACAGGGCCTTTAGGCACGTCGCTCTTCCTGCGCTGGTCTCCCCTTCCAGCTGGGCTTTGCCATCTGGTGCACTGGTGACAGATGGTTGGGCAGCCTCGCCTGGCCATCCGCCACTGGCAGTGCCCTATGGAGGCTGGGTCCAACCACTCACTTTTTATCCAGGTTCTCGCACAGGCACACCAGCATAAATGTGAATCATTGTAAAGACACTAAGGGAATTGTATCTAGGATTGTCAGTGCTTGTGGAGAGAGTGTTAGAAAAGCTAAAGTTCATTTTGAGGTTAGGCTAGGAAGAGATACTAAACACAACCATAAAGGGTTCTTTTTTATGTTCCAAGCAATGAAAAGAATAAGAAAGTGATAGGCCCAATGCGGGGAGAGGAAGGTGAGATTTTAACAGATGATAAAGAAAGGGTAGAACTGCTCAGTTACTACTTTGCCTCAGTCTTCTCTTGCAGGGAGAACTGAGCTCAACCTGGAAAAAAGGGAAGACACAATGAAGGAAGGCAATTGTAGCTTAGGATGGACAGGGGTGGTATGTAAACACCTAGCTTCTTTAGATGAAATCAAGTCAGGACCAGATGAATTGCATCCTAGGGTACTAAAGGAGCTGGTGGACGTAACTGGAGAGTCTTTGTCTATCATCTTTAAGAATTCTAGGAGAATAGGTGAGGTGCCAGAAGATTGGAAGTGGACAAATGTCCCCATCTTCAAGAAGGGGAAAAAGAAGATGAGTAATTATCGACCTGTCAGCTTGATGTCGATACCGGGAAAGCTTTTGGAACAGATCATCATAGTCAGGCCTTGAGCATTCAGAAAAGAAAGCTTTGATTACTAAGAGCCAGCGTGGGTTCCTCAAGAACAAGTCATGTCCGATGAATCAGGGGAATGAACATAGTTTATCCCGATTTTAGTATGGTTTTTCATATGTTTCCATGTGATATTCTGGTTGACAAGGTTGTAAAATATGTTTTGCATCCTATACTAACTGGTTGTAACTAGTGCTTGTAAATGGTTCCTCTTCTTCTTGGAATGAGTAGTGGAGTGCCTCCGGAGATCTGTCCTTGGGCCTTTATTGTTCAACATCTTTATAAATAACATGGATGAAGGAAGAGAGGGGATGCTCATGAAATATGGAGATGATAATTAATGGGGAGGGGTTGCTAGGCTCTCATGCCCTTTTCTTACATGCTCAAGGTAATGATGATGATTGCCACTTTGGGGATAGGAAGGAATTTTCCTCCAGGCCAGACTGACTCGGTATCCCAGAGGATTTTTGGTTTCCTCTGGACAAAGAGCAAGGGTCACTGGGGGAGGTAAGGGAGGAGATACCCTGTCTAGAAATTCCTACATTGCCTGTCTAGATGACCCTTGAGGTCCACTCCAGATCTTTGATTCTATGATTAATTTGCATCAGAGGGTACTAATATTACTAGCATTAAATCGTGGAAGACAGGCAATTCTAAACAGATGGGTGAGGTGTAAAGACTCTGCCAAGATTGAAAACCTGCAGAAACCTGAACTGTAAGTAAGTAACTGTAAGTATAGTAAAGGTTTCAAAGAAGAATAGATTTATCTAGGACTTTACTCATTATCTGAGCACTTTCTTTAAGTGCAGAAGGTCCCAGTTTCAGATCCTCTCAGCTTGTAGTGTCTATAGTGTGCCTGCAATTTCCTCTCACACACCAGCAATTGCATGATGCACAACTTTTCCCTTGAAGAACAGACACACATACACTTCCAAGATGGGAACTGTTGAGAAGTGGATAAATCTCAGAGCTGAAAAATCCCAGAATCACCCGTATTGTTACTCAGCATAGCCTAGGAAACAACTAATACTGCTTGCACATAGGATAGGACCAACTGGAGTGCCCTCTGGTAGCAGGAAATTAATCGTTGATTTTTTAACTTTGTACGTTTTTAATCTGCCAAAGAAGGCCATTGAAATACATAATAAACCTTAATATCTAACAATCTAAGAAAGAGAAGCTAATTTATGCAAACAATCAAAACAAGAAAAGAAATTGAACAAATGGTTTTTGTTGCAGATCAAAGAATACTGTTAAAATCCAAATTGTTGAACCTTCCTAGATGCTTCTGTGTACACAAATTTCCATATTTGCTTGGGTGAACTTCTAAGCATAGTTGCGCGATATGCTCCAGATATTGGATTCTTCCCTGCCACCAAGGATTTTGTCCCTTCCTACCATCTGTGCAAGCAATGTTAGTTATTCCTAGGCTATGCATTGTGGCAATGACGGGGGATTTGGGGATTTTCCAGCACTGAGAAACATCTTCTTCTGTATGGCTCATGCAAATTGCTGGTTGAGGAGAAACTCTTGGTTCACTAAAAGCTTGACAAGAATCAAACCTGGGACCTTCTGTGTAGAGAGGAGAGGCTTTGCCTCTGAGTCACAGCCAAAAAACATCAGAGAAATACAATGTGAATTATAATAAAAGTCCTCAGAAAAAAGTCTGCTGGTCTTCAAGGGAATAAAGAATATGCTTTGTCGAGATATGTTCTCTTCAAGTGGAATAAAGTAACATCTTAAATGAATCATAAGCAATAAAACATCCTGATGAGGGTTATACTCTCCTAAAGTGAAGGAACTGCAGTAGCAAAGTAAACATTCTAGTACATGTGGAAGAAAATTGATAGACATACGTAAATGATGCCCAAAGGAAAATGAAGTAAGCTATGAGGCCTCCAGCACCAGAAGGAAATTTGATGTTGTGGATATGAATCATAGGTCTTCCAAATCCTGTATAAAAGCACCCTCACTACTGGACTTAGCATCTAAATTCATTCATCATCTCTTGATTGAGGACTTCAGAGATTTCGGTAAGTACTGAGGACAAATCATACATAGATAAAGGAGAGGAAATGGAAATATTTTGGACTGGAAAAGAGAGGAGTAAGTAGGGTAGATGACAGTATGTGTAAGTGCTGTCAAGTCGCAGCAAAGGGACAGTCAAGGGAAGTGTGAAACAGACAGGCTTTGCCATTGCTTTCCTCTCCAGATTCTTAGGGAACATGACAGTACTAAAGATATGTTTTATGCTGCTCCAGTGAGTTTAAGTAACTTGGTGATAAATTTCACTAGAACCTATTTGCATCTATGTAGAAGAAATTGCTACTGTCTATCTACCATATTTATTGTTTCCACATAGTACGATAGTCATCCCCTGTTCAAATTGGTGTCTGGTGCTTGTGAGAAGGATGCAAGCCATCCATCTAGACCTTTGTTCTTCTACTCCCACAACCTCACCAGAACAACACCAGCTACTGCTTCAGGGTCTTTTTAAACCTGCTCTTTTGAAGGAGGGGCTAAGGGTTTCCCTCATCTATATCCAGACTTTTTCTCAGCCACTGTGTCTAGTTGGCTTTCATATCCAATAGGCACAGGTAGGACTCGTTTTACGATGCTACTAAATGGCTAGAACTGAACTACTTTCACCACAAAACAAATCTGTTTGGCTCTTTCCTTGAATACTCTAAGTAGTCACCATGAGTCAAAACTGAGACTTGATGGCACTATACATACACATATTCTATTATATGGGCCTTTAAGTTCTTGGTTTTGTTCGCAGATGCTAGAGAACAAACAAGGAAGCTTGGGTTGGATGTATATTTTGTCCTTGAGAAGTTTACCTGTGTATAAAGTTTAGCACCTTTGCAGACTGTTTGGTGGAAGGAGGGTCTTTGTTGGCCCACCAGCAATTGACAGCCACATGGCTGCAGCCAGCGTGGTTTTCAGACTGGGAAAGACTGGGAAAGAATCAATTTCCCCAGCTCATTCCACCCCCTCCATAAAGATCCAAGAAAAGGAGGCAAAAGCTAGCTCACATTTCAGTTCATGAAATTCTTTATCCACTGTGAGAGTCGCAATTTTATTTGAGTCTACCAGGGAAATGCTTCACAATCTCTGCCTCAAATTTGGAAGAGAGGATCCTATGGCTAAAGGGTATCGTTTACTCTGAATTTATTTTGGTTGTCTGTCAGCATGGGAGGGATATAGAGGCCAAAATATGTTTCATTTGAAATGAATTGGAATGGAATTAGGATTTTATTTCCTCATAGTGCTATTCTGACATTCAGGAACTAGCTACAATCCGACATAGTAAGGGGAGAAATAATCCTTAATTAGAAGAATCTCAGACAATATACAATGGAAAATATTTGAGCGTGGACAGTGAACCATGGTGTCAGACTAATTGTGTTGCAATCCACGAGAGTTTGATTCTGTACTTCTTGAAAATCTGTCTCAGGCTCTTCACCGTTTCTGTACCAAATGAATAACTTTTACTGTTCACCCACAGAGGGAAACCAGCCCAGGAGTTGTTCACGTCACAATGCCATTGGTAAGTAACATGAATGATGTGTCCCTAAAAAAGTAAGACAAGCCCTGCTGGATCCGACCTGTAGCCAATCTAATCCAGCAATCTGATTCACACTGTGGCCAACCAGTTCTCCTGGAGAGCCAAGATGCAGGGCATAGAGGCCAAGGCCTGCCCCTGATGCAGGGCTGGATCGAGGGAGGGCAGGGGGGGTAGCCTGCCCCCAGCGCCGCCAAAGAGGGGGCACCGGGCACGGCTGCCAGCTTCCCGGGAGGCTGAGTGCAGGGTTGGGAAACCCTCGCCAGCCCAGCCAATGGGGTGGCTGGCTGGCTTGCCATGCAGGACCTCCCAGCCCTGCGCTCAGCCACCAGCATGGCAAGCCAGCTGCCCCAGCGCACGCCCTCGCTGCCGCCAGCTCCGCAGCTCACAGTGTGCTGGGGTGGCCTGCTTGCCGCGTGGGCGGCACAGGGCAGCGGGGCACACTAACTACGCGGAGGGCCAACTAGCCCTGCACTCAGCTGGCCATGCGGCAAGCCGGCCACCCCAGCACCTGGTGAGCCACGGAGCTGTCGGCAGTGAGAGCGTGTGCTGGGGCAGCTGGCTTGCCGTGTGGGGTGGCTGAGCACAGGGCTGGGAGGTCATGCGCGTGTGGCAAGCCAGCCAGCCGCCCCAGCGCACCCGTGCTGCCAGCAGTTCTATGGCTCACTGGGCGCTAGAGTGGCCAGCTTGCCGTGCATGGCTCCCATCCTGTGTGATGACGTCACAAAAGTGACGTCATCACACAGCGCCAGGAGCACATGTGCATGCTGTGTGCGCGTGGAGTGCCCAGGCAAGATTTGCCCCAGGCATCTGCGCGCCTGGATCCGGCGCTGCCCTGATGCTGCCTCCTAGTTGTGGCTTTCAGAGTTTTACTACACCTGGATGTGGAAATTTCCATAAATCTGTTGGCGCAGCGTGGTTTGAACTGTAGCTGAGCTATAAATAAGGCTTCCACATACTTATAGCATTCAAGTGTATGTACAGTTTATTTACAGTGACTTATATACAGAATCTTGTTCTCAGTGTCAAAGTGCGTCACCAAGCACCTAATGGAACAAGCTCCACTCCAGTACAAGACACTGCTGGCTTATATCCTCCCATAGCACCCCCCAGTGACCAATCATAACACATCTGGTGAGGTGTCGTAGGTTGTTTCTCTGCTCTTGCATCATCCAAGGACCTGTCAAATAGATCTTTTACATCACTAGTGACATGACAGATATAAAAAGCAAGACATAGACATGCTTCTTGGCTCACTATGTCAACACTCCTCCTTGAGACAAGAAGAATGTATACCCAACACTTCTCTGCATTTAACCAACATTTCCTGGCTTTGTCCTGTTCTTCCCTTCACCCAGTGGGGAGCAAGTGGCAATGTCCACCCCCTTTACCCAGCTGTGATACAGGTCAGAGCAAGCGGCAGTGCCTGCCCCCCTTCACCCAGCCATAGTCTGGTGAAGAACAGGAGGCAATGCCCCTTTTTACCCAATATGTATCAAACATGGAGCAGATAGCAAAGCCCACCATCCCTTTACATGGCCGAGATCAGGCAGATCAGGCCTGGAGCAGATGACAATGCCCACCCCCCTCCTTCACCAGCAGGAATCAGTGATGGAGAGGAGCAAATGCTTGCCTGCCCACCCTCCCCTTTGTATAGCCCATTGTATTTTTTCCTTCAACAGGCTTTGTTACTAGTAATAAATAATAGCTTGACCCCAGAGCTTGGCAGCAGCCCTGAAACTTGAAGGTGTATATCCTCATCCCACCACACACAAAGAAAATTCAAGCTCCAATGCACTCTCTCTCAAAATTCCAACAGCAACTCTCCCTCCCTCACTGTCTGAAAAACCAAATCTGGGAGCCCCCCTCCCCCCTGCTCTTTGCTTCCTTGTAACAAATTTGGAGCTCCACACTTGAAAGGAAGACCTGCCTATCAAGCTAAATTGGACTTAGATTGGGGTTTCTGGGGCAACAGCAGTTTTGACAGAGTTCAGCAGTCCCTGCCTCCGGTTGCCAAGGGAATTGATTGCAGGTGCCAAACTGTCTGGCTTGACAAACAGCAATGAACTGCAATGAACGAGGCTTGCAACGACCACCTGATCATTTAGAATGGGGCCTCACAAACAGCTTGTTCGCGAACAGGTGATTGGGCTGTTCATGGTGTTTTTCTGTTCGTATTGCTGTTCATGCCCATCTCTAGGGGTGTGCAATTTGGGTATATGATACCCGAAAAACCCCCAAAACAACCTGTTTCAGGTTGCTTCGGGTTTTCCCGAAACGTTTCAGAAAACCTGAAACGTTTGATGCCATTTCTGCTGTTTAAGGACTAAGAAGAGGGAAGGAAGGGGGGAATGTCATAGTACCTTAACCCAACCCAGATGATCCAGTCAGCCCATTTTCATCTCCTGTGGATCTTTATGAAAGGTCGCTGGAATTACACCCAAGATTTTCATTCTTCTCCCCCCACCACAAAGGCTTTATCTCGAATACCTTGGATAAGGCAGCCACTGCTGTGCAATCACTCAGCCCACCCCTGTCCACCTGTATCAAGTTTGGGAGTTGCTCCTTGGTTAGCTTTTCCAGTCCTTCCTTGGTAAGTGCTGGAGGATTCGCCCCTTCCACCTTGTATTGGTTCCATTATTTTCATACGATTCAAATTAAGAAAAGATTAGTGTCAGTTGAGATTGTTACTCCTAAATATTGTTTTTGCTTCATTGCTATTTGATATTTGTAGTCTTTTGAGAGTTTCTTACACGTCTTTTTATCTAGATTAATTGGGAGGATGTGTGATTTTATAGTATTAACTTTCAGTCCAGCTATGTCTCCGAATTCTGTTAACAGATGTTGTAGATGAAGAAGAGATGAGTGTAGACTAGAAAGATATAATAATATATCGTCAGCAAACATGCTGATCTTAAATGAGCTAGGTCCTATAGTGTTCCCTTGTATGAGCTGATGGTTCCTTATTGCTGTAGCTAATGGTTCAATGTATAATGCAAATAGAGCAGGAGATAAAGGGCATCCCTGTTTAGTTCCTCTCTTAATGAGTACGAATCTGATAAATGTCTGTTTACTTTGATATTAGCTGAGGATTGTGAGTAAATTGATTTTATTGCTCTTAGAAATTGGTTACCAAAGCCCATATTTCGGAGTATTGAGTGCAAGTATATTGGTTCTAGTGAATCAAAAGCTTTTTCGATGTCTAGGGAAAGAATAGCTGCTTCTAACTTATTGAAGTTGCAGTGCGATATTAAATTCAGAGTTTTAAAAATATTATGGGTTATATCTCATCAGGGATTAAACCAGATTGGTCTATATTGACATATTGGGAAATGAAGGTATTTATTCTTGCTGTTAATATTGTGGTAAAGATTTTATAGTTGTGATTCAACAATGAAATAGGCCAGTACGAAGTATCCTTACCTGGTTTGGGAATTACTATAATTGTGGCCCTAGTCCACGATGGAGGGATTTGACCTGTTTCCATTATTGAATTGTAAGTGTCTCTGAGAGGGTTTAGAAACAATGTGGCATTTATTTTGAAGAATTCAGATGGATAACCATCTGGGCTGTGAGCTTTGCTATTTTTCATTTTTTTAATTGCATTTAATATTTCTTGGGGTGTAATTTTACTATCTAATAACATACGGAGTTCATTTGCTAGTTGTTTGACATTATTTAATGAATTCCAAAAATGTCACATATCTCAGAGGCAATGGAGCTGGTTGGAGCAAGGGAAAACAAAGATCATGCTCACTTAACTTTACCTCAATACGTTTCTGAAAGACAATGTGTTTTTTAAAAACCTAAAACTGACATGTTTTGTGAATAAAATAAAGCTGATGATACCACTATGCTGCTCATAATGTTTCACAGCATTTTCCGGAGTTTTGTCCTATTTTTACTTCATTACACGCAGATAAACTGTTTTTCCAGGAGAGAGACAGCAGTTTTTTTTTTCCTTCTTCAGGTGAGATGGTTTCCCCAGAACACTATGCTTGATATGGGTCACAGCACCTCTGCCAAGAAAAAATAGTACCTTAAATGTATAAAAAGCCATTAGTCCAACATTCTGACAAGGGTTATAATCTTCTGAAATGGAGGATCGCAGGAGCAAAGTGCACCTTCAATTACATGGGGAAGGAAGTGAATACCAACGTAGAAATGATGTTTTTAAAAAACACAAGGAAAATGCCTCCAGCACAAGAAGGAAATTTGAAGTAGAGGAAATGAATCACGTCTCCTCACCCTTTGAAATCCTGTATAAAACATCCTCAATTAAAGACTTTGCATCCAGTTTCATTTATCATCTCTTGATTAAGGCCTTCAGACAGTTATGCAAATAGGTGTGATTCGGTAGCCATTTCCATTTTCCACCCATTAGTCTTTGCACAGTGACTTATGGAGTGCTTTCTGACTTGGTCTATGAGTCCTTCCTGTTTACATGAGTTCTTCCATGATTTTGGGATGTTCATGCTAGGCAGGAACAAACAGTTTATTTGTAGTAGCAGGAAGCAAAGCGGTGCTGACTAAGGGGGATACGGGCAGATCCTCATTAATCTCCCCCTATTTCCTCCCTTCTAAAAGACAGATGATAACCATTACAGTTTGCATGTATAGGCAGAATAAAGAAGAATCAGAGAAGGATAGTGAGGCAGCCAGCCTACATGCCTGATAGGGTTATTAGGTGGAAATCTCTGAATTCCTGATTGCTAAATTCGTCCCTGAAATCCAGCTATCAATTTCTATTTGTCTTTTTTGGAATATGAACCTGTTTTGAATCAATTCTTGTTAGACTAAGAGGAAGATGCAATTAGATCTCAAAGAAGTCATGCATTCTAACCACTATACTACAATGTCCCTGATAACTCAAGGAATTTCTTAACACACACACACGGGTAATGTAAAGGATGGGATATTTTCCACCCTCCATCTCAATGCTGCCCAGCAGCTTATATTGATCTACTCCATTTTATTATCATAACAGCACTGTTGGGTTAGGCTAAAAGTATGTGACTGGCACAGGTTCACCCAGGCAGCTTCTGTGGCAGAGGAGGGAGTCAACCTAGTTGAACATCCTACTCTTTGTCTAGAGGAGACACAAAAGCTTCATTTTTCCTTCTTCAGCTACGGTGTGTTCCTTATGACAGTATGCTTGATATAGTTCAGAGCATTTGGGCCTGCCCCTGCCCCCATACTCTAGTCCTTTGCCCATCTTCCCACTGCCATTCCACAACTGGTCTTCCTCTCAATAGACTAACATCCATGTGTCAATCTACAAAGACTTCAATAGAGTAGCACTGTAAAAGTTTATTTTGCAGCATCCATTGAAGTTCACCAAACTATCACTTGCTCCTAGGGAGCCAGGCCATGTGACTCCGGTACTTACTACATATTTTCATACCTAACAACAAGTGTTTTGTTATGTAACCAGTCACAAGCTTCCAAGTTGACCAGTCATTTCAAAGCATGCCCCCTGTATGTTTTCTTGCAATGTTCAGTTCTCCAGAGTTACATTTGAGAGTACACACTCAGCATGCATGTTATTAACACTGAGTAGTCTGAAGATAAGTTCTTCTTTGACAGCACCTAAGAAAAATGGTGGTAAATACCTGGAATGGAATAATCTGAATTGGAATTCTTAATAATTAGGAAAAATTGGGAGGAAATGAGACAATGTACATAATAATAATATTCGCCGGAAATCCTGTGAGAAATGCTGTTCATCTTAGAATGAGGAAAGAATATGCTATAATCAGACATGTTGTCAAATTGCCTTCCTGGGTTGCTAAGTTACGCAGGGGTATTGGCTAGGGCGCAGCCTTGGAGGGTTGTTTCACTTTTCCAATACATGGATATTATTTAGAAGGGCTACACAGACTTTGTTGGTGCTGCACGGCTGCAGTACGATGAAGAATTTCAGATGCATGCTGCCTTTAACCCAAGTCTGCCATTGGACCAAATTCACCAGTAGCTAGGGCTTCAGATGATGTCCCCTGCTAAACCAAATGCAGGTGATCAGTTTGACAGTTGACACTTGATCCACAGATTCTCAGCAGCATCTGGCACCCGAACCACTGTGGAGCAGCAGGTTCAACCCTGGCTGCTCTGTTGGGACTTCACGCCCAAGGGATTGTGCAACAGGAAGTCCTGTAAATATATGCACGAGTGCCCCTCCTGTGCTGGCCCACACACTTATTCAGCTTGCCCTAAGGCCAAACAGGGGGTGGCAGTAAATGCTTCTTTGGCTGAGGTGGGGGTGGAAAAGAACTGTATGGAAAAGGGGCCCAGCCCGACAAAGCTGAGGGTACTTGAGCACTTGTTGCAGGCTTACACTAGGCTCTATGACGCTGAACATTTGATTTTGGGTTTTAAGTTTGGGTTTTGCATCCCTTTTCAGGGTCCAAGGGCATCTTTCATGGTTGCCAACCTTTGGTCAGTGACCGGCATGAAAGATGTGGTTCCTAGTAAGATTTTGAAGGAATGTGCCAAAGGTAGAGTCCTTGGGCTATTTGCTGCCCCTCCTGTCCTGACTTTGAGTGCGTCACTGTTGGTATAGTACCTAAGAAGGCAGGTGGTGAGTTCTGCCTCATATACCACTTGTCCTTTCCTAAACAGGCTCAGTGAATGATGCTATTCCTGAGCATCTTTGTTTGGTGCATTATACATCCTTTGACCAAGCGGTCAAACTTGTTCACTGATGTGGGGTGGGAGCCAAGATGGTGAAGTGTGATATTAAGTCTGCTTTTTCTTTGCTCCCTGTTCACCTAAAAGACTTCAAGCTCCTGGGGTTTTCATTAGAGGACAAGTTTTACATGGATAAGGCTCTCCCGATGGGGTGCTCCTTATCTTGATCAGCATTTGAGTGCTTCAGTTCTTTTTGGGAATGGGAGCTGTGTTGCCCATTTTCTTGCCCGGATACCATCTATTATTTGGATGATTTTTTGCTAGTGGGCCTGGCTGGCACAGGACACTGCACCAGGCTTTTGGCAGGATCCATTGTCCTGGCTGAGGAGCTGGGTGATCCTCTTGTACATGAAAAGACTAAAGGTGCTTCTAAGGTTTTAACCTTACTGGGCATAAAACTTGATACAATCCAGCAAAACTTGCAGCTGCCCCTTGAAAAGGTTGAGGATCTTAGAGACAGGTTAGCAGAATGCAGGAACAAATGAAAGATAATAAAATAGGGAAAGAGAGGATCTTTTTACAAGTGAGTGGTAGATGTGTCCAGATATGCAAACTGAGCAGATGACTCAAACAAGCAAAAGAAGGTAAATGTTACATTGCTCAGGGCATTTCTAAACAGATGTGGATTTGTGGCTTTTGCATCTGTGACTGATACCCACCTTCCTCAGATTTAAATACGTCACAGCTTCGTCCCAGAGAGACTTTGACCAGGATGCAATATCTTTGAAATTCTAATATCTTGGACTCTATGAACAAGTTCTGTGTTTTCAAATAGTCTCTGACCTGCAGTTCACTTGCTATTCTATGAAAACTGCCTTTTGTGCAAAATCAGTGGTTTCCAATGGGGCCTTGAGGAAACTGAAACATTAAAAGCAGTGTGTTATAAGGTAGGAACTTATTACCACCAAGGGCAAGATGCCCTAGGAACCCAATAAATCAATAAATTATTTACTCAAAATATTATTATTCGTGTCTTGCTCACCATGTGAATAAAAGATATACAATCAGTCAAATTTTTACGATGTGTACATATACAATTACATAAATACACACATGTCCCATAATAGCTGAAAAGAGACAATGATAATTCTATAACTTCCTATACAAATTTGCTGGAGTAATGACAGTTCTTGGAATGATTCTTCCTCGTGTCCTCACACTTCAAATATGTGGTGATGCCAACAGGATGGTCAGTATAAGGTAAGTGTTCAAAAACAGCAATGTCAGAAGAGCCTGATAGGATCCCTCTGGATCTCCAGGTAGGTAGCAATGAGCCCGCCAGTTTAGAGTTGCTCGTTTCGGTTTCCCTTCATCCTGGCCTCCTCTATGCACATAATAGTCCTAGTCACACTCTCCAGATAGAAACTTTCCAATTCCAATCAACGCTAATTTACAGCACTTTATAGGGAGGAAGATGAATAAGATTGGATGGGAAAAGATACAGCAACTTTATCATGAACAGGCCAAAAATACACAATAATCTTTCAAACAGCTCTTTATTGTGTCATGGTGATATTTTATGGAAGGGGTGGATCATCAGATGGTAGCTTCAACTACTAGTCTAGTACCAGATGAATGCACCTTGACACTTGAAATCTCATTCCAAAGGAATCCCTGGAAACGCTGGAATCACTAGTCCAAGAAATGCACACACATTATTTCCAAACACTTCAAGCTCAATGCAGATTTCCGCTGTCATTTCATCCACTTGGCTTCTGAGGTTAAGGGCTTCTGGAATGTATTTCTTATGGGGATAATATTGGAACCACTACACCAATCGTTGCACCCACATTATTTCCAAAAACTTGAAACTCCATATGCAATTCCTCAGTCATTTCATCTTCTTGGCTTCTGAGGTTAAGGGCTTCTGGAATATATCCCTTCTGTGAATGAAAAATGAACACTGAAAGATGGTTTTTAAAGTCTACCAGATGGAAGAAGGCAAACTCTTCTGACTTGAAACCTAGGTTCACAACTCTAGGATTGCTCACTTACAGTAGATGTATTACAAATTGTCAAACACTTTTCTCACTAAAAATTACTCATTTCCTTATGATTTAGCTTCTTTAATATAATAATTAAAAATAGGCATACAGTAAACAGAATCACCATTCTGAATTCACCCAATAAAATGTTAACAAGTATGGACTAAGGGGGACTGAAAGAGAAAGACATCTGTGAAGAGGATAAGAACTGAAGTCTCTCCATATACTGATTTTACCTCAGAAATTCCTATTCTAAATTGCCTCAGACATTTTAAGCGCTGATTTCGCCTGACTTTTAACCTCTAAAAGAAATTAATTTAAAAACAACTTTGATGCCATTTCTGCTTTTTAAGGACTAAGAAGAGGGAAGGAAGGGGGGAATTTCATAGTACCTTAACCCAACCCAGATGATCCAGTCAGCCCATTTTCATCTCCTGTGGATCTTTATGAAAGGTCGCTGGAATAACACCCAAGATTTTCATTCTTCTCCCCCCACCCCGAAGGCTTTATCTCAAATACCTTGGATAAGGCAGCCACTGCTATGCAATCAGCCACCCCACCCCTGTTCACCTGTATCAAGTTTGGGAGTTGCTCCTTGGCTAGCTTTTCCAGTCCTTCCTTGGTAAGCGCTGGAGGATTTGCCCCTTCCACCTTGTATTGGTTGAAAACATTGCCAATAGTTTGCATGGCTGATTCCAGTGGAGTCAGAGACATCTTGAATTGGTTGCCAGTCTAGAAAGACAACACTCAGTTCAGTGTGTATGAATAGAAGGGGCAATGGTCAACTGAATCAGCCCTATGGAATAGCTCCTTTTCACAAGCCCTATGGACTGAGCTTCCATGTTGAGAAGTAGTGCCCCCCTGACACTAAGACAATTTAAAGTGAATGACAGCTTCCATACTGGTCTGCATATGAGCCTCACTGAAGACCCCTGGCTACTTGCTTTAAAAGTAATTGCATTATTCTCTAGGAAATCTTTTGTCTGACTCCCCTAATCTTGTTTGTTGTTTAAAAATGTAGCTCTTTATTTATTTCTTTATTAAAATATTTATATATCACCAATCTTCACATTTCAAAAAGTCATACAAATGCCTATAGTCTGCACCCCATTAAAAGCTATGCTCAATAAAATGTCTTTGCAATACCTGCTGAACAAGTGGGACCCCTTAAGCTAGGGGTTTGGATCTGCAGGTTCAACTCGAGTCATATTCACCCCTTGTTATGACTGCAATAGATTGACCATCAGCTCTTGTGATTACTAAAATAATCTTTGGAGGTTGCTAGGCAGTGGTTTTTTTTCCAACCTGAAACAGCACTGGGGTACATTATTTGCAGACTTATCCCCTTAGTGCTGTTTTAGGTTAGAAAAATGGTACAAGGGAAGGGCAGGAGCCCCTCCTCTTGCTACACTGTGATGGTCCTGACCAGGATTAAGCCTCCATATTCCTGTTAGAAGGAATTCCCTTGTGGGAACTCTTTCAACAAAATGGCAGAGCATCCCTGGGTAAACATAAGGATGCTGTCTCATCTAGTTTTGTCCTCAAAAAGATGTTGAGTTGAACTAAAGGGGGTTCAGACAATGATGGCCACCCTCTAAAAGGTTTTTTTTTTTTGGTGCCACCTCTATGGCTCCCTCCTACCATTTATACCAGAATTGCCAAGTTGCTATGTGTCACTGGGCCACATCATTCCAATGAGGAGCTCACGGACAATAACAAGTGTTTTATAGCTACAAACTGAGAACTTGGTAGGCCACCTACCTCAATCTGTTCAGCACATCCCTAAATATAGCAGTTCAGCCTCTGCCTGAAGACCTGCAATGAGGCACAGCCTCAACTCCACACACATATTTGGCTCTGTTCTTGAACTGCTTGTCTCATTTGGGTTTTTAAACTTAGATTCCACTGAAATCTATCACCAAATAACTTAAACCCACTACATCTAATCTTGGCCTCTGGAGCAGCAGAAAACAACTCTTAACATGACATCACCCCGTGTGTATTAATAGTACTCTCATGTCCCCTCTTTACTTTTCTCCAGCCCAAATATTGCCATTTCTTCCCATCTATCCTTATACAATTTGTGCCCAGTACTTACTGAACTCTCCAAAGGGCTTGATCAAGAGATGAAGAATGAAACTGGATGTCAAGTCCTGTGCTGAGGGTGTTTTTATACAGGATTTCAATGGGTGAGGAGACATATGATTCATATCCACAACATCAAATTTCCTTCTGGTGCTGGAGGCCTTTTCATTGCATTTTTAAAAACACTGTTTTTGTATGTGTATTCATTTCCTTCCCAGTGTAATAAAATGTGCACTTTGTTCCTGCAGTCCTCTTTCTTTTTAGAAGATTATAAACTTTCTAAGGATGTTTTATTAATCACTATTTATCCATTTAAGGTATTTTACTCTATTTTCAAGACAGCAAATCTGAAAAAGCATATTGTTTCCTCCAAATTATTCCTAATCTTGGAGAATTCCAGTTCAGAATACTCTATTACTTTCTATAGCCAGATATTTACCACCATCTTTCTTAGATGCTAGTTTCTGGAAGTCTTTCTAGTTGAAGGCAGTGGAAGCCACTCTGTTGAGAGGAAGACCATCTGAGGAAGGCAGTGATAATATGGGGAAAGGACCGAAATAAGGGGTGAGATCTTGACCAGAGATGCTGTGAGAGATTTTGAGAATAGTGTCCTAAGTAGACATGGGCTGCTTCCACACACGTTGGATAATGCACTTTCAATGCTCTTTAGTAATCATTTGGAACTGGATTTTCAAGTGTGAAAGAAAAAATCCACTTCCAAAGGATTTCTAAAGTGTATTGAAAGTGCATTATTCAATATGTGTGGAAACAGCCACGGGCACGAACGGAAAAAAAAAACCCAAACACCCTGTTCATCATTCGGTGCCATCCATGAACAATGAACAATGAATGTGGATGAACATGAACTGTTCCCGGACATGTTTGTTGTTCCTGGGGGCCAGAACTCAGTTTGACACTGAGAGATCTCTGTCTTTTGGGGCTACACCTCTGAAGATGCCAGCCACAGCTGCTGGTGAAATGTCAGGAACTACAATGCCAAGACCACGGCGATACAGCCCGGAAAACCCACAACAACCATAAGGAATGCTTTTGTGTTTTAGTTGCTATAACTTGTTTCCCGGTGACTAGAATGTTTCATTCTGAAAGGAAAAGAGCCAATGGCCTGCGTGAGAGAATGGACAGATTGGTAAAGGAGTGTCCAGAGTTTGCAAAAGGGCAAGAAAAACCTTGGCTATCAGCTTTATAGGAGACGCTATTTGCTTATAGGACTACTCTTCTCTCTACAACAGGTTATCGCCCTTTGAATTATTGAGACTCAGACTCAGGGTGGATTACACAATGTAAGTCAATGTGATCAATAGGGTGAGACTTCTAATAAACAATATAATAGGACTGGGATTGCAAAAAAATCTAAAACAAAGCAGAAATTTGAACAAAGCATAAGCATTAAACACGGCCATCACAAATCCCAGGTACATGTTAACATCTCTCAGTATATGAATCAAAATCGTCCATAAACAGGTCAAATGGCAGACTAGTCATTTCATCTGCCTGACCATGTTACAACTGGCATCCAAATCAGAAAAATATTTGAGAGATATTATCAGCAGAAAGTTTTGCAAAAGCATCTCAACTAATTTCTTCTTCCTGGGAGAATAAAGACTCAGGTTTTTTTGTTTAAATTTTAGGTACAGTTATTGGGCATAAGCTTTTACTTTTCTTGTGCCACTCAACTTTTTTTCCTCTGAAATAACACGTTTGAACTTGGCAAAGTGTATAAAAATATCATAGGTGGATAAGGTTAGATAGCCCCTTCTCTGTAAAAAAAAAAAACAAGCGTTGGTGGGGCATCTATCATTTCTTGTTCTCTGTCTCTTTCCCTGTCTCTCCATTTGAGTTATATGAATACATAGTTTTAGTTATGCAAGCTTCTATATCAGTTAATTTCTGCCTAAAGTAATCCAAAAGGTCATTCCATTTCCCCCCAAATTTGGCTATTGGTCTATTACGTAATTAGACAGTCAATTTAGCAATTGATGCATATTCAATTTTGAACAAGCACAGGAAACTTTTATTACTTCTGTTTGCCAGTTTCAAGGCCCCCTTCTGTTCTTGTCTGAATAATAAACCAAGGCATCAAACTTGGTGATCTTAGAAGCAGAAAAGGTTTATTCTGAGAAGTTCTCAAATAATCCTGATGCATGAACTGTACTGCAGGGTGTATAACAATAAGTTGTTAGCATCTGCATTTATGCCTTTCCAGAATGCAAGAAAATATTGTTTACAAAACAGAGGATCTCATACAGTTCGGTAACCAAACAGTCAGTTCTTCAAATAAACAAAGTTACATGATTTCCTCAATATGATGGATTGACAGGTAATGACTAGCATTTAGAATGTTCACTATAATAAAAACATTCTACATGGCACCACAGTTTCATAACTTAATATAGGAAGGAACATGCCCGAGGCTGGAACTAAAAGCTTTGGACATAAACAATTATATCCTTTGGTGTGTAATGAAAATTTAACTTGTAGTGCTTGCTGTGCTTTTTGAAGCCTTTACATTGTAGGAACAAGAATGTTAAATGAGAAGGGTGCAGAAAGGATTCATTCATGAGCATTAAGTAATGTAGATCAATGGATTTTAACTGGTATTCATGGGGCTCCCCCAAATTCCATAGAAGTTTTCCACATTGGTCAGGTTGACTATCTTACTTTCAACTACAATAACATCTGACGTATTAGATGCAGAGGACTTAGCCGTGTTAGTCTGTAGTAGCAAAATCTAAAAGAGTCCAGTAGCACCTTTAAGACTAACCAACTTTACTGCAGCATACGTTTTTGAAGAGAACTGTGATTGTATTGTCGAAGGCTTTCACGGCCAGAGAACAATGGTTGTTGTGGGTTTTCCGGGCTGTTTTGCTGTGGTCTTGGCATTGTAGTTCCCGACGTTTCGCCAGCAGCTGTGGCTGGCATCTTCAGAGGTGTAGCCCCCAAAGACAGAGATCTCTCAGTGTCACAGTGACACTGAGAGATCTCTGTCTTTTGGGGCTACACCTCTGAAGATGCCAGCCACAGCTGCTGGCGAAACGTCAGGAACTACAATGCCAAGACCACGGCAATACAGCCCAGAAAACCCACAACAACCATAGAACTGTGATTCTTGAAAGCTTATGCTACAGTAAAGTTGGTTAGTCTTAAAGGTGCTACTGGACTCTTTTCGATCTGACGTATTAGGTGCTTTTAACTTCTTATCTGTTTGGAGTTTGAAATCCCACAAGATCTAAACTTTCTCATGTATGATTATTATTATTATCATTCTTACACACTCTGGATTATTGGGGGTATTTGGCTAAGGAAACAGCACACAAGCAAGTTGAGAGAGGGAGCTCTCTAAAGCCACTTGGATGGATAGAGACAATCAACCCTCCATGCAACCAAGTCGACTCTTTAGAATCTCCATCTTGACATGGCAGTCCTGATGGCTTACCTAAACCCTTTGGATTTTAATTTTGGGGGACAGAAATTTAGCTGCCTAAACCCTAACAAATCTGTCAGCACAGCAGATGCACAGAGCTTTCCTTCCAAGGGAAGTGGACACTGGGAACTAAAACTATGGTACTGGGCCCTCCCATTACCAAATATGAGCTGGTGATTTGTGGCCAATTCTTAAGAATTCTGACCCTTGATTCCAACCAACCCTGATCAATCCAAGATGTGGAAAAGTTTGGGAAGAATCACATGTCACCCCCTTGCACTCTAAAGAAACTCACAACCATTTGTAAAGACTTACAGTCAAATAATGTGGCTGAATGACAGAGACCCAAAAGATGAAAGGGGGAAAAGATTCCAACCCTGGTAGCTGCACACGGATCTATGTACATACACACACACTTCTGCAAGAGTTTCTCTTTGGAACTCTTCCTGTGTCTGCACTCTTAGGCTTCTGTGTCAGCTCATGATACTTAGATTTGCAGTGATACACTATTAATCTGTTACCCAAATAAGGAGTCTCCTAATTAGTTGGAGGAATTAGATTAAAGAAGACACAGCGAGTCACGGTAACTGGGATTCTTCCCAATGTTTACAGGGATTGTTCTCTTAAGCAAACTCTTGAAATAAACCAGGCAGTTGTTCAATCATAAAGGGTTTTTATTAATAGAGGCGTAAAAGGGAAGACATGCAGAAATCCACACACAGCACACATATGTGGTTAACTAAAAGGAAATCAGGGAGGATAGGGGAGAAATCAGTTATATGGAAACCTATAGTTATCAATCTCAAAAATAGAGGAAACAGAAAAACAACCAGTGTTTTACGGGAAAAAGCGAAGGCCCAAACATATTTGAGGATGTATGTATAGATCGAAAACCACATACACACAAACACACTGGTCGCTAGAGACTCCAGATATAGGGCAAAATGCTCCCTAGGGCAAGCGAATGTATTTGTCCCAAACAGAATAAATTGATGTCTTTCTCTGGAGGTGGACAATGGAGTTGGGAGAGGCATAATGGGTCTACCTGAAGTGGACCATAGGTGTAAATGGTGCTTGATGACTCTGGAAGTACCAGAATGGAAAAGATACCAGGATTGCTAAATAGCTTGGGTGTTGTTTGATTAAAATAAAAGGGTGGTGAGAGATTAATCTGGGCATTGATGAGATGGGTTAAGAGAGTTTCATGGGAGCCTCATTGTCCTAACTTATGCATCTTTCTGGGATGTAGAAGAACTTTTTAGTTAGTCAGCCACCATGACTCTCCTTTGAAATATTTTCCCAGATTCTTCCCTGGCTGACATTCAATTTCTTTCTGATATTTAAGGTGGGGTGCTTATGATTTTATATCTAAAAACTGCCACTCAGCGAGAGAGTTCTGACTGCTAGTAATCGAACAGGCCAGCTAACTTCATCCACTTATCACAATTTTAATATTGTTGGATTAGCTCAAGAGGGTTTTCTCAGAGGCTAAAAAAAGTGGGGGGGGGGCATAAAAAGGCCATGCCAATTTAACTTTACCCAAACAGTTTTCATGGAGACAATGTGACAAATTATATATTTTCCTTTAGAAAAACTTAATAGGCATGCTCCATAAATAATATAAGTTAAATGAGGTCACTTCAGTGCTTGTAATATTTCATATTATTTTTGGAACTTTGCCCTCATTATACTTGACCAGGAGAGATGTAGAAGCTTCTTTTTTTCTTCTCCTAGTGGGGTTGTTTCCCAGCTTAATATGAGTCACAGCATCTCTGGTGAGGATCTGACCCTCTATTTCAGACTTTTCCCCATCTTATTACTGCTCCAAAAAGCCTCCCTCCATAAAAGGACTTATTTGGGAGGGGCAGGAGATACAGATTGGCGATAGGAAATTGATGCTGAAGCAATTTGCTACTTGTCAAACTCACAATACGGTATACATAATTGAATGCCCATGCAAATTATTTTACGTTGGGTGTACTACTAGACCCCTTAAAGTCCATATACTGGAACATATGTCTCGAATTCGGAATAGAATATTGGAGGCGCCTCTAGTCCAGCATTTTGTGGAAAGAACTCACGATGAGAAGTGTTTTAAAGTTGCGGTCCTTGAGGTGACAGATCAAACTGTCCTTTTACGGAGGGAGGCTTTTTGGATTCATGAATTACAAACAGTTAAACCTTCAAGCTTGAATAATGAACTCTCTTTGAATTGTTTTTTGTAAATGGCTTTCTAGTAAATGAATCCGCAATTTATGTAATAAGGGTTTGCTTGAGAACTGGAAACGGTCCCTTTAAATGAAGTGGTTGAGTTCTAAAGAATTTGCATAAGAGATACTGACGGACAATAGGGAGGCTGTGCGGATCCACATGCAGCCTTCAGTGTCCTCCTTTCCAGGGGAAATTTAGAAAATACAAGAGAGCAACAGGTCTGTATGAGTAAAAGGATGAGGAGGTTACTTTTTTAATTTGCTATATTGATAATACAAATGTTATGTATGAATATATGTATGTATTACAGCGGTATTTAATGCCCCTAAGGAAGCAAGTGAACGAAATCTGAGCTTATACAGCCAGCAGTCTGATTGGGCATTAACCACCACTTGGAGGGCATTAACCACCACTTGGAACACTACCGCGGCTTAATAATAATACACTGAGGATTTTTTCCGGAGAAGAGGAAGAAGAAGAATTTCTTTTGGGACACTGTTGCTTTAATTGGATACAGAAGAAACCACAAGGGAATAATACTTAATGAATTTCTCCCATTTGTTTTAAATGGACTAAAATGAAAGAGGTCACTCTTTATGAGTAATATGTAGCAATTGCACTTGATCTAGTGATTTATAAATTTATAACTTGCATGCTCCTGTGAGTAAAACTCTTTTGGATTTTGTCTATTTGGTACAGGAACAGCCATTTTTGTTTATTTTTGAGTAAACCTGAAGCAGGAAACCTGAGGTTTTTTTTTAAAAAAAGAATTTTGATTGGATGGGTTTACAAACATAAACATAATAATCATTATCATTTTCCATCCCATTGCATTTCCCCCCCTCCCTTTTCTAGTGACTCCCAACAGTTTTCCATACCCAACTTAACCTAAAGGATATATACTATAAATTCTTAAAGTCTATAATAGTATATATAATATATAACTATATAATATATACTAATCTAATCTATATAGTTGTATTAACTATCTTAATATAATACTTATCTAAATTAAGAGTATAAAAATATATAAGTGTATAATAGGTACATATACTAACTAAAAGACTTCTACTACTTCTATTACATCACTAAAATATCATTACCTATAGAACCTTATTATTCAACCTTACTACTTCCCATATGCTATCTTACTCTTAACTTTATAATACAATAATACTATAACTCTATACTACACCAATAATATATAGTAAAATATACCCCCTTTTAATCTTAAGTAAGTTTCTATCTCCCCCTTAACAACTATCCAAAGACCAGGAATCCTGAGTTTTTTGGGGTGCACACTCCTAGTGTAGAATCAAACCTGGTTCACTAGATTAGAGTCCTGCCACTTCTAAGCAGTAAACCAAATACACAAACGAAAGCAACCACCTTCCTTACACCTTCACTCAGTAGTGCTCAAGCCTCTTATTCTTGCACAACCTAAAAGACTTCCTGAGCCTTTTGCCAGTTTGGAATGTGTGCAAAATACCATTGTCGTTCACCCTACAAACATGTTTTGTATGAACTAGATAGTCTCTGCCATGGAGCAGAGACTTAAAATTAGCATTACGTTAATAATAACAACAACAATTATTATTATTATATACCACCCTTCAGGACAACTTAGTGCCCACTCAGAGGGGTTTAAGAATTATGTTATTATTATTCCCACAACAACAAACACCCTGTGAGGTGGGTGGGGCTGAGAGAGCTCTTAGAAGCTGTGACTGACCCAGTTCTTAGAAGCTGAGTCTGTGACTGATCCAAGGTCACCCAACTGGCTTCAAGTGGAGGAATGGGGAATCAAACCCGGTTCTCCAGATTAGAGTCCCACACTCTTAACCACTACACCAAACTGGCCCTCAAAGTTTCCTTCTGCCAACAGAAGCATTAGAGAACCTATTTAGTGCAAACTCAGAGGGTCCAAGTTAGAGTACCAGTGCTATGTATCAGATCACTGAACCCCACCATCTGATTTCACTACAACTTACAGTGAAGGATATGTATTGGATTGGATAGAAAAAGATACAGGAACTGTATCATGGAAGGGCCAAAAAATACACAAGGATCTTTCATTCAACTCTTTATTTTCTCATGATGATATTCTGTGGAATGGGGTGGATGACTGGATAGTATTTGATGAAGGGAGTTTGAGCCTCAAAACCTCTGACCATGCATATTTAGGTGGTCTCTCAGCTGTATTGGAATAATACCTATAAGTATACCCAAATTGCTCTTGTCTAGTCCGATTTTCATGACGAAGTCAATGTCTAAGTCTCCATCATCATGTTCTATCTCTTCTGGAACATGTCTGTCCTGTGAGTGAAAAATGAACATTGTAGGATGCTTATTGGAATCTGGTAGATAACCCTCCCAAATATCACAAATAGAAAGAGACAACTTCTTGGCACTTGAACCACTCCACTTGTGACACAAAAGTTCATGACTCAAGAGTGGCTCATATGTGGTTGGTCTATTGCATAATGTCAAACAGTTTTCTCACTAAGAATATATTTCCCCTTTATTGTTTGGCTTCTTTAATACTATATTATTAAAATAGTCATATACCAGACAGAATCCCCATTCTGAGCTCAACCAAGACATTTTCAGCAAGGATGGAGTAAGTGAGAGAGAAAGGGATCTTGGGGCTGCCATGGGTGCCTCATTGGAAGTCTTGACTCAGTGAAAAAGGCAACTTCCCCGATGGGGAATATTAGGAGATGCATTGAAAATAAAATGACCAACATAAACAGGCCTCATTACATTAATTATAACTTAATTATTTTAAAATGACTGGGTAGGTCATGATAGACAATTATAAAATGACGCATGGTATAGAAACTGTGGCTGAGGTGAACTTTTTGTCTCTCCAATATCACTAAGTGGGACCCAGCAAAATCATGGAAAATAAATTCAATATTGGCCAAACAAAACTCTTCTTAATTAACATAGGCAATAGATTCATAGAGGCCAAGACCTTTCCATGAGGCCAAGGGGAAGGCCTTGGCCTCTGTGCCTTCTAGGGTTCTCTTCTCTACGGTTGGCCATGCTGTAAAAAAGATTGCTAGACTTGATAGACTACAGGAATAATCCACCGGGGCTTTTCTAACTTTCTTATGGACACATCATTCATGTTACCTACCAGTGGCATTCTGATCTGAACAGTTCCTGGTCTGTTTTCCTTCTGTGGGTGAAAAATAAAAGTTATATGTTTGTTACAGAAAGTGAGAAAATCCTGAGATAGATGTTCAAGAGATACAGAAGCAACCTCTTGTGCATTGCAATACAACTTGTTTGACATAATGATTCACTGTCCAAGCTCAAATATGTTTCATTTTATACTGTCTGACATTCTTCTCATTAAGGATTCATTTCTTCTCTTACTACGTCAGAAGTTAACTAGTTTCAGAATGTCAAAATTCAATAGTAGCACTATGAGGAAATAAAATCCTAATTCCCTTCTACTTTATTTGAATGAAACATATTATGGGCTCTATGTCCCTCCCACACAGACAGACACACAAAATAATTTGAAACTATACTCTTTAGCATCTTCCAAATTTGCAGCAGGTACTGTGAAGCATTTCCCGTTTAGACTCAATTAACATTTTGACTGTCACAGTGGATACAGAATTCCATAAACTGAAACATGAATTAGCTTTTGGCTCCTTTTCTTGGATCTTCATGGAGGGAGTGGAACAAGGTGGGGAACTCCATTATTTCCCAGTCTCTGAAACACATGCTGGCTTCAACCATGTGGCTTTAATTTACTAGTGGACCAACAAGGTTCCTCCTTAAAGAAAAGAGTCTGCATAGGAGCTAGATTTTATCCACAGTTACAAACTTCTAAGGGAAGAGGTGTACATCTCTCCCATCCCTTCCTGCTTGTTCTCCAGCATCTGCTACCAAAACCTTTAAGCATACCAAAATCTTTAAAGCCCATTTCATAGAAAGTAGCCAAGAGACAAACAGAGTTCTATTGTGGGGAAAGTAGTTTTGTTATAGATTTTAAGCACCATCATAAAATACACTCTGTGTCGTACATGTGCCTATTGGATATGAGAGCCAATTAGCCATGCTGGCTGAAAAAGAGTTTGGATTTAGCAGAAGGAATTCCTCAGCCACTCCTTCAGAAGATAGGGTACAAAAACACCCTGAAGCAGTGAGTGGTGCTGCTCTGTTGAGGTTGTGGGAATAGAAGACCAAAGGTCTGGGTGGCTGATTTGTGCCCCTCTCGCAAACACCATACACAAATCCCAGAAGGTTAAGATTATTTTATTATGTGGGCACTTTAAATGTAGCATATAGAAAATAGCCATTTCTTTTCATTTCTTTTCCATAGATGCAAATACTTTCCATGAAATTCATCACCAATTAACAAACTCACTACTTTTAATTTTTGCCACTGGAGGAGCAGAAAACGTATATATAGCTGACATCCAGTCATGCATATTAAGAGTACTCTCTTGTTCCTGAAAACTCTCTAAAGGAAGGTGCTGGCAAACACCCTCTGCAGCTCACTTGCGTTGACTGACCCTTGCCAGTTGCTCCCATGTATCCTTATAAGACATGTCCTCAGTACTCACCGTAGTCTCTGAAGTCCTCAGTCAGGAGATGAGGAATGAAACTAGATGCAAAGTCTAGTAGCAAGGGTGCTTTTATACAGGATTTGGAAGGGTAAAGACACATATGATTCATATCCACAACATCAAAGTTTCTTCTTGTGCTGGAGGCCTTGTAGCTTGCTTTGGGCATCATTTATGTACCAAGACAAAGGCACACTAAGGACACGCCAAAAGACCGCTGCTGCAATCCAAAGCTTTATTCATAAATGCCGAGGGTCAAATCAAAAGGACAGGGGAGCACTCACTCTCTCCGGCTACTCCCGGCAGGAGATTGGCAACGGGTTTGCCTGGCTAAATTGTCCCGTTTCGCAAGGCTCACAGCTTCATCAAAAGCCACTAATAAATTCTACAATGAAATGTACAATACATATGTTGGTTACATCACAAACTGAAACAAAACAATGTACACTTTATTTTAAACAGTGTAACAAAATTTCAATAAAGATTGCAACAAAACATTACCTTGGTGTAAAGCGTATTTCCTTTACTGCAAAATAACCTGCTGGACAAGAATCAAGTTTCTTCTTAGTTTTAGTTAAACAAAATTTCCTCTCTTGTCGGCAGTAGTGTGGGCGGGCAGCAATTAAGTAGCCTGCCAAACATCCAATTTGTAACTCAAAGAATCAGGTTTAAAGGGAAAACCAGACCAATTTTGCATTAGAAAGCTACCCCAAAAATGGGGTGAAATCTATCTCCTGGTTAAGACCATTAGGGGCCATTGTCCTGAGGTTAAAAATCCATTTAGCTTCCAACCAAAGAAGTACTTTTCGATCTATTTTCCCACCATTTGGTTTTAGTACCTGAAGGACTGTGTAGACAAATTCCCACTCATTTCTGTGATGCTGAATAAAGTGCTGTGTCAAAGGTGCATCTGTAACAGCACTTCTAATTTTAGACATATGCTCCTGTATACAGAGCCTCACTGTCCTAGTTGTACTGCCAATATATAGGAGGTTGCAAGTACACTTGATACCATAAATTACCCCTGGTGTGCTGCAAGTAGAGAAATCCCGTGTTTGCAACTTCTCTTTGGTCACGGGATGTGAGAATTTATCTACATTAGCAGCCATGGAACAGATATTGCAATGGCCACAAGAAAAGTGGCCCATAGGCTTGTTTGCCACCACAGGGGTATATGTTTTTCCAAAGTCAGAATGCACTATAATATTTTTAATGGTTTTTGTTCTGCGGAAACCAACCAAAGGAGGTAAGGAACACCCTGAAATGTTCTGTATTACATGCCAGTTTTTTCTAACAATCCTAGCGATCATTAGTGCTAAGGGCGAGAAGTCAATAGACCAAGAAATTCTGTTTGAAGTTTTCTCAGCGGAATGTGCTAATAGGGCACTTCTAGGTGTTCTATTGGCACACTGTCTGGCCTTTGTCACTATGTTAATTGGATAGCCCCTTGTAATGAAGGCTTCCTGAATTTTCTTCGCCTCTGTGTGATAATCTTTAACATTGGTAGAGTTACGTTTAACCCGTAAAAACTGACTGAATGGGATGCTCCAGATTAAATTTATATTGTGATGGGATGTATAGTGAAGATAAGCCCATCTGTCGGTCGGTTTCCTGAAGGGTTTCACGCCAAGTGTATTTGGTGTCCTCTTGTATATAATTACATCTAGGAAATTGATCTGATGTTGATGGGAGTGCCACACGAACTTAATATTAGGGTCTACCGTGTTCATCCAGTTCCCCAGAGCTACTAAATGTATACTGCTCTTCAGGATCATGGCCACATCATCTAAGTATCTTTTGTAATAGATGATTTCCTCAAAAAAGGGGTTGACCATGGAGTTTAAGTAAAATGATTTTTCCAAATCTGCCATATACAGTACAGCAATGCTAGGTGCTGCTGGGCACCCCATTGCATCTCCCTTGCACTGATAGTAAAATTGATCCAGGAATCTGAAATATTTTTTCTCAATTATGATATCCACTAGCTGTAGTAAGAAGTGGGTGGGGGGAATGTCATGTGATCTTGACAGGAGTGCTTTTTCCACTACTGCTCTTGCACCTTCATGGGGAATCGAGGTGTAGAGAGACTCCACATCCATAGTAACTAAACATGCCCCCTCAGGCACTATCACAGTAGGAGTCTCAGGATACATGGACTCTATCCTCAGACCCTATGCCACCAGCACACCCAGCTATTTACGGGACACCATTGACTTCCTCAGGAAAATACAGTCCATTGACAACCTACCAGATGACACCATCCTAGCAACCATGGATGTGGAGGCCCTGTACACCAATATCCCACATGCAGATGGACTGCAAGCCATACGGAATATTATCCCGGACAAAACCACAGCACACCTCACCACTGAACTTTGTCACTTCGTACTCACTCACAATTACTTCGAATTTGGTGACAACTTATATCTACAGGTTAATGGCACAGCCATGGGCACACGCATGGCACCACAATATGCTAACATATTCATGGAGGACTTGGAGCAACGCTTCCTCAGCTCCCATCCACTGGAACCACTACTGTACTTAAGATTCCTGGATGACATCTTCATCATTTGGACCCATGGGAAGGAAGCCCTTGAGAGATTTCATCAGGACTTCAATAACTTTCACCCTACTATCAACCTAAGCCTGGACCACTCTACACAATAGGTACACTTCCTGGACACCACTGTACAACTACATAATGGACGAATAAATACCACCTTATACCGGAAACCAACAGACCGATACTCATATCTACATGCCTCCAGCTACCACCCTAAACATACCACTTGGTCTGTTGTCTACAGCCAAGCCTTACGTTACAACCGTATCTGCTCCAATGCTCTCGACCGAGACTCACACTTAAGAGATTTACAACAAGCATTTTTGAGACTACAGTATCCACCAAATGAAGTGAAGAAACAAATCAACAGGGCCAGACTAGTACCCAGAAACAGTCTGTTCCAGGACAAACTAAAGGAACTAACAACAGAACACCACTGGTTGTCACCTATAGCTCCCAGCTCAAACCCATCCAATGTATCATCAGTGAGCTACAACCCATCCTGGAAAATGATACCTCTCTCTCTCAGAAGTCCTGGGTGGAAGACCTTTCCTTGCCTACAGACAGCCCCCCAACCTTAAACGACTTCTCACACACAATCATGAATCGGCCAGCGGAGTCACCAGCACAGGTACCAGGCCCTGCAACAAACCCAGATGCCAGCTCTGCCCCTATATCTACCCAGGGAATACAATTACAGGACCCAATGGCATCAACTACATTGTCTCTGGCTCTTACAGCTGCTCATCCTCCAATCTGATATATGCCCTCATGTGCCAACAATGTCCTTCTGCTCTGTACATTGGACAAACCAGCCAACCTCTACGCAAAAGAATAAATGGACACAAATCTGACATTAGAAATGGAAATGTCCAAAAACCAGTGGGAGAACACTTCAATCTACCAGGACATTCCATCAAAGACTTAAAGGCCGCTGTAGTTCAACAGAAACCTTTCAAAAACAAAATCCAACGGGAGGCTGCTGAATTGGAATTCATATGCAAATTTGACTCTGTCAAGCTGGGACTGAATAGGGACTATGAATGGTTATCATATTATCACAGGTAACAGATTTCCTTTACAGAGGCGGGGTCTGGGGGAGCCCAGTGGCACCTGGCGTGGGCTTTCGGGGACCACAGTTCTCTTTGTCAGATGCATCTGACGGGGAGAGCTGTGGTTATCGAAGGCTTATACTACATAGGAATTGGATGGTCTAGCTGTTTTACTGCTGCAAACTAACACGGCAAACTTCTTTGAACCCTCACCCAAGCCAACTGACCCCCACACGAAAAGGAGATGTTTACATTTACTAGCAAAGGAATGTTTTGGTTTCATCCTCCCTCTCCCCCCCCTAACTGCATCTTCTCTCTCCTCCCCTCCTCTCCCCTCCTTTTCTATATTTGACCAGTTTCTGTACCATGCATCTGATGAAGAGAACTTGATTCTCGAAAGCTTATGCTACAATAAAATTGGTTAGTCTTAAAGGTGCTACTGGACTCTTTTTGGTTAAGTTTTATGTAGCATATGTTGGCAACAAAGATGTTTAGTTATATTTAAATTCACTAGGAGCACTGTTCATCTTACAAAAAATGGAACGTCTTTGAGCATCAAATACGCCACCGAGATCGCTGGCATAATCGGTGATTGTTAGGGTGCAAACAAATACAAACATGTATTCTCTAAGCCACTTGGAAATCTGGTCATTGGAATCTAGCACGGTGATTGGTCAGTCTTCTGCTACCCCCAATGGCGGTGACCAATTTGTGTATTTGTGTACATTTTGCGCAAAGCGTGCAAACAGTTTGTCTATACTGAAACTCGTTGGTTGTGCGCACATGTCACTATAGAGGGGCCTGGTTGGCAATACCCATAATTCTCATCACCGACAGTCTTCTGATGTCATTTCCTTTCAACGTGTTTCCTGAGTCTCAGATGGAAGCGAGTGTTTAATCTGTGAAGTTAGTGTGGTGTTTTCCTGATGGAAGTTTGGCCTATATCCTCGTTGAGTGGCAATATTTCAATATGAGTAGGAAAAATACTATTTTACATCATCACAGCCAGCAAAGAAGTGTAAAGTGAATGATGACTCTGTAAAAACAAAAGATGCGATAATGGTGTTGTGTGATACAGTGTCTGCTGTACACCACGTGGAGCATGGGCACACGGCCCCGTCTTCTGTTGACCACGTGAAGAGTGAGCATGTTCTTAGTAATTTTGTCCATTGACTGCTTTTATTTTTTCCAATTTGAACTATAAAATGGTGATTTTCTTGAGTCAAACTGAGAGTACCCCTAAACATTTTCTTTAGAAAAAAAGCACTGTTTAAGACTAACCAACCATATTGTATCATAAGCTTTTGAGAACCACAATTCTCTTCTTCAGGTAAAAAAATATGCTTTTCTCAAATGTGTTGCCCTTGAGATGGGAAAAAATAGTGCCTTAAATGAATAAAATGTTTATTTGAATGATTGATTTTCATTGTAATATGTATATTTCCTTCATTGTTACTATGCTTATTGTATTATCTATGTGGTGATTTATTACACAAATTTGCTATACTTCAGTAGCATTTATTGAAGTTATTTAAACTTCTATGTTAGTTCCTTGCTGGTTTCAGCCTTTTGCATTTGGGTTAAATGAATAAAAAGCCATTAGTCCAACATTCTGACAAGGGTTAAAATCTTCTGAGATGGAGGATCACAGGAGCAAAGTGCATGTTCTATTACATGGGGAAGGAAGTGAATACAAAGGCAGAAATGATGTTTTTAAAAAACAACAAAAAAGCCTCCAGCACAAGAAGGAAATTTGAAATTGAGGACATGAATCATGTCTCCTCACCTTTTCAAATCCTGTATAAAACTTCCTCAATAAAAGACTTTGCGTCCAGTTTCATTTATCTCTTGATTAAGGCCTTCAGACAGTTGTGCAAATGGGTGCAATTCGGTAGCCATTTCCATTTCCCACCAATTAGTCTTTGCATAGTGACTTATGGAGTGCTTTCTGACTTGGTCTATGAGTGCATCCTGTTTGCATGAGGTCTTCCATGATTTTGGGATGTTCATGCTAGGCAGGAACAAACAGTTTAATTGTAGTAGCAGGAAGCAAAGCGGTGCTGACTGTGGGGGATACAGGCAGATCCACATTAATCTCCCCCTATTTCCCCCTTCTAAAAGACAGATTATAACCATTAGAGTTTGCATCTGTAGACAGAATAAAGAAGAATCAGAGAAGGATAGTGAGGCAGCCAGCCTACATGCCTGATAGCGTTATCAAGTGGAAATCTCTTAATTCCTGATTCCTGAATTCATCCCTGAAATCCAGCGATCAATTTCTATTTGTCTTTTTTGGAATATGAACCTGTTTTGAATCAATTCTTGTTAGCCTAAGAGGAAGATGCAATTAGATCTCAAAGAAGTCATGCATTCTAACCACTATACTACAATGTCCCTGATAACTCAAGGAATTTCATAACACACACACACTGGTAATATAAAGGATGGGACATTTTCCACCCTCCATCTCAATGCTGCCCAGCAGCTTATTTTGATCTACTCCATTTTATTATCACAACAATGCAGTTGGGTTAGGCTAAAAGTGTGTGACTGGCACAGGTTCACCCAGGCAGCTTCTGTGGCAGAGGAGGGAGTCAACCTATTTGAACATTCTACTCTTTGTCTAGAAGAGACACAGAAGCTTCATTTTTCCTTCTTCAGCTACTCCTCATAACGCTATGCTTGATATAGTTCAGAGCATCTCGGCCTGCCCCTGCCCCCATATTCTAGTCCTTTGCCCATCATCCCACTGCTGTTCCACAACTGGTCTTCCTCTCAACAGACTAGCCTCCATGTGTCAATCTAGAAAGACTTCAATAGAGTAGCACTGTAAAAGTTTATTTTTCAGCATCCCTTAAAGTTCACCACACTATCACTTGCTCCTAGGGAGCCAGGCCATGTGACTCAGGTACTTGCTACATATTTTCATACGTAACAAGTGTTTTGTTATGTAACCAACCACAAGCTTCCAAGTTGACCAATCATTGCAAAGCATGCCCCCTTTATGTTTTCTTGCAATGTTCTGTTCTCCAGAGTTACGTTTGCGAGTATACACTAAGCATGCATGCTATTAACACTGAATCATCTGAAAATTGCCTCATAAGTTCTTCTTTGACAGCACCTAAGAAAAATGGTGGTAAATACCTGGAACAGAATAGTCTGAATTGGAATTCGTAATGATTAGGAATAATTGGGAGGAAATGAGACAATGTGCATTATAATAATATTTGCCGGAAGTCCTGTGAGAAATGCTGCTTACCTTAGAATGAGGAAAGAATATGCTATAATCAGACATGTTGGCTGCTTCCACACACGTTGGATAATCCACTTTCAATACTTTTTAGTGAACATTTGAAACTAATTTTCCATGTGTGGAACAAAAAATCCGCTTCTAAAGGATTACGAAAGTGCATTGAAAGTGCATTATTCAACATGTGCGGAAATGGCCGTTGTCTTCCAGGTGAATAAAATAACTCCTTAAATGAATAACAAGCAATTAGTAAAATATCCTGACATGAGTTATAATTTTTTAAAATGAAAGAGGACTGCAGGAGTGAAGTACACGTTCCATGACAAGTGACGGAAATTGAGGGACATAAATAAATGCTGTCCAAATAATAATAATAATAATAACCTACAAGGTCTCCAGCACCACATGGAAAGAGGGAAGGTTAGTCTGTGTGTATGGGCCATCAAGTTGGAATCGACTTATGGCAACCGCAGCAAAAGGCAGTCAAGGGAAGTGAGAAGCAGAGGTGGTTTGCCAGTCCCTTCCTCTGCAATATCTTTGGGAGATGAAACTGTTCTTTATATACACAAATGAATGCCACCGAAAGGCATGTTTTCTATTGCTCCAGTTTCCAAGATTTAATACAGTGGGTTTAATTTACTAGGTGTAAGATTTCAGTGGAGCCTAAGGAGAGTATTCCTAATGGGAAGAGTTGTTAAAGAATAAAACTCTCTTTGTGGAAGAGAGCTTGTCTCTCTCTGGCAGTTTCCAGGCAAAGGTTGAACAGATACCTGTAGGAGATGCATGGAGAGTGGGTTTAAGAAGGCAGCCCACAAAGCAGCCCCAAGCTCAGAGATTCTATATTTATAGTAAGTTATATAATTGATAAGTAATAATAATAAATAATGGTGGAAGTGAGCCAATGTGCTTTCTGAAAACGGAGAAGTAACATTGGAGAACATTGAAGACTTATGACTCGAACTAGAATACTGTTGCCTTGAAAAAGAATACATGAAACAGGATCCGAGCTAGCAGCCAGTTGGAACACATCTGGTAGCAAGCTGCACCCTGTTCCATCCCTGGGATTTGAACCATAAGAGCACAGCTGTGCAGCTGAGTGTTTAGATGGTCCTAGGACAAAAAGAACAAAAAGCATTATTTTTGAAGCGAAACACCTACTTTGAATTTACTATAGAACTTACTTGTGAAAGCATTGCTATTTGTCCACCCACATTGCAGCTATGGTGTAAACTTTCTACTGCCTACTTACACCACAGGAATAGATGGACCACAGTCTGCACATAATTACATCTGAGGATTTGAAGCACAAGCCTTCTACTATTTATACTATTTTTTCTGACTTATTGACTATTTATTGACTATTGTTTATGAAATCTGTGTATATTGATCAGTGTATTTGGGTACATGATATTGTATCTGTATTCTGGTGGCATGTAATTGATTGATTGGTGCCAGTGGCATATAGAGTGATTGTAATTATTATTTACAGATGATTATGCACCTTGCACTTTAAGAATGATAAAAGTGATGTGATATATTGAGCTATTGATTGTTATTCATGGGGATTAATGGATTGAAAGGTTGAGTTCATATCAGCCCTGGGTCAAATATTATAAACTAATTCAGAAGGCTCCAGTGATATCTAAGCATGACTGGGAATGGATATACACAAGGCTCAAAGAGGGAGACAGACAAATTTACTCAAGGAGACAAGGTTTGTTATGCTTGCCATGATTAACTCGGCCTTCAGTTTACACCAACCAAATAGAGGAAGAACAGATTAAAATGTGTTGTCAACCACCCCCTAGAGAAATATGGACTTCGTTGCCTGTGCCTGTCTCCTGCCTCCCTGGAGTCTCTCTCTCTCTTACTTGCCCTGAGACCCAATACATGCCTTGTGCTGGGCATGAACTGTACCCTGGGCCAAGAACCTGGCAGCTAGCAACTAGAGATGGGCATGAACCGCATAACGAACCTCAAAAGCCCACAAAAATGGCGATCACACAATTGTGACCCAGTGGTTCGTGATTGTCCACGGCCAACAAACCAGTGGTCGGGGGAGGCCTGGTTCATTGCATTCGGGCACAGTTCAGGAAGCCAGACACTCATGCGCCAGCAATCTATTCCCCTGGCAATGGAGCCAGGGGAATGCCTGAGCTCTGTCTGCCCTCCTTCTGTCGCCCTGGAAACCCGAATGGAAGCCCAGCTTTCCTTAATCAGCAGGGCTTCCTTCCAACCATGCAGCTGCAAAGCAGTTACAAGTTGGGAGAAGACACCCAGGGGAGGGAAGGGGAAGGGGTGTTCTGTTGCCATGGGCACTCCAATCTCATCCCTGCAAACCCTGATAGGCAGCTCTGATGGCCAAACACAGACCTGCTGTGTTGCTGAATGGGACCCATGCTTATAAATAGCCGTGGTCTCCCAGGCTGGGTTTCACTTTTTGCGAGCAGTGGAGTGGGACAGAGCTCTTGCTTGCCGCTTGATAACCTTTGGAGAGAGAGACTGAGAGTACAATTGAGCTTTGCTTTGTGGGATAGGGATCTATCTCCTCTTGTTCCAGGGCTGCTGCCTGGCTCTGGGACCAAGCTCAGTGGGCACCTCGGCTGAGGGCTCAAATTGATTATTGATCAGAGCCTGATTGGGTCAGGTCTGTGGGAGTGGTGGGCTAGGGCTCTAGTCGCCCCTTCCCTCTGGTGCCAGGGATGCTGCCAGGCCCTGGGGCCAAGCTTGGTGGGCAACTTGGCTGAGGGCTCACATTATTATTAATCAGTGCCTGATCTGGTCAGGTCTGTGGGAGTGGTGGGCTAGGGCTCTAGTCCCTCCCTCCCTCCCTCTGGTGCCAGGGCTGATGCCAAGCCCTGTTGCCAAGCTCGGTAGATACCTCAGCTGAGGGCTCACATTATTATTAATCAGTGCCTGATCTCTTCAGGTCTATGGGAGTGGGGGGCAAGGGCTCTAGTCCCTCCCTCCCTCTGGTGCCAGAGCTACTGCCAGGCCCTGTTGCCAAGCTCGGTGGGTACCTCGGCTGAGGGCTCACATTATTATTAATCAGTGCCTGATCTGTTCAGGTCTGTGGGAGCAGTGGGCTAGGGCTCTATTCCCTCCCTCCCTCTGGTGCCAGATATGCTGCCAGGCCCTTTGCCAAGCTTGATGGGTACCTCGGCTGAGGGCTCACATTATTATTAATCAGTGCCTGATCTGTTCAGGTCTGTGGGAGTGGTGGGCTAGGGCTCTATTCCCTCCCTCCCTCTGCTGCCAGGGCTGCTGCCAGGCCCTGTTGCCAAGCTCAGAGGGTACCTCAGCTGAGGGCTCACATTATTATTAATCAGTGCCTGATCTGGTCAGGTCTGTGGGAGTGGTGGGTTAGGGCTCTATTCCCCCCCTCCCTCTGGTGCCAGGGCTGCTGCCAGGCCCTGGGGCCAAGCTTTGTGGTCACCTTGGCTTAGGGCTCTCAGTGTAATCTCCTTCTCCTTAATATATTGTCAAAGGCTTTCACGGCCAGAGAACGATGGTTGTTGTGGGTTTTCCGGGCTGTATCGCCGTGGTCTTGGCATTGTAGTTCCTGACATTTCGCCAGCAGCTGTGGCTGGCATCTTCAGAGGTGTAGCACCAAAAGACAGAGATCTCTCAGTGTCACAGTGTGGAAAAGATGTTGGCAGGTCATTTATATCTACTCAGGAGGGGTGGGGTTGAGCTGAGTCATCCTGTAAGGGTTTCCCAGGGTGTGGAATGCTAATAGAGGGAGGCTTCACTGTATCCTGAGGAGGTTCTTTTGCATATGGATTGGTGCTTGATGTGCTAATCTTCTCTGCAGGGCTATGTCGGGTATAGAGTGTTTTGTTAGCCTGGTATTTTTCAGGACTGGAGACCATGCTCTATTCATTCTTAAGAATTCTTAATTAGTGCCTGGTCAGGTCTGTGGGAGTGGTGGTGGGCTAGGGTTCTAGTCCCTCCCTCTCTCTGGTTCCAGGGCTACTGCCTGGCTCTGGGACCAAGCTCAGTGGGCATCTCGGTTGAGGGCTCACATACATTAGTGCCTGGTCAGGTCTGTGTGAGTGATGGTGGGCTAGGGCTCTAGTCCCTCCCTCTCTCTGGTGCCAGGGCTACTGCCTGGCTCTGGGACCAAGCTCAGTGGGCACCTCGGTTGAGGGCTCACATACATTAGTGCCTGATCAGGTCTGTGGGAGTGGTGGTGGGTAGGGCTCTAGTCCCTCCCTCCCTCTGGTGCCAGGGCTGCTGGCAGGCCCTGTTGCCAAGATCGGTGGGCACCTCGATTGAGGGCTCACACAGTGTCATCTCCTCCTCAGTTGTTGGCTGGCACTATGAGGCTCCGGGTGGGGGACAAGAGTGGTCGTGGGGGGAAGTGCAGGGATTGTCCCTGTTGCAGCATGAGAAGCAGTGCTACACAGGGCTCTGGAGCAGCAGGGACTCCTGTTCCCCCCAAATCACCAGTTGAGGCTGTGGAGGAGGCCCAAGAGCTCTTGCTGGTGGCGGAAGAGGAACTCCTAAAAAATTTTGGGGAGGAGGAGGCCGAGGGATCCTTGGAGAAATGGTTGGGGTTCGAGGAAACCACCAGCCCATCCCCATCCCAAACTACCAGTGCTTCTGTCCCTGCCTGCACTCCACCCACCACTCCATCTTCCGTTGCCAGCACCATGGCACAGCCAGCAGCAACCCCTCGTCCTCCCTCCCCTGGAACCGTAAGTGGGCCACGGTTCAACCTCAATGTTTGGAGGCGCTTTTGGGCCATTGGTAATGACCCCCACGTGGTGCGGTGCTGTGTGTGTGGGTCCCTGGTGTGCAGGGGCAATGACCGGTGGGAGGGTCTCCGGAATGCACCCAGAGCAAGAAGCCTTGCCCCGAGGGTGTGGCTGGTGGGAGTGGAAGGCTCTGGCAGGCCTCCCTGGGAGAAGTTGTTCCCTTGGGGTCGGGGGTGGTGCCGCTGAAAAGGGTGAGGTCAAGGGCTCAGGATGCGGGTGTTTATGTGGTGGTGCAGGCGATCGCCCTGCAAGGCTTCCCCCTGTCGGTCATGGAGCGCGTGGGCTTCCAACTGTTGCTCGAGCACTTTGCCCCATGGTTCGACATGCCGTCACGGCGCACTGTTGGGCATAGAGTCATGCCCGCCCTGTACGAGGCAGTGTGAGACAAGGTGTGCAGAGACCTGTCAGCTGCCAAGGGAAGAACAGTCCACTTCACAGCCGACCTGTGGAGCGGCTGCCATCATGGGTACCTGGCCATCACCGCCCACTGGTGGCAACCACAGGAACTCCACCTCCCCAGGCCAAGATCTGGCCACCATAAAAAGGTGCCCAAATTGAGCCCAGGCTACAGGGCGGTTCTCCTACAGGCCCAGGGGATGGACGAGGTCCACACCGGCAAGAACATCACCACCACCGTCAAGGCGGCTCTGAGGGAGTGGACGTCCGGGGTGGAAGGGTTTGTCCGTGGCTACATGGTCACGGACACGGGAGCCAACATGTTGGCAGACCTGAGAAAGGCATCCCTCCAGGGCCTGGTATGCATGGCGCATAAGCTGCACCTCATCATGCGGGACGTGCTCGGGCTGGGGAGCAAGCCGAGGGACAGCTGGGACGAGGGAACCTTGCGGACGCGCAGTCTACTGGACAGCTGCCGTCGCATCGCTTTCCACTTCTCCCGCAGCATCATCTCGTCCCGAAAGCTGATCTAGAGGCAAGGAGAGAAAAGAGACCCCAAGCACCAACTGTTCCAGGACCTGCCCACGTGCTGGAACTCCACCTACGACATGACCTGTCGTCTGGTGGATCAGAGGTGCATGGTGCAAGACATCCTGTCCTCTTCGGATGTGCTGAGGAGGGGAGAGGAATTGAGCCTCAGCTCCGTGGACTGGAGAGTCCTTGCACAGATGTCCCAGATCCTGAAACCCTTCAAGGATGCCACTGAGCTCTTGTGCTCCTACGAGGCCAGCCTGGGTCAGGCCCTCCCTCTGATCCATGGCCTTGACCAGTTTCTGGCCCAGGAGCTCCAGCAAGGGCAAGAGCTGCTCCCCAGGGTCCGGGACTTTGTCCAGAGGATCCAGGCCTGTGTTGCCGAATGCCTGCATCCTCTCCGACATGAGGCGCCCTACCAACTTGCCTCCCTCTGTGACCCCCACATCAAGGGCAGCATCGTCATGCAGGCAGGTCAGATGCAGCACTGGAAAAAGGAGCTCCGCAGAGCGGTGCTCCATTTCCAGAGACAGAGGGCAGGAGAGAAGGAACCGGGCAGCAGCAAGGGGCAGGCGGTGGAAGAGGAGGGTGAGGACGAGGGGCAGGAGGTGGGAAGAGAGCCATGCCAGGGAAGAGCCACCCCAATGGACACATTCAATCTCTGGGCCTCATCGGTGGGCTGCGTGGTTGGCTGCTGCATGGCAGGCACGTGGTATGCACCTCTCTACAAGAGGCAATAGTATATTCCTGAATGACCTGTGGCCTTAAGCCATTTTTGGGTCATCAAGGCCTAAACGGAGGCTTGGCCTCTGTTCTGGCAGGATATAAGGTAGGGGAAAATTTGAGCGGGCTGGTGGGCATCCTTGGCACCTTCCCGCTGGTGGGGAATACAGGTCTGTCAGGAGTGGCTGGTTGCTGTATGGCCCAGTTGCAAGGACAGATGCCCTGGTGGGAAATCCCTGGACAAGCCAGTCTCCCCCTGCTGCTGTATGGCCAGGTGGAGGAGCTTTAAAGGGATGAACCACTTTGCCTGGCCAGGCCAGGTCCCAGCCATACCATGGATGGCTCACACCTGGCTCAGCGGGTGTCTTGCCCAGACAAGTCAGGGTGGAGGTCCAGGAGTGACCCCAGGGCCTGACCTGTACCGCTAGTTAGGTGCTTGCCGTAGTTTATGTTTGGTTGTTTTAATTTTAATAAAGCGGCCCATTTTAGAACCCAAATACTTTGTCTGTCTTTCATTCCGACTGAGGTGGCAAAATGTCTCTGTCACCACCTTGCAATGGAGGAGCACAGAGCACTCCCAGCCAATCACAAGTGCAGAGAGCTGCCTTCTCCTTCCTCTCACCTTTGTGGGAATTTCAGCTGCACCTCTGGTTAATTCGCCACTGTACCTCTGGTTATTTCTTCACATCCTGGATTCATTATGTGATAGTTCCAGAAAGCAGGAAGATATTCTGTTAGATTTTCAGGACGAAAATAAACTGTTGTTAATTGCGACACTCCTAGTCTGACACCAAGTTTTACCACCCAAGTTTGGCTCAAACATCCTTGCAAAAACCCATTGCAATATTGGGCAAGGAAATTGGACCGATGGCCAGACCTGTCCATCATCTCCACCAACATCCTTTCCTGCCCTCCCACCAGCGTGCAGAGCGAGTGGGTGTTCTCCCACCTGGGAGACCTCCTCTGTCCCCACCGCGCACATCCGCACCCGGACCTGGTGGACATGTTGATGTTCAGCAAGGTGAACCTCAACCTACTGGGGCACCCTCCCGTGGATCTGGACCTACCCGGAGTCTGAGCCACCCTGGGCTGGTAGCCGGCCCAGCTCATCCACAGTGGGTTCAAGCCTCCCTCAGTTCTTGGGGCTGCTTCCACGAATGGTGACCCTTTGCCCTCTTCTCCCTGTCAAGTTCCCATTCCCTCTTCACACCTCTCCCTCTCCGGATCTGCTCAGATGCCTCCCAACCTCTCCTTTCTTTCCATCCTGTCCTTTCCGCAAGGGCAGGAAGGTGCATGCTGCCAGCTGATGCTGCTTCTGGCCAAGAGGAACATCTCAGCCGCTGTTGCTGATGTGAGAGTGGCACTGTGCGGAACCCCCCATGGGCACCTGGTGTCCCCTCTGAGCAGGGGGGAGTGTGTCTCTCTCACCCTTTCTATGAGGGCAACAAGGTGCATGTTGTCTGCTGCCGCCACTTTAGACCACCAGGAGCGGCTCAGCAGCTTGCTTTGAGCTTGACAGGTTTGAGCTGCATGGTACCCCCCTTTGCATGGGCACCTGCTATCCCCTCTGGGCAGGGGGGAATAGGCAATGCCACCATGACCAGTCACATCCTCTCTGCAAAGGCAAGAAGGTGGTTGACACTGGCTGCTGATGAAGAGTTCCTCGGTGGGATGCTTGGAGGAGGCCTCGTGGCTGTGGGTGGACCTTCACTCTCCCCCTCCTAATGATATGTCCTCTCCCTCCTTTCCGGCAAGGCAGGAAGGTGGGTGATGTCGATGGCAGCCTCCTTTGGGAGCTTGCACAGCAGCTCAGGAACTGTTTCACATATAGATGGTTGTTGTGGGTTTTCCGGGCTGTATTGCCGTGGTCGGAAAACCCACAACAACCATCGTTCTCCGGCCGTGAAAGCCTTCGACAATACATGTTTCACATATAGTTAAGCTGCATGGTCTCCCTATCCTTCGCCAATGCTGAGCCCTCTAAGCAGGGGGAAGGGGTCCCCTGACTCATGTCCATCCCACAAAGACAGGAAGGTGGCCGATGTCTGCTGCTACTGTCATGTTTCTGTCTCCCCCTCTCAGGAACCACTCTGACCCATCCAAGCAATGTCTCCTGTCCTGCCCATCACCTACATTCCGCAAAGGCAAGACGGCGGATCAGGTCTGCCCCTGCTTCAACATGAGGGACTATCATGTTAATGCTCCCTCCTTGGTTACATAGCTCAGTTGCACTCGCACAGCCGATTGTATTGTATAGGGATACAGTCAGTTGACATCGTGGCAGCTCCCCTGTCAATGGGACTGACGGGACCTCTTTCAGCTGGGTGGGAATGTGTCCTGCAACTCTGGTCCTTTCTGGCAAGGCAGGAAGGTGGGTGCTCTTGGCAGCTGTCGGGCGTCTCCTAAGCTGGAACCTCAGGTGAGGACACCCAGTAGCTGGGGGATCAGGCTGCCCCCATGCAAATGTTGCATCCTCTTCCCCCTCACCCCCCACTGGGAATACCAGCATGCTCCACTTTGTTCGGGAAGTTGCAGGGGGGCCTCCCCACTTCCCCACCGTGTGACACGTCCTCTCCCTCCCATCCTTTCTGGTAAGGCAAGAAGGTGGGTGCTGTCAGCAGCTGTCGGGTATCTCCTAAGCTGGAGCCTCGGGCGCGGACACCCAGTAGCTGGGCGATTGGGCTGCTCCCGTGCGAATGTCGCGTCCTCTCCCCCCACCCACCAGGAATACCAGCATGCTCCACTTTGGCTGGGTGGTTACAGGGGGAACTCCCCAATTTCCCTCTGTGTGATACATCCTCAGATAGCTGAGAACCTATGGGTGATAAGCAACCATTGGCCAGGTGTGCTTATCTTTTGTTCTGAGATGCTACAATGACAGCTTTGGCAGGAAACCTTAGATCCAAGGGCGATCGAAAGGGCCCGATGAAAAGGCCAATCGAACCATAAAAAAACCTTAGAGGAAGGGTTGGGGATTTATTTACCGGACTCCAGGATCAGGGACCACCTCTACTGCCCACCTCTTCCGAGGTGATGGTGTACACCTATAGACTGAGGGCAACAAGATATTTCTTCATGACCTATGACAAGGGCTCCAGTTGACTTGAAGCCACCTGTAGGGTGCAGGGGCCTAAGCAGAGGATTGGCTCTTGAGGTGGCAGGAGAGTATTGGGGAAGAGGGAGTGGGCCAGTGAGCACTCAGAGGCATTTCCCATGGGTGTGGAAACAGGGTCTGCCAGGAGTATGGTAGGCTTGTGATGGCTACCAAAAATGGTCAGACACTTGCAGGGAAACCCAGGGACAAGTCCTTCCCTCATGCTGTGTGGCTGGTCTGTTAGGAGCCTGAAGGGGGTATTCATCTGCCTGGCCAGCCGGGTTGCAGCCATTCCATGAATGGCCTACACCTGGGGCAGTGGGGCTCACCCAGACTGGTCAAGGCAGAGGTCCAGGAGTGACCCTGTGGCTTGACCTGTACTACTTAGCTTGCCCTTGCCATAGTTACGTTAATATTGTGTTAATAAAAGGCCCTTTAGATCCAAACTGTGCCTGTCTCTTCATTCCAGCTAAGCGGCAAGATAATTTTAAAAAATATATGTTAGACAAATCGTTAGAAGACTTTTTAGGTTAAGAGCTCACACAAAAGATCACACGGTTAAAACACCCTTATATTGAGTAATCAAGAGAGAAGACATTCTGAAATGAAGCATGAGGTCTCTATGTTCATATTATAATCATATGAAAGATAATAAAATAGGGAAAGAGAGAATTTTTTTACAAGTGAATAGTACACGTGTCCAGATATGCAAAAGAAGGTAAATGTTAAATTGTTCAGGGCATTTCTAAGCTGATGTGGATTTGTGGCTTTTGCATCTGTGACTGATACCCACCTTCCTCAGATCTAAATACAGCACAGCTTTGTCCCAAAGAGACTTTGACCAGGATGTGATATTTGTGAAATTCTAATGTCTTGGACCCTATAAACAAGTTCCGTGTGCTCAAATAGTCTCTGACTTGCAGTTCACTTGCTATTCTACTAAAACTGCCATTTGGGCAAAATTGGTGGTTTCCAGCAGACCCTTGTGGAAACTGAAACATTAGAAGCAGTGTGTTACAAGGTAGAAACTACCTAGTGCCCACTCAGAGAATTGAATTATGAGCATCTACACTAAGCAATAAATCACTGAGCCCTACAACCTGGTTCTAACTGCACTTTATAGGGAGGAAGATGAATAAGATCGGATGGGAAAAGATACAGCAACTTTATCACAATCGGGCCAAAAATACACAATCTTTCAAATGGCTCTTTATTCTGTCATGGTGATACTTTATGGAAGAGGTGGATCATCAGATAGTTGCTTCAGCTACTAGTCTAGTACCAGATTAATGCACCTTGACACTTGAAATCTCATTCCGAAGGAATCCCTGAAAACGCTGGAACCACTAGACCAAGAAATACACCCACATTATTTCCAAATACTTGCTCAATGCGGATTTCCTCTGTCATTTCATCTGCATGGCTTCTGAGGTTAAGGGCTTCTTGAATATATTCCTCATGTGGAAATCGATGAAACCACTATACCAATAAATGCACCCATATTATCTCCATGGTCTTGAATCTCAATGTGGACTTTCTTTGTCATTTTATCTTCTTGGCTTCTGAGGTTAAGGGCTTCTGGAATATATCCCTTCTGTGAATGAAAAGTGAACATTGTAAGATGGTTGTTAAAATCTACCAGCTGGAAGAAGGAAAACTCTTCCGACTTGAAACCTAGGCTTATGACACAAGGATGGCTCCTCCTCCTCCTCCTCCTCCTCCTCCTCATTGTCATCATCATCGTCGTCGTCATCATCATCATCATCATCATCATCACATTCGATTTATATACTGTCCTTCAGGAGCACTTAATGCCCACTCAGAGTGGTTTACAAAGTATGATATTATCATCCCTGCAACAAATATCCTGTAAGGTGGGCAGGGCTGAGAGAGCTCCAGAGAGCTGTGACTAGCCCAAGTTCACCCAGCTGGCTTCAAATGGAGGAGTGGGGAATCAAACCCAGCTCTCCAGATTAGAGTCCTGCGCTCTTAACCACTACACCAAACTGGCTTTCATGTACGGTAGATGTATTACGAATTGTCAAACACTTTTCTCACTAAAAAATTTCATTTCCTTGTGATTTAGCTTCTTTAATATAATAATTAAAATAGTCATACAGTAAACAGAATCACCATTCTGAATTCACCCACAAAAATGTAAACAAGCATGGACTAAGGGGGACTGAAAAAGAAAGACATCTGTGAAGAGGATAAGAACTGAATTCTCTGCATATACTGGTTTTACCTCAGAAATTCCTATTCTAAATTGCCTCAGACATTTTAACCCCTGATTTTGCCTGACTTTTAACCTCTAAAATAAATAAATTTTAAAAATACCTTTGATGCAATTTCTGCTGTTTAAGGACCAAGAAGAGGGAAGGAAGGGGGGGGGGGAATGTCATAGTACCTTGACCCAGCCCAGATGATCCAATCAGCCCATTTTCATCTCCTGTGGATCTTTATGAAAGGTAGCTGGAATTATACCCAAGATTTTCATTCTTCTCCCCCCACCCCGAAGGCTTTATCTCAAATACCTTGGATAAGGCAGCCACTGCTATGCAATGAGCCACCCCACCCCTGTTCCCCTGTATCAAGTTTGGGAGTTGCTCCTTGGTTAGCTTTTCCAGTCCTTCCTTGGTAAGCGCTGGAGGATTCGCCCCTTCCACCTTGTATTGGTTGAAAACATTGCCAATAGTTTGCATGGCTGATTCCAGTGGAGTCAGAGACATCTTGAATTGGTTGCCAATCTAGAAAGGAAACACTCAGTTCAGTGTGTGTGTGTGTGTGTGTGTGTGTGTGTGTGTGTGTATACAAGGGCCAATGGTCAACTGAATCAGCCCTATGGAATAGCTCCTTCTCACAAGCCCTATGGACTGAGCTTCCATGTTGAGAAGTAGTGCCCCCCTGACGGTAAGGACAATTAAAAGTGAATGACAGCTTCCATATTGGTCTGCATGTGAGCCTCACTGAAGACCTCTGGCTACTTGCTTTAAAAGTAATTGCATTATTCTTGAGGAAATATTTTGTCTGACTCCCCTATCCTTGTTGTTTAAAAATAGAGCTCTTTATTAATTTCTTTATTAAAATATTTATATATCACCAATCTTCACATCTCAAAAAGTCATACAAATGCCTATAGTCTGCACCCCATTAAAAGCTATGCTCAATAAAATGTCTTTGCAATACCTGCTGAACAAGTGGGACCCCTTAAGCTAGAGGTTTGGATCTGCAGGTTCAATTCGAGTCATATTCACCACTTGTTATGACGGCAATAGATTGACCATCAGCTCTTGTGATTACTAAAACAATCATTGGAGGTTGCTAGGCAGTTTTTTTTTTCCAACCTGAAACAGCACTGGGGTACATTATTTGCAGACACATCCCCTTAGTGTTGTTTTAGGTTAGAAAAATGGTACAAGGGAAGGGCAGGAGCCCCTCCTCTTGCTACACTGTGATGGTCCTGACCAGGATTAAGCCTCCATATTCCTGTTAGAAGGAATTCCCTAGTGGGAACTCTTTCAACAAAATGGCAGAGCATCCCTGGGTAAACATAAGGATGCTGTCTCATCTAGTTTTGTCCTCAAAAAGATGTTGAGTTGAACTAAAAGGGGTTCAGACAATGATGGCCACCCTCTAAAAGGTTTTTTATTTTGGGTGCCACCTCTATGGCTCCCTCCGACCATTTATACCAGAATTGTCAAGTTGCTACGTGTCACTGGGCCACATCATTCCAATGAGGAGCTCACGGACAATAACAAGTGTTTTATAGCTACAGACTGAGAACGTTGTAGGCCACCTACCTCAACCTGTTCAGCACATCCCTAAATATAGCAGTTGAGCCTCTGCCTGAAGACCTGCAGTGAGGCACAGCCTCAATTCCACACACATATTTGGCTCTGTTCTTGAACTCCTCGTCTCATTTGGGTTTTTTAACTTAGATTCCACTGAAATCTATCACCAAATAACTTAAACCCACTACATCTAATCTTGGCCCCTGGAGCAGCAGAAAACAACTCTTAACATGACATCACCCCGTGTGTATTAATAGTACTCTCATGTCCCCTCTTTACTTATAGGAGTACTCTTCTCTCTACAACAGGTTATCGCCTTTTGAATTGTTGAGACTCACTAAGACTCAGGGTGATTTACACAATGTAAGTCAATGCAATTAATAGAGTGAGACTTCTAATAAACAGTATAATAGGACGAGGATTGCAAAAAATCTAAAACAAAGCAGAAATTTGAAGAAAGCATAAGCATTAAACACGGCCTTCACAAATCCCAGGTACATGTCAACATCTCTCACAGTATATGAATCAAAATGTTCCATAAACAGGTCAAATGGCAGACTAGTCATTTCATCTGCCTGACCATGTTACAACTGGCATCCAAGTCAGAAAAATATTTGAGAGATATTATCAGCAGAAAGTTTTGCAAAAGCATCTCAACTAATTTCTTCTTCCTGGGAGAATAAAGACTCAGATTTTTTTGTTTAAATTTTAGGTACAGTTATTGGGCATAAGCTTTTACTTTTCTTGTGCCACTCAACTTTTTTCTCTCTGAAATAACACGTTTGAACTTGGCAAAGTGTATAAAAATATCATAGGTGGATAAGGTTAGATAGCCCCTTCTCTGTAAAAAAAAAACAAGCATTGGTGGGGCATCTATCATTTCTTGTTCTCTGTCTCTTTCCCTGTCTCTCCATTTGAGTTATATGAATACATAGTTTTAGTTATGCAAGCTTCTATATCAGTTAATTTCTGCCTAAAGTAATCAAAAAGGTCATTCCATTTCCCCCCAAATTTGGCTATTGGTCTATTACATAATTAGACAGTCAATTTAGCAATTGATGCATATTCAATTTTGAACAAGCACAGGAAACTTTTATTACTTCTGTTTGCCAGTTTCAAGGTCCCCTTCTGTTCTTGTCTGAATAATAAACCAAGGCATCGAACTTGGTGATCTTAGAAGCAGAAAAGGTTTATTCTGAGAAGTTCTCAAATAATCCTGATGCATGAACTGTACTGCAGGGTGTATAACAATAAGTTGTTAGCATCTGCATTTATGCCTTTCCAGCAATACAAGAAAATATTGTTTACAAAACAGAGGATCTCATACAGTTCGGTAACCAAACAGTCAGTTCTTCAAATAAACAAAGTTACATGATTTCCTCAATATGATGGATTGACAGGTAATGACTAGCATTTAGAATGTTCACTATAATAAAAACATTCTACATGGCACCACAGTTTCATAACTTAATATACGAAGGAACATGCCCGAGGCTGGAACTAAAAGTTTTGGACATAAACAATTATATCCTTTGGTGTGTAATGAAAATTTAACTTGTAGTGCTTGCTGTGCTTTTTGAAGCCTTTACATTGTTATTGCTAATTGTAAGAACAAGAATGTTAAATGAGAAGGGTGCAGAAAGGATTCATTCATGAGCATTAAGTAATGTAGATCAATGGATTTTAACTGGTATTCATGAGGCTCCCCCAAATTCCATAGAAGTTTGCCACATTGGTCAGGTTGACTATCTTACTTTCAACTACAATAACATCTGATGTACTATGTGCTTTTAACTTCTTATCTATTTGGAGTTTGAAGTCCCACAAGATCTAAACTTTTTCATTTATTATTATTATTATCATTCTCACACACTCTGGATTATTGGGAGTATTTGGCTAAGGAAACAGCACACAGCAGGTTGAGAGAGGGAGCTCTGGAAAGCCACTGGGATGGATAGATACAATCAACTCTCCATGCAACCAAGTTGACTCTTTAGAATCTCCATCTTGACATGGCAGTCCTGATGGCTTACCTAAACCCTTTGTATTTTAATTTGGGGCAACAGAAATTTAGCTGCCTAAACCCTAACAAATCTGTCAGCACAGCAGATGCACAGAGCTTTCCTTCCAAGGGAAGTGGACGTTGGGTACTAAAACTATGGTACTGGGAACTCCCTCCCATTACCGAATATGAGCTGGTGACTTGTGGCCAATTCTTAGGAATTCTGACCCTTGATTCCAACCAACCCTGATCAATCCAAGATGTGGAAAAGTTTGGGAAGAATCACATCACCCCTTTGCACTCTAAAGAACCTCACAACCATTTGCAGAGACTTATGGTCCAATAATGTGGCTGAATGACAGAGGCCCAAGAGATGAAAGGGGGAAAAGATTCCAACCCTGGTAGCTGCACACAGATCTATGTACATACACACACACTTCTGCGAGAGTTTCTCTTTGGAACTCTTCCTGTGTCTGCACTCTTAGGCTTCTGTGTCAGCTCATGTTACTTAGATTTGCAGTGATACACTATTAATCTGTTACCCAAATAAGGAGTCTCCTAATTAGTTGGAGGAATTAGTTTAAAGAAGACACAGCGAGACACAGTAACTGGGATTCTTCCCAATGTATACAGGGATTATTCTCTTAAGTAAACTCTTGAAATTAAACAGGCAGTTGTTCAATCATAAAGGTTTTTATTAATAGAGGCATAAAAGAGAAGACATGTAGAAATCCACACACAGCACACATATGTGGCTAACTAAGAGGAAATCAGGGAGGATAGGGGAGAAATCAGTTATATGGAAACCTATAGTTACCTATCTCAGAAATAGAGGAAACAGAAAAAACAGTGTTTTACAGGAAAAAGTGAAGGCCCAAACAGATTTGAGGATGTATGTATAGATCGAAAACCACATGCACAGGACTTCCGGTTTGGGATCCATGAAGGTCTAATGCAGCTCTAAGAGCTGAGCTGTCCGGGCTGCTGTTTTGGAGGCTAGAGGGGCGAGGATTTGCCCATAGCCAACTGTTCTCAGGCGGAGAACAGGCGTAGAACGCTCAAGAACCTGAGGGTGCATTGATCTTGGGTGAGGGGGGCTCCTGCGCAACGGACTCTCTCCCATCCCTTGAGGTCCCACCCGAAGAAAGGTTTTGCCAAGATCTCTACAGCAGTTTTGGAGCCAATTTGGTTGGCATAAGACCTGCATGCCCAAGCTTCATACAGGGACAAGGGGACTTGAAGTGAATTGAATACAGAAACAGTGATTACAACCCGTGAAAATGACTAAGAAGGTAAAGATTACTATCTCTTGAAACGGGACAGATTTCTTTAAGAAATAAAGTACTAAAGTGAATTTAAAAACTGCCACAGAGTGATTACAAGGAGGGGAAATTCCGGCAAGAAATTTTTTTTTAAAGGACTATGTATAACGAAGTTAGCAGAGAAAGTTGATAATTGTTTACATACCTGCGGAGAGAAAGAGATAGTGGACTGTGGGAAATTCTCAACATCGCGAGAATTGCTGTGTGTGGCAGAGGAACAGGAAGTATGTCAGAAAGATAGAGAAGCTGGAGAGAAGCGGCCTTTTCTATGTGACAGGAAGTAGAAGATGCCATTTTGAAGAAGAGAAAGGTCGTGGCTTCAGCAGAAGAGGAAGTAGGCCATCTTGGATTAGAAGTATAGTTGAAATAACCATAGAGAAAAGACGCCCGACATTTTGGACTGTGTAAATGTGTTTTTTTAAGAAATAAATCAAATGCGGGACTTTCAAAAGTAAAAGTATATAAAGTTAAATGCCACGGAGTTAAGAAAAAGAGTGGACTCGTGGGAGCGAGGTAAAGCTAGCTCCACGATGTCGAAAAAGGAGTGGCAAGCAGTAATTGAAAGTTTGGATAAAAAAGTTTCAGAAGGAAACAAAGAAGTTAAAGATATGATACAAGAGATGGCGAAAGAGTTTAAAGAGACACTTAAGAAGGAACTGGCGGAACTGATGAAAGGTATGGAAAAAATACAAAACGACTTGCAAGCCACACAGCAAAGGGTTAATGTAGTGGAAAATGCAATGGATACCTTAGCAGACACGCAACGAACTGAGATGAGGGCGATGAGAGGTAGAATGGCTGTTGCAGAAAGTAAATATATGGAGAAACAACTGAGATTTCGTGGTTTGCCGGAAATTGAGGGAAAATCTGCCCAAGAACAGATTACAGAAGTTTGGCTGGATACCTGAGGAAAGAGGAAGATGAAATAGCGGCTTTCCTAGACGTGGTATACAGAATAAATTCAAGATTTGCGACCCAGAGGAAATTACCAAGAGATATTATTGTGCAATTCACGACTAGAAACACAAAAGAAATGATTGTGAGTAAACAATTTCAGGATCCATTAGAGGTCGACGGCAAGGCAGTGATTATTATGAAGGAATTACCCAGATCGGTGCTGCTGGATCGGAAAAAATATAAAGATTTAGTCCAGATTTTGAAGGACATGAAGATAAGGTACAGATGGGAAATACCAGGAGGACTGTCCTTCGAATTCGGAGGAGCTAAAAAGCGCATCAGATCTGAATTGGAGATGGAAAAGTTCATTAGGGACAATGAAAAGGACTTATCAACAACAAGATTATGATTATGGAGTGCAAAATAATAACTTGGAATGTAAATGGACTTAATTCGCCTAATAAGAGAAAAAATATCTTCCACTGGCTATTAAAACAAAAATGTGACATTGTATGTTTGCAAGAAACTCATATTAAAAAGCAAGATATAAAATACTTAAAGTTTGCAAAATTGGGAAGTGAATTTGTGGCTGCCTCAAAAAAAAAGAAAAAAGGTGTGGTGTTGTATATAAAAGAAGAATTATGGCCAAAATTAGTAGTGAGTGATGTGGAAGCCAGATATTTAGCAGTGGAAATTATGTGGAATTTAAAGAAGCTGTTGGTGATTGGAATATATGCACCTAATGGAGCAAAAGAAATTTTTTTTGAGGACTTGGGAAAACAACTGGATGAACTATCTTACGATCAGATAATTTTACCTGGAGACTTCAATGGAGTTACTAACTTGGATGAAGATAAGAAATCTGGAACTGCACAAAAGAAAAGAGGATTACTACCTCTTTTTTTGCAATAAAGGAACAAGAGTCTCTAGAAGACGTGTGGAGGAGACAGAATCCCAAAACTAGACAATATACATTTTATTCTGCAAGACATTTTACTTTATCATTAATAGACATGATCTGGGCCTCCAAAGACTTAGCGTTATGGACTAAAGATGTGGAAATAATGCCTATGGTAGGCTCAGATCACAATCCAATCATGTGGAGATTTGGGAAAAGAAATAAAAGAAAAGGATGGAGAATAAATGAAGATCTTTTGCAAGAAGAAGAAAACATTGAATTGTTGCGAAGAGAGACCAGATTCTTCATACAACATAATATGAATAAGGAAGTTTCAACTAATAAGGTATGGGACACCTATAAAGCAGTGACTAGAGGCATACTAATGGATTTAAATGCAAGAGCTAGAAAGAAAAAAGAGGAGAAGAGGTTAGAGATCATGGAGAAAATAAAAGCCAAAGAGACACAACTTAAGAAGAGACCAGGAAAAAAGAAGATATATCAGGACATTAAAATCCTACAAGAACAATTGACGGCAATGAATAACAAACAATTGGAATGGAATCTTAAGAGAATGAACCAGAAGTCGTTTGAGGGTGCAAACAAGCCTGGGAAATATTTGGCGTGGCAACTGAAGAAAAGAAAAGAGAAGAGAATGATAAATAAAATTTGTGAGGAGAATAAGACATATTTGGAGCAGGTAGCCATTAGTAGAGCTTTTTTAAAATTTTACGCAAAGCTGTACCAAAAAGAGGAAGTGAATAAAGACTCTATAATGAGGTATTTGGAAAAGATGAAGCTCCCTGCAATTTCTGAAGGTTGGAGAGAAAAATTGAATAGGGAAGTGACGGAAGAGGAAATAAAAGAGGCAATTCAGTCAACAAAATTAGGAAAGGCACCAGGCCTGGATGGACTAACAGCTAAATTTTATAAAGTAATGGCTAATGAACTGGCGCCTTTCCTGGGAGAAGTGATTAATGGAGTTATGCAAGATCAGAGGACCCCTGATACTTGGAGAGAAGCTAATATATCATTGATTCCTAAAGAGGGACAGGATTTGACCAATGTTAAAAATTATAGACCAGTTTTGTTGCTGAACAATGATTACAAAATCTTTGCGAAGATTTTGGCTGAGAGAATAAAAGGATGGATGTCTGAATTTATTGCGGAGGAGCAAGCTGGATTTTTGCCAAATAGACAAATTAAAGATAACTTAAGGACAGTTATAAACACTATTGAATACTACGACAAGCGTTGTGATAGAGAAGTTGGTTTCTTCTTCGTGGATGCTGAAAAAGCATTTGACAACTTGAACTGGGACTTTATGTTTGCCACTATGGAAAAGCTGCAAATGGGAGAAAAGTTCATACGAGCAGTGAAAGAAATTTATAGGGACCAGAGTGCAGCAATTGTGGTGAATGACGATGTGACTAAAAAATTAACAATAAGTAAAGGTACAAGACAGGGTTGCCCTTTGTCACCATTGTTGTTCATTTTGGTTTTGGAAATACTGATGATTCAAATACGGGAAGACGATGCAATCCGAGGAATAAAAATAAAAGAGTTTTCCTACAAGGTCAGAGCGTTTGCAGATGATATAATGTTAATTGTGGATGATCCAATTGAGAATATGCCGAAGGTAATGGAGAAAATAAAGGAATTTGGAGACTTGGCTGGATTTTTTGTAAATAAGAGGAAGTCAAAGATACTATGTAAGAATATGTCCAAACAGAAACAACAAGAACTAATGGAAATAATGGACTGCGAAGTAACAAATAAGGTAAAATATTTGGGTATTGAACTGACTGTGAAAAATATACATCTATTCAAGAATAATTATGAAAAATTGTGGATACAAATAGAGCGAGACTTGATAAAATGGAATAGGTTAAATTTGTCATGGTTGGGAAGAATTGCAGCAGTAATGATGAATGTATTGCCAAGAGTGATGTTCTTGTTACAAACAATTCCAATTATCCGAGACTCCAAACAATTCGAAAAATGGCAAAGGAAAATGTCGGATTTTGTGTGGGCAGGCAAGAAACCCCGTGTGAAAATGAAAGTATTACAGGATGCCAAAGAGAGAGGTGGAATGCAGCTGCCCAATTTAAGACTATATCATGAAGCAATATGTTTGGCATGGATAAAAGAATGGATGACGCTGAAGAATCGCAAATTACTGGCTTTGGAGGGATATAAAAAAATATTCAGATGGCATGCATATTTGTGGTATGATAAAGTAAAAGCAGATTCTATGTTTTTACACCACTATATTCGGAGAAGCCTCTTCACAATTTGGAAGAAGTATAAAAATTACCTACAAGACGGAATTCCTTCCTGGGTGGTTCCGTATGAAGTAATAGATCCGAGAACTGTCGATAATGAGCAGCAGTGTTTAACTTACAAGGAGATAACACGAGTAGAATTTTCAAAATTGCGAATAAAAACAGAGGAGGAGTTGTCTCTATGTTATGGATGGTTTCAATATAGACAGATCAGAGATCTTTACAATTTGGATTGTTTGAAAGGAGGAATAAGAATGGAGAACTCAGAATTAGAAGATGTAATTTTTCAAGCAGGTAAAAAGGAAATTTCAAGGATTTATAAAGTACTTTTAAAATGGTTTACAGAGGATGAGACAGTAAAAGTCCAGATGGTGAAGTGGGCTATAAATTTTCACGAAGAAATAACAATGGAGGCGTGGGAATACCTGTGGAAAACTACTTTGAAGATTACGACATGTACAAGTATTAAAGAGAATGTCTACAAAATGATTTATCGTTGGTACCTGACACCAAAGAAAATTGCACTAGGAAACATTAATATGTCGAACAAATGCTGGAAATGTAAAAAACATGAAGGATCATTATACCACATGTGGTGGACTTGTGAGGTAGCGAAGCAATACTGGGGAGATATAATTGAAGTAATTAATGAGGTTTTGCAAACCCAAATAAATAAGAACCCAGAATTGCTGCTACTGAACTTGGGAATGGAAGATGTTCCAATGCAGTATAAAACGTTGTTATTTTACATGATTACAGCAGCAAGACTTTTATATGCGCAGAAATGGAAAGTACAAGAAATACCAACTACAGAAGATTGGATTTACAAATTGCTGTACATGGCTGAGATGGACAAAATGACAAGAAAACTTAAAGATCTTGATCCAGGACAATTTAATGCAGATTGGGAGAAATTGAAACAATATCTAGAAAAAAAATGGGACGTAAAAGGGGAGCTGTGGCAGTTCGAGAATTACTGAAATGTAATAGAAGAAGAGAGAAGTGACTTTACCGGGAAAGGGGGAATTTAATTATTAAAATCTAAGCTATCATTGGGGTTATGATAAAATTAAAAATTATAGAGTATTAAATAATAGATGTTTTACTATGAATATATAAGATTAAGCTAGTTAGATATTATTTACAATATATAGCTTAAGTAAAGAGTATATAATGGATATTTGAGTATAACAGTTACCTTATAGACTTAAAATAAGCTTAGAATAAGAAATAGTAAAAGATGGGTGTGTAATAGAATATTAGAGTCTAAGCTAATATCAGAATTAGGATGATTGTGGAAAGTAAAGAGTTTAAGTAAACGGAAAGTAAAATGGATAGAATGTTATATTTTTAATATCTTGATTGCTAATATATATTATTATGCTAGCATTATCTTATGTAGAATATATAGTTTAACTGAGGTATTTAAAGGGAAACTTGTATTACAGAGATATTTTTAATAGAGATTTAACAAGTTTAGAGAAAAGAGTATTAAGTGTATGTTTAATAGAATATATGAGATACTAAGTAATTAAGTAATAAGATAGACTAAGGGTTGGAAAACTGTTGGAAGTCAATTAAAAGGGGGGAGGAAAGGGAGGGGGTTAGAAATAGACTTACAAGGGGGTAATGTATGTGTTGAATGATATTATAATCTAATCCAATAAAAAATTTTATAAAAAAAGAAAACCACATACACACAAACACACTGGTAGCTAGAGACTCCAGATATAAGGCAAAATGCTCCCTAGGGCAAGCGAATGTATTTGCCCCAAACAGAATAAATTGATGTCTTTCTCTGGAGGTGGACAATGGAGTTGGGAGAGGAATAATGGGTCTACCTGAAGTGGACCATAGGTGTAATTGGTGCTTGATGACTCTGGAAGTACCAGAATGGAAAAGATACCAGGATTGCTAAATAGCTTGGGTGTTGTTTGATTAAAATAAAAGGGTGGTGAGAGATTCATCTGGGTGTTGATGAGATGGGTTAAGAGAGTTTCATGGGAGCCTCATTGTCCTAATTTATGCATCTCTCTGGGATGTAGAAGAAGTCTTTAGTTAGTCAGCCACCATGACTTTCCTTTAAAATATTTTTCCAGATTCTTCCCTGGCTGACATTTAATTTCTTTCTGATATTTAAGGTGGGGTGCTTATGATTTTATATCTAAAAACTGCCACTCAGTGAGAGGGTTCTGACTGCTAGTAATCAAAGAGGCCATCTAACTTCATCCACCTATGGCAATTTTAATACTTTTTGATTAGCTCAAAAGGGTTTTCTCAAAGGCAAAAAAGGTGGGGGAGTAAAAAAAAGGCCATACCCATTTAACTTTACCCAAACAGTTTTCATGGAGACAATGTGACAAATTATATATTTTCCTTTAGAAAAACTTAATAGGTATGCTTCATATATAATGTAAATTAAATGAGGTCACTTCAGTGCTTGTATTACTTCACCTCATTTTTTGAACTTTGCCTTCATTATACTTTAATATACCCAGCAAACTATTTGACCAGGAGAGACTTGGAAGCTTCTTTTTTTCTTCTCCTAGTGGGGTTGTTTCCCAGGATATCATGCTTAATATCTGTCTGCTGGTGAGAAGTAGGGGTGTGAAAGGCCTGCCTGTTTCGGTAAACCTGATTTGGTTTTAACTGAATCAGGAACCATTTCGGTATTCATGTTTCGGTAATAGATTCGGCTTTTCGGCTTGATTCGGCCCTTATTTTCAATGAGAAAACCTTCTCCCGGCATTCTGGGAGTCTGGGGGGGCATTTTCTGTCCGAATCACACCAAACTTGGTGGAGACCTTCTCCTAACTCTCAAGTTTCAGAAAGATTGGACTTTGGGGAGCCATGTTATGCCCACCCAAAACACAATTGCTGTAAAAAACAGTGAAGTGAGTTGTGTTATTTTGTGTAGTAGACTACTTTCATGCCCTGTTGTGCCCTCCTACTGTGTAACCTAAAGTAGTTAAAGAAATAAATTGTTTTTGACAGCAATTGTGTTTTGAGTGAGTCTCTGATGTGAAGTGAGTTGTGTTATTTTTTGTGTAGTAGACTGCTTTTATGCCCTGTTGTGCCCTCCTACTGGGTAACCTAAAGCAGTTAAAGAAATAAAGTGTCTTTGACAGGAATTGTGTTTCTGTGATTCTCTGATGTTAAGTGAGTTGTGTAATCTTTTGTGTAAGATACTGCTGGCATGCCCTTTGGTGTGCCCCCCTGCTGTGAAACCTAAAGCTGTTCAAGAAATAAAGTGTTTTTGACAGGAATTGTGTTTTTGTGATTCTTTAATGTGAAGTGAGTTGGGCTATTTTTGTGTAGGGGAATGCTGGAATGCCCTTTGGTGTGCCTCCCCTGCGGTGTAACCTACAGCTGTTCAAGAAATAAAGTGTTTTTGACAGGAATTGTGTGTCTGTGATTCTCTGATGTTAAGTGAGTTGTGTTATTTTTCTGTGTGGGGGACTGCTGGTGTAATGTGTCACAATGCTTTGCCTACTTGTATTTTGAAAGTGAGAAAATATTTTTTAAAAACTTTATTCAGTGTGTGTTTGTGTTTTATTCTTTGTTTTGCAGTTGGTTCCCATCATAGGGAACAATGCGGCTGGCTGGCCGGCCATCTCTGTAGGTGGTGGGGGAATTTGGGGGAGGGTGTCTGTGGTTCAGGTGCTCTTTCACAGGGACAAGCTCGTACTCAGGAGTGTGCCCACCATTGTGGCAGCCCTGGGCTGTGCATAATTGCCCTGGGAAAGAGAGTTTAAAAGTTCCCATCACAGGGAACAATGGGGGATGGCTGGCCAGCCTGCTCCTGGGGTAGTGGCCGGTGTGGGAATGTTGGGGAGGGTGTCTTTGGGTCAGTGTGAGGCTGTGGGGGGGTGGATTTAAAATGGGGACTGTGCCTGTGGCCATAGATGCCACATTCCATGGGTTTCTGCTGTGGGAGATTTTCCCATAACAGGAATCAATAGAAAGTGGCTGGCCACAGGACAGGGGAGATTAGGTTTTGGAGAGGGGTGTGTGTGTTATTGGGCAGTTTAGGTGCAGGTGGACTGTGGCTATGGCCATTGGCAGCCCCAATTCCATGTGTTTCTGCGGTGTGGAAGTCTTCCCCACAGTAGAAAGACAAAGTGGTGTGGCAGGAGAACCACCTTTGGGGGGCATAAAATGCCCCCCCCAAAGTGGGATCTGCTTGAGCCTTGGTGGAGGGAGGGAGAATACCGAATTGCACACCCATAGTGAGGAGCTGACCCTCTATTTCAGTCCTTTCCCCATCTTATCACTCCACCACCCCCACACGCAAATGGTCTTCCTCTCAACAGAGGGCACAGCTAGAAGCAACGAATTACACTTCAGTGGCAAGTGAACAGACTCACGCATATTCCTCCCTGTTCACTTGCACTCCACTCGATCACACAGTGATCAAGTGAAGCGCAAGTGGAATGCAAGCGAACAGGGAGGAATACACGTTAATCTGTTCACTTGCCATTCAAGAGTGGTTCGTCACTTCTAGCTTGGCCTAGAGTGGCTTCCACTGCTCCATCTAGAGAGACTTCCAGAGAGTAGCACCAAAGAAAGATGGTAGTAAATATCTGGCTACAGGAAGAAATAGAGCAGTCGGAATTCTAATTCTCCATAATAAGTAAAAAGTAGGATGAAATGAGACCATGTGAATTATAATAATATTCATCAGAAGCCTTATGAGAAATATTCCTCATCTTAGAATGATTTATTGCTTTACTCAGACATACTGTTGCCTTGATGGAATAAAAAAACAACTTAAAACACAGAATAAAAAATCATTACTAAAACATCCTGACAAGGGGTATAATCTTATAAAATGAAGGAAGACTACAGGAGCAAAGTAGACATTATATGACGTGGGGAAGGAAATTAATAGACATACATAAACGATGTGGATATGAATCATATGTCTCTTCACCCTTCCAAATCCTGTATATAAGCATAATTAGTTCAAGGCTTTGCATACACTTTCATTCGTCACCTCTTGATCGAAGACTTCAGAGAGTTTGGTAAGTACTGAGGAGAATCCTTATGATAGATGGGAGGAATGGCAATATTTGGGCCAGAGAACAGAAGAATAAAAAAAGGACATCATCGTTTTTTTTAAAGACTTGGGTCTTGGTTCCCCAGAGTTACTGAATGATAGGTTTCAGTGGAATCTTAGGAGAAAATTCCAAATGGGAAGAGCAGTTCCAGAACTGAACCAAATATCTTTGTGGAAATGAGGTTGTCACTCACTGGAGGTCTTCAGGCATAGACTGAACTGCTATCTGCCCAGGAATCATTGACAAGGGGTTGAAGAATGTGCCCCTGCAAAGCTCCCCCAACCTCAGAGATACCAAAATTGACACATCTAAATTAGCTCATCCGGTAGCTACAAAATGCTTCATATTCTCACTTGAGCTCTTCATCGGAATGATGAAGACGCTGGATGTTTGAAGCTCTCTCTCTCTCTCTCCTTACTGCGGACTGGATCCCTTCTCCAGGATAGGTAGATATAATTACTCCCTCTTGCTCTATTCCCAAACTTCTGACTATATTTCCTAGGACTCTGTATGTGTGTGGTTATTTTCCCCAGTAACCTGTGTGTATGTGCATGAAGTTCTTGTGTTCAATAAAAGTTATTATTTTATACTAAGCACCAGCCTCGCTTGCTTTATTATAGGAAGAGACCTGGTATACAAAGGCGATAGATTCCAGTTACCCCTCTTGTATAGCCGTCTTCCTTGCTTGCTAATTCCCCTTATAAATCCCATTTATGCAAGGAGACCACTTCAGGTAACAGTGCTGGGCTTCATTTGGGCTTGATGTAGAATTACAAACGGTTCAGAAAGCAGTAGCATGTAATTTGACCAAGACTCTGTTCTGGTCATATATAGCACCAATTTTGCGCCAGATGAACTGGATCTTGATGGAATTCCAGGTCAGGTTCAAGGTTTTGGTTTTTTTGTTTAAAGCCCTTAACAGACTGTGACCAGTATACCTGCAGGATTGCCTCTGACCATATATTCCTCAGAGAGAACTTCACTCAGAAGAGGGGGAAAAAAACATCTACTGGTGGTTCCTGGCACCAAGAACGTTCACCTCTCATAGACCAGGGCCAGGAACTTTTTGGCACTGACACCAACCTGGTGCAACTCTGACTGTGGAAATTCTTGCCCAGAAAGACTTAGCCTTTTACGAGGCCTTTATGATAGAGATGTTCTGACAGGGATATGGAGGTTGAGACAGGCGAGAGACCCAATCGGTCTCCTGCCATGGGGTGGCACCATCTGGTCTGCCAGGCATCTGGAAACTGTAAACTCTGCCATATGGGATCTTTCGATGTTGAAGAATCTGTGTAAAATGTACCCTGCTATGTCTTTACTGAATTGTATCATTGAAGATTTTATTATTATGCTACCTTTTATCTTTTATATTGTCCTTAGCAATGTGATCCACTCTGAGGTTGTTTGCTGGAAGTGCATCCTATAAATATATGTACAGTGAGGCAGTAAATCAAGAGATCTACTGAATATCCCAGGGAATTAGATAGCAAAATATTGAGTCTAGTTGCTTTACATGTAGCATGGTGATATGATTGTGCCCTGTGGAAGCCCACAAGATAATTCCCAGCCTGAGGATAGCTGGTCTCTCACAGTGTAAGTAGTTGGCTCCAGCCTCCACCATGTTTGATACAGGCCTGTTATATAAAAATCACAGGGCCCCTGGATGAATGCAGACTGATCTGCAGCAGGGGAATTCTATCAGGGTTAAGCACTGAATACCACTCTGGAGGCTAACACATGAATGGAATGTTTATGCTAATGTCGAGGACTGTCAGTGATTAATTTACTGCCTCCCCAGCTGTGGGCATGAGATTGTAATGATAAAAAGTCTCACAGAAGCTAACAGAACCCCCTTTCCTCCCATTTTCCTTTGCATTCTTCAAAACCTTCAATTTAACCCTTGGTTGTTTCTTTTTCCATATAAATCTACATATATCTTTCTGCCATTTTTTAAATGGTGTCTCCATTGTCACACCTAGAATTGGCTGGAATAAACATGGTTGAACATTATTTTTTATCGTGGCTATTCTTCTCAGAATGACAATGGAATTGTTCCACAACTTGATAAATCTCTTTTAATTTCATGCCCAGTCTTAATATAATTATTTTGATACAACATATATAATTCATATTTATCAAAAAATATTCAAATATTTAACTTTTTTCACAATTTTATAACCTATTTTGTTTTCCAGTTTCAATTGATCCTGGATTGTCATATTTTTGATAACATTTTAGTCCCAAATTATTTCAGTTTAACCATCCACCTTTCACTTCTCTTAAAAGGTTTTTGCAAAACTAATACCAAATCATCTGCAAAAGCTCTTAACTTATAAGTTTCCTTTTGAACCTTTATATGTTGAATTCTTTCATCTCGTCTTATACCTTTATTTAAAACTTCCAGAAGTATAAAGTATAAACAGTAATGGTGACAGTAATAGTAGTAGTAACACTCTATTTATATACTGCCCTTCAGGACAACTTAATGCCCACTCAAAGCGGTTTACAAAGTATGTCATTATTGATGGTTGTTGTGGATTTTCCGGGCTGTATTGCCGTGGTCTTGGCATTGTAGTTCCTGACATTTCGCCAGCAGCTGTGGCTGGCATCTTCAGAGGTGTAGCACCAAAAGACAGAGATCTCTCAGTGTCACAGCGTGGAAAAGATGTTGGCAGGTCATTTATATCTACTCAGGAGGGTTGGGGTTGGGCTGAGTCATCCTGTAAGAGTTTCCCAGGGTGTGGAATGCTAATGGAGGGAGGCTTCACTGTATCCTGAGGAGGTTCTTTTGCATATGGATTGGTGTTTGATGTGCTAATCTTCTCTGCAGGGCTATTGTCAGGTGTAGAGTGTTTTGTTAGCCTGGTGTTTTTCAGGACTGGAAACCATGCTCTATTCATTCTTAGATCCAGAGGAGTTAGCTGTGTTAGTCTGTAGTAGCAAAATCAAAAAGAGTCCAGTAGCTCCTTTAAGACTAACCAATTTTATTGTAGCATAAGCTTTCAAGAATCACAGTTCTCTTCATCAGATGCATGGAGGGCAAAAAGAAACTGGTCAGATATAGAGGAGGAGAGGGGAGGGTGGAGTAGATGCAAACAGCTCCTTCTGATATGGAGATCAGTTTGCTTCTGTTGAGGAAATCAGTTACCTCTGATAATGAGATAACCATTCATAGTCCCTATTCAGTCCCAGCATGCATCTGACGAAGAGAACTGTGATTCTCGAAAGCTTATGCTACAATAAAATTGGTTAGTCTTAAAGGTGCTACTGGACTCTTTTTGATTTTATTCATTCTTAAAGTCTCTTCTTTCCTGTTGAAATTGTACTTATGCTTGTGAATTTCAATGGCTTCCCTGTGCAGTCTGACAACGTAGTTGGAAGTGTTGTCAAGTATTTTAGTGTCCTGGAATAGGATACTGTGTCCTGTTTGAGTTAGGCTATGTTCAGCCACTGCTGATTTTTCAGGATGGCCAAGTCTGCAGTGTCTTTCATTTTCTTTTATTCTTGTCTGGATGCTACGCTTTGTGGTCCTGATGTAAACTTGTCCACAGCTGCAGGGTATACGGTATACTCTTGCAGAAGTGAGGGGGTCTCTACTGTCTTTTGCTGAACGTAGAATCTGTTGTATTTTTCTGGTGGGTCTGAATACCGTTTGTAAGTTGTGCTTTTTCATAAGCTTTCCCATCTCATCAGTGATTCCTTTGATATATGTCAAAAACAGTTTTCCTGTGGGAGACTGTTTTTGCTTAGTTGTTTGATTTATCCTTGGTTTACTCGCTCTTCTGATTTCATTTCTGGAGTAGCCATTTACTTGAAGTGCGTGGTTTAGATGATTAATTTCCTCACTGAGAAAGTGAGGTTCACATATCCGACTTGCACGGTCTACTAATGTTTTTATTATGCCTCTTTTCTGTCAAGGGTGGTGATTGGAGTTTTTGTGTAAGTACCAATCTGTGTGAGTTGGTTTCCTGTAGACCTTGTGACCTAACTGAAAGTTTGCTTTGCGGATGACCAAGGTATCTAGAAATGGAAGTTTACCCTCGGTTTCTCTCTCCATGGTGAATTGTATGTTCAATTGGATATTGTTGAGGTGGTTTAAAAACTCCGTCAATTCTTCCTCACCATGGCTCCAAATGATAAAGGTATCATCCACGAACCAGAACCAGACTGTAGGTTTGTGGAGTGCTGATTCTAGAGCTGTTTTTTCAAACAGCTCTAGAATCAAAGTGTTTTTCAAAACACTCTATACCCAACAATAGCCCTGCAGAGAAGATTAGCACATCAAGCACCAATCCATATGCAAAAGAACCTCCTCAGGATACAGTGAAGCCTCCCTCCATTAGCATTGCACAACCATCGTTCTCCGGCCGTGAAAGCCTTCGACAATATATGTCATTATTATCCCCACAACAAGCACCTGTGAGGTGGGTGGGGCTGAGAGAGCTCCAGCTGGCTTCAAGTGTAGGAGTGGGGAATCAAACCCAGCTCTCCAGATTAGAGCCCCGCGCTCTTAACCACTACACCAAACTGGCTCTAGACAGTGAGCAGCATTCTTTTGTACATCTTTGTATTCCATATGGTTTGAGCTGAATGATTCTACCCAGTTCATAATTTTTTTCCAAAACTGATAACCTCCAAGACACTGAACATAAAATTCCAATTTAAATTTTCAAGGCCTTCTCTGCATCTGGAAAGATTAGAGCAGCTTGTTCCTCGTTACGTTTTTCCAGGCACTCCAGAATATCCAATACCGTTCTAATGTTATCTCTCAACTGTCTTCTAAGCAAAAATCCACTTTGGTTTTCATGAATACTGTCCTACAAAATTGTTTTAACTCATTCAGCTAGAATAATTGTATAGCTCTTTTCGTCATTATTTAGTAGCTATATTGTCCTATTGTTTGTAGTTAATGTCTGTCCCTCTTTTTGTATTAATGTTATATTCACCTTTTTCCACATCTGAGACAACTTACTTCCCTCTAAAATAGAGTTCATCATAATTTGCAAAGATTATAATTGTTCATTCTCAAAACTCTAACTTCCTATAAGACAATCAAGTCCCAGAGCTTTCTGTATCTCTTTTATAGCATCCACCACTTCTCTTATTAGATACTCACTTTCTTCTTATTAAATATAGGCACAGGATTATGATCTGAAAAAGTGTTAAGTAAAATATCTACTTTAGAGATGTTGGTTGCTAAATTTTTCATTGTTAAAATCATGTCTTTTCTTGAGAGGGATCTAGACCTTTCTGAAAAATCAGTATAATCTCTGGCATCCTCATTTTTCTGTCTCCATAGATTGACAAGCCCTATATTGTACATCCAATCAAAAAAAGTCTTTAGTACATTGCCCTGGAAAAATTTAATATGTTTCTTGGTGCTCCTATCCATATTTGGATCTATCACTTCGTTCCAATCCACATCTGGCACCCACTTTCATATGACAGATCAGTCAAAAAGTCCATAGGTCTTTTGAAATATTCAGATTTATCATTGTTTGGGGCATAGATTCCCAAAAGAAATATTTTAAGACCATAAAAGTCCACCTCCACACCTACATACCTTCCATGTTCATTAGGGTAAAGGAAAGGTAGTCCCCCATGCAAGCACCGAGTCATTACAGACCCATGGAGGGACATCATATCACAGCATTTTCTTGGCAGATGTTTTGTTATGGGGTGGTTTGCCATTGCCTTCCCCAGTAATCTACACTTTACCCCCAGGAAACTGGGTACTCATTTTACCAACTTCAGAAGGATGGAAGGCTGAGTCAAACTTGAGCCGGCTATCTGAACCAGGTTTCTGCCAGAATCGAACTCAGTCAATGCCAAATTAGATCTTAAACGTGGTACAAAACTACTCCATTCTTCTTTTCATTATCGACTAAAATAAATTCTTGTCTGATAACCTTGAAATGTGCAGCACCTAATTCAAATTGCTCTCTATCCAAATCTTGTTCTGGTGTTTGATCTGTTGATCCTTCTGGTGCTATCTCATCACAATCCCTCTGACTTTCTTGAAATTCTCTGGCCTCTGGGACTGAATTCAGCCTGAATATTTGTTTCTTAAACATAAAGATCACAACTTCTGGAACATATCATCTGAACATCATCTTTTTTTCTATTTTTTCTACAAAAAGAGCATAGTTTTGCATTCTACACAAAATTCTGAGAGAGGTTTCTTTCAGAATTATTATATCTATTGTCAATTTTCAATTTTCTATTGAAGTGTTGTTGAAAGATCTGCTCCTTAACATTCCTTCTTAGCATGTACACCAGAATGTATCTTTGGAGGTTACTGATCTTTGCCATCCTGGAATTAACTCTCTGTACTTGATCAGTTTCTGACTGGAAATTTTCCTGGTCACAGTCTAAAAGATTAGCAATAGCTATAACCATCTTCTCTCTGATGTCCTTCTCTGGAATTGATCTGAGCCTCAAATAAAACTCCTTTTTCTCTCATTTCTAATAATACTAACTTATTTAACAGAAGGTGTAGGTAAGGTAAGGTAAAGGTAGTCCCCTGTGCAAGCACCGAGTCATTGCTGACCCATGGGGGGATGTCACATCATGACGTTTTCTTGGAAGACTTTTTACGGGGTGGTTTGCCATTGCCTTCCCCAGTCATCTACACTTTACCTCCAGGAAACGGGGTACTCATTTTACTGACCTTGGAAGGATGGAAGGCTGAGTCTGTCAGATATGTGGCTAAATAATAGTAGTAATCCAGACTACCTTCTGCAATCAGACAGTCTGTTGTTTTCAAAAGATTTACTGAAAAAGGCAACCATTATAGTCCACTGGCCTAGATGCAAGATCTTGGCTGGTACACGTGTATTGTTACGAATGATAGGCAAAGAACAAGGTACAGAGTATCAAACCCCAGCAGGCCCAACCTCCCCCCATAGTTCTCAAAACAAGCCGCTTGAGGCTGAGAAAGTGAAAGTTTCCCAAGGCTGGAAAAGCTGTAGTCAAAACATTCCTCTTCTGTGAGATAGCTGCTAGGGAACGTCTTGACACCTGTAGAAGAAGCACTCAGAACACTAAAAGAATTAAAATGGAGTCTCTTTGGTTACAACATAGGATAAAACATTCTGAACCTAACAGAGTCAACCTTGAGCTGGCTACCTGAACCCAGCTTCTGCCAGGATCGATCTCAGGTCATGAGCAGTGCTTGGGCTGCAGTACTGCAGGCTGAGATTCCTTTCTTTATTGCTTTGGAATTTTATCCACATTGCATTCTTTTAGTTTTTAATCCCCTAACAATACACACATTCTATGATCTGGGCCTTTAAATTCTTGGTAGGCAGCAAGGTTTTGGTAGCAGATGCTGGATGACAGGCACAGAAGGCTGAGAGGGATGTACACTTTGTCCCTAATTCACCTGTGCATAAAGTTTAGCTGCTTTGTGTCAGACTCTTTGTTCAAGAGAGGAGATTTTTGACCCACTAGAAATTGGCAGTTAAATAGTGGCAGTTAACTTGGGCTGCAGAAACTGTGAAAGAATTGCATTTCTCAACCCCCCCCCCCTTCACAGGGATACAAGAAAAGGAAGCAAAAGATAATTTACTTTTCAGTTTGTGCAATCCTGTATCCACTGAGAAGTAATTGTGAATCCACTGTAAAGTTGGCTATGTTAGTTGAATTTAGAAGAGAAACACTTCTCAATATCTACTTCAAATTTGGGAGACTGTATCCTATGAGTAAAGGGTATAGTTTACTTTCATTTATTGTGTGTGTCTTTCTGTAAGAGAGGGACATAGAGCCCAAAATAAGTTTCTGTTGAAAGGAATTGAAATGGCATTTAGATTTTATTTGGATTTTTATTTCCTTATAGGACTACAGTTCAATTCCGACATAGAGAAAGTAGTTAAATTTAGATAAACAAGTTAAGAAATGTATCCTTAAGCAGGAGAACATCTGACAATATATAATAGAGCATGTTTGAGCTTGGATAGGTAACCTTGGCGTCAGACAAGAAGTGTTAAAGTTCACGAGTTTGCTTATTTACACCTTGAAAATCTAACGCGGAATCTTCTGGATTTCTCTTACTAACTTACCTGTTTCACTTTTCACCCACAGAAGGAAATCAGACCAGGAGTTTGTCATATCAGAATGCCACTGGTAGGTAACATGAATAATGTGTCCCTAAGAACATGAGAAAAAGCCTTGCTGGATTAGATCAGTAGTCCATCTAGTGCAGAATCTGTTTCACCCAGTAGCCAATCATTTCCCCTGGACAGTCAACAACCAGGGAACAGAGGACAAGGGTTTCTCCAGATGCTGCCACCTAACTGTAGGTTTTAGAGATTTACTGCACCTGAATGTGGTAATCTCCATATATCCATTGTCAGGGATTGAACTACTCTCAATTTATTTGTCAATTCCCCTTTTAAATGCTTATGGCTATCATTCTAAATTCCACAATGCTCAAATGCAGCATTCCAGTATTTATTTACTGGTTCTGTTAAGAGAGTTTTGATTGTCCTGGATCTATTATCCATCAGTTCCTTCAGAGCCACTGAGTGCTACTAATATTGGAGAGGAAAAGAAAGTTCTCCATATCTATTTTTTCTATCCCATGCATAATTTTATAAACTTCTATCATGTCCAACCCAGAAATCATTTTATTAATTAAGATATAATTGATGTATAGGAGCATTTGGATATTGGAGGGTTTATTTTTAGTCTATCTCCTAATAGAATCATAAAGTTGGAAGGGGTCTTACAGAGCATCTAGGCCAACCCACTGATGAATGCAGGAATAGCATAAACAATTCCCAGCAAGTATTTACCTTGGCACTTCTTGAAGACTGCCTGTAATGATTCCAAGTAAATGTGTGCATGTATCTTTAAATGCTTGATGAGATAGGTGAAGAGTGGGGGGTGAAGGAGATGGATGAGTGAGTGACATGATTGGTTGAGGACTGAGAGGGAGGGCGGAGTGAATGCAGTTTGAGACTGAGAGTAGGGAGAAAATTTTTAGTCAGAAGAAAGCAGGCTAGCTGTGTGCTGCCTGAATATGTTGAAGTGTTTATGAGAAATATAACCTGTGTGGAACCTGAACTGAGCATGTTTGTGAAAGGACACTCAGTCAGGGAAAGAGAGGCCAGCTGTGTGAATGAGAGTAAATGAAGTAACTTTAAGAACCGAGAACTACGTTTATGAAACCGATACACTTCTTGACTAAATAAAAGTTTTTTTTTGTTTTGTTATATCCCAGTGTAGCTGTCATTGGTATATCCCATTCCTATCTTCAGGGCCACATAGAACCACAAAGGAGCCTGACGCGTAGGAACGTTACCAAAGGGAAAATTTAAATAAAATATCTTGGAATAAAATATTCCTGGTGGCAGCAGACTACCCAGAGGGTTAAGGGATAGATTAAAAGAAAAATCTACCCTAAAGAAAGTAAAGGTCATAACACTGCCACTGAGGAAGAACTTACCACCTCCCTAGGCTATTGATTCCACGGCTGAATTATTCTTAACAATCTCATCATGAAGTTTGTGTTTTTCATTGAGTCAACATTTTCATTGAGGTACCCACTGTACACCCAAGAGCCCTTTCTCTTTTAGTCCCCTTAATCCATACTTGTTTACATTTTCTTGGATGAATTCAGAGTGGGGATTCTTTCTACTGTATGACTATTTTTAAAATTATTTTATTAAACTAGCAACAAAACTAGTTGTGGGGAAAATACAATGGGCTCTGGAAGGGGGAGGGCCGGCAGGCAGGCCTCTGTCACTGATCCTGATCGAATGACGGCAGGTGGGTAGGCATAGCCTCTGCAACTGATCCCAGCCAAGTGAGGGGGGGCAGACACTGCCACCTGCTCTCTGCCTGATCACGGCTGGGTGAAAGGAGAGGAAGGCATTGCCTACTGCTCTGCAACTGATCCTGGGTGGGTGAAGGGGGGGACTTGCCACCTGCTCCACTCCTGATCTCAATTGGGCAAAGGGGTGGGCATTACCTTTGCCTGATCCTAGATGGGTGATGCAGGGGTGAGCATTTCCACCTGCTCTGCTCTTGATCATGACTAAGTGAAGAAGGGGCGGGCATTGTCTCCTGCTCTGTGCCTGATTCCGGCTTGGTGAAGTGGGGAGGAGGCATTGCCACCTGCTCTGCTCCTGATCCTGGCAGGGTGAAGAAGGGATGGGCATTGCCTTCTACTCTGTGCCTGATTCTAGCTGTGTGAAATGAGGATGCATTGTCACCTGTTCCATGCCTGATCCAGGCTTTGTACCCACTACTCATACCAGCTGGGTGAAGGCAGGGGGTATTGCCACCTGCTCCACAACTGATTCCAGCTGGGTGAAGGTGGAGGCAGGCATTGCCACGTATTCTGCTCCTGATCCCACCTGGGTGATGGTATGATGCTGTCATGAATGCATCCCTGCATCCCTGCCATCAATGTGATCTTGTGTTTTGCATCCTATGCTGAATTGTTAGTATGAACTGTACTGAACTAAGGAGGATGGTTTGCCAGTCGAGTTATCAGCTACAAATATGTACTTTCATTTCTGCAGCAAGTGGCCTTGGAGGTCAGATGTGTAAAGCGACCTATGTATCCATAGGTATCAGAGACTGTGATGATTTACAACTGTGATGTTTCTTGAATAACCTAATCAGTCCCCATGAAACTCTGGGTGAATTTTGCTACAGAATGTCAATGGACCCCAGGGTTGGAAGGTTCCCTGTATTTAACCCTGTTTGAATAATCACTACTGCCAATTGCTACCTTAGAGTGAACACCTTGTACAGTATAGACTTCTAATAAGTTATTCCAAACAATGCACCATAGTGATTGCTGTGAGGGACTTGGGGGGGGGGTCTAACTGCCAAGGACTGACAGGTGCAGGCATTGCCACCTGCTCTGCTCCTGATCAGAGATGGATGAAGAACAGATGGGCATTTCCATCATCTCTGCTCCTGATCCCATCTGGGTGATGACAAGGGGCAGGCATTGCCACCTACTCCACTCCTGATCACAGCTGCATGAAGACAGAGGGCAAGTATTGCCCCCTGCTCTGCATTTGATCCCAGCTGGTAAAGGGTGGGAGGGCATTGCTACCTGCTCTGCTCCTGATCCCACCTGGGTGACAGCATGGGGGGGGGCATTGCCACCTCCTCAGCTCCTGATCAGAGATCAGAGATCACCAGCTCACTGACTGAGCTCACGATCAGGAGATCGTATGATTGTGGAGGCTTGTAGCCCGGAATTAACTGGAGAAATTGATATTGGATGACTCCTACTCAATGCGGTAGCTATTGGCACAACAGATTGGAGACTTTGAAGAAGCGTGTATATATAGAGCGAAACGGGAAATTTAGCCGGGCATACCAGTTGCCATTCTCCCGTCGGGAGCGATCCCCCTGCGTGGACGCCCCTTGACTACAAATTGATTATATTTTCGTTGAATGATGTATGTTGCCTGAAACAAAAACAGTAAACGGTTTCACAACGGCCCCTTGGGCTTCGGCCTTCCTAATATATAATACATTGACCATGCATGAGCCATCGTGTTGTGAGTCTAGGTTTCAAGTCAGAAGAGTTTGTCTACTTCCATCTGGTCGATTTTAATAACCATTCTACAATGTTCCCTTTTTTTCTACAGAAGGAATACTTTCCAAAAGCCCTTAACCTCAGAAGCCAAGAAGATGAATTGATAGAGGTACCGCAAATTCAGCTTCGAATATTTGGAAATAATGTGGGTGCAACAGTTGGTATGGTCCTTACGGTGACTCCAGGGACTCCTTTGGAATGAGATTTCAAGTGTAAGGTGCATCCTCTGGTACTAGAGTAGTGGCTAACATCTGGTGATCCACCTCTTCCATAATATGTCATAATGAGACAATAAAGATCTGATTGAATGATTCTTGTTTATTTTTGGCCCTTCCATGATACAGTTCTTTTATCTCTTCCCATCAACTCCTATTCACCTTCTTCAATGTAAGTTGAAGTGAACACCAGGATGTAAAGCTCAGTGATTTGTTGCTTAACTTGAATACTCAGTGGGCACCAGGTAGTCTCTGTCTTGAAACACATGGCTTCTAATGGTTCAGTTTCCTCAAGGCCTCACTGGAAACCATTGCTCCTGCACAAAAGGCAGTTTTAGTGAATAGCAAGGGACATGCAGGTCATAGATTGCTTGGGCACACAGAACTTGTTTTTAGTGTCTGAGACATGGGAATTTCACAAATATTCCGTCCTGGAAAAAGGTGTATCTCCACAATGGAATGGGCTACAGACTTACTTTTTAAAAAATGAAAAGATGAGAATTCAGAGAAACTGCTGCATTTTTTCACAATGCTGAGTCGTTATAGTGATATGAAAACAAAGACTTAATAAGGTGGAAAATAATTTCAAGAGAGAGGAAGGAAGGTGTAGGGGGTTGATTTGATAATTGTAAACATTCAATCATTGCAAAATAGTTTGGAGGTGAGTAGGTGAAAGAAAACCAAAAGAAACATAACACATGAGGAAACAATTGACTCAGAATCAGCAACCAGAAAAAAGTGGTTTCAACAGAAACAAGTGAAAAAGCGGGGGAGGGGGGCAAAAGAAGAAGGGAAAACTGAAGGCAAAAAAGGTGCAGAAATCAGGGTATAAAGGGAACTCAGAGGCCAGAACCAAAGGGAAATAAATATGCAGAAACTCCATGAGCTTGAGTCACTCACTAAACTCTTAGCTTAATGTACCTCACAGGGGCATTCTTAAAAACAAAAATAAGTAGGCATATACAACACTATGCACTCTGTGGAAGAATGGGATAAAAATCCAGTCTCACCTACGTATGACATCGATAGGATCTGTTTTCAGGCTGGAAATTCCTCGGAAGAGATGCCACCATCAAAGAAGTCCTTCATATGTGAAAATAAAGACGTGAAAAAATGGCTGCATATGACTTTCAGACCTCTTTCTTTTTTTAAAAAAAAAAAAATCACATACATTTCACAAACATTTTACAACAAATATACCCCTTTTCTTAATATATGTTATCCCACCCACCCCCTCCCTTTCCCCCTTATTGACTCCCAACAGCACTCTGACCCTTTCCCCCCTAATAACTATTTCTAGTCTAAGTTGCTTTTCCCCTATTGTTTATGGCAAAGTTTTATCTTATATTTCTAAATCTTTCAATAGTTATCAAGAGACCACAACTGATCTTTCGCGTCCCATTTCTTTTCTAAATATTTTTTAAGTTTACCCCAATCTTCCACAAATTCCCTTGAATCTCGTTCTCTCAATTTCCTTGTTAATTTGTCCATTTCCGCCATGTGCAACAATTTCTGAATCCAGTCTTGGATTTCTGGTAGCTCCTCCTGTCTCCAGTGTTGAGCATACAGTAGTCTTGCAGCCACCATCATGTAATAAACCAGGTCTCTATCCCTAACATTAACATTTTCCATATTTAACCCCAATAATAACAGTTCTGGGATTTTTGCTATATTACTTTTCAAAATTGATGACATTTCAGCAAAAATCTTAAACCAAAATAGCTTAGCTTTTTCACAAGTCCATCACATATGATACATTGAGCCTTCATGTTTTTTACATTTCCAGCATTTGTTTGACATTTGATTATTGGCAGTTGCTAGTTTTTTTGGTGTTAAATACCATCTGCACATCATTTTGTAGCCGTTCTCTTTTAGACTAGTAGCTGTCGATATTTTCATTGTGTTTCTCCAAAGATATTCCCAAGTGTCCATTGTAATTTCTCTATTAAAATTCATTGCCCATTTTACCATTTGAACTTTGACTGTTTCATCCTCCGTGTACCATTTCAACAAAAGTTTATATATTTTAGAGATAATTAGCTGATACTAAGCAGGATACTAAAGCAGGATACTTTAAATTCGTCCCCCACCCCTTGAAGCAAGAAATCCAAGTTCTCTTGAGTCAAAGGTTCTTTATTGAGAGATTATAGATTCAGAAAATATATATGTCCATAGGTTATCCAAAGGCTATTGAAAGCTTCTGGCTGTACATAGATCTCTTGTTGAGAATGACGTATTAAGTGCTTGCTACAGTATATCTAACCCTCTAAACCATCCCCCCACCCTCGGTGTCTACCCAGCTGGTATCATTGCTTGGAGAAAGGAAGGAGCTGTCCCAAGGCCATTGTGGTGAGCCATCTCAGATAAGGCTGTCTCAGGAACCAGGCTACTCCTGCTAAAACACACACACACATATGGAAGAATACAGCAAACAAGCAATATGGAAGGAATGTGTGCAACAGACCTGACAGGGGTGAGCATCTGGCCTATCTGTCTTGGTATCGGTCTACCAGGTAGGTGTGTGTGCCTCTCAGCCCCTGTTCCCTTCTTCTGGCAAGTCTGGGGGCAGTAGTAAAGCCTGCTGCCCACCTTCATTTTTCAGGATTCGGCACAGAGCTGGAGACAATGCCTGTTCCTCCCTTCACCCAGCAGGGAGCAGGTGGCAATGTCCACCCCCCCTTCACCCACCCAAGATCAGGCTCAGAGCAGGCAGCAATGCCTGCCCCCCTTCACCCAGCCATAGTCAGGTGCCAAATAGGAGGCAATGCTCCCCCTTTACCCAGCATGTATCAGGCATGGAGCTGGTAGCAAAGCCCACCACCCCTTCACATGGCCCAGATCAGGCATGGAGCAGATGACAATGCCCCTCAACGGGCTTTCTTAATAGTGAATAATAAAGTCAATTACCCTAATTCAAAAATCCCTCCTCAAATTTGAATTAATCACTATAGACTAATTTTACTGTCTTTGACAATACTTTAACTGACGATAACAACACCATTCTGTGTGATATACCAAGCTGGTCTCCAGTGAGCCCTGAAAAAATAATCAAACTGGTTTCAGCATTAAAACATGGAAAATTCCCTGGCCCAGATGGGATTCCAGCAGAATTTTTTAGTAAAAATCCACAGTGGTGGTCCCCTTTAGCCAATCTTTTTACTCTTCTTAATCAGTTTGGGATAATGCCACAATTCCAGCTAAATTCTATCATTATCCCTATCTTTAAAAGAGGTATTCTCCGCTGTCCAGGAAATTTTAGACCAATTAGCCTTCTGTATGCAATGGGTAAATTGTATGTCAAATACTTAAGAAGAGGCTTAAAATCCTGAATACATACCCATCAGATCATTCGTCCAGAACAAATTGGTTTCACTAAAGGTAATGTCATGGCTACAGGCCCCTGGTGCCTCAACCCAGCTAAGGGGAAGAGCCAGCAGAGTTCTATAGGCTGGGCTAAACAAAATGATCAATCTGACAAGAGAAGGAAAGCCCTTCAAATGCCCTCAAATTCTGCCACCAGTCCCGCAGGGTTTCCCAAAGCTTTAGGAGGGGAGGGTCACCACTCCTAGTTTATAAGGGAACTAAATAGAGCAAAGTCTTTGTTGCAAGAATTTTGTTGCAGGCAGAGTTCACAGCCAAAGATAATTATAAGGGAGGAGGCTCACAAGAACTTGCAAAAATGGGTTCAGCAAAAGTACCTTGAGTTTTTGAGACCCCAAAGACACACGTGCACACACAAAATATAATATAATTATTTATTAAGGTGCAGGGTCACATAAAAATGCACAGGACAGAATGTGAGGAATAAAACAATAAATCCTATAGCTTTATTAGCTCTAACTAATACATACCAATATCAAAGCAGAAGATGAATCTCAAAGTTGTAGAGAAGGCAAAAGGCAAAATCTCTAGTCAAAAGGCCAAGCAATCAGGCTTCACAGCAAAGCAAAAAGGATGGGTTCTGGAACATCCATCCCCAGACAGAGCCAGATTTTGAGACACTGGGCGATTTACAATGGAGGTTACTCTAACCCACTCAGGTCTAAAGTCTCCATGATGGATAATGCGTTTCTATGCCATTCTTGCCACCTAAGCTGGGGCGGGGGGCTTCTTCCAATCAACTGACGAGAAAGTGATATCATAGTCAAAGGTGACTATGTGCAAAAGGGGCTAGGCACAAAGGCTGCAGTCCTTGGCACCCAGGTCCTATCTTGCAGGTGCAATTAGTTTCATTAGGCAAGAATGTTAATTGACATACTGCCTGGCCATGGATGCTCTCTTGCTCTCAGAGTCTTATCTAATCACCACGGTCAGAGCATCTGCAAAGCAAAAGACAGCTCTGTTCCCAGAGAAGCTGCTAGCAACAAGAATGGGGGAGTTTCTGGGCTGAAAGAATGTCTTAGCGAAACAGTGAAGGACAGCAGGGCCTCTTGACCAAAGTTTTATGAAACCATTCTTCTTCTGGAAAGCTTAATAAAAAAAAAAACAGTTAAGCATTTTTCTCTACAGGTAATTCTACAATAGACCACTTTTTTCTTTTAGCATTTTTAGCAAACAAGTACATGAATTCTGGCACTAAAACTGCATGTGCCCTGTATTGACTTGAAAGGAGCATTTGACTCAATACCTAGACAAAGTTTGTGGAATGTTAGAACTCATAAATATCGACCCTTGGTTCTTATTTCAGATTAAAAAAACCTTTAATTCCCTTTTTTTAAAAAAATAAAATTTGTATTGGATAGGGTTAACATACAATTAAGATTATAACAGTTACATTTTCCTTCGTTTCCCATGATTATATGCTTCCCACCCCCTCCCCTCCCCCCTTTTCTGTGTTGACTTCCAACAGCACTCCAACCCCCCGTTTTCTAATCTTATTTCTAAATCCTAGCTGTCGCTTTTTTTAAATTACTGGTAAAGATCTAAACTCTCTGGGCAGCAGTTCACAGCTCAGTTAGACCACTGGGTGAAGGCACCCTTTTGGATCCTTCTGCAGAAGCACCACCCCCACCCATTTTTAGATGCATCCATTATCACAATGAAGGGTTATGAATTAATCAGGGAATCTCAGAATAGGGATATGTGCTAGGTGCTGCTTTAGAGCTTTGAAGACCTGTTGACAAGCAGAAGTCCATTTGGATCTTATTAGGGACATTTTTCTTACACAGATCAGTGAAGGAAGCATCTTACTGAAACTTGGGATGATCCCGTGGTAGAAGCCACAGGGCCCTAGAAAGCTTTGAACCTGCTTCTTGGTTGTGGGAATGGACCAAATTACAATGGTATCAACCTTTGTGTGATAGGGTGCAATTTTCCCATCACCAATGTTATGTTCCAATTACAGCATACTATTTCCAGCATTCTGGCACTTAAGGTAAAGGTAAAGGTAGTCCGCTGTGCAAGCACCAAGTCAATACTGATGCATGGGGAGACATCACATCATGATGTTTTCTTGGCCAACTTTTTTACGGGGTGGTTTGCCATGGCCTTCCACAGTCATCTACACTTTATCCCCAGGAAACTGGGTTCTCATTTTACCGACCTCAGAAGGATGGAAGGCTGAGTCAACCATTAGCCAGCTACCTGAACCCTGCTTCCACCAGGATCAAACTCAGGTTGTGATCAGACCTTGGCTGCAGTACTGCAGTTTACCACTCTGCGCCATGGGGCTCTTATCATCTGGAATACCTGGAATTCTATGTTTTGTGAGGCTTTATAGCCTCGAGTCTGCTCTGTGTGCATGTGTACCTTTGGTAAGTAACTCTGGAGACGGGCAGGTAAAATATATTATTGCAGTTTATTAAAGAAAGAATATAGGAGCATATACAAAGCAGGAAACTGTTAAGGAAAAATTTCTTAAAGACTCTGCCTGTCTTCTGGTTTAAATCACTCCAGAAGTTAGTACACACACATTTTGACATTTTTTAAAAATTCTCAGATTAGGTACAGGCTCCTAATGTACACAAGCACATATGCACATTGGGTAAATCATAGAGTAAAAAAGAAAAGAAAAGATTCCTGATGTATTTATGAGATCAAGATTCCTTTTTGGGGAGGAGTTTTAATCAAATGATATGTTAACTGAAGGGAAATAAAAGACTCGAAGCAGCAGAGTGTAGAGGATAGAGTGTCAGCTGCGGCTTTAAATCCTCACTCAGCTTTGAATGGTCATTTGTTGATCCTAATCCAGTTCCTTGGTCTCAGCCATCCAAACGTACCTTATCAGTTTATTGAGAGGATAACATTCAGGAAGGGCCATGCAGAGTGGTCTGACCATTGAGATTGTGTGTTGGGTAGAAATTTAATAATGAATTGGTAGAAGCTCTAAATTTGCAACTGTTTAAACAAATAAATGTTGTTGTTGTTGTTGTTGTTGTTGTTGTTGTTGTTGTTGTTGTTGTTGTTGTTGTTGTTGTTGTTGTTGTTCTCACAATCCAACAGATTTTTGGTTGGAATTTTTGGTCCTTCACTGTCTCCTTTTGGGTAGACGTTTAATAATGAATTGGTAGAAGCTCTAAAATTGCAACTGTCTACTCAAATAAATGTTGTTGTTATTTGATTTTTCACAGTCCATCAGGATTTTTGGCTGTAATTTTTGGTCCTTCGCCAACTCAGGTTTTATCAAAGAATCTATGAGTCAGTCAGGGTCAGTAATAATAATAATAATAACATTTGAATTATATACTGTCCTTCAGAATGACTTAACCCCCACTCAGAGCAGTTTACAAAGTATGGCATTATTATCACCACAACAAAACATCCTGTGAGGAGGGTGGGGCTGAGAGAGTTCCAGAGAACTGTGACTAGCCCAAGTTCACCCAGCTGGTTTCAAGTGGAGGAGTGGGGAATCAAACCCGGTTCTCCATATTAGAATCCCACACTCTTAACCACTACACCAAACTAGCTACCCTTCCTGTTTCCAAAAGGCCTTTGGTTTTTTTTAGAATTCCAGACATGTGCTTCACAGAAGCTGCTGTAGGAGCATGAAACACAAATCTCCTTGAAGCTATTGAAACCATTGCTCCCTATCAACCCTTCCATCCCTTCGGATAGAAGCCAGCACCATAGTTTGCCACGGAGGTGTGTGACCCGAAGAGGGTCAGAAGATGTCTAGAAAGAAGCCCAGAAGCTGATAGAGCATGCTACAGAACACACTGGAGGACCTATGAAGTAGAAATGAAAACTATAAAGAAGCATTATTTCTTGGCAACCATTACATCAGCTAGTTCATGACCATCCCAATTGGTTAGGATATCTAGACACTTTCTAACCCCTAAATCCAAACCTGTAGAGTCTCAAGAACAGTCAATTAGCTGCAAGACCTTTGCTAAGTTTTTCTCTGATAAAATAAAACGAATATGCCGGGATCTAGATGAGAGCTACAATGCACACAAGATGGAAGAAATGCTTAATACACCATCTGCCTTACATTGGGAACACCTTGAACTAATTACAATGACAGAGCTTAACAAGATTCTGATATCTATAAAAGCTGCTAGTTGTGTGCTCCATCCTTGCCCATCTTGGCTGTTAAAATGAAGAAAGGCTCACATAACTGAATCACTGAGGTCTATTGTAAATCAATCCCTAACTCTGGGCATCTTCCCCCAGCCACTCAAACAGGTGATTGTCCATTCACTAACTAAAAAACCATCCCTAGACAAAAATGATGTGGTCAATTATTGCCCAGTCTCTAATCTGCCCTTTCTGGTTCCACAGGGCACAATCTTATCTCCCATGTTATTCAACCTCTACACTAGCAGCCAACATTGTGGAAACCTTTTGGGAATAGTGCATTTTTGAGGTTTGATGGCTCATAACACCATTTTTTTGGAGTAATACCATAAAATTATATATCAATGGACAGAAAATTTAATCAAGAATGTAATGCGACAAAATTTGTTCAATTATCTGTATTCTATCAAGTGTTATAGCCAAATAACCAGGAAAAGGAAGCACAACTTGCTTAGATTGATATGAAGTAGCTTTCCTTCATTTGACTGTAGCCAATGAGCATGAGTCTTTACAGAGCCAATCAGGTGTCATTTTTTTGGCAATGAGCCAATCAGGTCACAGTAGGAGTCAGCTATTGAGGTCATGTATTGGTGCTGAGAGGAGGTCATTTGTCAGTGTGTTATGTGATTGCTATCAAGTTGGTTGGTTGGTTTTGTGTTCTTTCATTTAGTGAGCTTGTGAAACATAATGAAATTAAAGAAATGGCACAAAGAGTTGACTGGTCACCCAGAAAGTGATGTAAAATAGTACTATTAAGTGAACAAGGCTACAGTTATGAAGAAATTAGAGGAAAAATTGGTGGAAACTTAACCAAAGGTGGCATTTCTAAATTTTTGAAGAGGTATAAGGCAACTCAGTCACTACAAAACCAGACTGGTAAAGGCAGGAAAAGGTGCACACAAGCAAGAGATGATAGAAGAATTGAGAGACTGAGCCTAGGTGACAGAAGAAAATCATCGGGGTGTATGCAGAACGAAATGGTGCAATTCAATGTGAAGTTGAGTGCAAGGACTGTTCGGTGAGGACTGGAGGAATTTGGTCTTAATGCTAGAATTCCACAAAAAAATTGTTCTCTCTCAAACAAAGGTTGAAAAGATTAAACTGGGATAAAACCCATGTTAACTGGACAGCTGAACAATGGGACAGTGTTATTTGGAGTGATGAGACCAAATTCTCCCTGTTTGGTTGTGATGACATAAGATATGTGAGAAGAAGAATCGGAGAAGATTTGCATCCTGATTGCATTGTGTGGGAAGAATTGGCGAGATAAGTGGCAATATAAATGCCGAAAAATACATAAATGAAATACTTGAGACCAAACTGAAGCCTGTCACACGTGATCTGTTCCAAGATAATGAAGCATTTATATTTCAACAAGATTCAGCTCCATGTCATGTTGCTGCTGTGTGCAAAAAGGGGTTTCAAGATAATCATATCCCCTAACCCCAACCCTAACCCTAACCCTAACCCTAACCAATCAAAAATCTATAGAGCAGACTAAAGAAACTGGTTAGTGAGAAGCAACCCAGCAATAAACCACAATTAATAGAAGCAGTAACTCAATCATGGTTTCACATTATAACAGCTGCAGAACTAAAAAACTTGGTTCACTAAATAGGAAGGCGTTGTAAGGCCGTAATTAAAGCAAAAGGTTACCCAATTAAATATTAACTGACATGGTGAGAATTGTTGTATAACTCATTTTTCTATGTGTTTCTATTTTCTTCTTTATAACTACTGTTTTTAAAAAAATTCCTTCATAAAAATTATCTCATTAGATTTTTGATTAAATTATATTTCCATTGATATATAATTTTATGGTATTACTCCAAAAAAAAAGTGGTGTTATAAGCCATCAAACCTCAAAAACACACTTTTCCCAAAAGGTTTCCACAATTTTGGCCACTAGTGTATGTAAAGCCTTTAGGAGAACTCATTCACAGCTCCGGAGTTGGATGCCACCAATATGCAGATGATACCCAACTCTATACCTTGCTATCTAGGTCCCCTCAGGATACAGTAGAAATCCTGGATTGCTGCCTGACAGCTGTAGTTAATTAGTTACAATACAAACCCCTGGGTCAAAATCAACAAATCAATGTTATGTCAAGTAGTACATTCATTCATGAAAATTGTTTACAACCATATACATAGTCAGACATATCCTACATTTGACTACATCTATACCACCATTCAACTGAATTTCAGACCATGTGAATTCTTAGTCCATGTGTCAATTTTCCATGTAGATAATTTTGATCTTGCAGTGCATCAAAGTAGAATTATTCACCCTTAAGTATGTGGTTCATCTTTCTTCCAAAAAAATTTTTTTCTCAGTGCACTGCAAGACACAAAACTCCCGACGTGATTGGAGGGATCGTGTGGAAAAAGCTGTAGTTAATTGGCTAAAAATGAACAAACTAAAAATGAACCAGGACAAGACAGACATGATTCTTATTGGGAAGTAGAGATCTTGAAGGACATTGTACTCTCCACTTTCAATGGGGTTTCTTTGACCCTTGCAGTCTCAGTTAACAGCCACGGGGTTATACTGTATCCAGAGCTACTACTAGAAAAAAAAGTCAAGGCAGCCACAACAAATGCTTTCTGCAGCCTCACTCTAGCCTGGAAGATGGCTTCCTACCTTGACACGGCCGACCTGGCTACCTGGATCCATGCTATGGCAACATCAAAACTTGACTATTGTAATGCACGGTACTTAGGATTCTCATCTTAGTTAAGTCTGAGACTCCAATTTGTGCAAAATGCTGCATTGCAACTGTTATTAGGAGTGAGCAGGAGAATGAACATCTCCCCCATTGTGCAGTCACTCCATTGGCTATTACATACAAAGCTCTTCACATCCTTGGTCCTGCATACCTACGGGACCACCTCCCTCCGTATGTTCCTCCACAGCAGCATTGCTCATCTGAACAGGGTCTCCTGCAGGTGCCAGCCTGCACACGGGCAAAATCAACAACCTCCCATGCATGTGCTTTATCTGTGGTGTTCCCTACCCTGTAGAATGGCCTGCCTGAGGAGGTCAGGAGAACCTCCACTCTCCTGTCTTTCTGCAAAGTATACAAAACCAAACTATTACAAAAGGCTTTTTACTCCGCTAGGAGGGCTGTATTGTAGGGAAGTGTCTCTGATGCTTCGTTAGTGAGTTAGGGACCATAGACTTCACCCTCATGTTTCCAAGATATTTTCTATTGCTTTACACATATACTTCTATGGATTGTCAGAGGCTAGCTTCTGCCATTGTCATGCCAGAATGGGAGAGCTGGAGGTTCCCATGAGCTGACTGTTTTCACAAATCTGCTCCTAGCGCTGGGAAAAAACTCTAAGTGCCCTTGGAGGCTCCAAGGCTCTGTACACAGTTCCCAGCAGTTCCCAGCAATAAGAGGGGAGGGACCTCTTATTCCCATGAAAGGAGCTCTGTGAGCTCCTGTTTCAACCGTCATAGCTCCTCAGTATACCAGGGGGCACTTTGATCCGGGAATGGAGAAAGTGACGGGGAGCCATCACATCGATGGCTTCAGAAAGATGGATATTCCAGCCCACTACTAGCTCATCCAATGAGCCACTTAGGGGGGCTCAGAACCCTGCAGAGTGCTCTGGAATCCATTAGACTGCACAGACAATCATAAATCAGCCCATCGCCAAGTGGGTGAGGGTTGAGATGCCCAAGTGAGCACTCAGGACAAGGGGTCTGTCCATGGCACTGCCACAGGAATATCCCGCTTCACTTGTATCCCCATCCCAAAGATCAGATCCAGCGTGTGTCCTGCTCAAAGCATCGGAGTTGATACTAACTGGAACAGTCCCAGTGCTGCCATAGATGACATTGAGTCCACAGCCTGTGATGAGTCGGCATCATCACCATGGACATTGAAATCACCCAAGACCAAAAGTGTTCCAAGACCAAGACAGCTCTGCCTCCAATAGCCTAGACAAGGCAGCTGCCAGCACACCCAACAATCACTACACTAGACAGATAGCTAAACTCTCCTCAGCATCTCATGCCAGGCCAACACAGTCAATGCCAGAAATCTTTGGTGTGGGAGAAGCATGGTGGAGAAAGGCTCTTAAAAGAGCACCACCACCTGGTCATGTGGGATGGAGGACTGATGTGTAAGCAAATGCAAACACTCATTGTGGTGGAAATAAACAGCCAGAAGGTAAAAACTGACTGTATTTAAACTTCTTCAGTCAGGACAGGTTGTAGAGATTGCCCACCTTCTCTTTAACAGTAACAAGCCTAACAGATTTGGAGTAGAGGCAAAGTCTACACTGCACTGGGCTGACAACTTGCTCTTTGTCAGGATGAAATGAAAAGGCCTGACAGAGCTCCACTAATGATCACCTACATGAAGAAGGTAGCTGTGTTTGTCTGAGGATGCAAAAGAAGCTCGCTGACTCACTGGCAGGCAAATTTCTGCCAGGGAATGAGGAAGGGGTGGAGCCAAAGTTCTCCAGTTCTCCTCACTTCCCTCCCCAGATGTTCTTCCTCTCAACAGAGTGCCCCCCCCCCACTTCCTGCTTCTAGAAAAGCTATCAAAGAGTAGCACTTGAAAAAGATGATGGTAGATATCTGGTTACAGAAAATAGTGGAGTATCTGAATTGTAATTCTCCCAGTAGGAATAATTAGGAGGCATGGAGACAATATGAATTGTAACAATATTTGTCGGAATTCTAGTGAGAAATTCTGCTCATCTTCAAATGAGGTTAAAATATGATTTACTCAAATGTGCTGCCTTTAAGATGGAGGGGGGACATTAAATGAATAAAAAGCAATTAGACAAACATCCTGTCAAGGGTTATAATCTTCTGAAATGGAGGTCTGCAGGAACGAAGTGCACTTTCTACTACATGGGGAAGAAAAAGACAATACATGCATATAATATGTTTTTAAACAACACAAGAAAAGGCCTCCAGCATAAGAAGAAATTTGACATGAGGATATGAATCACATGTCTCCTCACTCTTTGAAATCCTGATGTCTAGACCCTGGGCCTCCTGTTCCCATTCCAGGGTGCTGATCACAGCCTTCCCAGGACCCTTAGGAGCTTCCAAGGGCTCTGGATGTCTTTTTGTTTGAGGCCTCACAACCTCTGGGTTCACTCTGAGGGCATGTACATTTCAGCACGTAACTCTGGATACAGGCAGGTAAAATATATTTGTAGTTTATTAAAGAAAGACTCCAGGGGTGTATGCTAAGCAGGAAGTGCTCTTCAGATAGACATTACGGCAAGCACAAAACAAATAAAGCTTGGCTATTCTAAATATACTTAACTAACTAAAATACTGCAAGTTAGCTGTTTAGCAATCTCTGAGTTGGCTTCATGGCTGATGGTTCTTATCAAAGACTTTAGCAACAGAATCCAGTCCACGCCATACAGGTCTTCTCATACTGGAAATCAAGAGGCATGGAGGCATAGCCTCTCTCTCTGCAGGTCCACCTCTCCCCATATGTTCCATGGAAGGTGGTCCAATCAGCTGATAAAAACCTACTGTCAGGTTCTGGCAGTTGGACCCAGATAGTACTTCACATCAAACACCCCAGTGCATGAGTTAAAGTCGCTTTATTCAGGATCTATCAGTTCAGTGCACATTTGACTACAGCATTAGCAGAAGTGACGTGGGTATGGGTGGGTAGATTAGTTATAGGGAGAGTTCCCGCCTTTGTTAGGATTAGGCTTCTGGCATGAAGGAGCAGGGAGGGGGAAGGGTGACAAGCCTGGGAAAGAAAGAACAAATGAAGTCATTTTGCACTCCAAGACTTAGCCTGGCATCCAAGGCCATTAACCGGTCTGCTCCAGAAGTGAAATAAAACACCAGTGTGATAAGTGGGACAGGTACAAGCCTAGCTGCAAAAGGCATAACATATACTCTCATATTATTTCTATCAATACAGGATATAACATACACTTTATGTATTCTCAGAGGACCAGCATCCTATGCACAACACTTTCATGGCAGATATATTGGCATGCATATCTGACACCTACTGGTGGTCCTTGCCCCCAGGGAGGCTACCTGGCCTCAACCAGAGGCTGGGACTTTTCAGTCCTGGCACCAAACAGGTGGAATCCATTGTCTGTTGAGACTCTGGCCCAGAAATGATATATTATCTTTCCCCCAGGCCTGCAAAACAGAAGGGTTCCACCAGGCATATAGTTGACGCTACAGATGAGACTTCCTACCAGCCACCTGGGGAGGGGGAATGTAACCCCTTCCCATTTTCTTCTTTTTCAAACTGCTGGACCATTGCTTTCCTCACCTCCCTCCCTCACCTTCCACCCACAGAAATGTTTTAAAAATGTTTTATTGTGTCTGGGTAATATGGGCCACTGCTTAGGGCTGTTTTTTTAAATACTGAATTGTATGTTTTTATGGTTTTAAATGGAGCATTTTTAATGTAAGTCTAAATAAATAATAATAATCTTACCATATAACTGAATAAGTGTATTTCAGACAACTCAATTTATACCCTGGTGCACCACCAGAGGGCTCTGACATGGAGAGAAGCCTAGTAACAAAAAGGGGGCCAGCCCTGGTAACAGCAATTGGGAAAAAGGGGAGGGGAAACAATCCCACCAAGGGCTATAACAGTTAACCTCTTGAGAGCTGAATGAAACAATAAAGGATGTGTGCGAAGGAATTTTATAACAATCTTACTGTGCCGACATCTACATTCCTTATAACCAAAACACATGAATTCTCAAGAAGAGATATATTCATTACATAATACATTTCATACAAGGTATGTATAATACATCTCCAAGAGCAAGTATTATGATCACAAGTTCCACACGTGGAACCGGGAGGGTTGAGAATGGTATCCTCCTATGCAAGCTTCTGTCAATTTATCAATATGCATTCTTTCCTCCACATAAAAAAGGTAAGCTTCCAGTTGTGCCCGAAGAGACGGTGTCGACAAGTTGTTCCACTCAGCTTTTCGTCCGTAACTTCCTCAGGGGCAGCTGACAAGGTTGCAATAGGTTTAATACAAACTTGCTTCTCAACCCGCTCCCGAAGGCGATGTCAGGAATGGGGGCTGGAATGGCACTAACAGACCAAGAGGTGCCAGTTGCTTGGGTAGCCACACCAGGGCCCACCTGTCCAGCTGTGACTGTCAATCCAGAGGCACTGGGGCTCCTTGTCCTTGGGGGAAGATAGGAGCAGTTGCAGTTGCTGGTCGGCCAGCTGCTCCAGAGGTACATCCACTTGTAATAAGTCCTGCACATTCCTCATGAAAGTGTGCATGGTACAACTCAACTCTCCCATCTCCTCCTGAAGTTGCTCCATATTCTCTCCTGCCATTCCCCTCTCTTCCAGTAGCTTTTCACCCCCCTCTTTCATGTCTGGGAACAGTCCTTCCGCAATGCAACTCAGTTGGTGCAGTTGAGCCCTCTGACGATATCTCGTTTCCCATTCCCTCCAGGCAGATGCTACTCTCAGGGTCCACCGCACCAGCATCCCCTCCATCAAGCTGCTATAGTTGATAGGCTGCTAGGAAACTCCTGTGTGGAGCCTCACACTAGCTCCAGTTCCCACACTCGCTCCAGTGCTCCCACATTGGACCCATGTTCTTCTGTGGGATTTTTGGTCCAGGCTCCTTCTCTGACAGCCCTGCAGTCCCGGTATCCACTCTTCCAGCTGTGGCTCAAGTTGCAGGATTTAACAGGGTTCACTGGGGTTCAGATACTCTGATTTTAAGACCACAGAAAATAGGATGATGGTTCTGGACAAACTGTAAGGATAAAGCCAAGACACATTTCCGTAAGTCTCCACAGAATATGCAAAGCTTTATTAAACAAGTCAAGTATTATAATCTTACAATGGACATCCTACCATGGTCTTTATTCAGAATAAGGCACTACAAAAGCATAGACACATAAATCCCTCCCCTCTTATTGCTGGGAACTGCTGGGAACTGTGTACAGAGCCTTGGAGCCTCCAATGGCACTTAGACTTTTTTCCCAGCACTAGGAGCAGATTTGTGAAAACAGTCAGCTCATGGGAACCTCCAGCTCTCCCATTCTGGCATGACAATGGCAGATGCTAGCCTCTGACAATCCGTAGGAGTACATGTGTAAAGCAATAGAAAATATCTTAGAAACATGAGGGTGAAGTCTATGGTCCCTAACTCACTAACGAAGCATCAGAGACACTTCCCTACAATACAGCCCTCCTAGCGGAGTAAAAAGCCTTTTGTAATAGTTTGGTTTTGTATACTTTGCAGAAAGACAGGAGAGTGGAGGTTCTCCTGACCTCCTCAGGCAGGCCATTCTACAGGGTAGGGAACACCACAGATAAAGCACATGCATGGGAGGTTGTTGATTTTGCCCGTGTGCAGGCTGGCACCTGCAGGAGACCCTGTTCAGATGAGCAATGCTGCTGTGGAGGAACATACGGAGGGAGGTGGTCCCGTAGGTATGCAGGACCAAGGATGTGAAGAGTTTTGTATGTAATAGCCAATGGAGTGACTGCACAATGGGGGAGATGTTCATTCTCCTGCTCACTCCTGATAACAGTTGCAATGCAGCATTTTGCACAAATTGGAGTCTCAGACTTAACTAAGATGAGAATCCTAAGTACCGTGCATTACGATAGTCAAGTTTTGATGTTGCCTAAAAGAAGTGATCAATAGTGTTTTGAAGGATCAAAGGATTCCAGATACTTGGAGTGAAGCTAACATATCATTGATCCCTAAAGAAGGACAAGATTTGACTAACGTCAAAAATTATAGACCTATTTCGTTACTCAATAATGATTATAAAATTTTTGCGAAGATATTGGCGGAAAGAGTAAAGGGATGGCTATCCGAAGTTATTGAGGAGGAACAAGCTGTTTTTTTACCAAACAGACAAATCAAAGACAATTTAAGGACAGTTATAAATGCTATTGAATACTATGATAAGTGTTGCGACAAGGAGGTTGGTTTCTTCTTTGTGGACGCTGAAAAAGCATTTGATAATTTGAACTGGGATTTTATGTTTGCCACTATGGAACAGCTACAAATGGGGGAAAGATTCGTAAGAGCAGTGAAAGAAATCTACAGAGACCAGAGTGCAGCAATTGTAGTGAATGACGAGGTGACTAAGAAACTGATTATAAGTAAAGGTACAAGACAAGGTTGCCCGTTGTCTCCACTGTTGTTTATTTTGGTCTTGGAAATATTGATGATACAGATTTGAGAAGATAATGCAATCCATGGAATAAAAATAAAAGATTTTTCCTATAAGGTCAGAGCATTTGCAGATGACATAATGTTAATTGTGGAAGACCCAATTGAGAACATGCCAAAGGTAATAGAGAAAATTAAGGAATTTGGAGATTTGGCAGGATTCTATGTAAACAAAAAGAAGTCAAAGATATTATGTAAAAATATGACCAAACAAAAACAACAGTTACTAATGGAAATAACAGACTGTGAAGTAACAAGTAAGGTGAAATATTTGGGAATTGAACTGACTGCAAAGAATATAGATCTATTCAAGAATAATTATGAGAAACTGTGGACTCAGATAGAGCAAGATTTGATTAAATGGAATAGATTGAATTTGTCATGGCTGGGAAGAATTGCAGTAGTTAAGATGAATGTGCTGCCAAGAGTGATGTTTTTGTTACAAACAATACCAATTATTCGGGACTCTAAGCAGTTTGAAAAATGGCAGAGGAAAATATCGGACTTTGTTTGGGCAGGCAAGAAGCCTCGAGTGAAAATGAAAGTATTACAGGACCCAAAAGAGAGAGGTGGAATGCAACTGCCCAATCTAAGACTTTACTATGATGCAATCTGTTTGGTGTGGTTGAAAGACTGGATGATGCTGAAAAACCGCAAATTACTGGCCTTAGAGGGATATAAAAAAATATTCGGATGGCATGCATATCTGTGGTATGACAAAGTCAAAGCAGACTCTATGTTTTTACACCATTACATTCGGAGAAGCCTCTTCACAATTTGGAAGAAGTATAGAGATTACCTACAAGAAAGAATTCCCTCCTGGGTGGTTCCTTACGAAGTAATAGACCCGAGAACTATCAATAATGAACAACAGTGCTTAACGTACAAGGAGATAACACGAATAGAATTTTCTAAACTAAGAATAAAGACGCAAGATGAGTTGTCTCCAAGCTACGATTGGTTTCAATATAGACAGATTAGAGATCTTTATAACTCGGACTGTGCGAAAGGAGGGGTAAGAATGGAGAATTCGGAATTAGAGGAGGTAATTTTACAAGAGGATAAAAAGGAAATCTCTAAGACTTATAAAGTGTTGTTAAAAAGGTACACAGAAGATGAGACAGTTAAAGTGCAAACAGTTAAAGGGCTATAAACTTTAACAAAGAAATAACAATGGAGGCATGGGAATACTTGTGGAAAAATACGTTGAAGATCACGACATGCACTAATATTAAAGAGAACGTCTATAAAATGATTTATTGTTGGTATTTGACACCAAAGAAAATTGCGCTAGGGAATTTGCACATGTCTAATAAATGCTGGAAATGTAAAAAGCATGAAGGATCTTTGTACCATATGTGGTGGACCTGTGAGGTAGCTAGGCAGTACTGGGGGGAATTAATAAGAGTGATAAGTGAGATTTTACAATTTCAAGTTAATAAGAACCCAGAACTCCTGCTACTGAACTTGGGAATGGAGGATATTCCAGCACAATACAGGACATTGTTATTTTACATGACAGCAGCGGCTAGACTCTTGTATGCGCAAAAGTGGAAAGTACAAGATGTGCCAACTATCGAGGACTGGATTTACAAATTGCTGTACATGGCGGAAATGGACAAAATGACAAGGAAACTGAGAGACCTTGATCCAGGACAGTTCAACATGGATTGGGAAAAGTTGAAGCAATATTTGGTGAAAAAATGGGAGGTGGGAGGAGAACTGTGGCAGTTTGAAAATTACTGAAATACAACAAAAGAAGAGGGAAGTGACTTTACCGGGAGGAGGAAAGTTAAATGAGAAATTCTAAGCAACTATTTTATTTGATTACTATATATAGTATTAAGTAATAGAGGTGTTATTATAAGAATTATAAGGATAGAACCTAACTAATTTTATTTCTGGCAGATAATTGTATAATGGAGGAATTATATAACTAAAACAGAATGAATTTCTGCCAGGGAATGAGGAAGGGGTGGAGCCAAAGAGTCGTGACAAAAGCCACAAAGGGAGAGTGCACGCAGGGCCTGACTTCTTGCGGCCATTCTTGGAGCAGCAGCTGAAGAAACAAAACACTTTCCATCTCTTCCTCCCTTGGGGTGCCAATGGCGTTACGGAGTGGTTCTTCACAACTTAAGGTGCAAGATAGCACAGCAAGTCAACATCTCAGATCTGCCCTTGCCTCAGCTGGAGTCGCTGAAGAGACAGCTAGACCAGGAAGTGGAGTTCTTTTCTTCATCCATTGCTCAATTAGACAAAATAGGTGCAAGCAGAGGACTGTCTGACTGTACTGAATAAAAGCAACGAAGGTAAAGAGCTGTTTGTCCCACTCTCCACTTCTACGTACATCCCTGGAAAGCTCTCTGACACTGGCCAGGTGCTAATAGATGTGGGAACCAGTTATTATGTAGAAAAAGTCTGTGGAAGATGGCAGAGACCTCTTCCAAAGGAACATCGTTTTCCTGACAAAACAGATGGAGAAAATCCAACCAGCACTGCAGGAGAAACATGCAATGAAGCAAGCTGTGGTGGAAACAATGAGCCAGAAGATTCAGCAGCTAACAGCTGTGTGGGCTTGCCAGACAACAGCAACAAAGGCCTAGCCAAGCACCAAGACACACGTGTGCTCCCATGCACTTTAACATTCAACATTTTGTGACATATCCTCAAGATAGTAAGGTTTTCTAGGCTTAATATCACATTCATGTGCTCTGCTCAAAATAGTGGGCTTTCAAGTAGGCCTGGGGTGGTTGTAATTCTTGCAATAATGTGTGGCTGTTCTTAATTTTAACCCTGTGAAAATGTTTGTCATGTGAAGATGGAATTGTACAAACTAATCAAGTGGAATTACAATTTAAAGCAGTTTTGAGGCCTTGAGGGGATCCACTGGGGTGAGATATGTAGACTGGGCAGCTCACTCCACATATATCAGGGTCCCCATAGGGGATCTGGGGTAAAGTAGAAAGGTACGTACCTTGGCAAGGCCATTGCAAGCTTCACTCTGGGTGGCAGGGACTCCCTGGTGACACCAGACCAATAGTACATCATCTGACATCCCACACTCCCTAGCTGGCATCCTGGAGAAGCAACCCTCAAAGTGCAGGGGCTGTTTGATCCAGCGGATCCATTGTCCTGTGCTTTGCCAATACTCCAACTGATATTGAAATGGGGGATCTCCTTGGGAGTTGAGAGAATTAGCATGTAAGGAGAGGCAGCAAGAGGCGAGTAACTTAGTAAGATCTCCACCTATGAATATGAGGATTGCCCTCTAGAGAATTTTTCTAATAAAAAAGCAGATGTTCGATCCAAAAGGGCTTTTATTAAAAATAGAAATCACTTACACAGAAACACACAGCACACAGACTGAGCTAACTCAGTATGGGTGGTAGTTACGAGTCCAGAAGGGGGCTTCTGTGAGAGAGAGTGTTGAGTGACAGGTGTGTCAATGCAGGAGGAGCTCAGTCAGAGGTCTGAGGGTGGATGGTGGCTCTGAAGGTATGCACAATTATGGCGGAGGGTTACTCCAATTGTACTGTGGAACGTACCCTGGGGAAAGATTACGTCTTCTGCCCCCCCAAACAATAAGTTAATGGTCATCTCTGGGGTGAGATGAAGAAATGGAGAGTTGTCTCTGGGGTGTGACAATAACCTGGGAAACTGCCTCCGAGGTCAGCCAATAAAACTGAGAAGGTTTGATAAGGTCTTCCTTGGCAAAATTAAAGTTATCATTGATGATAGACAACACACAATGATTGGATCGGTGAGGCTGTCAGAGACCTGAATAGCCGAGAATGAGAGAATGGATAAGGGAACATCGGCAGGGTATGTTGGGAAGATTAATTCAGGAACTGCAGGAAGACCCTATTGTCTGAGGGACTTTTCACATCTCCAGGGTTTGGGGGCTGAATGCTTGTCTCAACTGGCTCCTCATATGCTAGTATTTTTCTGGCTCCCGGCTGAGATGTGCCATCCATTTTCTACCTGGCTAGACCATGTTTTTGTGTTTAAAACACATACAGAGAGGAAGTTATGCTATTGCTATATTCATAAACCTTCTTAATATTGTGAGAGCAGGTCTGACCACTAACACAATAGTGGTGGCCCATTTCCTTCAACAATGCTGTGTGCTGTGCTTCTTTGCCCGGGGCACCAGCCTCACCATCATCCATACAGATACAAAAATTAATGAAGAAGGCTGTAATATTTGGGTGAATCCTGTCATCTCAGTCTTTCTAATATGGTTATTATGCAAAGAAAAGGAGAGCCAAGTGTGCTGGCTTGAACATCTTAGAGCATAGTCAGGATAAAAACATAATAGATTCATATCCAGAGCATTGGTAAAAGACTGTGTTTTCAATTGCGGCATGGTGGCTGGGAAAGGCGAAAGTATATTGGCTCTCAGCCAAAGGTCCAGTGGAGCATCTCCATTTTGCAGACCCTGCAGCTGTCAGTCTTACAGGCCCTGGACCTTAAGACCAGAGAATGCCCTGACTCTGGATGAGGCAAGCCGAATCTCCCTTGGGCCGGGGACCACCAAGGTCCCTGCAAGACAGGAGATGAAAGATTGGTATTCTGCTGTACCAGAGCTCAAGAGCCCATGCGAAGGACTAAAATTACAGGAGGGTAGACCTCAGCTAACCACCGTGAGAAAGTGACTAATGGATAGTGGAGTTTAAGAACATATCCATTATCTGTTCTTTGGGAAGGTTTTCTTTCATGGTGTTCTAGAATGAGAGGCTAGAGTCCTCCGAAGGGAAGACTTAATCAGAGCTTTGAGCTTGAGGGCTTATGTGGCTCATTGAAGCCCTTTGATTCTATGATTTTATATATTTAATTCAGGTACATTGCCTACCACATGGGATAAAATAAAACCTTTAAAATAAACATCACTTTGAAGAACTTTTGGCCATGGGTTATAATTAACCAGCAGGAGCAAAGTACACATTCTATTACATTCTATTATTGCTAAAATCAGGTAATGACCAGACAGGCACAGGTTCAGCGAGCACACAGGATACTGTCCACCTCATCCTTGGAGAATGGCCTGAATTCACTCAATATCGACCCTGAAGATGGCCAAGGAACGTGCACTTCACATACTGTATCAACTGTTACTGTCAGATACATGCAGAGCAACAAGATGTTATCTGCAAAAAGCTGTCAAATGGCACACATCTTATTGCCGAATTAAAATTTTCCTCATCCCCTGCGAAAGGGATGTTAAATACCGAATCACTCTAAACAATTGTTCTGGGAAGCAGCTTGCAAACACAATGGAAACAGCGTTGTAATAATATTTGGTGGCCTTTACTGCCATCTCAGAGGCTTTCATAAGCATCCTATCAGATATTTTTGTCACTTCTTCACAGATTCACAGCTACACTCGCTCTAGCTACCTGAGCTCCCTTTTTAACTGCCATAGCTCCTCACTATACCAGGGGGTCTCTTTGATCTGGCAGCGGAGAAAGTGAAGGGGAGCGATAGCATCAATAGCTTCAGAGAGATGACTATTCCAGTCATCTACCACTTCATACCAGCCAGTGGGCATCAGACCCCCACAGAATATTCTGGAATCCAATCAGATCCATTAGACACGACAGGCGATCATAAATCAGCCCAGGGTTGAGATTCCCAGGCAAGCACTCAGGACAAAGTGGTCTGACCATGGTGCTACTACAAGTATATCCAGCTCCAGTTGTATCCCCTTCCCGAATATCAGATTCAGAGTTTGTGCTGCTCAATGCATGGGAGCCAATACAAACTGGGAGAGTCCCAGTGTTGCCATGGATGAAACGAGGTCCATAGCCCGTGATGAAGCCACATTGTCAGCATGGACATGGAAATCACCCACAAACGTCAGTATGGAAATTGAAATCAACCAAGACTCCATGGATGAGGCCACATCATCAGCATGGACATGGAAATCACTCATGGATGTCAGCATGGAGATTGAAATAACCAACAATTTTTGAAATTTGATGATTGATTCTGAAAAAATGGAAGATATATTTAAGAAATTACAAGATGAAATGGTGCAGCAAACTAAAATAATGGATGATTCATTAAGAAATAAAACCACGGAGGTTAAAAAGGTCATGGCCAAAGTACAAGCTCTGGAGATTAAAACAGCACGGACAACCAATAATTAATAGACAACAAAATACTTTGGTTCTTCTAGAGTTAAGAGAGATGGAGACAGTGAATACCTTTGAGGAGTACTATGCGAAGTTATATTCAACTTGAGGCCCAAAGAACAAGCAATTGAGGATTTTTCTCCCCTCTAACTTTCTTCTCCACTTTATTGAATGTGGAGAGTAGTCTTATGGACAACCCCTTAACCCTTCTGGAAATCTTTAAAAAAGTAAAGGTAAAGGTAGTCCCCTGTGCAAGCACCGAGTCATTACTGACCCATGGCTCGACGTCACATCACGACGTTTTCTTGGCAGACTTTTTACGGGGTGGTTTGCCATTGCCTTCCCCAGTCATCTACACTTTACCCCCAGGAAACTGGGTATTCATTTTACCGACCTCGGAAGGATGGAAGGCTGAGTCAACCTTGAGCTGGCTATGTGAATCCGGCTTCCGCCAGGATCAAACTCAGGTTGTGAGCAGAGCTTGGGCTGCAGTACTGCAGCTTACCACTCTGTGCCATGGGGCTCCTGCTGGAAATCTTAGATTCTATCAAAAATCAGAAAGCCAATTCAGCCCCTGGAACTGATGACTTTTGGTCTGAATTTTATAAAGCACTAGCAACAAAGCCTGTTGTGGGAAAAAATACAATGGGCTCTAGAAAGGCGAGGGAGGTTAGGCAGGCATTTGCTCCTCCTCTTTCACTGATTCCTGCTGGAGAAGGAGGAGGGTAGGCCTTGTCATCTGCTCCATGCCTGATCTGCCTGATCTCGGCAATGTGAAGGGGTGGTGGGCTTCGCTACCTGATACATGCCTGATACATGCCGGGTAAAGGAATTGCTCTCTCAGCATATACTTGATAGAGTTTTTGTTATGAGGGCAAAATGGGGAGGGTAGATAGGTTGCCAACTGCCTGGAGAAAACTGTCATTTCTGTTTAAGAGAAGTTTCATGCGATGTTATTTACCAGATGGTTCTATTTTCCTCCCTGCCATGAAAAGCTCCAGCTGCCCATTTCCACACACATTTATTATTAAAGAGACAGGAGATTTTTCTCCAGGCCAGTAGGAAAACTTAGAAGACCATGTGTGCCACCACGAGATCCTTACAAGCGGGGTGGGATATAAATGAAATCCCAGTCCTAGCAATTGTCTCCTTTTCTCAGGCACATTTTCATTTTCTTTTCTTTTCTTGTTTTTCACACCCATATTTCACTAAGAACATTTCTTTACATTTTTTCCTCACATTTTGGAACTTTTCTTCTTATTTCATCATAGGCTGACTAAGCAATCAAATCCCATCTCCACAGACATACTACAGTCTCTCTAATGGGACAAACTTCTAAATGTCAACAAGGAAACAAGTTATAGCTTCCTTAGGTTTACGCGTATAGATTAGTTGCCAGTTATCCTGTTCCACTTGTTATCCTGTTCCACATATTAACATAGGAGGGCTTTTTCAAAAGGGTGTTAGAGATAGATTGGAGACAGTGGTAAATATTTAAAAAAGAACATTTTTAGAGGATGGAGGGACACTTCCATGTAGGTTTCAGAATAAAGTAGGCAAATTCTGCAATTTGCTGCCTATGGTACATGCCTAAGGTATATAATATCACTTGATTCCTCATTATATTTCACAGCATTTTCTATAACTAATATTACTCAGGACTAGAGATGGGCATGGACTGAAATACGAACCAACGTTCATCATGAACCAGGCCAGTTCATGGTTCATGAATTGGCAGTTTGTCAAAGCACATTTCTGACAAGCCGCCACGAATGCGAGGCTGGTTTGTTTGTTTTGTTTTTCGGTTCATCATTGCAGACAGCCTGCTGCTGATCAATCCATTTCCTAGGCAGCAGGGGGATGGGCTTTCTGCAGACTTTCTACTGCCCCGGAAGTGACGTTTTCACAAATCAAACAAACTGGTTCACAAACTGGCGCAAGTTCATGAAAGTTTGTGGTTCATGGTTTGTGAAGCATGATGAATCACGAACTGCATGGTTTGTGCCCATTTCTACTCAGGACACTACTCTCAAAATCTCTCACAACATCTCTGGCCAAGATCTCACTCCTTATTCCGGTCCTTTCCTCATATTGTCACTGCCTTCCGCAGATGGTCTTTGTCTCAACAGAGTGGCTTCCACTGCCTTCAACTAGAGAGACTTCCAGAAAGTAGCACCTAAGAAAGATGGTGGTAAATGTCTGGCTATAGAAAGTAATAGAGTATTCTGAATTGGAATTCTCCATGATTAGCAATAATTCAGAGGAAATGAGGCAATGTGAAGTACAACGTTTGTCATGCATCTTGAGAGAAATACTGATCATCTTCAAATGAGT